>NC_133452.1:75413060-76026949 GCF_048565385.1 Saimiri boliviensis
CTCTCTAATTTCCTTGAGCAGTGGTTTCTAGTTATCTCTGAAGAGGCCTTTGACTTCCCTTGTTAGATGTATTCCTAGGTATTTTCTTCTCTTTGTAAGAATTGTGACTGGGAGTCCATTCATGATTTGGCACTCCGCTTGTCTATTGTTGGTATATAGGAATGCTTTTGCTTTTTGCACATTGATTTTATATCCTGAGACTTTACTGAAGTTGCTTATCAGCTTAAGAAGCATTTGGGCTGAGACAATGGGATTTTCTAGATGTAGGATCATGTCATCTGCAAACAAAGCCAGTTTGACTTCCTCTCTTTCTATTTGAATACCTTTTGTTTCTTTCTCTTGCCTAATTGCCCAGAGCAGAATTTCCAATACTATGTTGAATAGAAGTGGGGAGAGAAGGCACCCTTGTCTTGTGCCAGTTTTCAAGGGGGAATGTTTCCACCTTTTGCCCATTCAGTACGCTATTAGATGTGGATTTGTCATAAATGCCTCATTATTTTGTGGTATCTTCCGTCAATACTTAGTTTATTGAGAGGTTTTAACATCAAAGGATGTTGAATTTTATTGAAGAAGACCTGTTCTGTGTCTATTGAGGTTTTTGTCTTTATTCTTGTTTATGTGATGAAGTATATTTATGAATTTATGTATCTTGAACCAGCCTTGCATCCTGGGGATGAAGCTTACTTGATAGTGGTGAACAAGCTTTTTGATGTGCTGCTTGATTTGGCTTGCCAGTATTTTATTGAGGATTTTTACACTGATGTTCATCAGGGATATTTGTCTGAAGTTTTCTTTTTTTTGTTAGTTCTTCTTTTTGATTTGAAGCCTTTATCATTGGGTAATGCTCTTCTTTGTCTTTTTTTTTAACCTTTGTTGGTTTAAAATCTCTTTTGTCAGAAACTAGGATTGCAACTCTTGCTTTTTTCTGCTTTCTATTTGCTTGGTAGATTTTCCTCCATCCCTTTATTTTAAGCCTATCTGTGTCTTTTCACAAGAGATGAATCTCTTGAATACAGCACAGCAATGAGTCTTGATCTTTTATCCAGCTTTCCATTCTGTATCTTTTAATTGGGACATTCAGCCTATTTACATTTAAGTTTGATATTCTTTTTTGTTTGTTTCTTTTTTTGTTGTTTTATTTTTTTATTGCATTTTATGTTTTGGGGTACATGTGAAAAACATGCAAGACTGTTGCATAGGTACACACATGGCAGTGTGATTTGCTGCCTTCCTCCCCTTTACCGATATCTGACATTTCTCCCCATGCTATCTCTCCCCAACTCCCCACCCCTCCGTCCCTTCCCCATTTCCCCCCAACAGACCCCAGTGAAAAAAAAACAAGCCCATTCAAAAGTGGGCAAAGGATATGAACAGATACTTTACAAAAGAAGATATCCATGAAGCCAACAAACATATGAAAAAATGCTCATCATCACTGGTCATTAGAGAAATGCAAATTAAAACTACATTGAGATACCATCTCACTCCAGTTAGAATGGCGATCATTAAAAAATCTGGAGACAACAGATGCTGGAGAGGACGTGGAGAAATAGGAACACTTTTACACTGTTGGTGGGAGTGTAAATTAGTTCAACCACCAGAAGACAGTGTGGCGATTCCTTAAGGACCTAGAAATAGAAATTCCATTTGACCTGGCAATCCCATTACTGGGTATATATCCAAAGGATTATAAATCGTTCTACTATAAGGACACGTGCACACAAATGTTCATTGCAGCACAGTTTACAATAGCAAAGACCTGGAACCAACCCAAATGCCCATCGATGATAGACTGGACAGGGAAAATGTGGCACATATACACCATGGAATACTATGCAGCCATCAAAAATGATGAGTTCGTGTTCTTTGCAGGGACATGGATGAAGTTGGAAACCATCATTCTCAGCAAACTGACACAAGAGCGGAAAATCAAACACTGCATGTTCTCACTCATAGGCGGGTGTTGAACAATGAAAACACATGGACACAGGGAGGGGAGCATCACACACTGGGGTCTGTTGGGGGGAAATAGGGGAGGGACAGCAGAGGTGGGGAGTTGGGGAGAGATAGCATGGGGAGAAATGCCAGATAGAGGTGATGGGGAAGAAGGCAGCAAATCACACTGCCATGTGTGTACCTATGCAACAATCTTGCATGCTCTTCATATGTACTCCAAAACCTAAAATGCAATTTAAAAAAACTGTAATTGAAAGCCACAGATTAATTTGAAGGAAACCAGTCTAAGAAAAAGCAGAAATGCTTTGGGTTTCAAGAAGAAAAATAGAATGAAGTAGATATTGTAAAATAAAATAGAATTGGATAGTTATAAACATGAATATTATTATAGTTATAGAGAAAGCAATTTATCTTTTCCCAGAAAAACAAAAGAAAGGCAATTAGCAACTTCAAGAGAACCATACAATTCAAGAGAATCCTGATACAAATGCGAAAGAAAGAATAAAGGTATGATTTTCGGCACCTTTTGGGCTTTAACAAAGAAGAATCCTTTGCATGCACTGGGGTTGTGACATTTAAAGCAAAGGGAAGGAAGTGTATTTGTAGAAAAATATATGGTTATGTAATGAATTGTACTATCTAATCCTAATCACATATAAATACATTCTTATTCACAGAATAATTTCAATTTTAGAACCAGTTTTCTAGATCAAGCAAGAAATAATAAGATATGCAAAATATGGAACTAAGTGGGGAAAGATAACGAGATGGCAGAGTTGTTGTTTATTTATTAGTTACAAGAGAATCAAGTATTTGTCATCACAGGTTTAAGAGGAGGTCTTAAAGATCAAATAATAAGCAATAAAGAAAAAAATCCTGTTTTACAAAACTAACTGGAGTCAGAGATAGAGGTGAAAGAGGATGCAAATTTTGAAATTCTTCATTTATCAAGGATTTAATTGATGAGATTCATTACTGGTAAATTAATTAGACATCTAGAAGTGAATACCTAAAGAAATAAAAGCAGAAATGGCAGGAAAGTAATCCTGATACTTGACCGAAATAGGCCTAAATCATTTACTGCTCAGTTTGAAAATGTAAACTTCTTTCTTATAATTGCCATGTAAATAAAGTTAAAAAGTAAGGGGCATACTAGGAAAATGTTTGCAACATACAGAATATTTCAGTGTTCAAAACATATGTATTATAAATATATAAGAAAAACATGAATATATCGATTTTACAAAAGAAAAGGAATATAAATTGGTAACTAACAAGAAGAAACACAGTATCCTTTAACATTATAATCAGACAGTACACATTTACAGTCGATTAAAAAGTTAACTAAAAAGTAGTTTTTCAAGTTATTTTCATTTCATAGACACAAATATAAACTGTTTAGTAACTTTTGGACTTAGCTCAAATTGTATAACTTGAATTAAACTGCAATGTATTTTCAAAAATTTTATAAGAGTTACTGGAAAGTAACTAGATAAATTTATTTAATCATTTATATACCAAACTGCTTATTCATAAATATAATGAAATGTTTTCTGAAAAAATGGTCACAAATTAATAGCTTTGTTTAAACAAAGCTCTTCTTTCTATAGAAACTTGCATTTACTTATTTAGGCTTAATTATAGTTATTGAATTTCTTCAGAGATAAAACATATTTACACACTTTTTAAATTAATGCATTTAAGTTATTTTATTTTCATAAAAATTTGACATTAAGATTCTAGTAATTTTGTTCTGGTACTTATTCTGCAGAATTCATCAAGCAAAGAAAAAATAAAAGGTTTTTAAATTCAATTTCAATGTATCTTAATTAAATCAGTAAAATATATCTGTTATACACACATATAAAGTCCAAAATTTTATTGTAATATCATTTTTGTCACAAAGATTTTTATTTAGGCATATGTATTGCAGACCTCAACCAAAAAACCTCAGATAATCATTCAGATGATAGTTTCAGAACCTCAGATAATCATTCAGATGATAGTTTCAGACCATGTACCTCCAAAGAAATGCTATATTGTTTCCCACATACAACAATTTCTTCACTAAAAATACAAAAGTCAATTATTTAATTAAAAAGAGGCATAAGTACCTAAATTATTCAGAAAATAAAAATAATTTGTTTTCCTATAGTGAAAAGAAGGAATATAGAATGGGATGCCTGTAAGTGAAGAATTAAAATAGATTGGAGTCAATTTCAACAGAAAATTTAAGAAGTGCTGGAGTTTAAAATGTACTGTCTAGGCAAAAGAAATAGTGGTTTTTTTGGTGAGGAAATTACAAAATTAGGTTTATGCTTTGGGCAGAATATTCCATGACATGCTCTGTGAATTAAGCCTTCTCTTGATAAAACAATCTAAGAAATGCATTCTAAGTTTACAGACATTGTTTTGCAGGGACTTGGATGAAGCTGGAGGCCATTATCCTTAGCAAACTAACTCAGAAACAGGAACCATGTACTGCATGTTTTCACTTATAAGTGGGAGCTAAATGATGAGAACATATGGACACATTGAGGGGAACAACACATACTGAGGCCTTTTGAAGGGTGGAAGGTGGGAGGAGGAAGAGGATAAGCAAAAATAACTAATGAGTACAAGGCTTATTACCTGTGTGATGAAATAATCTGTACAACAAACCTCCATGACACAAGTTTACCTGTGTAACAAACATGCATTTGAACCCCTGAACTTAAAAGTTTTAAAAAAGGAAACGCAAATCAAAACTGCAATGAGATACTATCTCACACCAGTCATAATGGCAATTATTAAAAAGTCAAGTAACAAACCTACACGTTCCATACATGTACCTCAGAACTTAAAGTATAATAATTTTAAAAAAGAAACAATAGATGCTAGTGATGACATGGAGAAATAGGAATGCTTTTACACTGTTGGGAATGTAAATTAGTTCAACCGTTGTTGAAGACAGGGTGGTGATTCCTCAAGGAACTAGAACCAGAAATACCATTTGACCCAGCAATTCCATTAGTGGGTATATATACAAAGGAAAATAAATTATTCTACTATAAAGACACCTATACACATATGTTTATTGCAACACTATTTACAATAACAAAGACATGGAACCAACCCAAATGCCCATCAATTAGAGACTGAATGAAGAAAATGTGGAACATATACACTACGGAATACTATGCAGCCATAAAGATGAATGAGTACATGTCCTACGCAGGGACATGGATGAAGCTAGAAGACGTCACGCTTAGAAAACTAACATAGGAAAAGAAAACCAAATACTACATGTTCTCACTCATTACTGGGAATTGAACAATGAGAACACATGGACAGATGGAGGGGAACAATACACACCGTGGCCAGTCAGAGGATGCAGGGTAAAGTGAGGGAGAGTATTAGGACAAATAGCTAGTGCATGCAGGGTTAAAACCTGGATGACAAATTGGTAAGTCCAGCAAACCACCATCACACACATACAACTATGTAACAAACCTACACATTCTGCATTTGTATCCCAGAACTCAAAGTATAATTTAAATATAATAATTTTTTTAAAAGGTTTTTAAAAGGCTCTGAAAAGTCCAGCAGTAAAAGGCAAAAACCTGCTTAGCTTTCTGTAACCCAGCTTTAGCCAAATATATTGTATTAGAAATTAGTTTTAGAAATAATATTTAATCTTCTAAGTCATCTTCAGAAACTATTTTTAAATGATATCAATGTATTATACAATGTAGTCTGACATACACAGCAGTAAAAGTCCTTATGCATCATTCTTATGGTTTGCCAGACAGATTTATTTTTAGAAATTTCCTGCAGTAAGTCTCACTTCTTGATGTAGAAGCTCACTTGGATACATGATGTAGTAATGTAGAAGCTTGACTAAGCTCAGTTTTTATGTAGAAAATTAGTAAGCTTTAATCCATCTTGAGTTAATTTTTGTAGAAGATGTAAGGAAGAGGTCCAGTTTCAGTTTTCTGCATATGGCTAGCCAGTTCTCTCAGCACCATTCATTAAATTGTGAATCCTTTCCTCATAGCTTGTTTTTGTCACGTTTGTCGAAGATCAGATGGTTGTAGATGTGTGACGTTATTTCTGAGGTCTCTGTTCTGTTCCATTGGTCTACATTTGCTTTACTAGTATCACGTTCGGATTACTATAGTTTGAAGTCAGGTAGTGTGGTTTGAAGTCAGGTAGTGTGATGCCTCCAACTTTGTTCTTTTTGCTTAGGATTGTCTTGGTTATATGGGCTCTTTTTTGGCTCCATATAAAATTTAAAGTAGTTTTTTGCAAATTCTGTGAAGAAAGTCAATGGTAGCTTGATGGGAATAGCATTGAATCTATACATTACTTTGGGCAGTATGACCATTTTCCCGATACTGATTCATCCTATCCATGAGGATGGAATTTTTTTTATTTGTTTGTGTTTTTTATTATTTCCTTGAGCAGTGATTTGTAGTTCTCTTTGAAGATGTCCTTCACATCCCTTGTAAGTTGTTGCAGGGACATGGATGAAGCTGGAAGCCATCATTCTCAGCAAACTAACACAGGAACAGAAAACCAAACACTGCGTGTTCTCACTCATCAGTGGGAGTTGAACAATGAGAACATGTAGACACACGGAGGGAAACATCACACACTGGGGCCTGTCAGGGAGTGGGAGGTAAAGTGAGGGAGAGCACTGGGAAAAAATACCTAATGCATGCAGGATGTAAAGCCCGGATGATGAGTTGATAGTTGCAGCAAATCACCATGGAACATGAATACCTATGTAACAAACCTGCACATTCTGCACATGTATCCCAGAACTTAAAGCAAAATGTTAAAAAAATTTAAAGAAAAGAAAATTTGTTAAGTTTAGTTAGTATTTATATAGAAAAGTAAATTCCAACAGGTTAGGGTATATCTAAAATGTGTAAGAACAACTTTAAAACAGTAAATAGTTTTTTTTTTTTTTTTTCCTCTATGGGATTTGCTCTAGACTAGTAATTCCCCCAAAGGAGTTAACAATTAACTTTCAAAACCAAAACTAAAGACAATTTTTATTTTAATGTTGCTATGCATATAATCCATGGAAATTATTTTAGAGCCTTAAGTCAGACTCTATATATTACCAACTCCCCTTAAGAAATAATAAAAGGAATTCACAATGACTAAATGACACATATTTCATAAAAGCTAAAACTACAATTTAGAATTTCTGAAGGATTTAATCCATACTTTTTACGCAGAATTGCTTTTGTGAGAGTAAAAGAGCTATTTTACTAAATCACTCTGAGTAAAGCACTGTTCACACAGGCAGAATCCAAAGAGAAAGATTAACATCTTTGGACGTTGTGTTTGAAATTCATCTTAGCCTATTGACAATTCCGCCTGACAGAGCTTTTTGACCACCTAATGAATTAGGAGAATGAACATGGCCTTGAAAAGTTAGAAACCCTCCTCTTTTGGAAAAGCCATATTCACAACGACCTGTCATCTCACATTCTAAAACTCCCTCTCAGTGAAAGTTCTCTTGGGTCTTTATTTTCTGTATTAGAGGAGACCAAACTCATTATGCTATTTAACACCTTGAACTAGACAGCAACTTGGCACAGAAAAGAGCAGCCAGTGTTATATTTGCCATTAAATACAAGCACCTTTTAAACTATTCAGAAAGCAATTTTATTAAGCAAAAGGCATATTATTGGCTTAAGGCCATTCACTATAAAATATTTTTTGGTCAGGATCAATTGCTGTAGGACATCTTGAATAATGCCAAAGGAACATAAAACAAGATTTACATGTCAGAAGATATAAAAAATTACATAAACTTTAGGAATTAAATTTATTTTATTTCTAAATCACACCTTGTGGATGACCTGGGAATTGTTGAAATAAATTGCATAGATTCAAACCAAGATGTACTAAGAAGGTTGGGTTTAAGCAACATATAGGACATGCAAATTTCTCTCTTCTCTAGTGCACTCAAAGTAGAATCCATGAAAAGCAAATCAATTTTTGGCTCAGGAGAGAATGTGTCTTTCCCTTCAAATTTGGGAACATTAAGCAATCAATATCATTTTGGATGTCCTTTTTTGTCTTCATTACTCTAAACTAAGTGTCCTGAAATTAGGCAATAGTAAATGAGAAAAACTGAACACACTATAATGAAATTTTACTGAAACGAACTGCTTATTTCAGTGGTTACTAAGGAGTTAATAACAATTTTTAGAAGGTAGTGACTTATTTATTTTTGCTTTGTCCCAAAAGAATAAAAAGTACCAATAGGACTTCATGAGAATCTGGGAAAAGTAAAGTAACTGTTTCTGAGTGAATTTTTAAAACTTGATAGTTCTTATGTTAAAGAAATCTAAAAGCAAATATATTATATATCAAACATAACTTTACTAAATTTTCTTGCATGCTAGATAATTGTCTCTTCTTTACCAAGGACACATAAAGTTTTCACCACTGATACATAAAGACAGACAAAAGTATATTTTGGGGTCAAATGACATAAGTCAAATATGATAAATTATTTTTATTTATGAACATTTTCAATGTAATAGAATTATCTTAATAGATACTTGATATATTTCCCCCTATCTAGGGTCAAATAAATCATTTAATTATTTTGTTGAATAAAATTATTTTATTCAACAAAAATCATTTTAGTGAAGAAAATTACTTTGTCAGCTAATGTCTCTGAGGCTAGCCTTCTCTTTTATCTAAGCATCGTGGGGATTTTTTTTGATACAGCAAATGAAAAATTGAGAGATAATAAATACATAATGTAAAATAAAAATCTACAGTATAGAAAATTTTCTTAATATTCTTCACTGAGAATATTACTATACATATGTTATTTCCTAAGTAGAGTACCATTTCCTTAAGAAGACAATGATATTCCTTCTACTTAAGTAGTTAAATTCTGACATAAATCAGCAAATTTCACCAAATAATAGCTTAATAATCTGCTAGGCAAATCAAAAGTAAAATAAAGTCTAATAATGACTAATAATTACATATAGGTTCCCAAACCTCAACTTTATTGAATAGACATAACACAGAAGAGAAAATTCAAAGATCAGTATTTAAGCTGATCCACTTACCAGATGAAGTCAACTTGGGCCCTGAGGAAGTTACCTATCCTTTCTACAATCCAGTTTTGTCAAAAGTAAAGTGGAAATAAAGCAATACCCTTATTGCTGTTGTCAGAGTCTAACCAGATGTATGTGACATCCCTCTGTAAACCAGAAGCATTGTACAAATAAAAATATATAATTTACAAAAAAAGCACAAATGGCAAATCAGCTTTACATCTATATATTCTTCAGTAAAACAGAATAAGTAATTTTCCTGATTGATTGTCTCTATTTTAGAAAGAAAAAAAGTTTTAGATTGAGAACACTTGATCAAAGAGTATAGGATTAAAAATCTTAATTAAACTGAGAGAAGTACATATGCTTATATTACATATTCCTGAAAAGGAATTTGAAGGAACTTGTGTATCTAAACAAATTTCTTTAAGAACTTAAAATGAAAGAAAAATCACTCCTAAAGAATAGGGAAACACAAATTTTTTGAACCTGTTAAAACTTATTTAGTGTAGTCGGCATTCAAATTCCAGCTGAGCTGTAGTGAAATTGTTGATATAGACAGATTGAGTGAGACCAATTTCCCACAGCTGATGTGAACTTCGTAGTGAAGGGTATGCAGCTGTTAGCTATTGTGTGTGATGCTGCAGAGTCTTGCACACTCCCCAATGAGTCTTCTGCATTCTACCCGCACGCTTCTGTTTCCAGCCACAATCAGAGCTGCCTCACGGTTAGAAAATCATCTCAACTTCGACTGTATTCTGATCTCAACTATTTAACTCTATGTCCCTCAAATTTTTCTATCCCATGTGAAAACATCATCTGAAAACATCTGTATATTTTTACCCTACTTTCTCTACTTTGACAAATATTTCTCCTCTTTTCCAAAGCTAACCAACCTATTGTGATTTGCACTATTGTCATCTAGACAATCCAGATCCCCTTCTGTTATCAATATTCTCTATAGATATTGTATTTAAAGTTCTCTGTCTCTACTTGCTCCTTCCTTTCAGTAAAATAATTATCTTTCTTGTATTAAAAACTACATTTACCACTTCCTGCCTTATCCTAAAGATAGAATATAATCTATAAGGTAAGCTGATTTGACCTAAAATACCAGTTGCCTGTTACCTATCTAGATCTCCTACCCCTCCAAGTTTTGAGTATGAGTCATTTTAAATTTTTTTTCTACTCTTTTCCAACTGTACTTGCATTCAACACATTGTAGTGTGCAGATTTTCCCTGTAATACTTTTGTTGTAATTCTGTTTTATTCTTTTTTTTAATTGCATTTTAGGTTTTGGGGTACATGTGAAGAACATGCAAGATTGTTGCATAGGTACACATGTGGCAGTGTGATTTGCTGCCCTCCTCCCCCTCACCTATATCTGGCATTTCTCCCCATGCCATCCCCCCCAACTCCCCACTCCCACTGTCCCTCCCCTATTTCCCTCCAACAGACCCCAGTGTGTAGTGCTCCCCTCCCTGTGTCCATGTGTTCCCATTGTTCAACATATGCCTATGAGTGAGAACATGCGGTGTTTGATTTTCTGCTCTTGTGTCAGTTTGCTGACAATGATGGTTTCCAGGTTCATCCATGTCCCTACAAAGGACACGAACTCATCGTTTTTGATGGCTGCATAATATTCCATGGTGTATATGTGCCACATTTTCCCTATCCAGTCTATCATTGATGGGCATTTGGGTTGGTTCCAGGTCTTTGCTATTGTAAACTGTGCTGCAATGAACATTCGTGTGCATGTGTCCTTATAGTAGAACCATTTATAATCCTTTGGATATATACCCAGTAATGGGATTGCTGGGTCAAATAGAATTTCTATTTCTAGATCCCTGAGGAATCGCCGCACTTTATTCTACAACCACATAAATTTCTGTCTTTTTTTGTATGGATTAATTGGCATAGCCTATGAATTGGTCTTTGCAACCTAACTTCACTATCTCTGATCTATATATTATCACAAAAATAGTTCTCCTATATCGAACTCATCTATTTTTTGTTAAAATTTTGGTGATTTCCACTGACTAGGAATAAATTATCTACTAAGCCAACCATCTGAAGGATTCCACAACATACTCTAAGCTTTCCAAACCTTCTCCCTACCACTAAGCTTCATATACCCTTGCTTTACAATTCCAATTGCAACTCAACAAAACTATGCGGTGCTTTCTTGCCTCTATGTGTGTAATCACAATTTTCCTATATCGAGATCACGATTTTATACTTCTCAGACTCCAGACTGCCCTGGATGCATCTTTATATTTTATACTTTCTTTAAAGTTTTTCTCTTCCAGTAAATATTCTAGTTTCCCAAGCTAGAACTTCTTTCCATCCTTTAATTTTCCAGAAAATCTATGTTTTCCTTTTGACATTTATTTTCTACCTTCTACTTAATTTTTTTATTCACCTATGTTTTCTTGGCTGGTTTCATGCTCACCAGTATCAATGATCATGTCCATTATTTCTCTGCTTAATTCCTCATTAAATCATTTCATTTTGAATATACTTGAGATTCAGTTAAAAATAAATGAAAGTTGACTTTGCCTTTATCTACTAAATAAAGAATAAAGGACCAATTATTCTTTTCCTTTGATGTCAAAACAAACATTCCCATTTTGCAGCATGTTTGTGCACACTTACACACACAAAGAGCCCATGAGATCTCATCTACTTACAAAAAGAAACCTTGTGCCAAAGCGATGTTTACATGGTAGGTGAAAAGAGAGTACTGGATGACAGGAAGAATGACAAGCCAAGTGAACCAAATCTGAAGTGGTAATTTTTACGACCTGAATAATCTGTTCTCCATATGTTTCCTGCAAATTCTAGGAAAGGTATTAAAGTCATGATCTTTGCATTAGAGTAGAGCATATAAAGATTCACCTCTTAGCAGAAATACATCAAAAAGTAGAGAAAAAAAGAAGAAAGCTTTTTGGCAATCTTACCTGAAAGTGTGTGCAAATCTGAAAAGCCAAATGGAAAGAGGAGTCTGCTAACCTTTATCACATACCACATGCAAAGTCATCACACATCATAATGCTTTCATATCATGTGTCCATTTCGCATTCTCAGACATGGCACCACATAGCTAAGCCTCCAGCAGCTGGAGAAATTAAAATGCAGCAGTGGTCTACCCATTTAGTTCAGTGATTCCTTTAGAATTCTTGGCTTCAATAAATTAAGACAAATAGAAAGTTTTATGCTTATAAGTTGAACCCAGACTGTGACTTAATTTTTCTGATATATATATATATATATATATATATATATATATATATATATATATAAAATTTGTAAAGTGTCAGCTACTTAAAGTCAAAGGAATTTTCTAAACTGGGGGAAGTAAAGTGAGATCATCCTCTTACAGAGATGTTAATGCAAATTTTCGTATTCCTAGTATGTTTTCTTGTCTTTCCAGTTTGTCTTTATAGTCATCACTCCTGGGTTCCTCATTGTACTGTTTTTTAAAAGTCTGACTGCAAATAAGCATGAAGATATGGGCTACCATTTGGTAACAAGATATTTTAGGTGACTTGGTCATATCTTAACAGCTGATTTTATTTTACCATTGTCTTCAAATATTTACCATATTGGTAATTTTACTGAGAGAGTATCCTCTTTATTAGAAAATATGAATACTGTTTTTGAAATATCTATGGTATTCTTGTTATTGGTTCCATATATTGTCATGAAAACAGCATATCAGAAGTGTTAGTATTTGAATTTCTGTGTTGAGAAGAACCTGTTCTCCTAGGAATTGTACCAAATAAGGGTTGTAAGGTTATATTGTACCAAATAAAAAGGTTTTACCTCCTTATTTATATTTTTAGGTAATAGAAGACTCAATAAAATCATTTAAAATTTGCCATTACACATCTGCTTTTTTCTAGTTGTATTGGAGTGGTACTATAATAAGAAGAATGTGTTTGGGGCATGACGGTCTGAGTTTGATTGATTCCCAGCTTCCCCTCTCCACTTGCTCTGTGATATTAAACACGTTATTTAGAAAACCTATTTTGCATCTCTTTAATCCTCTGTGAAATGGGGATAGTAAAACCTACTTTCAAGTTGTTTCAAGTATTTAAAAATATAACATGAGGAAAACTCTCTAGTATCTCCATTAAATAGTAAGTCTCTTTTTCTTCTTCATGTCTCCACCCCATTATAAAGCAAATTCAATTACTGCATTGCCTTTAAGATGGATTATCTATGAGGGCCCAATTTTAAATTATTACATCTGGCTTCTGTGCACATCTTTATGCTGTGTCTATTTCTGAAGCATCTAGTTGCCCTCACTCTTAAAAAAAGAAATGCTTATTTTAAAAAAATAGTGCCAGTAAACGAATAATTTAAACGGACTTTACCTCAGTTAATTCTCATAACAGTTATTCAAAATAGATATTATTTATCTTTAATCTATAAATGAGGAAACTAAAGTTAAAAGGTTAAGTGACTTTTCCAATACCACAAAGGCTAAGCAAGGTTAAGTGCCTTCTGTAATACCATGAGTAAGTAGCAGTTATGGGAATTGAACCCAGGTTTTCCAGTTTCAAGTTGAGTGACCTTTCTACTCTTCCACTCTGGTAGAGCTTTATTTCACATAGTTTTCCCTCTCCCTCTCTTTAATGGACTACTACAATTTCCATGTTAAGCACAATGTTTTACCCTAGTTGGCTTCCTCTTTCTGCTTTCCTCTAGCAACCCGGAAAAAACTCTGCCTATTTCTGTAAATAATAATTTTTAGTCACAGTTATATAGGCACATTTGACAGATGTTTAGCCAAGAGAAAATATTAAAAGTGAAATATTTGGTATATTTTTCAAACCCAAAGAAAAAAGTGCTTATCAATAATATAAAATATATTTTTGGGTAAATGGCAGCGTATTACATTTTTATAATATGTATGAGGATATTACACACTCTACAAAGAAAATACATCAAATAAAGAAATATAACTATTTGCACAATTCACATTTAATGGCAGCAATTCATGAGCTTGGAAATCAGGCTATGATAAAGATTAGTAGGTAAGTATAACCAGGTATAAGCTTCAGGAAAAAAAAATGTGCTGTATGGAAGTGGAAAATCTGAATAATGCTTGGATAACTTCTATAGGGCTTTTGAGTAGCTTTGTATTAAAGACTTATAACCTACTCTTATAGATACTGGGATTTAAAATGGAAGAGAGAAAGAAAAAAGATAAAGATAAGAAAGCAACTTAGCTATTGAAACATACTTATGAACAGAATTAACAGAAATGGATATTAATCATGTTAGTATCTAAAGTATTATAGATACTAATGCTAATTATATTAGTATCTATACTAATATATACAATATACTATGTAAAATATACTATATGTATCTATAATTCATTGAATACTATAAAAAAATCACATCAATTAGAAAAACATTATAAACTAATTGTGTATACAAAAGAACAGTTCACAAACACAGAGATCACAAACCAAGAGTGGTAAGAAGTCTCAGAGCAGTTACAGCACAGTCGATAAAGCATTAGTACGTATTTTGACCTTATTCATTATTGGCTATTATACTTTAACATTCTCCATAGGACAAATAGCTGTTTAAATTAATTTTTTCTATAGAGGATTTTTAAAAAATTTATTCAATCATGCCAAAAGGATATAA
Source organism: Saimiri boliviensis (assembly GCF_048565385.1). Taxonomy (NCBI): domain Eukaryota; kingdom Metazoa; phylum Chordata; class Mammalia; order Primates; family Cebidae; genus Saimiri; species Saimiri boliviensis. The sequence goes on from NC_133452.1 coordinate 75,427,763, forward strand.
AGCTTACACTTTGTCTTTTGTTTATGATTAGAGCAACAGTTTTGGGAAAATCAGACAACTTAAATTTTGGCTACATGAATATGAGTGGCCATATCTAAACTGGGCTTATATCTAAACTGTGGTTTCCATTTTCATCCTTCATTAAAGTTCCCACCATATACTTGGAAAAAATTATATATAGATATACAAAAAGTAATGTTTCACTAAGCTTCCTAAAAATCATGCTAAAATCATACAAAATAAGCTTATTTATTTGGCTAAAAAAATCTGAAAAATAGACTTAGATATTTTAGATAAGGAAATAATTTCAAGTAATTTGTCCACTATCACACCACATACATAGTGGGATGATTTGAAGCTTTCTCTATATAGATATAAAATGAATGCTTTCACTATGCCAAGAAGTCTTTCCACAAAAATAATGTATCCCTTTAATAAGTAATAAGAACACTAAGAAATTTCTTTAGCTACCATCATTAAATATTAAAGCATATTATTTTAAAATATATTTATTAGAATGTTTTGTCCCAAATGATACACTGATAAAATTAACAGAAAAAAAAACTGTAAAAGACTATTGTAGAGAGTCAACTGTGGATAAAAAAGAACATATATCTGATTCCTTTTGAAATGAGGGCTATGAAACCACACAGTAAAGTGTAACTTTATGAAATACAAAAAACAAAGTCTGAGTGCTTTGAGCAAATATGACAAAAAAGATAAATAAATAAAAGAGAGAAATGAGTAAGTTATCTCTCTACCTATCACACAAATGTTTACAATTTCAAACATTCTTATTTTGGACTCCGATAAGTAAAGTGGTTTTCTTTTAGAACTTTGATTTACAAATAAGCTCTGGCACATCACTAAAATTGAGTTGCCAAAAAATGAATACAATCGTAGAGAAGAATCTTTAAAAAAACACAGGAAATTGTTAGAGATATATTGCATTAAGAAATGACAATTTAACCAAATAAACAGACTACAGTCCCAACTGTGTCTAAAATTATTAAATTTAGATGTATGATTGATAAATAGAAATATATAAATAAAAGTTTAATATAGGTTATCTCTGGATGATGTGGTTATACATAATTTTAAATTTTACTTTGTGCTCATTTGAATTTTCTCAAATGAACTACATTAATTTTGTGTAGCAAAAAGACAATAAAGTAGTATCAAAAGTCAAAGTTTACTTTGTGGATGCTGTATATTCAGGTATTTTTCATGCATTTTCTTTAGTTAGGGAGATACCACTAACAGGTGATTGACAAAAGAAAATAAAGAGAAACTCCTTTTTCAAAGAAAAAAAAAATAAGGCAGCCCTTTTTTGGTTGTCAGTATGATCACGTCATGAATAAGACCCAGGGAGAAAGACATTTCATTTAGACTGTACTGTGTACAGAGCTACTGCTGCTACACACACAATTATGATCATTGACAGTCACTCAATCTCATTCCCTCTCTTCTCCGCCATTGCTGCCCTGGTGCTGCCTTGGCAGCATATTTAGGTTTTAAGTTGTCAGTCACGATTATTTTATATTCTTGAAAAATGATAAAAATTCATAATATGAAAAGATGCCTAGTGGGACAAAGTTTTGCTGGACAATTGCATTGCTTTCCCTTTGAGTTATACAGTGAATGTTTAATACACCAAATGTTCCATAATCCTGTCAAAGTAAGTTTTCTTGTTTTAGTTTCCATAAAATACATTTCAAAAACTTAGGTCATTTTTATAGAATATTTGACTATGGCTTCACAACTTCCTGAGACTGTCTGAAATTAAACAGGGAAATCAATCAGAACAAAACATGATCCCCTTTGCTCCTCTGCATCAAAGCACTACAATCCATTCTCTAGCTGTTCCCAAGAGTAAAATCTTCATTAAGCTGAAATACACACATTGCCATAAATCAAAGCAAATATATACCTCTGCACAATCTATGTTAGGCTGAGTAATCAATTCCACTTACCACTATCCAAAAGAAAATAGATGGTGTGTTTTTCAGTGTTTCAATTGGAATTTTCAGAGAATCTGAAAATTAAAGAAAAGCTAAACAACAAACACTAGATTACAATCACAATGAATAGGCTTTTGGTGGATCTAAAATTAAATTCTAAGGTGTGTTTGTACGTGTGTGTGTGTTCCTTCATGAATCAAAATGACCTAGGAGATGTTTACCACCCAAGAGATCATTCCTGTAAGGCATAGAAACCTAAGGTACACAAAGAAGTAGTAATCTTGAAGTTGAAGGAGCAGTTAATTTAGGTGTAAACAATAGATTTTTTCATGAAGTTCCTGCTCCACTGCCAAAACCAGTTGGCCATATATGTGTTTGGTCATGCTGAATAATAAGATTGGGACCAGATTGTTCCCTTGTAGTATATGAACTATTCGACCTTCAATTTCATTACCACAGTTCTACATGCACACAGTTTTCAGTAAACTTGAACAATTTACTACACCTGGAATTGTGTGAAAGATATAATATGATTGATATAGAAAAATATTTTATTTTATACTGAGGTTTTCTTTATTTATTGATATTTCTTTTTCTTTCTTCTTTCCTTTTTTCTTTCTATAAAATCAATTAGATATAAATAAAACCAGTCAAAAAAACTTATAAATTATCATTTAATTACTTAGAATTTTTTGTGCTCATTTATTCTTAGATTCAAATCTGGTCTTTTAGTAGAAGTCCATTCATGGAAATATAAGTCAAATATTCATAATATCTATTTATTGTTCAAAATAAATGTTTTCAATTTTCAATGTTTTTAAATGCACAAAGATTAGTGTACAACGTATTCCAGTAAGTGCTATGAACAGAAGGAGTTAGGACTTTGATTATATGTCTCATCTCAAAAAATCACCTTCAGAAACCTAGAGTGCCCTAACTTGAGTATAGGGCACTATTGAAATTACATTAAAAAGTCACAGAAAGTGTAGTTACAAGGTAAAAATGTAAGAGTAGTAATTACTTGGTCTGTGTTAGGGCAAAGTCATGAGACAGAGTCACAGAATGAAACCCGATTAGCAGAGGTTATAAAAAGAAATAAGGAAACACTTACTGTAAGTGCCTGAGAATCAAAAGAATGTCACTGAAAAGTATAAGTCCACTACTTAATAGGAAAAGGGAAAATTACAGACTACAAGAGGGCCAACACATTTAATTGCTCCTTGGGTTATTCTTTGCTAAATACTAATAATTGTAAAAGCTTGCTTAATGTGATAATAGTTACCAAGGTTGAAGAGATCAAAAGACAATGTCAGAAAGTAATAGATTGAGGTGAGTAAACATAATTGTGAATACATTCATATTAATGGTACCCTAAGAAGTACTAAAGAAAGAGATGCATCTGATGCTGAGGTGACTGTGAGAGTATATAATAAAATAAGTGGAAAATATTCATTTATATTTGAGCTATCAAAAGACAAAACTGCTTTAGTAAAAAATTTTAAAAGTGATAATCGTAATATGAATCAATTAGAAATTGTTTGTTAAATGTCTGCTAGGGATTCTAGTGAATCTCTCATACATACATGTCATATCTAAATCCCAACTATCTCACTCCAACTTTGGTGAGTAGCTAGTGTATCTGTAGTTATTCTGAAATCAAAAAACAGTAATGATGATGTTTTAATCCATGTAAGACCAATGACAAATCTGTGGTTTCTGTCTTTCTTACTAATGTGACAGTAAAACAAACTATAAGCATGTTAACATTCATGAGGATCACATAATTCATTTCACATTCTACTACCTTTGCAAAACTTTCTCTTACAGGGTGTTTGTAACAGGGTTCAATTCCTTCTGTCAATATGATTTGTAAACAAACAACTTATCAGTGGAGTAGAACACATAAATATACATTCTGACATCCTTAGATCACAAAATATTTTGCTTTATTAAAATAATGAGAAAAATATTACTTCAATTTGTTTTTTTCCTGCTTTTTCTTACGTTCTTTAAAGAATTAGAAACCATAAAAGAAACTGAAAAATATGGCTCAGCTTCCAATCTTATAGGAGATTCATATGTATTTTCTCTTTATAGTCTTCACAGTCAGCATCTTTATAGTCACCCTGATTCAATTGTAGCATCTTGAACCAATAATTAATTGTATTTTTATAGCACTTCTAAAACTAAACTTCATTACATTGCTATTGTACAACACATAATCAGGTTCAAAGCAGAACATGTTAATAAAATTAGCAGTATTTTGGTATCTTATGACTATAGTGAAATAGTATCAAAGAAACTGTAAAGTTTCTGACAAAATAAAATTGAAATCTCTATGATCTATTTTGGGATAGCAAATATATAAAATAAAATAAATAAAAACTAAAAGTTGTTACTATTTTCACCCAGTTGTAATGACACTATTGATTTTAAAAATACACAAATATTTAAAAAGTAAAAAAATGTAAGAAGAAATAATATTAGCATACTAAAATATAGAAAAAGGTATCAAAAAGGTTGTTGGACTGCTGTATATATTTTTAGGGATGAGATGTTTCATACTATTTTGTTATATATATATATACGTATATATATAATTATAGTTTGTTCTGGGGTACATGTGCCAATCTTGCAGGAGTGTTACATAGGTATACATATGCCATGGTGGTTTGCTGCCTCCATCCACCCATCACCTATATTAGATATTTCTCCCAATGTTATCTCTCCCCATTCTCCCCATTCCCTGTTAGGCTCTAGGCCCCCAAACCCCGACAGGCCCCAGTGTGTGATGTTCCCCTCCCTATGTCCATGTGTTCTCATTGTTCAACACCCACTTATGAGTGAGAACACGTGGTGTTTGGTTTTCTGTTCTTGTGTCAGTTTGCTGAGAATGATGGTTCCAGATTCATCCATGTCCCTACAAAGGACATGAACTTATCCTTTTCTATGGCTGCACAATATTCCATGGTGTATATGTGCCACATTTTCTTTATCTAGTCTATCACTGATGGGCATTTGGGTTGGTTCCACATCTTTGCTGTTGTAAACAGTGCTGCAGTAAACATACATGTGCATGTGTCTTTATAACAGAACTATTTATAATCCTTTGGGTATATACCCAGTAATGGTATTGCTGGGTCAAATGCTATTTCTATTTCTAGATCATTGAGGAATCCCCACACTGCCTTCCATAATGTTTGGACTAATTTATACTCCCATCAACAGTGTAGAAGTGTTCCTATTTCTCCACATCCTCTCCAGCATCTGTTGTCTCCAGATTTTTAGTGATCACCATTCTAACTGGCATGAGATGGTATCTCAATGTGGTTTTGACTTGCATTTTTCTAATGACCAGTGATGATGAGCATTTTTTCATAGGTTTGTTGGCTGTATAAATGCCTTCTTTTGAAAAGTGTCTGTTCATATCCTCTGCCCACTTTTTGATGGGGTTGTTTTTTCTTGTAAATCTGTTTTAGTTCTTTGTAGATTCTGGATATAGCTCTTTGTCAGATGGGTAGGTCAAAAAAATTTTTTCCCATTCTGTTGGTTGCTGGTTCACTCTAGTGATTGTTTCTTTTGGTGTGCAGAAGCTCTTAAGTTGAATTAGATCCCATTTGTCTATTTTGTCTATTTTGTTGCCATTGCTTTTGGTGTTTTAGTCATGAAGTCATTGCCTATGTCTATGTCCTGAATGGTATTGCCTAGGTTTTCTTCTAGGAGTTTTATGCTGTCACGTCTTATGTTTAAATCTTTAATCCATCTTGAGTTAATTTTTATATAAGGTATAAGGAAGGGGTCCAGTTTCGGTTTTCTGCATATGGCTAGTCAGGTTTCCCAACACCATTTATTAAACAGGGAATCCTTTCCCCATTGCTTGTTTTTGTCAGGTTTATCAAAGGTCACATTGTTGCAGATGTGTGTCATTACTTTCAAGGCCTCTCTTCTGTTTCATTGCTCTATATCTCATTTTGGTACCAGTACCATGCTGTTTTGATTACTGTAGCATTTTAGTATACTTTGAAGTCAGGTAGCGTGATGCTTCCAGCTTTGTTCTTTTTGCTTAGGATTGTTTTGGCTATGTGGGCTCTTTTTTGATTTCATATAAAGTTTAAGGTGGTTTTTTCCAGTTCTATGAATAAGGTCAATGGTAGCTTGATGGGGGTAGCATTGCATCTACAAATTACTTTAGGCAGTATGGCCATTTTCATGATATTGATTCTTCCTAGCCATAAGCAAGGAATGTTTTTCCATGTGTTTGTGTCTTCTCTTGTTTTCTTGAGCAGTGATTTGTAGTTCTCCTTGAAGAGGTCCTTTACATCCTTTGTTAGTTGTATTCCTAGTATTTTATTCTCTTTGTGGCAATTGTAAATGGGAGATCACTCTTGATTTGGCTCTCTGTTTGTCTGTTATTGGTGTATAGGAATGCTTATGATTTTTGCACATTGATTTTGTGGCCTGAGACTTTGTTGAAGTTGCTTATCAGCTTAAGGAAAGTTTGGGCTGAGATGATGGGGTCTTCTAAATATACAATCATGTTGTCTGCAAATAGACATGATTTGACTTCCTCTTTTCCTAATTTAATACCCTTTATTTCTTTTTCTTGCCTGATTGCTCTGGCTAAAACTGCCAATACTATTTTGAATAGGAGTGGTAAGAGAGGGCACCCTTGTCTAGTGCTAGTTGTCAAAGGGAATGCTTCCAGATTTTGCCCATTCACTGTGATATTGGCTATGAGTTTGTCATAAATAGCTTTTGTTATTTTTAGGTATTTTCCATCGATACCTCGTTTATTGAGTTTTTAGCATAAAGGGCTGTTGAATTTTGTCGAAGGCCTTCTCTGCATCTATTGAAACAATCATGTGGTGTTTGTCTTTGGTTCTGTTTATGTGATGGATTACATTTATAGATTTGCATATGTTGAACCAGTCTTGCATCCCTGGGATGAAGCCTATTTGATCATGAAGGATAAGCTTTTTGATGTGCTGTTGCATTCGATTTGCCAGCATTTTACTGAAGATTTTTGCATCCATGTTCATCATGGATATTGGCCTCAAATTTTCTTTTTTAGTTGTGTCTCTGCCAGGTTTTGGTATCAGGATGATGTTGGTCTCATAAAATGAGTTGGGGGGATTCACTCTTTCTGTCCTGTTTGGAATAGTTTCAGAAGAATTAGTACTAGCTCCTCTTTGCACATCTGGTGGAATTCAGCTGTGAACCCATCCTGACCTGGGCTTTTTTTTATTAGTAGGCCATTAATTCCTGCCTCAACTTCAGACCTTGTTATCAATCTAGTCAGGGATTCAACTTCTTCCTGGTTTAGTCTTGGGAGGTTGTAAGTATCCAGCAATTTATCGATTTCTTCTAGATTAACTGGTTTATGTGCATAGAGCTGTTTGTAGTAATCTCTGTTGGTAGTTTGTATTTCTGTGGAATCAGTGGTGTTATCCCCTTTATCATTTTTTGTTGCATCTATTTGAGTCTTCTCTCTTCTTTTTTTATTAGTGTGGTTAATGGTCTATCTATTTTGTTGATCTTTTCAGAAAACCAGCTCCTGGATTTATTTATTTTTTGAAGGGTTTTTGTGTCTCTGTCTCCTTTGGTTCTGCTCTGATCTTAGTTATTTCTTGCCTTCTGCTAGCTTTTGAATTTGTTTGATCTTGCTCCTCTAGTTTTTTTTAATTGTGACTATAGGGTGCCAATTTCAGATCTTTCCTTGCTTCTCATGTAGGCATTTAGTGCTATAAATTTCCCTCTAGACAATGCTTTAAATGTGTCCCAGTGATTCTGGTATATAGTGTGTTAGTTCTCATTGGTTTTGAAAATCATCTTTATTTCTGCCTTCATTTCATTATTTATCCAGTAGTCATTCAGGAGCAGGTTGTTCAGTTTCCACGTAGTTGTACAGTTTTGAGTGAGTTTCTTAATCCTGAGTTCTAATTTGATAGCACTGTGGTCTGAGAGATTGGTTGTTATGATTTCCACTTTTTTGCATTGCCTAAGGAGTGTTTTACTTCTAATTATTTAGTCAATTTTAGAGTAACTGCTACGTGGTGCTGAGAAGAATTTATATTCTGTGGATTTGGGGTGGGGATTTCTGTAGATGTCTATTAGGTCCGCTTGATCCATATCTGCATTCAAGTCCTGGATACCCTTGTTAATTTTCTATCTCGTTTATCTGTCTAATACTGACAGATTAAAGTCTCCCACTATTATTGTGTGGGAGTCTAATTCTCTTTATAGGTCATTAAGAGCTTGCTTTACGTATCTGAGTACTCTTGTATTGGGTGCATAAATATTTAGGATAGCTCTTCTTGTTGCATTGATCCTTTCACTATTATGTAATGCCCTTCTTTGTCTCTTTTGATCTTTGTTGGTCTAAAGTTTTATCAGAGACTAGGATTGCAACTTTTGCTTTTTTGGCTCTCCATTTGCTTGGTAAATCTTCTTCCATCTCTTTATTTTGAGTCTATGTGTGTCTTTGCATGGGTCTCCTGAATACAGCACACGGATGAGTCTTGACTTTTTATCCAATTTATCCGAATTATCCAATTTGCTACTCTGTGTCTTTTGATTGGGGCATTTAGCCTGTTTACATTTAAGGTTAATATTGTTATGTGTGAATTTGATCCTGCCCTTTTTATACTAGCTGGTTGTTTTGTCCATTAGTGGACACAGGTTTTTCATTGTATCGATGTCTTTACGATTTGGTATGTTTTTGCAGTGGCTGTCACTGGTTGTTTCTTTCCATGTTCAGCGCTTCCTTCAGGAGCTCTTGTAATGCAGGCCTGGAGGTGAGAAAATCTCTGAGCAATTGCTTGTTTGTAAAGGATTTTATTTCTCCTTCACTTATGAAGCTTAGTTTGGCTGGATATGAAATTCTGGGTTGCAAGTTCTTTTCTTTAAGGATGTTGAATATTGGCCCCCACTCTCTTCTGGCTTGTAGAGTTTCTGCTGAGAGATCCGCTGTGAGTCTGATGGGCTTCCCTTTGTGGGTAACTCGACCTTTCTCTCTGTCCGCCCTTTGCATTTTTTCCTTCATTTCAACCCTGGTGAATCTGACAATTATGTGCCTTGGAGTTGCTCTTCTTGAGGAATATCTGTGTAGTGTTCTCTGTATTTCCTGGATTTGAATGTTGGCCTGCCTTGCTAGGTCGGGGAAGTTCTCCTGGATAATATCCTGAAGAGTGTTTTCTAGCTTGGCTTCGGTCTCCCTATCACATTCAAGTACACCAATGAAATGTAGATTAGGTTTTTTCACATAATCCCGTATTTCTTGGAGGCTTTGTTCATTTATTTTCACTCTTTTTTCTCTGATTTTACCTTCTTGTTTTATTTCATTGAGTTGATCTTCAATCTCTGATATTCTTTCTTCTGCTTGATCAATTCAGCTATTGAAACTTGTGTATGCTTTGCGAAGTTCTTGTGCTGTGTTTTTCAGCTCCATCAAGTAGTTTATATATCTCTAAGCTGGTTACTCTAGTTAGCATTTTATCTCTTTTTTTTTTTTTTTCAAGGTTTTTAGTTTCTTTGATTGGGTTAGTACATGTTTCTTTAGCTCAGAGAAGTTTGTTATTACCCACCTTCTGAAGCCTACTTTGTCAACTCATCAAACTCATTCTCCATCCAGTTTCATTCCCTTGCTAGTATGGAGTTGTAAGCCCTTGGAGTAGGAGAGGTGTTCTGGTTTTTGCTGATTTCATCCTTTTTGCACTGGTTTCTTCCCATCTTTGTGGATGTGTTTACCTTTGGTCTTTGAAGTTGGTGACTTTTGGATGAGGTCTCTGAGTGGACGTCCTTTCTGTTGATGTTGAAGCTACTTGTTTCTGTTTTTTAGTTTTCCTTCTAACAGGCCCCTCTGCTGCAGGATTGCTGGATGTTGACTCCAGATCCTGCTTGCCTGGAAATCACCTGCAGGGGCTGTAGAACAGCAAGAATTGCTGCCTGTTCTTTCCTCCGGTAGTTTCACCCCAGAAGGGTACTTGCCAGATGTCAGCCAGAGCTCTTCTGTAAGAGGTCACCTTCAAAATTATTCTGTACATTCAGCTAATTTCTGTTTTATATGCTCATAATGCTTTATGCAACTATAGCTATATTATAATCTCTAAATTGTCTCAAATTTCACAACCAATAGTGCTTTCTCATTGTTTTCTGTGTTGTTGTGCCTTGGCCATATTAGTTTTTGTTTGTTTGTATTTTGGAAATGGAGTCTTACTCTATCACCCAGGCTGGAATGCAGTGGTGCGATCTCAGCTCACTGCAACCTCTGTCTACCAGGTTCAAGTGATTCTCCTCGCTCAGCCTCCCAAGTAGCTGGGATTACAGACCTGTGCCACCACATCCAGCTAATTTTTGTATTCTTAGTAGGGACGGGTTTTCACCATGTTGTCCAGGCTGGTCTTGAACTCCTGACCTCAGGTGATCTGCCCACCTTGGCCACACAATGGGTTGTCTTCATTAGTCATTTTTCTGAATATCCAAAAGATGCTTTTTAAATATTTAATGTTTAATCATTTTATAAGTGTATGTCTCAGAATTTGTCATTCATGTTCAAATTCCCAAGTAGCTTTTCCATTTTATTTGGGAAAAAAATTTATTGGAATTGCAGTTTAAAAATAAGCATTCTAACCTATGACTTGGTTATTTTTTCAGCATACAAATATATGTATATCATACATATCCTTTGCCTATCTTCTACATCTGTGACTTTCTCCGTTAATCTTTTCCCTTTAGTTCTAATTATGTGTATCCATTTTACTTCACTTCTTTTACTGTGCTTTATGTTGTATCTATGAACCTTTATCTTTCTTCTCAATTAGGCTAATTTTTTAAATATTTTTCTTCCAGTTTTTTTACTCATACCTAAATTCTGACACTTTTCTTTTTGATTTTTTTTTATCTTATTCTTCAGCTGTTCTAATTTATAATATTATTGCTAGGTTTTGAAATTTATTTAATGTCTTTTATTTTGAAAAATTTATATATCTTTGTATATTCTGTGTAGGAAAAATTTAATTGCATTTTTCTATACTATTGAGATATTACATGATTAATGTTTATGTTTTCTTACAATTTTATATAAGATTTGATAATACATTTTGTTGATATTTTTCAAAAAATTTTTTTCTGTCTGAGAACAAAGATGGTTTGCAGTAACCTTCCAAGCCTCAGACTTGAAAAGAAAAAGAAAAGGAGACAAGGAAAAGCAAAAAGAAAGCTAAGAGACTTACTGTGTTATATGTCAAGACATACCTCCAGATCACAGTTGTAAAAATAATGTAGTTTTAACCCAGGAATGGACAAATACACCAATGTAACAAAAGTGGGTCCATATACAGAAGCATTTAATGAAAAATTAAAATGGCACTGAAATCAAAAAGGAAGGGTAGATTATGAAATAGACAGAAAATAAAATAGAATCCTCACCTAATCCCAATATAAAGGTCAAGTCTAGATGAAACTATAGAGTGGGTGTAGGTAAGTTATCAGTTTTTAATAAACTTTCAAAACACAAACCATAAGATAAGAAATTTCTTCTCTGGATCATAGAGTTATATATGAAGACAGTTCGGTTCTCAGAGTGTGTGGTGTTAAGAACACAGAAACAACTTTTGGCCCATGTTTGGGAAAGTAGTCTGGTAAAATATGGCAAATTTCCACCATGAAGTCTAATACAACATTATACCAACAAAATGCATACATATCAACAAAGATGGATCTTACTAGCAGCATGGCATTTCTTAAGGTAGAAAGCATATGACAATGTTATTTAGATACATATTAAATATTACACACTTTGCAATGCACTCAAGTAGAAAAATACACATCAAACATGTTTAAATGATGGCTGATACAGAGAGGGGAAGGAGCTTGTGGTTATGGGAATTAAAGGAAAACAGTAAAGCAAGCCTAACCAAGTAAAAAACAAAAGCAAAATTAAAAGGCAAATGCAAACTGAAAAAAAAAAGTTGCAACAGTTATAACAATATCATCTTCTTGATTTTTCTAAAAAGAGTTTTCAACAGTGAAAAGAAAACAGTAATAAATATATAAATTTTTTAAAAATGGTGCTATGGTCTGAATGTTAGTAACCTGTGCCAAAAATTCCTGTGTTGAAACCTAATCCCCAATATGATAGTGTAAAGAAGTGAGACATTTGGGAGGTGATTAGGTCATGAAGGTGAAATTCTCCTACATGAGATTAGTGCTCTTATAAAAGAGCCTCAAAGGAGTTTGTTTGCTTCTTCCACTCTGTGAGGAAAAAGCAAAAAGGCACCGTCTAAGAACCAGGAAACAGGTCCTCACCACACACCAAATCTGCCATCACCCTGATCTTGTACTTACTGTAAGAAATAAATTTCTGTGACTTACAAGCCACAGAAGTGTCTATGGTGTTTTCTTATAGCTGACCAGATGGACTAAGAAAGATGAGCAAGAGGAGAAACATTGAATAAGTGAAAATGCACAATAGGGATATGAAAAAAAAAAAAAAAACCCTTTTTCCATAGTAACGTTGTTATAGTTAAAATTATAAGGAGGTTTTAATTTTTACACTGGCGATTATTGTAGCTAAGGCTAGGCTATAATAGTAAAATGTTGACTTCAAGAGAAGAAAAGTACAAGAAATAGCAGATAATTAAAAACAGTGTGTGTCAATTCATAGGGAGCATGTTAAATAAATTGTAGTACATACACACACACACACACACACACACACACACACACACACACATACACACACATGGAGCATCATTCAGTCAAATAACAGGAATGAATAATACACTCTATAGCCCAAAATGAAAAGATATCTAAAATCCAGAGTTGAATAAAGCAAGCAAGATACAGGAGAGTAAGGATAGTTGCCTACCATTTGTACTGACAAGACCAAAAGGATATATTCATAATTGTTTGTAGATGAATAAGTTGAAGCAATATTCCAGCCTAGATGATTTTGTGTCAAGTCAGTTCACTTCTTTTTTCTAGTCTTCAGCACTATGTGGAATCTTATTAATCTATGCATATTGAAAAAATGTCTCACTTGCTTGTCAAAGATAATAATTTTCTGGGGCAATGCACTTATATTTAAGAAACAGCATGAGTAAAAGTGATATATTTCCTCGATCATCAAGGGCAGTATTCTTTAAAGATATATTAAATTTTATAAAAATTTAAACAGAAATCCTACCAATGCTGTCTAAAGCATTGGAATTAAGGTTCATAGTGAGTTTAATATTGTTCTGTTTTTTTTTGTATTTTTTAAAATTGACAAGTAATAATTATATGTAATCATGGGGTTCATAGTGATGTTTTAATAAACATAATGTATAGCAATCAGACTAAGGTAATTAGCATATCTATCATCTCAAACATTTATCATTTCTTTGTGTTGGGAATGTTCAATATCATCTTTCTAGCTATTGCTCAACAACATTAATCATCAGATAAATGCAAATCAAAATCACAATGAGGTAACACCTCAACTCAGTTAGAATGCTATTATCAAAAAACAAAAAATAACAAATGCTGGTGAGGATGTGGAGACGAGGGAGCTTTCCATGTATACATTGGTGGGAATGTAAACCACTACAGCCACTGAAATAGTGTAGAGATTCCATATAATCTAGCAATTCCACTGCTAGGAATTTATCTTTAAAAATCATCATGCTGAAGATACATCTTTATCCCCATGTTTATTGCAGCACTTTTCACAATCACAAGATATGAAATCTACCTAGGTATCCTATGTTTGAAAAAATTAATGGAGTGAAGAAAGTGGGTGCTGAACACACTTGAAGCAGAAACAATGAGGAGAAAACAAAAAAAACTGGAGAAATCACTTACAAAACAAAGAGAGTTCCTTTTAGAATTCTGGCATAGGCTCATTTCAAAGCAAGAATAGAAAATGGAGGTGAAACCACCACCAAAATTAGTTTGTGGGACATCCAGGCAATCATTAGGGACTCGAAGTATTACTCAGGAAAATAAATTAGGCAGGACAGTATTCTTCCTCATTTTTTCCTGTAGTATGTGAGGTGAAACTTGTGTGTGTGTGTGGGTGTGTGGGTGTGTACAGAGAGAGAGAGAGAGAGAGAGAGAGAGAGAGAGGTATTACTGCAATGGACTACTAATAGATCTTTAGAAATCTATCCTTGCCTCATTAACTTTTATTCTCAATAGACAAGCATAGCAATTCATTTAAAATATAAGTGGTACATATACACCATGGAATATTACGCAGCCATCAAAAACAATGAATTCATGTCCTTTGTAGGGACATGGATGAACCTGGAAACCATCATTCTGAGCAAACTGACACAAGAGCAGAAAATCAAGCACCGTGTGTTCTCACTCATAGGCGGGTGTTGAACAATGAGAACACATGGACACAGGGAGGAGAGCACTACACACTGGGGTCCGTTGGGGGGAAATGGGGGAGGGAGGGGGGGTGGGGAGGCAGGAAGTGATAGCATGGGGAGAAATGACAGATACAGGTGAGAGGATGGAAGGCAGAAAACCACAATGCCATGTGTGTACCTATGCAACAATCTTGCATGTTCTTCACATGTACCCCAAAACCTAAAATGCAATTAAAAAAGACAAAAAATAAAATAAAAAATATATAGAAGTATGTTAGTGTCGATATTATTCTCAGAGCCCTACTTTGTGAAGACAAGTTCGGCTCCAAAAATGCAAGAGCAAATCTGACCCCACCACCCTAGCAACAAAAAAAGAGTTCCAGGTCCTGGCTGTTGAAAGCAAAAGTACATTGAAACTTCCCACCTCCACGTGTCTCAACGTATTAATTTAGTAAAAAGAGAGCTAAGAGGATCTCAGCAAAATACTGATACCATCCTCTACACAATGCATACAGGAAACAAAAATCAAAGACTGAGACTAAGGACAACTTAATATTAAGAGGTCAGAGAAAAGCAGGAACCTATAAAGATGGCTGAGAAAGAGTGACCAGTGAGGAAGGAGTAAAACGAAGAGTAAGTAAAACTAATTCATTTCTTAGTGCTGCTATTTAAAAGTGCTGTAAACTAGGTTTCTTAAATCAACAGAATTGTTTTTTCTCTTTCAGAGTTCTATACAGTAGAAGTTGAAAATCCAAGTGTCAGTAGGTCCTGCTCCCACTAAAAGCTTTGGAAAAGAATCCTTCCTTCCTCTAATTTCTTGTGGTTGCTGGCAATTCTTGATGTTTCTTGGCTTGTAGATGTGTCAGTTCAATCTTTGACTATCTCCACACGGCCTTCTCCCCTGTATGTTTGTGCTTTCACATTGTCTTCTCCATGTTCATATCTCTGTATCCAAATTTCCCTTTTCTTATATTGGATTTAGTGCCTGCCTGTAGTATTCCATTTTCACATTGCTATAAAGATACTACCCAAGACGGGGTAACTTATTTAAAAAACTATAAACAGAGGAAGTTTAATTGACTCACAGTTTCACATAGCTAGAAAGGTCTTGGGAGACTTACAATCCTGGCAGAAGAAGAAGCAGGAACCTCCTTCAAAAAGCAGCAAGACAGAGAGTACTGCAAAGGAGGAACTTCCACTTTTAAAACCATGAGTTCTTCTGAGAACTCCTTCACTATCATAGAACAGCATGGAGGAAACTGCCCCCATGCAATCACTTTGCACAGGTCCCTCCTTTGACACATGAGAATTATGGGAATTACAATTCAAGATGAGATTTGGGTGGGGACACAGAGCCAAACCATATCACTGCCCTAATTCAGTATGACATCACAATTTTATCATATATGCAAAGACTTTCCAAATAAATTTATATTCACAGGTTCCAGATGGATATGAATTTTTCAGGAACACCATCAAATAGTAAGGTGTCCTGATAGCGAATTGAGAAAGACTGTCAAGGAGGAAGAAATAATCAATTGGCCAAACACTAAAGGTGAGAAATAACCTTTGAAAAGTTCACCGATAACTTTGACAAGATCATTCAGTGGAAGGTTGGAAATAATTTTTTTTTTTTTTTGAGACAAGGTCTTGCTCTGTCACCAGGCTGGAATGTTTTGGCACAATCATAGCTTACCATAACCTCAAAATCCTAGGCTCAAGCAATCCTCCTGTTTCAGCCTCCCTCATAGCTGTAACTATAGATATGCGATACCATGCTCAGCTAATGTTTTAAAATTTTTTTAGAGACAGTGTCTTGTTATGTTTCCTAGACTAGTCTTGAACTGGACTCCTAGCATCAACCATTCCTTCCACCTAGGCCTCTAAATGTGCTGGGATTATAAGCATGGGCTACCACACCCAATGTGTACACAAATTCTAATTTAAGCAGTTAAAGAAAAAATAAGTATTCAAGAATTAGAGAATGTTACAAACAGAAAAATACATTATTAGTTTTGTAGTAAGTGAAGTTTTCTTGCTTTAAAGATAAGCTGAACAATAAATAAAATACTTCTTATTTTTAAGAAAGAAGAAATAGCAATTCGTTTTTAGATATAAAGTACTGATCCAGTAGAGAATAAACAGTGATTAAACAAAGGAGACAAAGTGGAATTACTGGAATGATGTCTTCAGTGGGCAAGAGATGATGTGGAAATCGGCCTTGAGAGGAATATGAAAAGCTTATCTCTGGTCACAGATGGAATGCTAGAGTATGTGGATGTAGGTGCTGGAAGATGAGTAGACACTGGAGATGAGTAGTCTGGAGATTCCTTGTGACTGTTTTTGTTTTTGTTTTCTATCAAGTAGGAAGCAAAATCATTAGCTAATAAAGAGCAGAGGTTTGAAATTAAAGAGAGGAGGTGTGAAATATTTACCTAGGAAAGTGGTTTAGTGAATAGAGCAGGTACATATTATATGATTGTCCAGGAGTATTTAAGGACCTCTACAAGATTATAATCATGAATTTATGTTTATGGAGTTGGATGTTTTTAATCTAGTCATAGATAGCCCAGGTATATGGATCTCTAAATTCAATCAACTGTGTGTTTTGGTTTTGACAAGAAAATAGGAAAAAGCAAGAGTGGAGCAAGGAAGTTGAGTGTGTAAATATGGGAGTGATCATATTGAGAGATCATAGAATTAAAATTTCATCTGTGTAATAAAAGTAAGGATAGATATGTATATATGAAATGAGAGAGTGAAATGTTAATAGGATCATGGAACTGGATGCCACAGCAAAGTCACTGGAGTAGAGTATCAGAGAGTGTGAGATTTAATAAATTATCTTTTTTAAGCTTTCTTATAAAATCTGTTGAACTGATTAGCGAGAGCAAAGTATGTTTAGGGTAACTCATCCTTTTTCTTTCTGTATATCCTTTGTAATCTGACTGTGTCTGAACTAAAGATGGTTTGTAATAAATATTTATTTTCCAAGACTTAAAAATTGTCTTCCTCATAAAATTTGAATTGGAAAATTCTGCTTTTAATTCAGTCTCATAAAGCAAAAATTTTTTAAATAGACCTTTTTTGAGACACTTGAACCACTGATACTAACAAATTAAATACAGTTATTAAATGTTATTTTATTTAATACTATGAATAAAATATTAGAACTATGGTTTAATGTAATATCTACTAATATGCTTTGTATCATTTATGCTTCTATCAGTCTTTTTTGTTAAAGAAGATAATTTTTTCTGTAATTATTTAGCAAAGGCCCTCTCGACATTTATTTTTAACCAACCATTTTTCTGTTCATTTAAATATTTGAAAATGTTTAGTAATTGCTTTTGTATGTATCATAAACACCTTTTAGGTGTCAAGTGTTAATATAGCATTTTACTCCTATAATAATATACATACATATTAATTAAATGGACTAGTAGAATTTCAATATATAAGCACATAGATTTTTCACTCCAAGCTGCATCTGAAATGCTTGACTATACTTCAGTGTGAATACTCAGAAATTAACAATAAATCTGAACTACTTGCCTTAATCATATTACTCAATATTGTTATATATTGATTACCTGTAAGTGAGTTCTGGGCATTGAATATCTGACTTTACCAAGAATATTGGAACTATACCAAGGTGAAAGTTAAATCAACTATATTAATTATATTTTCTAAATATTCTATACATTTGCTTGTTTTTGCTATGCTCTATCTGTTGTTTCAGAAAAGATGTGCTAAAATCTCCAACTAGAATTGTTGCTTTAACTAATTCTGTCACTGTCCTAGCATTTGGTAGTTTACACAGTTTGAGACTGTAACAGAGAAGCATATATGGTCACAATTGTTACATATTTTTTTTTTTTGCTGATTGTGCCAAAGTATTATCTACTTCTAACAAATGCACTATTATGGATCACAAAATTTACTGTAAAGGGGAAATCAACAGAACACTCTTACTATCTTGACAGACTATTATAAGCAATCATCATAACGGAGCAAACTCTATTCTCAAGTTTGGGGACATAAAGTTAAGTGTTGTCAAAAACTTGTATTAATTGTCTTTTAGACAAGAGCTAAAATTTGGTCAGCTTATGTATGTAGTGAATGCCATTATCACTTGCAACCCATTATAAATCAGTGTTATATACCATGTTGAGAAAGCTGTGAAAGCACTTCCATAACTTTACTACACATTATTCCTGTGAAGCTTTCCCTTCAGTTTGAAGCTATGTGTGCTATTTTTATCAAACTATTCTGTTTCATATTCTAAGTGATTATTATTCTTGAAAAATGTATCTTATCTCTGATTACTCCATGCCTATTTCTGCTCTCTGCCCTTGCTTTTTGCTAGCAATTTTTTTAATGTTTCATGTGAAGATGTACTTCAATATTTAAAAAAAAAAAAAATTCTTTCCCATACGTCTTAGACAATATAATCAAAGTGAAATTATGAAAGACCACTCCTTAGGGGTGAACTCCTTCAAAAATTTCCCTAAAGCAGCAGTTGCAAGTGTACCTAACATAATTCCTTACTGTAGAACCTCTAGTGCATGAGCCCTCAGCAAAATGACTAGTATAGAATTTGTAAGGTCACCAAAATGTCAGCACCACTAACATCAAAATGCCACTGGTATAGAACAGAATGACAGAAAGTGTTTCTGCTAAAACATATAGCTTGGAATTAAGTGATACTGAGTTACTCAGCTACCTATTATTCATATGAATACATATCTACTTCAGATTCCTATACTCCATGTGACCTTTTATTCATAATAGGAATTTTATAATGGGTGGAGGGATTGTCATGTACTCATAATACTTCAAGTGTATATATTTTAGATCATTCGAGAGCAAACATTTTGGTCCTTAATTTTCCTTAAGATAACATCCAGTTGACATTAGCCCAAAACACAAAAGTAAATAAAAGCTGATACATGAGAAATAAACATATGCAGGAAGTTCAATCAACCTATTGCTACATAAGATGATGTTGAAGATTATGATGATTATAATAATGGCTATAATTTAATGAGATCTTATTTGTCCACTTACGCTTTTTCTGCCTGTGCTTTCTGGGCTTATATCTAAAAAACAAACAAAAACAACAAACAATTCCCAGCCCAATATTGTGGAGCTTTTCACCTATGTTTTCTTCTAATAGTTTTACAGTTTCATGTTTTATGATTAAAAAACTTCTGCACAGGAAAGGGAATAAATAACAGAGTGAAGACACAACCTATGAATTGGGAGAAAATATTTTCAAATCCTATCCGATAAGCAGTTAATATCTAAAATATATAAGGAACTCTAACAACTAAATAACAAATTAAAAAATTCATTAAAATAGGTAGAAAATAGATACTACTCAAAACACATGCAAAAGGCCAACAGGTAGATGAAACATTGTTCAACATCACTAATCACCAATAAAATGCAAATTAAGACTACAATGAGATAACATTTAACAGCTGTTAGAATGGCTCTTATCAAAAAGACAACTAAAGAAATGTTGGTAAGGATATGAAGAAACGGAAACACTTAGGCACTGTTGGTAGGAATGTAAATTAGTATAGCCACAGCTGAAAACTGTATGGAGGTTCCTCAAAAAAACGGAAATAAAAGTATCATATGATTTAGCAATTTTACATCTAGATATGGATCCAAAGGGTTTGAAATCAGTACATTGAAGATACATCTTTACTTCCATTTCTACTGCATCATTATTCACAATAGCCAAGATGTGGAATCAACCTAAGTGTCCCTCAGTAGATGAATACATAAAGAAAATATGGCGTATATACAAAACAAAACACTAATTTGCCTTACAAAAAGAAAAAAATCCTGTCATTTACAACAATATGAGTGACATAGAGAGCTTTATATTATGTGAAATAAGTTAGGCACAGAAAGACAAATACCACGTGATCTCACCTATATGTAGAATCCAAAATAAGTCAAACTCATAAAATGTGAGAATACCAGATGCTGGAGGGTGGCATGGAGTGATATATGAAGATACAAAGTTTTAGTTGGATAAGATGAGTAAGTTCTTAAAATTTATTGCACAGCATATGTACTGAATCAATAATAATGTACTGTACATTTTAAAATGGCTGAGAGTAAAGTTTGAATGATCTCACCACAATGATGATATGTGAGATGATAGATCTATTAATAAAATCATTCACATTGTACCCTATACATACATACATAAAATTATAGTTTGCCAATTTAAAACAAAAAAAAATTTAAACAGTAATAATTTGTTGAGAATTTGTTCTATTAAGATCTATCTTGTACTGATAAAGAAACAGACAGACACCATCATTCTCAACAAACTGACACAAAAACCAAAAACCAAACACCACAAATTCTCACTCATAAGAGGGTGTTGAACAATTAGAACACATGGACACAGGGAGGGGAACATCACACACTGGGGCCTGTTGGGGGTGGGAGGGGGAAACAGGGGAGGGATAGCAGCGGGTGGGGGAACTGGGGAGGGATAACATTAGGAGAAATACCTAATGTAGATGACGGGGGGATGGAAACAGCAAACCACCATGGCACATGTATACCTATGTAACTAACCTGCAAACTCTGCACATGTACCCCAGAACTTAAGTATAACTTTAAAAAAATTTTTACATGGAAAAAAAAAGAAACGGGTAAGTTACATAACTTAATGAAGACCATATGCTTAGTGGGAAAGTTTAGAGTAAAAATTAACTTTGATCCAAAATGATAATCATTATGTCATACTGTCTCAGAATTTTAGAATCTCAGAAGGTGAGGTCTCATCAAGATACGATAGCCTTAATGAGTACACTAGGTAAAACTTGTCCTTATGCACTTAACTTTTATGAGTTGTCAAAAACAGGCTATGTTCTCATCCATACCCATAATAAAATTGGCTGGAATAAATTATAGCATGATCAAAAGCATTAATAAAAGCATGATTAAAAGCTACCCAACAAATACAAAAAATAACTTTTGGACCTGTTATGCTATTTAGTGTGTGTGTGTGTGTGTGTGTGTGTGTGTGTGTGTGTGTGTGTGTATCTCTTTCTTCATGAGATAAGTGAAAATAGTTGTAAACTTCTATGCGTATGTACAAATGCCTACGCTCAAGAGTATTTGTCTTGCCTGCTGGAAAGCTGTCAGAGCCCTGGCATTAGTAAGTGGTGAGCTCATGGGTAGTTGGGTAGTAAGAAGAATTTACTGACAACAGAATAGGTTTGAAAAGGAAAGTTTTATTAGAAAAAAAAAAAAAAACAGAAAACTTACAGAATGGGTGAAAATTTTGCAAACTATGCATCAGAAAAAGGTCCAATATCCAATATCTAGAAGGAACTTAGACAAATTTACAAGAAAAAAACAGCTCCGTAAAATTTTGGGCAAAGGACATGCATAGACACTTTCAAAGAAAAGATATACATGCAGCCAACATGCCTATTTTTTTAAATTGTACTTTAGGTTCTGGAGCACATGTGCAGATCATGCAGGATTGTTGCATAGGTACACACATGGCAAGATGGTTTACTGCCTCCATCCCCCCGTCACCTGCATCTGGCATTTCACCCTATGTTATCCCTCCCCAACATCCCCACTCACCCCCCCCGCTGTCCCTCCCTTGCCCCCCCAACAGACCCCAGTGTGTGATGCTCCCCTCCCTGTGTCCATGTGTTCTCATTGTTCATCACTCACCTGTAAGTGAGAACATGTGGTGTTTGGTTTTCTGTTCTTGTGTCAGTTTGTTGAGAATTATGGTTTCCAGATTCATCCATACAAAGAATAAAAACTCATCATTTTTGTTCATCCTACAAAGGACACAAACTCATCATTTTTTAGTATGCCACATAGTATTTCATGGTGTATATGTACCACATTTTCCTTGTCCAGTCTATTGTTGATGGGCATTTGGGCTGGTTCCAGGTCTTTGCTATTGTTAACAGTGCCGCTACAAATATACGTGTACATGTGTGTTTTAAAAAAGCTTAATATCATTAGAGAAATGCAAATCAAAACCACAATGGGATATCATCTCACAACAGTCAGAATGGCTATTATTAAAAGGTCAAAAAATAACAGATGATAGTGAGGTTATGGAGAAAAAGGAGTGTTTATACATTGTTGATGGGGGTGTAAACTAGTTCAGCCATTGTGGAAGACAGTGTGGCAATTCCTCAAAGACCTAAAGACAGATACCGTTTGACTCAGCAATCCCATTACTGGGTATATAACCAAAGGAATATAAGTCTTTTTATTATAAAGACACATGCATGCATATGTTCATTGCGGCACTATTCACAATAGCAAATGCACGGAATCAACCCAAATACCCATCAATGATAGACTGGATAAAGAAAATGTGGTATATATACACCATGAAATACTATGTATCCATAAAAAAGAACAACTTAATGTCCTTTGCAGAAACATGGATAGAGGTGGAGGCCATTATCTTCAGCAAACTAACATGGGAACAAAAAAATATCACAGGTTCTCACTTATAAGTGGGAGCTAAATGATAAGAACACAGGACACATGCAGGGAAACAACACACACTGGGGCCTATCAGAGAATGGAGGGTGTAGGTGGAAGGAGAGGATGAGGAAAAGTAACTAACGGATACTAGGCTTAAGACCTGTGTGATGGAATCATGTAATATTGTGTACAACAAACCCCCATGACACACCTGAACCTATATTGCAAACCTGCATGTCCTGCACATTTACCCTTCACGTTAAAATAAAAGTTAAAAACAAAAATAAAGGATGTTGCAAAAGAGTGCAGCAGGGCCTCCCAGCAAGAGAGGACTGAGCACTCTACAGTGGATTTTTCTTTAGAGGTATTTATGGAAATTAAAGTGGGAGCTTACAGGTAATTTGGACTGCGTTAACCATGTAGGTCATGATAAATGATCATATTTTGGCACCTTGATGTCTGCAAGGGTTGCACAAAGGGTTTTGACATGCATGCATTCCAGATGTAAAGAAATTCTATTTATAAATTTTGGAGAAATAAGCTGGGTACCAGCTGCTTGCTTTAGGTAATAGATAAGACCATTTATTCTTACAAATACCTTCTCTGTTACACTAGGTTCCAAGGTGGAAAGGAGATGAAAATATAGGGAAGAGCTACAGCAGACCTCTAATGGACACACAACATGGGCAAAAATAAAGTTTTGGAGGTCATCTGTCAACACAGAATTGCTTAATGTAGCCTGACTACTACAACTATCAACTTGAGTAATTCTAGAAATAATTTATCAAAAAACAAAGATTAAGTATTTATATTTTATAGTCAATAATTTCCAGTTGTTAGTTTTTATATGGCCCTGACCTCTTATACGAACGTGGAAAACGAAAGGCACAGGTTTCTGGACCATGAGTTTGTATCTCTTGTTATAAAGAATAAGTTTGCTTTCCCTGTGGTAGAGCTCAAATGTACACAGGGCTGATTTCAAGAGCAATTCTTGACAGTTGTTAAGCAGAGTTAAGTAATAGCTCCCTTATCACCATGTACAATGGGCTACCCATGTAATAGTGCTTTCAATTTCAAAATATGCCACCTCAAATGAATTCATGATGCAATAAGTCAGTAGTTTTCAACCCGTGCCTTCAAAATTTCATAAGGGAGGAAAAGCAGAGAAGCACATTCATTGCAGATTATCTTTCCAGGGGTCTAAATCAGGACCTCTACCATTCATAGACTGTCATTGTAAGAGAATATTCAGTTTCTTATCAAATTTCACATCTTCATAGACCTGTTGTAACCACCAATGCAACTGTGGGCTTCAATCTAATTTACCCATGTAGGGAGATTTCATTTGCAAAAAGAGAAAACAATCTACAGCCATAATTTGCTATATAATTCACAGTTTTTAGATTGTAAAAAGAAACAGTTTTCTGTTTACCATAAGGCATAAATAATTACAATAAGAATAAATATCTTTTAGTCTGCAAATATGAAGAGCTTAATGAATACAGTGTGAACCCTATTCTATGGCTTCAAGTCTTTACCTTTTCCTAGGTACATTGGTGGCCCAAAAACCACTGGATATGTGTAATAACTATAGTGAAACCATTGGTTCTGTATGTATTTCATGGCAGAAAAACATTATTTTGACAAGCCTTCCTGACAGATGTAGTCGTGTGTTGGGTATACACAAAAGCATATCTCCACAAAAGGATAAATTAACCACTTCCTTTTATTTCACAGAACCACTACTTTCATCTATAGTTTTCTATTATTTTTCTTGGGGATAACTGAATGGGAATGGTCACTTATCCTGGGCCAAATTCTCAGCATTGTTTACCTAAAGATTGATTTTGTTAGTCTAAGAGAAAATAAACCAGTGTTCTTTCCTCTATCACATCTTTTGTTAGTCCTAGAACAAAATTAGTTGATTGTTAAAAAAAATGGTGATCAAATCTCCAGAGGCTGATTGTAGTAAATGTGTACATGCACACTGTTTGAATTAAAAGAGCAACTTTGGCTCATCTAGTTATTAATATTTTACCACCTCAGCCATCATGTTTTCTTTTGAAAGTCTTAGGAAGACTGGTTTTCTGATAAAGACCTTAGTTTCTAACATACCTACTCAATTTGTCCATAGGTGATTTTTGGTATATCATGAGGAAATTTTGGTGGGCTGATGACACTCTTCAGTATCACAGCCTATCTGGTGGTTTACCCTAATTCAGATAGCCATGAACCCCCTACTTCTTTACCAGATATTAAATGTAAGAATTCTTTAGTGTCAGTGTCAATAGGAACCCCAGATACCAAACATTATATATTCCCTACTCCAACCACAGAATTAGGTATTCTGGCAAGAATTTCATGGTGTCCACATAGATATTTAAATTTTTGCATGATCCAGTAGATAGCAAGAACACTGACTTTATAGTTTTGAAATCATTACCAATTCTCCTCCAAGATGAGAACCAAAAAAGAATAATGAATTTGGCAATTACAAATTACTATACAATTTAGAGAGCAGCTGCAGTAGAGTGGGTAATCAAAGCAGAAGCTTTCACTCAAGAGCACTCTTTCTAATATTAGAAGAAGTCCAACAGATTTAGAATCTTCAGGAACAGAAAAATTTATTCCACATGCTACATGAATAATTATTGTAACATTTTCTCAAATAATTCATTGAGTGAATTAATGCTGTCATATCTTACTGTATTTCATATCTGTCACAAATCTATTAAAACGGTCAGTTTCGCATTTCAGTATGTTTGCAATTAAGCAGCTTTATATAATCGAAAAACTTAGAATACTTTAAGTATCCTAATATTAGCAGGATGACTAATAACCTATTAAAATTTAGAGTTCTATGCCCCAAATCCTTGACATATATTTTTCATTTTTTATTTTCAACATTGCTATTGTACCCTTTCTCAAAACAAATAAATCATTAAAAAATCATAAATATGGAGTTTCAAATTATATGGGAAAGGAACTTACATCTTAAAAATTACGTGTGTACTCAATATTATCTCTGGAATTCTATGACAAAATGTTTCACAAGTATTCACCTTCTTATCCTAAATATTTATATAAACAATATAGTGGTCATTGCAACTATTTAAAATCATTTATTTTATTAAAGATGGATATTTATTCAGGAGAAATAAATTTTTGTTAGTACCTTTTAAAAATAATATCCAACCCAAGGTAGTATTTAGGTTGTCAATTTTTAGGTATTGGTGGAATTTCAGAATAAATTTTACTAATTGTTTGATCATCACTGAAAAGAAATTAGTATGCTTTTTATTTTTCTAGTAATTATTAAGAAAGTAAGTTCTCTTGATTTATTTATATTACAAATAGATTATTTATAATTTATTATGCATGGTATGACAATGTGCCTTCTTAAAAGGATGGACATTACATGTCTTAGCTAAATTTTATTTTTATTATCTTATAGCATGACTGCTTGGGATTTTTTTCCAAACAATTACGTGCATAACTGGAGTACAAACTGCTCATATGTACACTTTGGTAAATCTAAATGGAAGCATTTTTCTTCTTAAACCAATGAAATCATTTTCATTAAATAGGCAGAAGAAAAAGATCTTCCTCTTTAGCAAATCAAAATACAGATCTGAACATGTCCATAACACATTTTTGTAATAATCCTATAATTAGTTATAGTTGAGACTATTATATCAAAGGAGGCCCAACATGAAACACATAAGCCATATCTGATATTTCAACACAGAAAAGCCAATATAAGGAATTAATTAATCATATACCAGAGAACTGGAAAAATTAAAAGGAACGGAGGCAACACAGAGACAGTGCACCTCCGGGGCTTTGGAAATGATGAGAGAAGGTAAATGGAACACTCTATAAAGCGGGGACTCAAATCTCTGAAGCAGAGGCATAGTTCCTTATACCATTGAGTGGTCTGGGAAAAAGTACAGAAAGTGAACACTGGAATCAACTGCCACTGCCACGGTGCAGGGTCATTGCTAGGGCCACACTATGGAACCAACAAGCAAAAAGGGCACAGCAAACATTTCCTCCCTCTCCAGCCTGCCAAGATCCTTCCTGTGCCCCAGACTGATGGAGCCAATCAGGGAGTAACCCAACAAACAAGTCCCCACCCCACCATCACATTGTAGAAAGAGGAACAGCTTTAGCATTAAGAAAAGGAATAGCTCAATAACTGATACCATTGTCTTTTTTATTGCTGTTATTATAAAATTCTCCTTAAAACCTGAGGATTTTGATTTCATGATATAATAACATATGATAATGTATGCTTTTAAAAATTGACTTTGATGTACATTATTTGTATATATTTTTATCAGTCTATTTTATGCTTCTTAGTTATACTAAACATTTACATAAAAAAAGAAACATTGTATTTTTCTCAGTTCTTTTTAACCTGTTCTCAAGCTCCCTCTGGAATTGTCCACTTGAGGGTAAGTGACAGGAGCGTTTCATAT
Source organism: Saimiri boliviensis (assembly GCF_048565385.1). Taxonomy (NCBI): domain Eukaryota; kingdom Metazoa; phylum Chordata; class Mammalia; order Primates; family Cebidae; genus Saimiri; species Saimiri boliviensis. The sequence continues at coordinate 75,455,066 of NC_133452.1, forward strand.
CCATGTTCACATCTGTGCACTTCTCCACAGTGAAGGCCAAGGTGACTGACTGGGCTGTGGCATTTGTCAAGTTTGTCAAGAAATGAGTGAGCAGTATGCTTAGATGTAAACTGCTCCTCTCTTATCCATGAAAAAATCTATTTATGTACGTGCATGGATATCAGATGACTAGTCCAAACAATGATGGCTTTTTACTTTAATACCATGTGCATTGGTTATATTTCAATTAGAAGCATGATATTCAAATTAAAGTACAAAGAAAATGTTTTCTTTACCACTATTTATATGTCAGAAAAAAAAATAGTTATGCCTATTCAAATCACTAGTGAAAATTTCTATGAAATATAGAAAAAATATTTTTAGTTTGAAATTTAGAAAACTGTACTCATGGTATGTTATTAGGAAAGTTACTAGGCTCATATTGAGATTGGCATTTGTGGAAAACTTAAAATTTGAGACTTTCTCTTAGGTATAATTTGTTCACAAGCAACTAAAAAGCATTCTAAGTAAGAAATGTTTAAATAAGGGTCTTGAGAAAAATTGCTTCCTGACGGAAAGATCAGCTCAATTTAATTTATCCATTTCAATTTTAATTGTTGGTGGGTTTAGTTGTTTGTTAGTGGGATCCTAAATTAAAATTTCTAAGCGGTTTTAAAGCAGACCATATATCTAAGGGAATGGGTAAGAAGTCCTTTGCAATTGTATACTATCTTTATTCCATTCTATGAACACCTGAAACTTGAAAAAAAAAATCTATGATAGTATATTTTTAATTTTAAAAACTTTAAGCCAGTTATGATGGCTTACCCCTGTAATCCCAATACTTTGGGAGGCATAGGTGGGAAGATAACTTGAGACTGGGAGTTCCAGACCAGGCTAGAAAATATAGGAACACACTGTCTCTCCAAAAATTTTAAAAATCAGCAAAGCAATGTGGCACATACTATATAGTCCTGGCTGCTTGGAAGGATGAGGCAGGGGAATTGTTTGAGGCCAGGAATTTATAAGATTACAGAGAGCTATGATCACAGCATCACACTCCAGCCTGGGTGACAGAGCAAGATCCTGTGTCTTAAAAAAAAAAAAAAAAAAAAAAAAAAAACATAAAAATAATTTTTTAGAAAAGTAAAATGTTTTAACAACACAAAATAAGTGATGGGGAGGAAGGCAGCAAATCACACTGCCATGTGTATACCTATGCAACAATCTTACATATTCTTCACATGTACCCCCAAACTTAAAATGCAATTTTAAAAATGCAATTAAAAAAAGATAGAAAGAAAATGCAATTAAAAAAAGATATAAAGAAAAGTTTACAAGAAAAATATATAGCCCAGTGAATAACATAAAGCCATCATTTATGGTATCTCCACCAAGGTGAAAGATTGGACAATGCCATCTATAGCAGGAAACCTCCATAACAGACCTCAACAACACCTACCCCCTGTTAGTCACACTGTGAGCTTAGGAACTTGTTCTAAAAAATGAAATGAAGCAGAAATAATAGGATGGACCTTGTGTGATTAGGTAATAAAAAAGACAATGACTTCCCTTATGGTGTTCTCTCTGGTTCTCCCTTAAGCCATTCAGGCTGGGGAAAGCCAGTTGCAATGTTAAGAGGAAGCCTTGGAAAGAGACACTCATAAGTGACTTTAGAAGTGGATTCTTTAGAGACCTGCCAAAACCGCATCAGTGAGTTTGGAAGAAGATATTTTAGCTCCATTGATGCTCCAGATGACTGCCATCCAAATACCTCATTTCAACCTCATGAAAGACCTTGAGTCACAGGTGTCCAGATTAATTGTGCCTGATACTTGACCCATAGAAACTGATGTAATAAATATTTGTTATTTTCCCAAAGCACTGGGATTACAGGCGTGAGCCACCGTGCCCGCCCTTGTCGTAGTCTTCTATAAATTCTGGATATAGACACTCTTTTAGTTACATGTGTCTAGAACTATTTCACCCATTTTGGGAGACTTCTCGTATATTTCTCACATGGTATCTTTGATAATAGTTGTTTCTATTTTAATTTGTTTTCTGCCTATTTGCTGGTGTTAGAACTTTTGTGATGAATATAAGAAGTGTTTCCCTTTTCAACAGTCAAGATGATATGCCCCTATGTTATCTTTTATAAGCTTTATTGTTCTACTTTTCATATTTAGATCTATTATCTACCAGGTCAGATTTCATTTTTACAATATGGATATACAGCTGACAAAAGACAATTTATTGAAAAGACAACATTTGCTGTGCAGCATTGTGGTACTAAATGTGTCATAAATCATGCGACTATATGTACAAGGTATGTTTCTGGACTCTTAATTCCAATTCAATGGCTTGTATTTCTGTCCTGATGCCAATACAACCTGTCTTCATTAGTACAGCAAGATGAATTCATTCTAGAGATCTGCTTCAAGGTATAGTGTCTATAGTCAACAATACCATTTTATGCACTTAAAAACTTGTGAGAGTAAATCCCACGTTGAGTGTTCTTATCACACACACACACACACACACAACAGAGATACAAGAAATTTCTGGAGGTTATGGACTTGTCTATTACCTTGATTATTATGACATTTTATGAGTGCATGCATATGTGCAAACTCATCAAATTGTATATACTAAATGTTTGGTTTATCGTATATTAAGAATATTTCAAATAAAGATTGATAATAGAGCTCGAGTTTTGATACCTAACAGTCTAGGTTCTCCAATTTTGTAATTTCTTTTCAAAATTTAGCAAACTGCATTCCCACATTTATTCTTCAATCCGTTTATCAATTTTTCTTAAACAATACTCTTCAGAATTCTGGTTGAGATTGCATTGACTTTCTAAATCAGCTGCTAGAAATTGATATATTTGCAACACTTAGTCTTCCAAGGCAAGAATACAGGATATTCCTATGATTTTTAGACATTTTAATTTTTAGTCTTTGTGTTTTGGCCTCCAGCTCTGTGCAGCTTTGGAGTTCAGGGAATACACTGAGGATGAGAGGGGCTATGTGTCTGAGCTCCCTGAAACCTCTAATTATTTCAATCCAGTCCCATGTGATCCCCAACCCCACAAAATGCTCTGCTTTTCCCTCTGTCCCCTAGCAGTTTGCCTATGTATCGGTTCGCTCAGTTGTCTCAGCTCTTGTCTCAAGCCTAGGACAAACAGATGCCTTCAAGAATGGCTGCATATCCTTATCTCACCTCCGTAAATTTTTCCCTTGCTAGAATTTTAATTTATATAGGCCTTGTGGCTTCTGTTTTTCTCTTATGCATTTAAATAAGTGATTTTATAATTTTTCCAGTTTTTGTAGTTGTTCTGGTCTGCCTTGAAAGTCTATGTCTTATCCAGAGGTGAAAATGAGGATTTATATTTGATTTAGGCCAGCAGCCAGAAGCACCAGAAATTAGTGATCATCTGAATCCAGTTACCAGTCAGGACGGTTATTTCTTATTTCCAAATTGGTTTTTCTTCTACTGTGCAGCCCTTTGGAGGTCCTAATTCAAATGATAGGGGTTTGCCAGGGGGCTTTGTCTAGCATAGACTTGAGTTTCTGTTCTTTGGCATTGCAAATGTATCCAAAGTTCTGATCAATTTGTCTCCAAAAGAATACACAGATGCACCTAAACTTATGAGAGAAGTATGCACAAATATTGGGTATACTTTTTGGCTTTCAATCTCTTCCTGGATTTTGGCCCCATAATTCTCAATGCCTTGTTAAGTCTGTAGTGCCCTAGAGTCATTCTTATATATTTTTCCTAAGCTTGTTTTCCCAATAAGGAAACTGATCACATTACCTAGTCAATATTTTTAAATGCAAAATCATAATAGCTATTAATAAATTATTTTCACAAGAAAATGGAATAATATTTTGGACAAGGCAGGATAAAATAAAGTAGTCTGATTTGGTTTAGCAACACTTCATTTTGTATGTGGTGTTGTTTTAGTTTTTAAGCTTTTGGCTACAATGCCAAAGATCTCTTCTGTACGTTAAAGTATTTGTAATGAATTTCTCACTTTTAAAAAAATGGTAGCAAGGACACATCAAAATATAAGAAATAACCTCTATTTTAATTTTTTGAGGTCCCAATTAGAGCCTTTATCTTGCTGGTCTTCTTCCAGCTTAAAAAACTACTTGAATATTTTAGCCTTGCACAGCTACCTGCTTTGCAATTATAAAACTCTCATGCAAAAAATTTATGGTATGCTCTTTAGGGACACAGTAATACTCCCTTTTACTGTCAATAATACCTCAGTCCAGAGAACATGCTTCTATGTTTTACTGTGTAAATATGAATTTATACATACCAGAACCAAAAAATCAAATCCATCATCCAAATATTTGTCAGTCCCCTATTATTTCTGGGTAACACAATACTCTTGTTCACAATATTTATATGTCTACTTCCTATATAATCATAACCTATGTATCAGATGAAATTCCTTCAGCTCACCAGGAGATTTATCAGCACAAGTTTACTTAGCACATATTTTCAAAATATCACACATGCAGCCCGGTAGTAGTTACCTATTGCCATGTAAAAACTTAAAAAACTTAGCAGCTTAAACCAACACACACTTATTGTCTAAACACCTTAGGTCAAAAGTCCAGTCATGGTTTAACTGGATCCTCTATTTTAAGCCCTCCTACAGGTTGTAATCAACCTGCCATAGGGGATGTAGTCACCTGAAGGTTACCTGGGGAAGAATCCACTTCCAGGCTCACATGGCTGACAGCAGGATTCAGTTCTTTATAAACTGCTGGACTGAGGGCCTTAGTTTCTTGCTGCTGGCTGGCCAGAGACCACATTCAGTTTCTTGCACATAGGCCTTTCCAAGGTACCAGCTTGCTTCAAGAAAGCATGCAAACTGAAAAAGTAATAGAGTCTGCTATTAAGAGGAAAGTTAGAATCTTTTGTAACATAATCACGGAACTGACATCCCAGCACTTTTGCTATGGTCTGTAGGTTACAAGCAAATTTCTAGGTTCAGCCTACACTCTCAGAGAGGGGATTACATAAGGGCCTGAATGCAAAAATTTGACATGAGGAGAACTGACAAAAAATTAATATACAACTGGGAATTAATGCTCTACATGATTAGTCATGTCTGATCAATCTTCCTGAAACAGATATTTGATCATATCACTATCCTTACTTTAATCATCAAAGATCCCTTTCCCCATAGCTACCTACAATCAGACCCCAATCTTCATTTTCAATTTATTTTCTGCTTTCTCTTATTGCTTCTCATGTATTTCATTTTCTAGCCCATGTTGCTAGCTCAGTTCATAAGGTGCTTGCTTTGCATGTTTGTTCATGTTGTTCTCTCTGACTGAAATAGTATATCCTTCTCTGGACACAAAGACATGGTTTTGGCTGGGCCACCACGCCTGTAATCCCAGCACTTTGGGAGGCTGAGGTAGGCAGATCATGAGGTCAGGAGATCAAGAGCATACTGGCCAACATGGTGAAACCTTGTTTCTACTAAAAATACAAAACGTAGCTGGGCTCAATGGCGTGTGCCTATCATCCCAGCTACTCAGGAGGTTGAGGCTAGAGAATCACTTGAACCAGGGAGTTGAAGGTTGTAATGAGCTGAGATCGCACCACTGTACTCCAGCCTGGCAACAGAGAAAGATTCCGTTAAAAAAACAAACAAACAAACAAACAAAAAAAACAAGATTTTTTTTCTGGGAAAGAGAAGGGGTAATGGAGGGCATATTATTTCTCTCTTCAAATACTTAAACATGTAGGGTCCAACAAGTCACTGTGTGGAAGACTAAAAGGGCAGGAATTCAGGCACAATGAAGAGAAATCCTAAGAGCCATCAAGGCTGCCCATTATTGAAATAAACTTCCTCAAAATATGCGTTTTTCATTTAAAGTGTTCAGACAAATCATTTATACATGACGGGGATGAAGAGATTTCTGTCTTGAGCAGGAATTAGGAGGGACTTCTAAGGCACCTTCCAACTGTTAAGATTTCATGAATTCATGAATTTATGTAAGAAATCAAAACCATTATTATGACTTGCAAACATAAGAAAAAATAAATGGTTTACATGATAAAATGTAAAAATAGATTATATTTGATATTTTAAGCTGATTATTTTATATACTCAAGAATCTTTTCTTCCATATTTTCCCTATTTATGATTCATTATTATCATAATAAACTATAGAATTACCCAACATTCCAAATTAGAAAATAAGTATGTTTGTGACCAATATGCACAAAAGGTTTTAATTGTTTAATATGAGTTATGGTGCCATTTGAAAACTCATTTCCAATCAAGTATGTCCCTAAGAAATTATATAAAAGGAATTCAGTCTTTATTTTTACATACTCTTTTATCACTGTTCATTCTAAGTTTACTGATAAGGCCAATATTCAGAAAACTCTTTTTCTTGCTTTAGAAAAATTTACATATAAAACAGCTGCCCATTCTCTTGTTGTCATTACTTCACTGGATAAGTTAGAACAAGTGGTTCTATTAATTATGACTGGAATTACTGCATTGGTAAAGAGACTTTTAAAAGTATGTCTTCAGCTTTTTCAGAGATAAGATGGGTCGTGAGAGTAAAACAGAGAGATCAAGGGAATTAGTGCTATCCATTCCTTGCTGGTGCACCTGATTTAAAGTCCCTCCAGATGGTGTCCAGTGGAGAACAAATATATGGATGAAAACTGAAAGAGTTTTTTAAAAAGAAAAATGTTTGATGATTGTTTGTGGCTTACTTTATCTAGACTACAAGATGACTGAGGAGGGCAGGCAGCCTGTCTAATTTGGCTACATTGTGTGGCTCAGTAACCATCACATTCAGACGCACTTTTAAATAATTGTTTAATGAATCAGTAATTGAGTAAATAAATATGTGAGACTCAAGCATGTCCCAGTGTGTGGATGGGCCTTGGAACTTCAGGTCCTGCTTCTGTTGTTATGCATCCTCGATCATATATCAAAAAACAAGAAAACTTGAACAAGGCTGAATGCCAGTGTATACTAACTCCTTATTGCGGAGAAATAAAATTAGGTGTAAGCCCATCTGTCCAGGCTGTTTCTATCAAATACATAGTGTTATTCAAAGCCAAATAAGGCAGACATAGTAGATTTGACTATTATGCAAATTTGGTGTTATGACCATAAGATGGAACACACTTGTGCAGATGATAAGGATGCTATCTTTAAAAGAAAGGAAAATTTCCATCCTATGAAGAAAATTCTGGGACCTATGGAGGTGGATTTTAGATTAAGGGAAGAAAATGTGTTCTACTCTTTCTGGAGCTTAGATTAGATATACATCAGGCTTTGTAATATGGCAAGAGATTAATTGCTCTGGACACAAGGAAATGAGTCAGCAGTAGGACAGGAAGCAAGCCAGTAAGGGGAATCTGTGACCGGTCTGCACCTGGCTAGTTGTTGAATATAGTCACCTTGTAAGGTACACCTTCTACTTCCTGAAATGTTCAGTAAACTATCATTAAAATTTGCGGCATTAACTGTGCTTGTGTTTGAAAAGAAATGAACACTCTCTTAAGTGTGCTAGTCACAATAGGTAAGGCAATAATCAAAGGAGTGGTGACTCTGGTGGTCAGCAGCAAGAGAATCAGCTTAGTGGACACATGATGTGCAAGGCCAGAGGAAAAAAACCAAAAACCTCTGACATTTAGAGAGCAGCCATTTGTTAACCAGTTGCCTTGTCCGTAAAATGGGGCAATAATACTGTCCTTGCTTCCCTCCAGGAAAGTAATAAGTAAAATAATGAATTACTATAATGTGTTTTGAACACCTTGCAAGAAACACGATACATAAGCATATGATATCATGATTACCTCCATAATAAAAAGAAAATAAAATATTTAAAATAATAATAATATGTACTTTTTAACAACTGTAGTTGCATATGAAATATATAACTCTTTTTACTGTTTTCTGCCTAATACAATGCACCTGCATTAAAAGTATACCCCCATGGTTCAATTTTTAAAAATACATAAAATTTAGACAGGTACTTATTCTTTTATTCACCCCATTGTGCCTAAATCTCACAGAACGTATTTTAAATAATATACTACCACAAAGAGACCACTTCAATACAAATCTCAATAGTGTGGGTTAATAAAAATTACTTTTAAAGGCAAACATCTGGCACCTCATAAATATATATCACCTTTCATCAAGAGTTGTTCAAACTCTCCCTGTATATATTACACTTATAAGCATTATTAATTCAGCACATTGTACAATGGTTTTCAAGTAGTCCCAAAGCAGAATTACATGTGTAAAATATGTGCTGCAATATCTAGGGCCGTGGAGATCATAAAGAACAAGACATTAACCGCAATGCTAAATCCCTTTGATTTAATGTTTTCTGTTAGCTAGCAGTGGTGACTTTTTAAACACAGATACAAGAAAATACTATAGTTAAGCTTAAAGGCAACCATTTGGTCTAATTTTTTCCCTCTCTTGACATTTAGCAAATTATTCCAGGCTTACATTTAGCTCATGTCAAAATGTGTCTTAAATATTTTACTGTAGTTTATTTGTATATCTGAAACAAATTTTAAAAGATGATTTGCCTTTACAAAGTCTGTATTCATAACACCAAACTGATACTTTTTTTTTTCAGAAGATACTGAAAATAAAGAATATTCTGTAATGCCCTTTGGCTATTTTTCCTGCCATTAATGATCTTACTGTGAGATTTTTATTTGTTGTAGTTCAGTTTTTATTTTTCCATGTAAGTAAAGGCCAATTTTCTTGTTATGTGTTTAATAAATATGGAAAAAGTATAATCAGTTTTATTGTTATATTTTATAGTAGCAAATATATGTACATATGTGTATGTATGTGTGTATATATATAATATTTTTATTTTGCCAGGTTTTTATTCTTTTAGCTGTTCCTGGTTGGGGTTAGATATTTCTTTGTATTTTCATATTTCACTCTACCAATTTAAGAAATGAATACCACAAAATTAGTGCATTTAAAGCTGAAGATTGTGAAGGTCTGAGGCCTGATCTGGTATAGATTAAATAGACAGTCTACCTCATTCACATCATAAGCCTGGCATTCTATCTAAAATTTATCATTATTCACATATGCATTTAAATCCTATTGATTTCCATGCACTATCCTATGCAGTGAAGATACAAAGACAAAGAAAACAGACAGCCTTCTTAACTGTACAGAACTCTACACATAAAAGAGAAATTAGAAAAGAATAAGTCAACAATTAAAACTGTAAAATTTTTTAAGTTCTTTAAGGAAAGAAATATATCAGTGGCTGTGACCAAAAATTAAAAACTACCTTTCTTTGGATAAGATGCTCATATATAACCTAAGTATCTAATGCTAAATATGTAATGCTGATGGGTAGAAGAAACACATCCAACTTTTATCTTACAATCATATTAAAATGAATATCTAAATGTGCAAATAGAGAATATTCTGTGCTCATATTAGAAAACATGAAAGAATAACAGTCATATACAAAAACTTCAAGACAATCTTCTACAAAAGGAGGAACCTTACCTAACAATGATTTGCACAGGCCATTGCATGTAAAGGAGCTCCTTGTCTGGAAAGGAAGGGAAAAGATTTTAAAAGAATTCACTAGCAGCAATGGGATCAAGTCCAAATTCAGTATTAGAACACAAAGACAGCAATGTGTGATCCAGAGTCCTGTTAGGACCCCATTATTGTTTGCCTTATGTGCCTAGAGCCCATAGCACTTGCTTAGTGTATCCTTGAAATGACCTCTGCTAAATAATCCCTGCCATATTAAACACAAAAAGGTAATCTTTGATGCAGAAGGAAGCTTCTTGTTGTAAAGCCTGTAGAGCAGTGCTGCTATCTCTACAAACCTCTGGTAATGAAACTCTTAACTGGCAAGTAAAAAATACAGTATATGAGAAACTTATCTTTCTCCCTTCATTTGAGCTTGAAAGACTCGGTCTTGAAACCTCTTAAAGGTCCCATTTCACATTAAAAAAAAGAATAATCTTAGAACAATAACTGAAATTATTTGAAAGCTCAAAAGAGTAACTCAGATGGTTAGTAAAAAGAGTTAGATTTTCTTATAAAACCCTAAAAATCTAGCACCAAATTAATAATTTTATAGGAGTCAAGGTACTAGTGTAACTATGAAACAGATAGCCAAAGGGAAAATTTGAGTCCAAAGAGATTACACAAAGAAAAACAATATAAGCAATAAGTTTAAAACCTAAATGAAGCAGAGATCAACAGAGAGAAGAGTAAGTACTAATGATCAACACCAATTTGACTGCCACTATTAGCCAGCAGCTTCCTAGACACTGTGATTACAACAATGAATAAAACAAAGTCCTTTTTATCAAGGAGTCCTCTTTCATATCTACTGAAGAGATATCACCATAAACAAAATGAACAATTAAACATCTGCTGTATTAGAAGATAAAGGCAATGAAAATCTATAAAAAAGATGAAGGAAAAGGAACAAACATGGTGATGAGGTTATAATTTTTGACTGAGTGGTCAAGGAAGATCTCATCTCACTGAGAAGGTAACACTAGGACTTGATATTGTAGAGGAGATAGTGTGTGACTTCTGAGTCATGGAAGACACTGTAGATTCCATCTTGATTTCTTGATTTCTTAGGTCACTCATTCTGGAGATAGCCAGGTATCAGGGCATGAAAACCCTCAACGAGTCTAAAAAGAGTTAATCATAGAGAGAAGGGTATTTATGTATTCATAAAGGCCACCCAGGTAGATGCGACTCATGTTGTGTCATGCATATGTTGTGGCTTTTATCAAATTCATGCATATCCCCAAAAGCCTCTGAGTTTCATTTATCACAGAAAATGCTCTTGCCTTCACAGAGTTTCTAGTACAGTGTTATAGCTGTATTACTTCAAACTGTCAAACATATTATTCTCGGAGCAGTAAGTTTAACTTTAAAACTTGGATCTAACAAAGTAACATGCATGTAAACAGTAATACAATTATGCTTTTAAGGTAATCCAAAATGCTAGGTCATGCTTTTCAAAATTTTCTTAAAAGAATGATACTTCATAACCAACAATGTGTATACAGGAAGGAAAGTGTTGTTTCACATGGACTAATTTTAAAATACTTCAATACATTAAAGGAAATATAAACAAATTGTCTCTTAGAAAAATGACAAAAAAAAAAAAACAAAGAAAGTGTCATCCTTAGAAAATTAAATGTAGAATATTTAATTAACATGTAAAGGCCAGAAAGCCTATAGTAGCCACTTATCATATCACATTATTTTGAAAGTTCTTATCAATTCTATGCATAACAGTAGAAAAAAATTGTAAAAAAAAAAAAAAAAAAAGAATTCCAGAACATGCTATTATCTCTTAAAAATGCAAAAATGATCCAACTTAAAATTACTTTAAAAAGAACATTTTGTATGAAGGCCTTAAAATACAAATATGAGGAAATCAAAAGCTTTCCTGGATACCTAATGATATACAAGATGTCAGTCACTATAGCAACCAAGGTCTAAAATGTATAAAAATAAATTTTATAGTTGGACCTCTGTGGGTTCCACATCCATGGATTCAACCAACTACAGAGAAAAAGTATTAAAAAACAAAAGAAAAATTGCATCATACTGAATATGTACATATGTTTATTTCTTATCATTATTCAAACAATAATTTATAAATAATATAGAACTGATTAAAATTATACTGGGATTATGTGCTTAAGTTAATATGTAAATACTACTCCATTTTATATAAGGGTCTTGAGTGTCCATGGATTTTGATATCCATGGGGGTCTTGGAACCTCCCATAGATAATAAGGGATGACTGTTTAAGAAATATTTATGGCTATGTGAAATGGCTCACACATGTAATCCCAGCACTTTGGGAGGCCAAGCCAGGAAGATTACTTGAACACAGAAGTCTGAAAATGGTCTGGGCAGTATAATAAGCCCCTGTCTCCTAAAAACAATAAAAAATTTATCTGGGCATTGTGGCACGTGCCTATGGTCCAAGTTACTCAGGGGGCTGAGACAGGAGGATTGTGTGAGCCCAGGAGGTCAAAGCTGTAGTAAACCAAGATTGCACCACTGCACTCCAACCTGAAGAAAAGTAAACAAAACTAAACAAATATTTATATAAAGAGTACCACAAAATTTTGCTAAGGAAGAAAATATAGTTTAAAATTTAAGTAAAAGAAGAGGGACACGCCAGATTTCTGGATTAAAAGATGGGATGGTATACATGTATTAATTTTCCTAAAATATCTGTAAATATAATGAAATTTTAATGAATACATCAAAAGAATATATTTCAAACATGACAAAAATAATTTTAAGCTATAGGAAAAATAAATTGTATTATCTTTCTGCCTTCACTCCTAAAAATGGCCATGTTTGAGGGAAGCATTTGGACTACATTATATACCTCACTGAAGAAGATGTCACATCTATATATGAACAGAAAACTAGTATGTAACTGTTGTTAGCAGCATGTCTTGATAGGCAACATATTTCATACTAAATTTTTGCATTCTACTAATTATGCAATCTGTGTTTCAAAATGTAATGTCCATAAATGTATCTTTGTACTTCGAATAGCAAATGAAAAGGAGAGACTCTCTCTTGACCAAGTGTCAACTTCTAAGTTAATCTTTTGTAAACAGGAAGTAGGACAAACACTAATACACACTGAGGACTTCTAATTTTCTAGGTACTTTACATACATTTTGGAATTCAATTGACACCATGAGATAGATAAACCAATAGTTCCTGGAGAAAACTAAAACTCAGAGAAATGAAATACCAGTTATTCAACTACTTATTGGTAAATTCAGTAAATCCCAAGGTTTTCTGGCTCTAAATTCAGACCCCTTCAATTTGCCATTTATTTTAGTGGTTTTATTGCTTCTATCTTTTACATCATTTTTAACATTCTTATTTCAAATATTATTTCTACTTTGATCATTCTCTTCATTGTGTCTGTCAATTCTCACATTGGTTTACTCTCCATGCATAGCAATTTTTGATTAGTTGAAATTCTATTTATTTATCGTATATCTGCCTATTATCTGTCTATATTTATTTATTATTCAGAAAACCCTAGAGTTGTGGAAATGTCACTTCAGACATGTCTGGCTTGTTTTTTCAGGGACATTTTAAGAAGTTTAATAACCATGGCACAATTTTTGCACTGAATTCTTGGCATGTTGTTCTCAAACCTTGAAGTGTATGCACATCATCATCTCACATTCACATTTAAGATAAACTTGGAATTTCAATTTCTCTTCAGTGGCATTTCCCCTTCAAAGATCTCTATTTTTGAATAGATATACCCTTACTGATTTTCAGAAGAAAGGGTGCAGTGAGGAGTTCTGAGCTTTATTCAGGCTCTTGCCTCCTAAGGCCCTGAGGCTGTGCCATCCATCCTTGTGTGTCTTTCTTTCTTTCTTTCTTTCTTTTTTATTTATTATCGAACTTTAGGTTCTGGGGTACATGCGCAAATCATGTAAGATTGTTGCATAGGTACATACACGGCAAGGTAGTTTGCTGCCTTCATCCCCCCATCTCCTCTATCTGGTATTTTCCCCTTGTTATCCCTCCCTGTCCTCCCCACACCCCCAGTGCCTCTCCCCTAGCCCCCAGCCCCCTCAAACTGACAGCAGTGTGTGATGCTCCCCTCCCTGTGTACATGTGTTCTAATTGTTCAACACCGGCCTATGAATGAGAGCATGCAGTGTTTGGTTTTCTGTTCTTGTGTCAGTTTGCTGAGAATGATGGTATCCATATTCATCCATGTCCCTGTGAAGGACACAAACTCATCGTTTTTGTGGCTGCATAGTATTCCATGGTGGGTATGTGCCACATTTTCTTTATCCATTCTATTGTTGATGGACATTCGGGTTGGTTTCACGTCTTTGCTATTGTAAACAGTGCCACAATGAACATATGTGTGCATGTATCTTTATAATAGAACAATTTATACTTCTTTGGGTACATATCCAGTAATGGGATTGAACCCCCTTTTCCAGCCTGGAAATGACCCTCCAGAATTCTATTTCCTGAACCAACTTGGTGTCAGCCTCTATCTACTACTTTTGCACTGGTTTGTGCTTCATTCCAAGTAAATGTGGATTAATTTTTCATTGTTTTCTGTTCAGATATGCAACTTTTTAAATCTAGTATTTCTAAATGTATATCAAGGGGCATTTCCTCCTCTCCCCTCTTCCATATGAGCTGACACTTGATAGCCCATGCTCTTCTCATTGTTTTTACCTCCATGATCTACGAATTGTTTCTCTCTACTCTCATCTAGCTATCTTAAAATTCTCATCCAAATATTTTCTATTCCCATCCTTTTTTCTTTTTTTTTTTTTTAATTTCTTTTATCTTTCCCCTTTCTTGGGGTGTTTTTTAGTCTTTAGTTATCTCCAACAGTAGCCAGTCTACTTCTCCCCATATTTTTTTTCACTTTTCATGTGACTTATCCATTAGTGACAAATTTTGTTTGGTTTTCTCTTGTTATACAAGAACGTTGAGTCACAACTGAAATATTTTTTGTGTTTGCTTCATTGGTTAGCTCAGAACACTACTAGGGATGAAATTAATATGAAAAATTAATTAAGTTAATTAACTGTAACTTGGAATTTGTATGCACAGAACTCTTTCAGGTAATTAGCACTACTGTAGGCTAGGGATTGTATTATTTAGGGTGGAACAAAGTGTGAAGTTTAAACTGAAATCAGGTATTTTATGAAAAAACTATTTCCCCATGGTAAGTTCTAAATAAATATAAGCTATTTCCGTTTTAAATCTAACATCTGTTAACTATGCCAAGATAGCTTTTAGAGGGAAGATATTCTGTTAAAGTTAATTATCATTCTACTTTAGAAAACTAGTTACAATATTCCAAAAAAATCTTATTAATGTAGGGATCAATTCATCATTTCAAGATCACCTTGGATCAAAAACTCAGTTTATACAATATAAAAAAATTAGTTCACAATTATTCTGTGCTATGTGCCAGGGACTATTCTATGTGACTTATCTCCAATAATTTACTATTTTCTATAACTACTCTAAATAATAGATCATACTATCATTTCATTTTACATGTGAGGAAACTGAGGCACAGTCAGATTAGGTAACTTGTTCCAGGTCACAGAGGTATTGCATTTTGAAGTTGATATTTTAAATTAATTAAACTAACTCCAGATACTGTTTTTTTTTGTTGTTGTTGTTCAGAAAAACTACACTTTTAAAAATAGTTATTTTCTTCCTAATTTTTTTCTTAGAGCTAAAAACTGTTCAATAGCTTCATCATATTAAATTAGGCTTTCTTAATCCTAAGTGATAACTGGGTAAGTTTTCTTAGGGAAAAACAATTCTGAATTCAACAGTGTTTAGGAAATAATACAATCTGAAACTGAGAGAATAACATAAAGCTCAGGCCATACGAAATATTTCACAAAGTATGAGAAAAACTACATTTTAAGAACTATAAGTCTAATGTAACCGCATTAGAAGAACCAGAAAATCCACGGATAATCAATATTAATTCAACAAGGAAAAAAAGACATGTCCATACCCTATCTATAGAAATAAATGTAGATGTTAGTATACTAGTGTAAATATGTACATACATTTCTTAGGTCTGTCTACTGAAGAGTCCTGGAGGTAATGAAACTCAAGTAGCAATGAGCATCCTCAGTGCCTCACTGAGAGAAGTGCAGAGAAAGGCTTCAAACTGACATTAAAAGACAGAGAAGTCAATGTGATCACAGAAGCAAAGACTGGAGTGACATGGTCACAGATCACAAATGCCAGTAGCCTCTGTCTAGAAGCTGGAGGAGGCAAAGAACTGATTCTTCCCTAGAACCTGCAGAAGGAGTGTAGTCCTGTTAATATTTTTGATTTTTTGAATTCTGGCCTCTGGAATTGTAAGAGACTAATTTTTGTTTTTAAGTCAAAAGGGTTGTATGAGATAACATTCACACTGGCAAAGAGATTACGTCTTTGCCTCTTATATTGTCATACTTATAAATTTTTGTCAAATCCAATAGGTTCTACTGGTGTTCTTTTAATTTACGTTACTCTATGGGTGAGATTAAACATCTTTTCATATGCTTAAATGCCATGATTCCTTTCTTTTTGGTAAGTATCTTTCATATCTTTTCCCAATATTTGCATCAGGTTTTGGCCCTTTAATCCTCAACTTATTCATTTATTTATTTATTTTGAGATGGAGTTTCCCTCTTGTTACCCAGGCTGGAGTGCAATAATGCAATCTAGGCTCACTGCAACCTCCGCCTCCAGGGTTCAAGCAATTCTCCTGCCTCAGTCTCCCAAGTAGCTGGGACTACAGGCACGCACCACCATGACCAGCTAATTTTTGTATTTTTAGTAGAGACGAGGTTTCACCTTGTTGACCAGGATGGTCTCGATCTCTCGACCTCGTGATCCACCCGTCTCGGCCTCCCAAAGTGCTGGGATTATAGGCTTGAGCCACTGTGCCTGGCCTATTTTTTTTTAATTTTTATTGTATATTGACAAATTATAGTTGTATATGTTTATGGGATATAAAGAAATGCTATAATTTTTAATACAATGTGGAATTATTAAATAAATTACATCAATCAGCTCATATGTTTAACATTTCTTGTGATGGGAAAAATAAAGCTTTATTCTCTTTGCAATATTAAAATGTACATTACTCAATTATTAGCTATATTCAGCCTTCTGTACTATGGATCTCAAAAAGAAAATCAAATTTATTTGATTTTCTAACAGAATTTATATCCTGTGACTATTATCTCCCCATTTATCCCACCCCCAGCTTCTGATAATTACCATTCTACTCTTTACTTTTATGAGTTCGACTGTTTTAGATTCTGCATGCAAGTAAAAATATGTGGTATTTATTTTTATGTGGTTTATTTCACTAAGGATAATGTTTTCCAATTCTACCCATATTGTCACAAACGATGGAATTTCTTCCCTTTATAAAGCTGAATAGTATTTCACTGTGTATATGTACCACATTTTCTTTATCTATTTGTCCATAGAGGGATACAGGTTGATCTCATAACCTGACTATTGTGAATAGTGCTGCAATGAACCCCGGAGTGCAGAAATCTCTCTGACATACTGACTCCAAAGCTTTTCCATCTCTGACGTACTGACTCCAAAGCTTTTGGGTAAATGCACAGAACTATGACCTTAACTTTTAAGAGATCATTATATATTAGGGATATCCTGTTGTCTGTGATTGATTCTGCAAATATTTTCTTACAGTTTGTCAGGTTTTGTGTTTTTTACTTTGTTTAGAGTGTTTTCACCATACTTTTTTCTTTCCTCATTTTTCTGTAGTTAAATGTATCAACCTTTTAAAAATCATCTCTGGATTTTGATTCATGATTAGAAAGTCTTTCCCTACATCAGGTTAAAGAGAAACTTACCTAATGAATTCTAGTTTTCTTCCAGTACTTATTTATCTCTACTACTTCTATGGTTTTATTTTTATACTTTTGTCTCTTCCATCTGGAGTTTATTCTATAATTTGCACTTGACTGATATACTGTTTGGTGCATTCCTAGACTTTTATAATTTCTAAATTCCCTGTTTTAGCTGTGTCTCTTCTACACACCATATAGCTGAATCACGCTTTTGTGATCCAAATTAAAAATGTTTTAATAGATAAGTCCATTCACATTTACTAATATGAGACAGCTGATTTCAACTCTGTGATATTTAATAATTATGAACATTTTATTTTATTTTCAGTGTTTTTTATTAAAATGTTTAGTTTGCTTTTTCTAAACCTTATGTTAGTATGTAAGAAGATCTGTATTTTATTCTAGTGATTATCTTTTTAGTTAGACCTTTATAAATGCCCTTTCCTTAACCTCTTAATCTACCTTAATCTACTTTCTTCTTTCCTTATTTTTCCTTTTTAAGAGCATTATTTTGAGTTTATCACAACATCCATCAATGTGAATAAGTAGTCCACTTCTTCTACTTTTGTTTTAGATCTAGAATTACATATATTAAAATATCATCAGTCTTTTTGCTGAAGTATTGCCAGTGATACATCAGCTGAGTCAAGATTATCCTGCAGTAGATTCTTCAAAAAAAGATCATGGGTACAAAATCCCTAAGTTGTTTTATGTTCAAAACTATTTTTTATATAGTCTTGACACTTGAAGGACAGTTTGGCTGGATATAATCCTTTTTTTTGCATCATTTTTAAAAATTTTATTTTTCCATAAATTATTTAGGTACAGGTGGTATTTGGTTACATGAATAAGTTCTTCTTGGTGATTTTTGAGATCCTAGTGCACCCATCACTTGAGCAGTATGTACCATATTTGTAGTCTTTAATTCCTGACCCCTTCACAATCATCCCCCAGCTCCCCAAAGTTCATTGTATCGTTCTAATGCCTTTGCATCCTCATACCTAAGATCTCATGTATCAGTGAGAACATACAATGTTTGGTTTTCCATTCCTGAGTTAATGCACTTAGAATAGTAGTCTCCAATCCCATCCAGGTCACTGAAAATGCTGTTAATTCATTCCTTTTTATGGCTGAGTAGTATTCCATCATGTTTATATACCACAGTTTCTTTATCCACTCATTGATTGATGGGCATTTGGGTTGGTTCCACGATTTTGTGAATGTAAATTGTGTTGCTATAAACATGCACGTACAATTATCTTTTTCAAATAATAACTTTTTCCAACAAAGATCAAAAGAGACACAGAAGGGCATTACATAATGGTAAAACGATCAGTGCAACAAGAAGGGCTAACTATCCTAAATATATACGCACCCAATGCAGGAGCACCCAGATACATAAAGCAAGTTCTTAATGACCCGCAAAGAGACTTAGACTCCCACACAGTAATAGTGAGAGATTTTAACACTCCACTGGATATAATCCTCAATTAAATTTTTTTTTTCATGAATTGTTTGAAAATCTCACTTTTTGTCTTGTTTTCTGTGTTGTTTTTAAAAAGTCAGATGCTTGTCAAATTCTATTGACTTACAATTTATATGATCTTTCTACCGGGAGATCTTGAGAATATTTTCTTTATCTTTGAAGTCTAATGATTTTACCATCGTATTTCTTAAAGTTGACCATTCTGTGTTAATTTTAACAGGCACCTAATGGGCCTCTTTAATATATACATTCAAATCTTATTTTATCTGCAAAGTTTTTGTCTTAGATTATAGTTTTAATATTAGTTATATTTCATTAACACTTTCAGGGACAACAAGTACATAAATGTCATTTTTTCTTACTCTTATTACTTCTGTTCTTATCCCATTTTTTATCTTTTTGGTTGTTTCCCCTTTCTTTGGTTCCTCTATTAAATTTTTGCTTTATTTTATACCTTATATTTTATTATTTATCTTTAAGATAATTTTGTCTTTTTTCTTCTATTTCTTTCCTGAGTCCAATCAATTCTATTTTTATTTCATCCTATTATTTGTCCACTCTTAGTTTTTAAGTTTCTGATCCAAAATAATTCTCAATAACACGAATGCTTATTTGATTATATTTTATTTTCAAACTTTGTCTCCTTCTATGTGTATCTTTCTACAAAGTGTAAGAAGGTGAAAGAGTGACTTTCAGTGTTTGAAATCTATTCTTCCTTACAATATCTCTGTATATACTTACTAACATTTTATGTTCTCATTTCTGTGGTTTGGGATGAATAATACAATTCTGAATACAATGAAAGCTTCTCTCAGTGTTTCAAAGTCTAGATTCTTCAGTGGGTTTTACTTTTCAGTAGAACAAGAGGTGGAGTAGTGTGCGTCTGGTATTTTTTCTAATACCCATATGGCCTTGAATTTTTTCTTTTGTGTATTTTCCCTCTTCAGTACAGAATTTCCAAACTTTTCTTTTTCCTTCCTTTTTGCCTTTTTCTGACCCAGAACCCAAGCCTTTCAAAATCTGCCACTTCAAATTATGCATAATTTTAAGTTATATTCTTGTAGTCCACACTCTTATCTGACGGAAGTTTCTTTTTTCATTATTATACTTTAAGTTCTGGGGCACATGTGGAGAATGTGCAGGTTTGTTACATAGGTACCATTCAGGACATAGGTGTGGGGAAGGACTTCATGACTAAAACACCAAAAGCAATGGCAACAAAAACCAAAATAGACAAATGGGATCTAATTAAACTAGAGAGCTTCTGCACAGCCAAAGAAATTATCATTAGAGTGAACCAGCAACCAACAGAATGGGAAAATTTTTTTTGCAATCTACCCATCTGTCAAAGGGCTAATATCTAGAATCTACAAAGAACTTAAACAAATTTACAAGAAAAAAACAAAAACAACCCCAATAATAGTGGGTGAAGGATAAGAAGTTTCTTTTAGAATATTTTCACAATAAGAGTGAAATTGCTCATTCTGGTAATATTTTTATCTCAACCTCAGGTTATTGCTATTCTCTCTTCTGTCTTTCTTGCAGTTTTTCTCCACCTGCCCTCACTCATACAAAGATATGCAGCAGAACAACTTCTGGAGTAATCACTTGCTGGGATTAGATGGTTTGTCCTTTTTTTCTTAGATTTACTTTAACATTTAGCATCCTCTCCTTAAGTTATACTAAGGGCGGTGTTTTATGTGGTTTTGTTTCCACTGTACTGTTCCATTTTGTAAACCTAGGCAGCTGCCATTGACTTAAACTACTCAGATTTGCAAATAAAAATATTAAAGCATGATATGTTACCTGAAATATATATGACTATGCAAACAATATCAAGAAGTCATTATCATAAATACATATTATCATAAAAGGATATTAAGATGGAATTATTATAAACACATATAAACAAAACATAAATTTGGAAATATAAGGTGTTTAATTATTGTTCAGTTCTTAGCTTTATAGTGCCAATAATGTTTCCCTGACCATGATAGAATATATTTATAACCATATTAATTTTTGAACCATGGGTCTGTCATTTTTGTTTTGCACTTGATCACCCAAATTATGTAACAAGATCAGAGTTCTAATGAAGGTGCTAATATACTCATGGTAGTAGCTTCCATGTCTACCTCCTTCATCAACTCAAAATAACTGATAAGCTCCATCATCCCTTACTTCTTATTCACTTATTCCTTTCCAGCAAAAGTTTATTATTGAGTTATTAATTCCATGATCTTCAAGCTATTACAAAATCTTTATTTATTGAATATCTCATTACATTTTTCCTCTTCAAATTCCTTATGCCTGGCTTCTTATCTGCAACTTAGTGAGTAGAAAAGCTCTGCCTGGACTTGTTAACACATTGAACTAAAATGGTATTTATTTTACATCAGATATCTTAAATGTCTTTATTTCCTCTCTATTCCATTTACTCTTTAAATTTTTATAATATACCTTTTGTTTAAACCTTGAAACTTCATTTTCACAGTTCAACAATGATCTAATTGCCAAAATCAGCACACCTTCCCCAGTTTTTCACATTCTCCTTGACAATATCTCCATTGTTGAGTATTTCTTTTTTATTAAAAATGTTCTCAACTTCCTTTCATGATATAACATTTATACTTTTCCCCTCTTACTTCTCTGATATTTTCCTGCTCAGTCTGCTTTTTGTAGTTCTATAAATGGCACATACTATAAGGCTCAATCCTTACTCAAAAAAAAAAAAAAAAAGAAAAAAAAAGAAAAAAAAAGGCATAGGAGAATTTAAAGGAAGAATGTATGGATAGTATCCAGAATCAAAAGGAGTTCTGAACTGAGAAGGCCTCAGGACTCAAATACAGAAAACTGGGGACCTTCCTCTAGGTTTCTGCTATCAAAGTGATTCAGATGCAGTGACTACTAACATTCTGTGAAGTTTCAGATTCCAAAAGGGAAGATATGATTGAGACATCCAATAAAACTAGAAATAGAGCCATGGATCTCGATGCTGGAGAACCCCAAGTTGATGCGTATTACAAGTATCCACTGTAAATATCAACTGCACTCCCACAATGAAATATATATTTCTGAATTTTTACTCCATTCTGTGTGATATAGTTTACAACAGACAGTGAAAACTTAGCCGTTAAGTACCTAGAGAAGAGTGGCTGAATTAAGGTAGAATCTAAAAAACAATTACCCAGATAAGAGAAGAGTTGCAGGGAAGAAAATATACCTCAAAGTTTTTAAAATACCTTATAGTTATTATGAGATAGAAAATCTCTGATAATTTCTATAGTTCCAGTCAATGGAAAGGACTATCATAATGTAAAATAAGTGTTATTATATTTCAGAAGCCCAAAGTAGGAAGAAACTTTTTTTACATTACAAAGTTTTCCATTAATAATCTTAGGAGGATTTAAACACACAATAAATATTATTAAGTAAATTTCAATTTTACTCTTAAAAGAGATGTTAAAATTGAAGATTAACAATTATCTAGATGAATATTCTAGGGAAACATACTGATATTTGTTGAAATCCAAAGCAAGCATTGTTAAATAATATAATTATATAATGTTGATATTGGACTGGGTCTTAGATAATCCAGTCTACTTTCATAATTCTATAAATGAACAATGGGAACTACATAAACTTATGCGGCCACAGCGTTGGTTAGTAACAGAACCAGAACAGAAACACTAACAGAAACAGAAGCTCCACAAACCTGGAACATAGTGTAATATCTATAATGAGCAGAGGGACATAATGGGTCACAAGCAGGAACACTGGTTAATCTTAGTCCTTAATGTCAAAAGTTATTCTGACAGGCTCAAGCTATAAAGTTTGCCAGAACACTCTGCTCTTATGTGAGGAAATAGCTTAAGTTGGCATTCTTTTTCTACCAAAGATAATAAAAAATCTTTATATAATTTTAAAAATATAAAACTAATATAAGCCAATACCGAAATAAATGTGTGAAATAGAAGAAAGAAAAACTACCAGAATATGTTTCCATTTGAGTGGAAGAAATCCACTCAGCTACAATTATTTTGGTACTCTGGCTTATTTAATTTCAACACTTATTTCTAATATGTGTGTTTTTACATATACATGCATACAACACATACATATGCATACACTCTTCATATAAAAATACATAAACTTTTATTTTCACTGTTCTTCTAAGTATGATCAAATCATCTTAAATAGTTCCTTACTTCTTTAAAGGGGTTATCAAAGAACAACTTTAAGAAATTAAAATCTTAATGAAGTGTTTTTTAAAGGAAGTTACAGAACACATTTTTTCATATTATACAGAATGGATTTTTCCATATTATAACAATGCTCAGATATATCTATACCCATATTTAACTTGAGAAGATTCTTTACTCACTTGGGATGAAAGACTGCATGTATCTTCCATAGACGTTTCATCTGTGAATGATTTAAGACAGAATGGATTTGACTCTGTATTCCTACCAATATCTTGACCATATAACAGAAATTCTCTTTATAGGTAATGGTTCTCCTCTCCAGAGTGATACATATGGTGCCTTAATTTTTCCCCAAATAAATATTGTAAGTAAATGTAAAATATGCCATGTCAACATGCACATGCACTTAAGGTATATATAAGACCTTTGTGTCTTCCTGTTTGAGAAAAATCTCTTTCTTCCAATAATATTATTTTTTTAAATTTTATTTTGCAATAATATTACTTTTAAAAATTAACCTGTGGTGATAATTGAGTAAGAAAAGTTGAGGAATTTTTATCCTGAAGAAAATGAGCACACATTCTATATGAAGGGCTATGGACCTTTAAAACAACAGAAACAGATAATCCAGGATAATGTTAAAAAAAAAAAAAAAAAAAAGGAGAAGACACTGAAGAATAGTTTTATTTTTAATGTTTCCATGAATATTTGAACTTAATAACTGGAGACAAAATATCCAATCATTTGTTCTTTTTTAAACATTAACTGTTAATTAAATATGTGATAATAGTTAAATGACTTCTCTGAGTCTACTTTCTCATATACTATGAGTACAGTAAATTATGCATTTTCTAAGATTCCGTCTGGTTTTTCAAATCTACTTTGTTACTCAACTGCTACTACGGATTCTAAATAATGATAATATATAGATTACATATTTTATTTTGACTTAAAATACTTAAATGAGCATTCATTTACCAACCTTTTGATGTAATGATTTTAAATTTAGCTCTACTGACTGAACAATAATATAGTATTTATAAAGTCTACCCTTTATTTTTTTGAAGTAAAGTGAAAACTTAAAATACTTCTCTAAATATCTGAGTGCAATATCTTTCTACATTTTAAAAAATTTGTTATTATCATTTATCCATAAAATTATGGAAATGTTTGGTGATTAGCTATTGAGTCTTTTCAAAATATTTAACTTAGTTTTCACAGACCCAACTCTTTTCACATTTATATTTTATTATCTTTGTATTATGGAATTCTATTTTATAATTACAATTGTTGTAAGCAAGCTTAGTAAAAAAATTCATCTATTAAGCAAGTGAATCCTCAGTGGAAACAGAGTGCACAGGTACACTAGACTACCTGTAATGAATCTGTGCTATTCTTTGGTCAGCATTTAGTGTCATTTGCAGAGGCAACTCTGAGGGCCTGCTGTGTTCAGTAGAGTTTGAGTAAGATAGCTTCTACTCTGTTTGGGGAAAGATAACACATTAACATATGAACAAGGGTATAAAATATGGTAGAAGTCACTATAGAATCAGGTGTGGAGTACATATATATGTGTGGTTTAACACATAAATATGTCTGTGTGTGTGTATACTTATATCACAATGTCTAGTAATGTAATTGACAGTACATGATAAAAGAGTTCAGAAAAAAACTTTTCAAGCATAGAACTATTAATAGGTAACAGTTTTTCTCTACTCCCAACATTTCCTTCCATGTAACAGTAAATAAATCAGTGTAACATCCCATCCTCTCTCTGCCCCTTTACTACAACCATTCAAGGAAAATGGAAGACTTCTTTTATTTTGCATCATCTTTTAAGTTCATCGGTATATGTGCAGGTTTGTTACATAGCTAAACTTGCATCATGGAGAATTGCTGTACAAATTATTTCATCATCCAGGTATTAAGCATAGTATCCATTAGTTATTTTTCCTGATCCTTTCACTTCTCTTACCCTCCACCCTGATAAGTCCCAATGTGTATTGTTCCCCTCTTCATATTCATGTGTTCTCATCATTTAGCTCCAGTTATAGGTGAGGGTATGTGGTATTTGGTTTTCTGTCCCAGTGTTAGTTTGCTAAGGATAATGGCCTCCAGCTCCACCCATGTCCCTGCAAAGGACATCATTTCATTCTTTTTTATGGCTGCATAGTATTCCATGGTGTATATGTACCATTTTTTTTAATCTAGTCTATTATTGAGAATTTAAGTTGGTTCCATGGAAGACCTTTCTTTCACTGGAAAATTTGAGCTCAACATTTCCCTTCATCCCTTTGGATAAATGGGCCTGCACTCCCAAGATAAGGCTTTGCCCCAAGGTGTAGAGAGATCTTGTTCCAGCCCAGAGCTGCCTAGTTTGTAATTTGATGTTAAGAAGCACACTTACTTGCAGATGAAGTCATATTCTTTAATAGTCATATCCTACCCTTTATCAGTGATAAAGGTCATATTTGGGCTCTCATTTGCTTATTTATGTTCCTGTTTGTTTGTTTTGTTACTTTGGAACTTGAGTGAAGAAGAGTGGTGGCCTCTGCAAAGATTCCAGCAAAGAGATAAAGGAAGCCTTGGTGAATGATATGATACTACAAGGATGTGGGATGAGGACAATGAAAAGTCCCTAACACTTACCTATTTTGTTGAATTGCCTAAATTACTTTTAAGAAGTCTGTCATTCCCAATGCTTTGCTGATCCATGTTTCCACTCTACTGCCACAGTAGCCTTTCTTTAAAGCGTGATGATAACTATGTATCTCATTTAGTTTCTCAGCATAGCATTAAGGGCCCTTTATGACTAGGGTGCTGTATATCTTATTTTGTTCAGGAAAGTAGCAATTTAAACGTGCTGTTTCAGTGTAATTATTTACAGTACACCCTTTGACTCTCAAAGTGTTCCAGTTGCAAAAAATTGTATTGTCACCATATTTATGATCTACTTGTTACTTACCTCATCAATCTCATCTCCTGTTACCCTCTCACCTCCATCCAATAACAATCCACTCAGAAATTCCAAATAATGCATGCCTATTATCTCCTCCAGCCCTTTGTCAAAGCTGCTTATTTTAGTAGGATGTCTCTCCTCATTTCCCTCATGCGGTAAAATCCTACTCTCTGATTATGGCCCAGATCCAAAGCCACCACTTCTGTCGTTTTCAATGACTCCCTCTCTACCCTTCCAAATCTGTGTCTGCCATTGGTACAAAATGTACTTCGAGGCTCTAATGCACTGGTACGGTTTGATCAATGTATCCAACGTAATTTTTGCTAAGACAGAGTATACATAATGTTAAACAATGTCTACTGAGTGAACATTGAACTGAGAGAGTCCTTCGTTATAGCACAGAGCTTGGTACAAGATACCCTTTGGAAGAGTTAATTAGAGTTTAGTGTTAAGCAGGTGACAGGGAACAAGCTCAGGTTAAGTGTGACGTGTGAGAGCGCTCCCTGGTGAGTATATAGAAGTAATTGTTTAGATGGGCAGTACGCAGTCCAAGTCCAACAGAAGCCTGTGCTAAAACAGTAAATCCTTTTATAGACATTGTGAGACACTGTTATGCTGTGGTGTGATTACATTTTAATTGTTGCTAACCTGTTTAGTGTTCTTTAGAGTCTTTTAATCACTTCAAGTGTGCTGTCAAAAGTTCCAGTATTCCCAACTATGCTGACAAAAAAAAAAAAAAAGAAGAAGAAGAAGAGCTACTGATACATTAAGTAAGAGGAGAGGCTTATAAAGGGCATATGGAGTAAGAGCTCAATAAATGTTAGCTACCCCTGCCTGGAAAATAGTTATGTACCTTAGTAAGCCATGGAGAGATACAATGAGAAATAATCAACTGGTGTAACTTTTTGTCTGTGGGGAAAGTGTGCAGAAATAAGGTGAAGAAATTTGGAATAAAAGTCTCCCCTAAACAGCTTTGCAGCCAAAGCAGACTGAGTCACTAGCCCCAGTTCTTACAGTTTGTTTCAAGCAAGTTTGGGCAGTAGAGGCTGACATAGTGGTCACATCTCTCATTAGTGTACTTCCTCGGGAATAGTTTTCAAACTTAAATGTCTTTCCACAATCTTTCTCTCTGTGCGTCTATCTTCGTGTCTCTTTAAAGGATTCCATGTATTACCTGACAAGCACTCTTTCTGTAACAATTTTCCCAGTCAAGGCTTCTATATCCTCTGATTCACAATGGGTTAGAAAATAATTTCCTATACTCTCCCTTCACTGTATTCCTAAAGCAAATATACAACATTTTGAATGTTTTATTACAATGCTATTGCTATTAATGAAGAAAAAAAGATAACCTTTTTACCATACTCTGTGAAAAAAAAAAAACGATTCCTCTGTAAAGACTAATGGATTTGTGTACACAAATGACAGAAATAAATTTTGCTCTCTTTTGAGAAGAAAATCATTCTGAGAATATCTGAGCATTTCTTCTCTGCTAGGGCTAGGGGTCAGTGGAGGGAGGTAAAGTTGGAAACATAACAGCTGTAAAAGTAGTAGAAGAATGTTACTGAAAATTCAGCTTTAGAATAATTTCTTCTTCTATTTTTTTGCTCTTGCCCAGAGAAACATTAATCTTGCCAAATTGTGATTCAGTTTCCTCATGATAAGAATAACTATATTGTCAACTTCATAGGGTTGTTATGAAAATTAAACATGATAATAAATGTAAAACACTATAAACAATTCATTGCACATGTAAGAACTCAATAATGTTATTTTTATTACTACCATTACTTTAATTTTTAAAATTATCCTTACCCTAGATGGATACTAAGACAGAATAAAAATCTGAGTGAATTGTGTGATGTGTATGAGATGGGACAGAGAGAAGACAACCCTGTACCGAGATAAGAGTTTGCAAAAAAATGGAGAAAATGCAAAAATACAAAAACACTCTCCCAGGAGAAAAGGGAAGATCCCATATCCATTAGTATAGGAGTATACATGTTCTGTGTTTGATTTTAGCTTGAGGTCAAAAGTACA
This sequence comes from Saimiri boliviensis, assembly GCF_048565385.1. NCBI lineage: Eukaryota > Metazoa > Chordata > Mammalia > Primates > Cebidae > Saimiri > Saimiri boliviensis. The sequence continues at coordinate 75,483,205 of NC_133452.1, forward strand.
TTGGCTGTAATGAAGTGACAGGGCAAAAGAAGGGATTGAGGCAGGGTGGAAGTGTAATCAGAGAAAGTAGGAAAGCAAGAGGGTACAGAATAAAGGTCACAGCACATGAAGGATATTGCTGGAAAAGAGCATAGATAATTAAGCCACTTCCAAGCCAAGGACCTAAGATTGAAGAGGAGAAGGTATACGAACAAATTATTCTTTTCTGACAAAAATATGGTAGCAGAGCAGTAACATCAGTGAAAAGCAGAAATGGTGACCTTCTGGCCATTCCAGGAGATACATTGTAAAATTGAGAGAGATCATGAGTGGATACGTATTCAGGGTTTAGTTCATGTGAAATGAGTTGAACTAAAATAGGAAAGAAGCATAACCCCAGTCAAACAGAGCAAAGACATCGATATTCTTTAGGAACCAATGTGATGTGTGCTCATAAAGGAATGGAATCAAGTAATTAGCCTAGGCTCCCAGGGCAAGTTTTGTAAGACAAACTGTTGCCACTCAATCAGACAGTAACAGGAACATCTTATGATTAATTACCTGGGCCTTTATCTCTTAAGAAAATGAGCAGCATCTCCTCCACATAACTGTATGCCAATTTGACTCAAGGCTAAGGTAGCGAAGCCCCTACATACACTGAAACATTTATGTTCATGTGGAAATACTAAAGTTCCTGTCTCAGTATAAATGCTGAATAAACATTGACTGTACCTAAGCCAGACTTAAATATGTATCCTAACCATATTTAATCCCAATATAGAGCAGTGATTGATGGGGGAATTCCTAGTACATTGGCAGGAGTAAAGATGGAAATATTTTGGAGCCAAGAAGACTTCCATCTTTTTAAATCCCATTAAAACCTGTGTGTGCCTAGGACCCAATCTTAACACAGGCCATTTTCTAGGAGGTTCTTAGAGTTTCCAAAGATGTCACCAAAAAGTAATATAGACACTGTAGTCTACATTCCCAAGGAAAAGTAAGTTAACTCTCTTCCATTTGTTGAGAAAATAGTCTAAAATTGTGAGGGCTTGAAAGAGTCACTAAAATTCTCTCATGCGATTGCATAAACTATTGAACTTTTGTAATTTGGAGGATAGAAGATATATTAAAATTCTTATTTACTTAAATTAGGCTAAAGGAAGCAGGTACAAAACTTTAAATGCTTATATAAACATAAAATATATACCCAATTTGGCTAACAATATCTTTGGAAGAACTTTGAATTTGTGTGAAGTTTAAAAAATGAAGTTCATGGTTACTTGAGAATAAGGACTGGCTTTATTTTATCCATCATCGTAATGCAGCTATCAATATCTTTTCAAGTAACCTCAAGTTCTCTGAACTCGTCTGGATTTAACTCAGATTTCTAATGCCATTTTAACATTTTACACAGTGGTTTAATAATACAGAGTCTTCAGCTCAAAAAAATTAGGAACAGATGGTGAGAATGGACTCATTCCCATTTCTGATGTGCACTTTATTATACTACTTTCAAAGAGTGACCTAAAGCACATTCCAAAAATTTACAGTAGGTGTGTGAATTGCATCTCTTGAGAAATGACTATTTTGAGCAGTATTCCTTTAACTATTGCTATTCCTAGCTCTGTTTCAGTATGTATGAGACAACTTTAGGTAGAAAACAAAACAAATTAATATCTGGGGATGCAAATGCCAATAACAAAAATATTTTATGATCTATAAATGATTTTTAATATCAGATCTAATTTTTTGAAATAAAAGTCTCTTCCCTCACGTTTAAAAGTGTTTTTATGTCACTCAATGTCAACCACAATAAGATACTTTCTAAAGTTCTCAATCCCCAAAATTTTGAGCTAGTAAATAAAAATATTACAGGTTGAGTATCTCTAATCTGACAATTTTAAATTCAGAATGCTACAAAATCTAAAGCCTTATGACCAGCAATAGGATGCCACAAATAAAAAATGTTCACACTCTACCTCACTTAACAGGTACACAAAATTATTTAAAATGTATAAAATTACCTTCAGCCTATGTTTTAAAAGTTTATATGAAACATAAATGAATTTTGTGTTTAGACTTGGATCCCATCCCCAAGATATTTCATTATGTACACAAATATTCCAAAATCAGAAAAAAATCCAATATCCAAAACACTTCTGGCCCCAAGCATTTAGGATAAAGGATACTCAACCTATAATAGCAATCACTAATATTAAGTGAGTAGTTATCATATGGCAAGCACCATTTTAAGTGCTGTATATTTTTCAATGCCATTTTTGATCATGATATTCCCAACTCTAATAAATACATTTTTAGGCATAAATTTATTCCAGACTCATATAAGGGAAAACAGAAACACAAAGAAATTAAGTATTTTGCCTAAGTTCGTAAAGTTCGTAACTCTCTGTTAGAAGGCAATCAATACTAAGATGTAATCATTATTAGAATAAGACATATCTAAACATACATCTACAGAGTAAAATAAGTTGTTTGATTTTCCAACATAATTATTACTAGATTACAGTATATGCTGCCATCCAGAGATATAGATGGACACAAGCAAATTTTCTCCAAGTATGCTACTGACTATGCACTCCCACTGTATTCTGACCAAAAAATCACCATAAAATTGTCTTTAAAACATGATATTCTGCTTCTTTTATCATGGCTATTTTACTAGAATAATAAACAGAGTGTGGAGGTTTGGCAAGGCTAGTGCATCTTTATAGTAGCAATATCTTGCTATGAGCCCTTTGCTTGGCTATGAATGCTTTGGTTGGCAAGATGAAGGAGTAGCTAGACATATATGCAAAAACAATAATTCAGATCTGATTCTGCACTAAAATTCCACATAGACATTGCTACCGTGATCTTGAAGGAGTGTACATCTGTGTTCCTGAGTCATATATCCTTTTAGAGATATTTTAAAAATATTTCTCACTTGTATTTGAACAGTAAATATTTTCTTGATGTGACTTATAAAATGTCACACTTGCTTGAGAAATACAAGATGGATAATAAAAAAAGAGACTTTTACCTTTATTTTATCATATACCAATTGGCTTACGCCTCCTATGGATTTTAAATTTAGAAAGATTGCACTGATTCAGGCTCAGAATTACTTCTTATTAATTTTGTATACTGTATAAAGCAGTGGTTCTCAAATGTTAGTGTGTATAAGAATGCTTGGATGGTTGTTAAAAAACCTTATTGGGGAATCTACTGCCAGAGTTTCTAATTCAGTAGGCCTCAAATAAGGGTGATGGATTTGCAGCTTTAAGTTCTCAGGTGATACTGAGACTGCTAGTTGCAAAACCACACTTTGAGAACCACAATTGAGTGTGTACTACAGGAATCTTAAAACCAAGTATTTGAATGAATTTTGCATATAAGTTCTAATGTCTTTTATTGTTCTTAGAAATAATTTACACTAATATGTATTAGATGGTTGTTATGTACACACACACACACACACACACACATATATATACACGCACATATTTTACCACTTTCTTTATATAGGATGATTGTCCTATAAATGCTTCTATACTGGGCCCTTGAATCCCAAATTAAAAAAAAAAAAAGAAATGCAAAATTTTATGAAGGAATACATCTCAATATATACATCATCCTTTCTACAGTACCACCATTCTTAGGTGGCCATTTTGCTCAAATGAATAAATTTTGATAATCTGAAATGATCATCTGTTTCAATTTGCTCTTCTTTCTAATAAAATAATAGTGGAAAGAATTAGCGAGGCCGGGCGCAGTGGCTCAAGCCTGTAATCCCAGCACTTTGGGAGGCTGAGGCAGGTGGATCACAAGGTCGAGAGATCGAGATCATCCTGGTCAATATGGTGAAACCATGTCTCTACTAAAAATACAAAAAATTAGCTGGGCATGGTGGCACATGCCTGTAATCCCAGCTACTCAGGAGGCTGAGGCAGGAGAATTGCCTGAACCCAGGAGGCGGAGGTTGTGGTGAGCCGAGATCGCGCCATTGCACTCCAGCCTGGGTAACAAGAGCGAAACTCCGTCTCAAAAAAAAAAAAAAAAAAAAAAAAAAAAAAATTTGCAGCTTTCCCGAGTATATAGAAACTATATAAAATAACTGATAAATATTTCTACAGGAAACCATTATTTTATTATTTTATTTTTTATAAACTGTCATTTATTTTAGTGTTCTTAGAGCATTGTCAGTAAAGGTTTCCATAGTACATTTCCTCTCAGGTTTTGTGATCAACTTCTTGTTAACACTTAGGCTTTTCCTTCTCAAGGAAGACTACCCTATAAACTTAACCTTGGAATTAAATCTATTTATTGACTAGCACTGTAAACAGGAAATACCTTAAAAGCTGGATAGAAATTCCTTTCTCTTTAAATACTTTATTAAATTTTTATTTACAGCAACTCACATTTATGGCTTAATATGGAATTCATTTTATAGACTGTTGACATGTTATTGTTAATGAAACCAGTATTATATTCTCTTTAGTCTTATAGCTCTAAAGGTAGCTATGTTATCAAGGTACACGATTTAACAAAATGCTTACAAACAACAACAACAGAAAAGCCTAACATCTGTTTGCAAAGTAACTTTGCAGTCACTGAGAGTAAAACCATATTACTATCAAGAGACACAAAAGAAGACCAGAAGAGTTGTATTTTCTCAGCTTGTTTGTATTGTGAAGCACAGTTAAACAAATAGCATCTCCCTTTCACGGCTCAGAATCCCAGCCAACAATACAGCTGAGGCTGAAACTATTTGAAAGGAAGCTGCGGCTTTTGTTGGGATCTGGCTGGATGACATTGCTTGGTGGAAAGCAAAAGTGCTCTTGCTTTACCACAAACACTTTACAAGGCAAGGAACTTTAGAGAGGGAAGACAGCAGAAACTATTAGAAGATTAATGAGGATCTCCACAGTCTGTTCTTTTAAGGATTGCCAGAAACTCTTTCATCAAGTATATTTACAGGGGAAGTGAATCTACTGAAAAAAATTATATATATTTATTTTGTATAAATATATATAGGAATGAAAAGGGTTTTCTTTAAGCCTGCTTTAAGGTAAGAGATCCTAAACAAAAGATTAATGGCATTTATCAACAAAGACTCAAAAGAAAAAAATAAAAAAACACTAAGAGAAAAAGCTATGAAAACTTTCATTGTGCATGCCAATTAGCCATTTTGCTCTTCAATGCCAAACGAACTTCTGGGTTTTTTTTTCTCACAACCATAAAGAAAGTAATGTACGATGAAAGTGAAATATATCATACTATCTACATGTTAATGTGCATGTAAATCATTTAAAGTATGATTTACCTGTAATATGTTGTATTTCCACAATAAGAAATAAACTTACAAGTTCATTACATAAAACTAACAAGAACAAAATGGATATCGTGTTTTCTCAACTTTTTAAATTTTAAAAAGTTTAAGTTTATATGCTGCCAATATAAAACATTTAAAAAAAAAAAACAGACTGAGCAGGTTTTAACCTGTTCATGGTTTAGTGCAGAAAAATTGATTTAAACTTATATGTCCTCTCCTTTTCTGAATGAATACTTCTTTAAAACACGGGAATAAATAAAGTAGTTAAACTTTAAAGGCTCCCCCTGTGCAGCAGCAGGCAAAAAACAAAAGTAATTTTATTTACTAAAAAAAACTGAAATTAAGATAGATCACTAGAAAATAAAAAGAAAAATCAATTTATTTATGTACTTCAAGTCGTCTGGGAGGTATTTCAAGTGCTGATTTTGTCTTCCATGTAATAATATAAGAGATAGTCTTCTCTCACTTTAAAATTTTGAGAAATAATGAGCTCTTCACAGTTTTTTAAAGCAGTTTTGAAATTATTACACCTAAGTATTTTAGTAGATATTTGATAATTGTTTAAGATGTTAATTATCTTTCTAATGATTAACTGGCCCAATTTAATAGTCTATCCCCTAGGATGAACAATCCACATTCCAGAAAAATATAACCAAACTCTTAGCATCTCTATTTGGGTTCCCAATAGGCATCTCAAAATTAACAAGTTCAAAACAGAAATCTTGACTCAACATCAGCCCCAGATCTACCCCACTCTAAAACAGCTTCTGCTTTTAGATGTCCTCACTCACACTTGATAGTACCTTGATGATCACCCCAAAATATAAAAGCCTAAATTAATTAATCTCTTTAATAATATCTCACATCAAATCAACCTGAATAATCTAGGGAAGGCGTCCCCAAACTACGGCCCGCGGGCCGCATGCGGCCCCCTGAGGCCATTTATCCAGCCCCCTGCTGCACTTCAGGAAGGGGCACCTCTTTCATTGGCGGTCAGTGAGAGGAGCACAGTATGTGGCAGCCCTCCAACGGTCTGAGGGACAGTGAACCGGCCCCCTGTGTAAAAAGTTTGGGGACGCCTGATCTAGGGGTTATACTTTTCACATACTTCTCAAATCACACCATTTCCACAAACACAGACCATCTTGACCACTACCAGCTTCTCTCACCTGAGATACTACAATAGCCTTCCAACCAGTCGCCCAGTTTCCATCGTCAGATTTCACATGACTCATTTTCCACATGCTTGTCAGGGTAAACTTTCAAAAATGTAAATCAAGCCATGTCACTCCTTGGATTAACTCTTTCCAATGTTTCTCATTGCAGAAACTATTGAAAAGCACTCAAGAAATACCATTAAGTACTTCAAAGTAGCAGATAACAACAACAAAAATCTAACCTCGTTGTCTAAGCCTACAATCTACTGCTTGATTTAGTCTCTGCCTACTTAACCATTCACTACACTTCAACTAAACAGACTTTCTTTGCCAAGTTCATTTTCTCAGATAGAAATTTTCAAAGTTTTCTTAAATCTACATATTCCTTGCCCTAGTGATTCAAAAGCCTGACCCTTTGTAATAATTCAGGCCTCCAATCAAATGTCACCTTCTGAAGGAGACCTTGATTGGCCATCTCACTTATGGCAGGTCTCTCTTCCTTTCTACTCCAGCCACTTATGAGTCTATATGCTAGTGTTATTATTCAGAACTTATTACCATATGAAACTATTTTATTTATTTATTTGGTTGTGGGTTTATATCTGCTCTTTCTATTCTAAAGTAACACCCATGAAATAAATTATTTTTATTTACTTCTCTTAGCTGGACACATAGTAAGCCCTCAATGAATACCATTAAGGACTTCAAAATAGAAGATGACAAAAATTTAAAAAAAATGTGAATGTGAGAAAATGTTCCAATGTTAATAAATATATTTAACTGTTCTAATTGAAATAGAGAAAAGAGTAAGACAATTATTTTAAAATTCTGAAACTGTTGAAGAAATCAGTATTTTACAAATTGATTTAGTATTCTTATTTTCCTTTTTAAAATCTTTTTTTGTTACACATTGAAGCATACCACAGAATCTAATTGCTAATAACAAAGATACGACATTAAGCAATAATAATGTAACTATTATTTGGTTTGTGAAATAAGAAATATAAGCAATATAATACTCCTTAATAAAATTTTAACTCACATAAACTTTTAAAGATCAAAACAAACATGCAGTTGACTGATTCATTTGAACAGTATAAAATAATCCCAGAATTAATAAATTAATAATAATCATTGTCTTTCATGAAGGTTACATAATTCCCTTCAAGTCAATATAATAATTTTTGAAGTTTTACAGCTCAAGAAAAATTAGAGAGAGGCTTAAAAACTGTTCAAGTAAGTTATAAATAGCAAAGTTACAGTCTACTCTTAGAAATTCTATCAGTGTAAAATGAACATGATTATAATTTGATTTGTGCAGTCTTGTATCTGTGATTACTCTAAATACTGCTTATTAATTCTAAGAAATATTAAATATGCTAAAGCAAAGTTGTTTAATATCCCTTGTGATTTCCATGAGAAATAAATGTCTTTTTCATTTGGCTAGTCAGGTGGGAAAATATGAACACAAAGTCAATACTAATTTACATAATATACTGTGCTGTTTCCAAAGGCTCAAGAATATGCATTTTTCCACATAGTAATAATCCCTTCCATTTTATAGTATGAAAATCACATCACATATATTATCTCATTTGTGTCTCATCACAATCATATGAGTTAAGCAGAGCAGTGTACTATTTCATTCCTTCAAATGAGAAAAAAAGAAAGCTGGAGATCAAAAAGTTACATATTATAATTTTTCCAAATTGCAGAGCTAGATAATGAACAAACCTACTATAGCCCAGGGTTTAAATTTTATCCCAGCATTCTTTTCACTGTATCATCCACCTCTGTTAATTTCTTGACAGGTAGCACAGGAATCATTAAGGAACAATGCCTTGAGCTACTGCTGCCACAGAAGCATCATGGCATCATGATTCCCTGCAACAGCAGATCCAGTTCTGATTCCAAGAAGGAAGTGACTCTTTTAAACACAAGGGGCTGAAAACTCCTCAGCCATCATCAAAGTGAAAAGGAGAATGCTAATTCTACGAAGAGAAAGCAGCTGCCAATAGACACAGAGCTCTCAGATTAGAAGGGCAAAGAGCAGCTGGAATCCACTCCCAGACAGCAGTTTCCACAACATATTGAAGCACAGCTTTCTATAGACATCAATTGATATTCAGTACTTAAAGATTACACATTGAAGGAAAAGAAAAAAAAAATACACACACACAGGAAAAGACTGAGAGCCTCGTATTACAAGGTGTAAAGCTTGCTCAGGCAGATTTGGGTAAGACAACCTTGAGATAGAAAGATCAGAATCCAAATTGGACCATGTCACATTGCTAAATGAGTATCACAGGTCTTCTGTGAGGAGAATTTGGAAAGTGATATCAGAACCAGTATTATACTTATTTGACTATACTATAAATTATATATAATCTTTCTTTAATTTATGGTCTCAATTACTCTAAACAAATAAATCTACTACCTTCTGCTATCTTCATTAAATAATATTGCAATGAACCCTCTCTGGATATGTTTTTATAAAGATTCCTGGACAACACAGATCCTATTAGAGTAAAAATTCTGAAACCCAGTTTGATAAATTAGTTAGGTAACCCACCCTATAGCATTCTGAATAAGATTTATTTCTGTTTGTCCTAGGCTGGTTATGTCCCTTCACTAATGATCATCTCATCCCTCAAGGCCAGGATTATGTATGACTGCATCCCTCCAAGCTCCCAAACTGCTTCCTTCCCTATTGCCCTAGGCCTAGGTGTAATAATCATTTGGCTGCTGCAAAGGCCTAGATTATTGAAATATCCTTTGTGGTCACTAGACACCTACACCTTGATAATTAGTACCTCTGTAAATAAATCATCCTAGAATTAACCTGTTTCAAGTGCCATCTGTTTCCTGTTGGGATTTTAACAGATACAGCCCCACAGGATACCCACAGAGTACAATACTTTTTGTTACCTAGTCCTCATCACATCCATAACAGTTATGAACTAATATTTCCTGTTTTATATTAATAAAACTCAGGCTTACAGAGTTTAAACAATTAATATACTGTCATACATATAGTAAGAGGTAATGCCCAGAATTTTGATGTAGTCTGAGCCAAAACCACTGATATGTCTACTGATATATATGCCTTATTTTTACAAAGATTTTTATAAAATTACAGATGTTTGAGTGAAAAAAAATTGTAGAGTGATATGGTTTGACTGTGTCTCCATCCAAATCTCATCTCTCTAGCTCCCATAATTACCATGTGTTCTGGGAGGGACCTGGTGGGAGGTAACTGAATCTTGGGGGCTGGTCTTTCTCATGCCATTTTCATGATACTGAATAAATTTTACAAGATCTGATGGTTTTATAAAGGGGAGTTCCCCAGTACATGCTCTCTTGCCTGCCACCAGGTAAGACGTGCCTTTGCTTTTCCTTTACCTTCACCATGATTGTGAGGCCTCCCCAGCTACATGGAACTGCTAGTCCATTAAATTTCTTTCTTTTCTAAATTACCCAGTCTTGGGTAGGTCTTTGTTAGCAGTCTGAGACTGAACGAATACATAGAAATAAGCTATCTTGACTCCCTTATAAATAAATGAAGGAAGAACACTAGGAACTGAAGTAAACTGCTCAAATTTGCAAATATATTGACTGCCAACTAAGCATCCCGCACACTTTAATTAAAAACATATATAGGATTCAATGACCTAGTTACACAGAGGGGTGAATTGACTTACCAATTCTAAAAGGCAAAGACCACAATTCTTTTCATTTCCAAGCATCTGTTGTAAGAATTGTAGGGCAGTAGATGCTCATAACTCTGCATACAAAGAGAAAATAACAATTTTGTTACTTTAATGTATCCATTAATTATCTGACCATATTATAGATGTGATTTAAAATAATTAATTAATTTGTGAAAGTAATAGTAATTTGAGGAAACCTAATTGACTTTTTTTTTTTTAGACAGAGTCTCACTCTATCCCCAAGCTGGAGTGCAGTGGTGCAGTATCGGCTGACTGCAATCTCCACCTCCCACGTCGAAATGATTCTCCTGCCTTCTCCAGTAGCTGGGACTACATGCACACTACCACGCTCAGCTAATTTTTGTATTTTTAGTAGAGACAGGGTTTCACCATGTTGGCCAGGATGGTCTGGATCTCTTGACCTCATGATCTGCCCACCTCAGCCTCCCAAAGTGATGGAATTACAGGCATGAGCCACCATGTCTGGACCATAAGAGACATTTTATAATACTATAATTCTTTTTGTTACCTTCACATTATGTTTAGAGAATCACTTTCTGATCAAGTGAGGAAGAATTTCGATATTTCAGGTTATTTGGAGTAAACTCTTAATACTAGTTTTCAAATATTAATATTCATTAAAAAATTTAAAAGGAGATATAAAATTTGACTAACTTCATACTAAATTTGAAACTAATAAAATTAGGAAAAAACACATATTTAAACACATATTTTTAAAAAGTTTTAAATATAAAACTGTTATAATTTGAAATGCCTTTGGAAGTTTTAACCAATACAATTAATCAAAAATAAATATTTACGAAGTAAAATTTATGAAGTAAAAGTCTAATTATGGCAATGTAAACAAAGATTATTTTTCTGAATATGTTGTACAGCTAGGAAATTCAAAATAATCAATAGAAACACTACTAAAATTAATAAGAAAATTCAATAAGGTGGCTGAAAACAAAATAAATATACAAAATGTTATAGCTTCTCAGAATATGATTCTTAAATCACTGGAAGTATAGTGGTTCCTGGATAGCCATGGAGGATTGGTTCCAGAATCTTCAGATCTTGAAATCCATGGATGGTTAACTTCTTCATATAAAATGGTGTACTATTTGTACATTACCTACACATCTTATCCTGTATACTTTAAATTATCTCTAGATTGCTTATAATGCCTACTAAAATACAACACCATGCTCATACATACCTACATGCACATACTATATACACACAAAAATATATACTAATATTCAAATATGAGGCACTAGTAAGAAAAGGAATAAGAAATATATGGGATATAAATAAAATAAGCTCTATATTTCCTGAAAGCAATGAAGAAATATTTAAATAAATTAGAAGACATGTAATATTTTTGTGTAAGAATACAATATATAATGCAAAATTCTTTTCAACCTACTTTGAGTTTGTAATACAATTTAAATTCAAACTTTAAAGAGATTGTATCTTAATTTGAACAAAAATAATTATAAAGTTTGTGGACAACCAGAGAGAAAACAATTTTTAGTAATTTTAGAGTAATAACAGAAGATGTGTTTGAGAGATTAAAATATTTCTAAAAGGTATTATAATTCATTGTGGAATTTCCATAAAATAGGTAAATTGAATAGACAGAATGAATAGCCCCCAAATAGAAACTAGTTCATAAAAAGAAATATGTAAATAAAAATATGGAGAAAAAATGAAGGAATAAGAAATTAATCAACCAACATTCTTGAACAAATGGTCAGTAATAGAATAACATGAAATAAGATCCTTTATACCATATGCCAAAGTCATTATAGATTAAGTTTTTAAATATAAAGGATAAAGCTATAAAAAACTAACAACGATAATAAAAATTTCTTAAGTTTAAAGTAATTGTGATAAATCATAAAGGATACAGTTTATATGCTGGGAACATAAAAAGTTAAAGCTGAATATCAAGAGTATCACAAACATTATTAAAAGATAAACTGGAGAATTGTTAACAATGGAAAAAGATTTAATGACTAATGCATAGAGTTCACATGAGCACTCAAGGAAAAAAACTGCTACAATAGGTAAATGAGTAAAGAATATGAGAGACAATTCATAAAAAAAGGAATTTTATATAATAAATACATTAAAAAGCTGATTATCCAGAGTAATAAAAAATATTTTAATTAAAATTAAATCTAATTTAGAAGTTAATACTTTTACACGTTTGTGAAACGAGTTAAGTCTCATGCATTGATAGAAATTGTTTATGGAAAGTAATTTGAAAATATGTATTAATATACAGATTTTATTCTTGGTCATCTGTCGTAATAGGGACATAATCTAAAACATAAATATTTATGCATTAAATTGTTTCATGCTACATTAGAATAAAAAAGCACACTTAAGTTACATATAATGATATGAACTATGTACAGCTTAACAGTTCATGTTCATTGATTATTTTATAAATCAAAATATCTACAATTTGCACTTTCTTAATGACTAATGATGGTGAGTATCATTTTATATGCATATTTTCCATTAGTATATATTGTTTGATGAAGTGTCCATTTAAACATTTCCTCATTTTTGAGTCACTTGTCTTTTTACTACTGAAGTTTTAATTTTATTTGTGCATTCTAAATAATAAGCACATATTGAGGTACCACTACACATCTTTTAGAATGGCTGTAGTAAAATGACTGACGAAACTGTTAGGAGCATGTAGAGAACCTGGAACTCACATATACTGCTGCTGGCAAAATAGTACAACTGCTTGGGAAAATAGTTTGGTACTAGAAAAAAAATTTACCATGTATTCCAGCCATACCACCCTTAGTATTTATCCCAAAGAAACAAAAGCATATATCTGCACAAATACTTGAACAGGAATGTTCATAGAACCTTGTAATAGCCAAAAACTGGAAATAACCCAAATGTCCATCAACAGAGAAATAGGCAAATAAATTTTGATAATTTCATACAATAGAATACTACTCAACAACAAACTCTTTAGTATTTACTAATACATGCAATGACATGGATAACTCTCGAAATAATTATGCTGAGCAAAAGAGGCTAGATATTCAATTTTGAAGGTATTTTTATTATTACATTTTAGGTTTTGGGGTACATGTGAAGAACATGCAAGATTGTTGCATAGGCACACACGTGGCAGTGTGATTTGCTGCCTTCCTCCCCATCACCTATACCTGGCATTTCTCCCCATGCTATCTCTCCCCAACTCTCCACCCCCCGCTGTCCCTCCCCTATTTCCCCCCAACAGACCCCAGTGTGTAGTGCTCCCCTCCCTGTGTCCATATGTTCTCATTGTTCAAACTATTCAAATGATATACAATTCTAGAAAATGTAATAAAATCTATAGTATTTAAAAAGTAGATGGAACTGTGGGGTTTGGGGGGAATGTGAGAGGAGTGTGGGGAAGGGTGGAAAATAAGAATTGTAAATGGTGATGAGATCAGCTTAGGGAATGAAAGATATATTCAGTATCTGAATTATGTTGATGGGTTCACAAGTATATACTTAAGTGAAAATTAAGCAAATCACATTTTACATATGTAAAGCTTGCCTTATGTCATTTACACTACAATAAAGCTGTTAAATATTTTAGAATGACCATGTATAACTGTTCATATTTAAGTGGTTTTCTTTATTCTGTGATTATATTATACATGTGTGCAGATTCTTACCTTGTAGCAGTAATGTGAAGAGTTGCCCTCAAGGGAGAGGTTTGCAGAGGGAAGTCCTAAGTGGGTCAATAAGGCAGTGTACATTACCCAAAATTTCCCCATAGAATATAGGCATAGGAGGGAAGACGGTAACAACAGTCAGGAGGAGAAAGAAATATCACAGGTTAGCTGTAGAAAATAGGTTTGGAATGGTCCAGGGGCACATGAAGGCTGAAGTCCATAGTCCAAGGTCTCAGAAATTCTCCCAGGCAGGTCATCTTCAGTGTCTCATTTGATTTTTGAGGAGAGCCTAGCTGATTTCATTAGATCGGGGTAACACAAATGACATGTATTCTGAGCTAGGTAATGAATCAATTGATTAAATAAAGAAGATACTTCTCAATGATACATCTTCAAAGGAAGAGAAGTTCCCGTATTAGACTAGGGAAAACATTGTTCACATTATGTAAAAAGGAATTTGCCGATGAAGTTGAATTGTAGCTAGAAAGAAAGACATGAACACTTTCTTATCCTACTGTGTATATAAAATAATTGCTCTTTGAAAAAGTAAAATCTCAATTTAATGATAATGCTTAGGGATTAAGATGTTCTTGTTAATTGAATTTTTTATTTGTATGATCATTGATGACAATCATAGAATTTCACAGCTGGAAAAAGACCTTGGAGATCATTTAGTCCAACCTCATTTTATAGATTAGGTAACAGAGGACCAGGAGGTTAAGTAAATGGCCCAAGGTGGCAGTCAATTAGTGACAGAACTGGGATTATTTAAGAGAAATTTAACTAGAACAAGCTTTTTGTTTCAATCCCTGTGATTGAAAATCTTTCTGCTCAAAAGGTATTCATCTACTCAAATATTTTAATATAAAAATATAGGAACTCTGAACCAGTAAGGAGGTTGTGCCCCCAATTTCTTCTTTTACTAATTCATTTAACTAGTATTTATGGAATCCCTACTATGTTCTGGGCACTGATTAAGTTCTGGGAATAAAGAAATAAAACGTACAAAGAGCTCATTGTCTAAGGGATTGGCAATAAGTAAATGTGATAAATGCTATGGTAGGAAGCACAGGGGCTCTAAAACCATAGCAAAGGAGTGTCTGCTGGGGGAAAAAAGATTGTGACACGTGTTGCATTAATATAAACAACTAAGGATACACACACACACACACACACTCATACATACACAAAGTAGAAATATAAAGAAAAAAATATTATTCTCACAAAATTCAGGATAGCAGTTTACTCTAGGACAGAAGAAATGGAGGCAATTGTCAGACGCCTATTCAATGATATTGGTAATCATCTATTTCTTGAACTGGAAGGGCATATGTATGCTTACTGCATTTTTAGGTAGTTATATAATTTTTTTTCGTTTACAGGTTATAATACATAAAGAAAAAATGTTAAGCAGCTGAGATGTAAAAAGTTAAAAGGAGAATGAGTGAAAAATTAAAGTCCTTCTCAGTGGTGAGGGGAATAGTTTCCATAGTAGTTCTAGGGATACAGATGTGACAAAAGGAAAATTGGAGAATTATAAATAAATTGTGCTTAGGAATGGTGGTAGACACTTCATATTTTTTCAGAAAAAAAAACATAAAAATGAGCTAATTTTGAGAAATATTAGGAGAAGATAAATGTATTTCAGGGATTTCCTTTTGGATTGGATGCCCATGGTTCTGTTCGCAAAAATAAGAGGTATGCTTATTATTTGCTGAGAATAAGATCAAGAGGTTGTAGGGTGGCCGGGTGTGGTGGCTCATGCCTATGATCCCAGCACTTTGGGAGGCTGCAGTGGGTGGATCATGAGGTCAAGAGATCGAGACCATCCTGGTCAACATGGTGAATCCCTGTCTCTACTAAAAATATAAAAAAAAATTAGCTGGGCATGGTAGCTTAGGCCTGTAGTCTCACCTACTTGGGAGACAGAGGCAGAAGAATTGCTTGAACCCAGGAGGTGGAGGTTGCGGTGAGCCAAGATCGTGCCATTGCACTCCAGCCTGGGTAACAAGAGTGAAAAACTCCATCTCAAAAAAAAAAATAAATAAATAAAAAGAGGTTGTAGCATAGGGAGAGAAGACTGAAGGGGATGGAAATGGAAACAGAAGTGTTCTTTAAAGCTAGAAGGGAATAAACAAGTGTGAAACAGTCTCTTAGTGATAAAAAAAAAAATCACCCTCGAAGTCCGTCTGAAGAGTAACAATGAATTTGAAGTTGATTACCTTAGCAGTCTTGTGACTTTTACTTTTTGTTTGTTTGTTTAGCAATGATGAGCAGGCTGGCAGCAGAAGTAGAGAGGTCAGGAAGCTTAGAATAACACAGAATATGCTGTGGAGTTGACTGAAGGAGGAAGGAATCATAGGGAATGGCTTCTGTCACAGACGGGACTGGAGTGTGAGAAGTGAAGTTCTGATCAGGCAAACAAAGAGTGGAAAAGTTGAAGCTACTCAGACATTAATCTAAACCCACCAGGGAAGAACAGGTGTAGAGATTATGTTTAGGGTACGATAGTTAGCTTTATTGTGAGACTAACTACAAAGTGCAGTTGAAAGAGGAAGGGGTGTAGGAAGTTGTATGAGCCATGAACAATGTACAAAGAATGTGATAAACTCAATTTGGAGTCAGACAAAAGTCAAACAGGGGTTTGTAAGAGCAGGTGTTAGATCCCAGCAGGAAAGCAGGGCACAGCTATAATCTGGTTGATGGCTCAGGAAATTTCGGAAGAAAAAAAAAAAAGGTCTCTATTCAGAAACTGGTTTGTAGGTGGAAAATAAGGGCCCAATTAGTAGATGAATGTTTAGAAGCAACACTTTTGTTCAACTAGAAAGGAGCAGAAAAGGAGACAGGCTAAAATGAACTGAATTATTAATTAGCCCTTGTGGGGGAACTGCATCCCCTAGAGATAGTAAGTTTGACTGTGAGGTACACATTCCAGAGCCTCTGACTAGAAGAGTAGTTAAGGCTAAATGTCATCAGATTTGTGTAAGGTGCTCAGTAGTTCTTTCCTAAGCAGGATGGTCTTAAATGTGGGGAACTGCCAAGGGGTACTGGACAGGTATCAGTTTCATTAGCTGAGTTTAGAATAGAAGAGTAAGAGAACGGAGGTAGGTGCTGTGAGACAAGGCAGAATAGAAATTGATTAATAGAAAAGATTCAGCATCAGGTGTAGGAGGTGGTTAGAATTTGGGGACAGCAGCCCATGAGATTCTCTAGTGTGGCTGATTCAGTGTGTTGGTTGTCTTCAGGTTCTCTGTTAGTTCATACCTCCAACAAGACTACACCAAATGATTTACAGTCACCTACATTTCTTCTTGCAGACAGACTTTTAGATAACATTCATTAGAATGTCAGATCATGGGTTAGTATTTTGAAGACTTGTGTTATTCTTAGCAAACTCAAAGTATTCCCCCAAAACAAGAGTACCAGTGCTGTCAAAACTTCTTTAGTATATAAAAGTGTCACAAAGAAAAACAAAACAAAACTCACACTGGATTCCAGGAAGATTCAATCACTTTTACCTACAGGCCATACTTAACAGAAAAATTACAAGCCAGAGTCACTAAACTTGAGATAGTGGAATGTGGTCAATTATTTGGGAAGGTTAAAATATAGTGTGTAAAATTTGTGGAACACATTTGACAAGTTAAAAAAATGAAAGGAAGAGGGCTGAGTGTAGGAAAAATATTCATATAAAATAGGTTAAAAGTTTATCTTCATTTTCAATTTTTTTCTGTATTAATATGCACTTTAAAGTTACTTTTGAACATGATGGATTTAATCTTAATCGGTTGTGTGTGGAAACTTCACTGCCATGTTTTTCACTGTAAAGCGTATTATAAGAGAAGCAACTATATTTGGGCATCATCTGGAGAAGGATTATTCAGGAAAATACCAATAGGATCTTAAAATGATTTCACCTACAGGCAGTCTCACAGCATGAACCGTGGGCATAGTGTTTTAGCAAAGTTCTGATATATTTGTAATTTAATACTTTGGACAAAAACTAGAAAAAATTGTTCAAGAATTTAAACATATTACATTAAGAATCATGGTGAGTGGCTAGGTGCCGTGGCTCACGCCTATAATCACAGGTGTTTGGGAGACTATGACGGTGGATCACTTGAGGCCAGGAGTTTGAGACAAGCTTGGCCAAAATGGTGAAACCCTATCTCAACTAAAAATACAAAAATTAACTGGATGTGGTGGCATGCACTTGTAACCCTAACTACTTGGGAAGCTAAGGCAGGAGAATTGCTTGAACCTAGGAGGCAGAGGTTGCAGTGAGCCAAAACCATGCCACTGAACTCCAGTCCGAGTGAGGGTGACAGAGAAACTCAGTCTCAAAATAAAATAAAATAAAATAAAATAAAATAAAATCCATGGCAAGAATGCTAAAATAATTCTTTATTTTATACTCTTAAATATTAATATTTTATAATTATATCATTATTGGTTATATCCTTACTTTTTAACTTCTAATTATAGGTAAAATATTTTTACATTATCTAAATTGCTAATAACATTCTTCCTGTTGATATTAGCTATTAGTCACAGAAAGTTTAAAATTAGATTTTAATTGTTTTAGGAACAAAATTTTCATGAAAGCTTTTTATAACCTTATTTACCCTGAGACATATTTTAATGTATTTTAACTTGATTTATGTTCTTGAATATAGGACATTTTCTTAAAATATAAGTGCTATTCAACATCAATCTACATATTTCTGAACTATGGCTTGGAATTAAAATACATTTTGCAAAAGCAAGCCATTGTTGACTTTATTCATTGTTCATTTTAAAGCTAGTCTTGAACACAGACATGCCAAAGGGCAGACAAATCTTATCACTATAAAGTAGGAGAGAAAGAAAGAAAGAAAGAAAGAAAGAAAGAAAGAAAGAAAGAGGGAAGGGGAAGGGGAAAAGGAAGGGGAAAGGGAAGGGGAAGGGAGGGAAGGGAAAGAAAGAGCCATTCTTATTCATTTTAAATTTGGAAGAAGAAATCATGGAAATAGAAGAGGATTACGTGAGTCAAGTTCCCAACAAGAAACAGATCAAATCAGGATACACTCAAATCTGGATAATTCAACAAACTACTCAAATAGGAGGCAATTTACAGAGATGAGGTGTAAGGGAAGCACAAAGGACAGTGCCGCACCTCTGGCTTGGTAGTAACTACGGAGCTGCTGTCCCCTGATCTCAGAGAGAAGAGAGGGGGCAGTTACTGGACCATTCCAGGGAGAGAGCCAAGAGAATAAATACCAACTTCATTCTCTTTCTGCCCTCAGATCTTCCACGGGGCTCCCCACTGGCCAGACACAAAAGCCCTATTGCTGCAGTTTAAGTTGTTACATTTTCTCAAACAGCAGGGTAGAGAAGGAATATCAGAAGATCTAGAAGAGCAAACCAAAAATATATAGTTAAAAATGTTTCTCCTGAACTAATATGCGATGTGTTTAAATCATAAAATTTATTGAGTAGTATTACTAATTACAACCAACAAGTAGTTGCTAAATTATTTCTAATTTCTATGATCATTATTGACAAAGTTCACAGTCTAGCTTAACACAAATCTTATCACTAAATCAAAATTAGAAGAGATATTTTCTGCAGTTTTGTTCACACACATACTTTTTAAAAATTAATATATTCAACAGCTAGTTTCATCATTCATTTTTTTTTTCAATCATTAACATGCACTCTGCTAGACACTAGGGATTAAAAAGGAGGTCTCTGCTTTCCAGAAATTCATGGTGTAATGAAAGAGACAAATTTAGCAAGTAATTAGAATACAATGTAAGTGAAAAGTGGTTAAAGACCTCAGAACTGGGAAGTCTTCACAAAAAGCTAACTTTTGACCTGACACAAGAAGAATTACCCTAGATAAGGTAGAGAACATGTGCAGAATCAAGAAGTGAGAAGCTCTTTTGGGAAACCGCAAAAAGCTAAGAATGATATGGACAGTGTGACTGAAAGTGAAAGATTCAGATGAGACAGAAAAGATGAATTATGAAAAAATTATAAAGACTTTTCAAACACAAAAATAAGTAGCTAGAATTTTGTCTTTAAGATAATAATTTTCAACCTTTCTGCCAAAATTATAATACAGAGAGCAGATAGTGAGTTGGTACCCTCATAAGTCCATCAGTAATATATGAAGTAGTAATCTGCTCCAGACAAAAAATAAATAAATGTTAAAACATTGTACATTATTGTGAAAATTAATAATTTTATTCTATTAATTTGTTTGTAATAATATGAAAGAGATGTTTTGACCCAGTTACAAATTAGTAAAGTGAATACTAGAGCATGATCAGCCATAGCTATTTTAGAGCGCCTAAAACTTTTTTACATAATCCAAGAAAGCATGCCCTCCCCGGCAAGCTTTAAAGGCAGATTTGAAAAGTCCCACAAGGCAGTGTGTGTGTGTGTGTATATATACACACACACACACAGTGGATGTGGTGGCATGTACTTGTAATCCCAACTACTTGGGAAGCTAAGACAGGAGAATTGCTTGAACCTAGGAGGCAGAGGTTGCAGTGAGCCAAAACCACGCCACTGGTATATATACATATATACCTTTGTGTGTATATATGTATACGTGTATATATACACGTATACATATATACACACAAAGGTAAATTTACCAGAAGGAAGTACTTTGATGTTAGAGAGGCCACCCAAATATTAGTCATAATAGGGACAGTGATAAGGAAGAAAAGAGAACTGATTCAAGAAATGCAATATCTAGTGTCTGAAAACATTGGGAAAGGAAAAATAAGAATACAAGGATGATTTCAAGATTTTTATCTTGGAAAATGGATCTCAGTCATGATAGTAGTGTTGAAAATCAAGAGGAAGGGTTGGGAATGAAGGTAATGTTAACAGTTTGGGAACATACTGGGTTTTTACAAGTAGGCCATACATGTAAGTAGAGACGTCCAGAGAAATGATATAAAATCAGGTATAGAATTCCAAAAATAAACGTTTAGATGAAGAACCAAAAATTAGCCACCTTTATGATAGATGCCCCCATTTACACTTATGTAATTATTATGCATTGTATATCTGTATCAAAACATGTCATGTAGCCCACAAACATATACAACTATTATGTACCCTCAAAAATTAAAAACAAAATTTAAAACAAAAATGTAGCCACATTTAAGCCAAATTTGGTTTATAGCTGTTTTTTTTAACGTGTACCATGTTAAAATAGTTTTCTGAATAAATGCTGAAACATTTGGAGACTAATTTCTACTCTTCTCAAAATACTCTAAGTTCAAAGAACCCTGCACCAAAGTACCACATAACAAAAATTCCACTTGCTAAGTGAGGGCTGCCCCTTTGGAAGAGATTGGCAACCTCTTTTACTACCCTGCTCATTAAAAGACACACAAATGATTATCTCCATCTGCCTTGCTCATTTATATTACCTGTGAGCACCTGTTGATCTTTTTATTTGCAGTCAAAGCTTTTGTAGTTAATGAAAGCACTTACAGAAGAGGAGAAGAGGGGAGTACAACTGAGAAAGATAAAGAAATAAGAAGAGACGAGGAGAAGAAATGGGAGGGGAAAGGGAGGAAAGGAGAAGAATGTTTGCCCTGAAAAGTATTAAAGAATTTGGAAGAGAAAGGAGTAACAGAAAAGGATTATAAGGATTGTAAAGTAAGTAAGAAAACTGAGAGTATGCTGTCATGAAAGCCAAAGGAGGAGAAATTTCCAATAAAGACATGAAAAATCCCATTCAGTCAAAAGGTTTGGTTCAAAGAAATTTGGAATTTTGGAGATCATGTTGTTTCAATAGGGGTCAGATTGCAGGCAGTACAGTAAGAAGAATGGAAAATGAGAAAAGAGCAGCAAAATATTAAAAAAAAAATCTTTTAGTGATTTTGGCTTTTTTGAAAAGTAATTAAATTAACAGAATGCATTCTAAAAATGATTTTGAAAATGTTTTACATTTAAAGGTTTGTAAAACATCAGAAATCAATGTCCTAAATTATAAATTCTTATTACTTGACTTTAAATGTTATCTTTGGAAGGCACACATCAAATGAGAAAATGGATTGGTGAAGAGAAAAATGTCTCGGACTTTGTTTTAGAATGTTGCTTGAATATGAGGATAGATGAGGACTTGAAATAAACCAAATTAACGCTGTGGTAATTTTCTGACCTGACTCTGATTTCTCCTTATTTAGGGGAATATTAGAAAATTTAGAGAAATACTAGTGAAAGCATGTATAATGCCCAAGGTTTATATAAACTTATTATCTCACTCAATATTTTAAAAATTCATTTGTGGAACAGCAGTAAGTCCATTTATAGCCAATGACGTGTTCTGCAGCCCACCTGTATCAGTCTGCTTCGTGCATGAAAGCAAAGACATACTCAAAAGGAGTATGTGATTGAAAAGAGTTTACAGAAGGGACTGTTGCACAAAGGCTTCAACATAGTTAAAGGAAAACATAAAAGAACAGCGAAGCATCTAAGGGCTCCTGATAGTGGAAAGAAGGCTCAGCCCTAGGCCTGAGTATGTAAGGAGAGGAAATATTTAGAGAACTCAAGTAAACATTTCACTGTTTGAAAAGGAGCAGGACGGGATCTGTGGCCTTCCAGAGACAATAACAACAGCCAACCTAAAGCCAGACACTAAGTGAGCTAAGAGAATAAGTAACTCAAATTCATTGTCTTCTTGATCTCCAATTTTTGGCTGTTGTCTCCCATATTCTGAGGCTAACCAGAAGTTGAAGGAGACCAGTGGATGTGCCCATAGAAGTTAGCTCCCCTAGCACAGAGCAAAGTAGACAAAGAGCGGAAAGATATCTCTCTTTCAGCAAGTTTTCCAGGCCCTACATTACAGCAATTTCTCCAAGCAACAATGAGATATATCCTCTACCCCAACAGTAGTCATGCCTCATTTTGTCTCTTGCTGTTTGGAGTCTTGCGCATCAGGCAGGTGCTATGGCACAGTAGTTTGTTTGTTTTCACAGCATCTAACCTCTTTTTATTTTGAAGAAACTCCCCATTGTTTATTGTCTCCGTGGGGATGTTGGGGAAAGAACTCCTGCCTAGGATTGAAGGCCAGTGCAAGTCAGAGAATAAACTTTCCTTCTTCCTGCCTTTTGACTAGTAAGGTAAATCTCTGGACCTAAGAGCACTGAGATGTGCCCCTCCCAAGACACTAAACTTGGAAGATATAAGCAAAAGTAACTAGAGTTCGGATTTATTCTAGACAGAGGAAGTTGTTCTCATTTCCTTAGCAGCAGCAGTAGCAGTAGCCTGCCAGGTTATCCCTGCTAAAAACACTTGTAGTGCTTCCTGTATTTTTACTACTAGGAAGTGTTCAGCTCAATTCATTCCTCTACACTAGCCTTCCAGCTTCTCTGCAATTACATATGTTCTGAAAATTCTCGCAATAAATGCACTTGTTGGCTTCTGTTATTTATACCCAAGAGCATCATAACATGTATGGTTCCTAGTTGCAGCTTTGAGCTGCAAGCTGGATGATACCTGGTTCTCCCAAAGAGCAGGTGAAGTCTTCTGTTTGCTTCTGTCCCCTGGATCTGTCCAGGTTTGTCCTGTTCTCTTTATTCAGTCACACGATCCCCTTACCTAATCCTCTCTTTGACCTGACTCTTCCTCTTTCTTTCTCCAGTTATTTTTTTTATTAGTAGGATTTTTATTAGTAGCATATTAGTTCAGTCCTAATCTTTGGGAAAATTTTATTAAATTAACTTAGACAAGAATAACTGATAGAAGCTTGATACAATAAACAATAGATTTTCAAAGGTCAGAAGCCAGCTGTTAATGGAGATTTTTGGGGAACAGGAAGACCATCCTGGCAGTCTAAAAATCTAAAACTATGGTCTATTCTGATTACAAATCTTGATGCAAGGGAAGGCAGGAAAATAACATGTTACATGTGTCTATTCTAAATCAACAGCGCTATGCTAGCCCTTTTTTTAAAAAAAAAAAAATGTCCTTTTGTTCTCATAAAAAGAGAGTTTAGGCAACTTTCTCCAGTCAGGGCTATTTAGTGACAAAACTGGGATTTGAACATGTAACGTCTACCGTCAGTTCCTGCGATACCACCACCCTGCCTAAAAAATGACAGCTACCTCTTTACAGATCTTGACACTCATATATGAATGTGAGAAAATCAGTGGCAGGAGTCTGTTCGGTGACAAACGTACAAGAAACTATATGGCACCTCAAATTTCAGGATGAATTTTTGACAGCACAAGAGGCACTTTATTAAGAAGTCATGAATTTGATTGGATTATGCTTAAAACATCTACTAGAAAACCATTTCTTAACATTACTATTTTATTTTCTACGGTATTGATGGAAAGGAAGTTACATAATTTGCTCATGTGTCAGAGGTAGTGTGCTTATTTACTGTTCATGATAATCAAAGTATCTGACATGTAATAACGTTCTGGTAACACTTTAATCAAACTGATTATACTGGAAGCTTAATAAACAGTAACTAAAGAAATTTTTAATATGCTTCTGGCTGTTGAAGTACTGCCAATCTGTAAAATATTTAAATTCCAAACCACAAATGGATGTGTATTAGATTGTATAATGAAAATAGAGGAAATAAAATCACAACTTTGATTGAGCAGCCTTTTGACATTAAATTAAAGAAAAATAACTAAAAATCATAAAAATATACTTCAATTTTGGATGTTAACTTTAGAAAATTAATATTGTTTCATGAACCAGATGAGTTTCTTTACTGTAATTGAATTCTTTTTGGTAATCAGGTTTCATAGGTGTGACTGGAAGCAGCTGCAAAAGCAAATCAAGTGTGCTCAGAAAGAATATTAATGACATTCTGAAATTTCTTATTTCCAAGAGGAGAGTAAAACTTTAAGCTAAATACTTGAAAGAATACACATTTTACATGTTTCTTTTATTAGTTATGAGAGTGGCTTATTAATCAATGTTTAACAATGTAATTACAGCTGTTTTAGTCTCACCAGATAACAGAGATTAATAAATGACCTGCAACTAGTGAAGTGTATAGAAAGGGTAATGAATTCTTTCCATCAGCACGTTAATTTATTAGTAATAAACAAAGACCATGATGAATTAGGAGAATTGTAAGGTTTCTGATTATTGAAATCAAATTTCCAGATGAAAGCATTTAATCATTCAGTTTTCCTTCATTTATTTCTCTTCATGTCTGATAATGGTTTGGGATTTGCTTTCTGGACTGCATTAAATAATTGGTATAAAGCTCATCTCTTCTACTATTTGCAAGTTTACACTGATCTTATTCTTATTGTTATATATTAGTTTTACCTAACACTGAAAGTAGTATAACTTTGATTTCAACTAATTGAATTATTTATGTTCAGAAGAGCTTCTTGTTCTAGCTCAGCAAAACATTACTGGATTAGTACTCCTTTTTTTTTTTTTTTTTTCTCCAAACCTGGCATTAGTTATCTAGAATCCTATTTGAAAGTTTCAGCTAAATCAAAGGAAAAAGGCAAAAATGCAGGCATATATTATAAATATCATTAAAATATGACAATGGAGGAAAATTATCCATCACATGCAGACCCAAAAGTAACATTTAAGACTCATATTATCTACTTTAAAAATCTAGCCTTATTTTGAACTTCTTATGCATACAGTTGTTCAAATATGAATTTTTACCTGGTAGCATATATTACAATAAATATTTCTTCAATAACTACCAATTTGGGGGAATGAAAAATTGGAGGGCAACAATTCATATTTGAATTACTGAATTAGAAATGCAATGTTGCTTTAAAAGAAAATAATTAGAAGTAAGAAAAACTTAAAATTTTTTAAGTGTGCAAAATTTGCTTAAAATCTGTATACATTCTGTTTAACTGTACTTTAAGGTGTGGAATCTGAAAGTAAGTGATACATCCCTTTAAGAAACAGAATGGAGAGTGAGCTGGAAGTGAGAATTTTCAAATGGTAAGCGTTGGAAGCAAAATAAAATTTTACACTAACTTTCGGCCCAGAATGGAAACGAGTCAAGCAATAAAATTACTCTCTCCTGATAAGAGAGAGTAAATTATAGAAAGTTTCAAACACCTGAGAGGTGATACTGCCTCCTGTCTACACCCACATGTAGTTAGAAATATCCTCTTTTCTATTAGCTCTAGTCTAGCCTGATGGAACATGAAGTTTTTCCTTCATGTAAAAAAAGGCAACTTCACAAAGGAGACCTACTTTCACATGATCAAGAAGTAACTTACTAATTTTTTTCTCCATGATAACTTACAAAGAGGACATTAAAGCTTTTTAAGACAGAGAAAGTGTATATATAATGGCTCTTAATGCAAAATTATTCTGAATTCCTGGAAATTAAAAAAAAATAGACATATTCATTCTGAAATGGTATTTTATTTGTTTGTTTTGTGTTTTTTTAAGTAGCATACTTCTACTCTGGTGCAAATTTTTGCAAAAAAAAAAAAAAAAAAAAAAAAAAAGAATTCTTCACATTTCCTGGAAGACTATGGTACACTGTGACATACTGTACCTGCCCTGTTTGTAGTCTCACTTTCTGGGATGTCCATGACATTTGGATTTATCATCCTCATTATGTGCTTAAGAGTTATCGGCTGGGTGCAGTGAATCATGCCTGTAATCCCATCACTTTGGGAGGCTGAGGTGGGTGGATCACAAGGTCAGGAGATCAAGACCATCCTGGCCAACAAGGCGAAAACCCATCTCTACTAAATAAAATTAAAAAAAAAAAAAGCTGGGTATGGTGGTGCATGCATGTAATACCAGCTACTAGGGAAGCTGAGGCAGTAGAATTACTTGAACAAGGGAGTCAGAAGTTGCAGTGAACCGAGATTGCACCACTGTACTCCAGCCTGGTGACAGAGCAAGACATTGTTTAAAAAAAAAAAAAGAGTTATTTAGTCATGTACTAAAGGCTCATTGACTACCTTATATTTTTACCCCTGTAATTGCTGAAATAACAGTTGCCAATCTAAAGGTACAGAAGCGTGGTAAAAATGAGCCAGTCCTTCGGAGGCTCACAGAATCCATTGCCAACAGAATATCAAGCTGAAGATCAAATTCATACTGCTCTTTAACTGATAACCCAGTTGTGGTATACATAAGCAGCGGGTTTAGCTTCTTGAGGAATTTGAATATCTGAGAGGCCTACTGAACCATTAGTGTCAGAACAAGAACAAAATTTAAGTTAATCAGCATTTCCTGCTTGTGGAACACATTGCATTGTAACAGAATTCTTCTGGGCCAATAAAAATATGAAAGAGAGAAGGGTATTTAATAAATATCTTAATAGAGAACTGAAGAGTAGTAATACCAGTAGGAATGGCAGTAAGAGTAGGTCAAATTATCTCAAGCGCGGCCACATGTGAACAAACTGGAAAATAAATATGAGAGACAGAGCAAACCCACATTCTGGCATATCATACAGTTTGCTTATATTTCACTCTCTTTTTTCCTTTCTTTCATCTTTCATCAAGATTTCTGGTCACTTTCAGACCTAGGAAGCCCGTTTTTTCCTGAAAGTGTTTATATTTCACTTTAAAACATAATTAGCAAATGAAAGGTTTAAATAGAAGGGGAATTCATTCAATGGTGCATATATTAAATGTTTCTGATCATACCGTTTCTACATTGGCACTACAACATATATTAAGAAAATCAATAGTGAGACTTATGTATTTGTAGCACTCAGTTCTGATTTAATGCTTATTAGAAGTAATTTATAAAATGTATATCCAGAGACTGACTAGGACTCAGTTGAAGGGGCTTGGTATACAGAACTTATCACTTTTCTTTAAATGAGGTATTTTGAAGTGTAAGATAAGAAGCGTGCTCATCTGGTTGGTTGATGGTATGGTTTTTCTCTGTGTCCACACCCAGATCTTATCTTAAATTATAATTCCCATAATTCCCACATGTTGTGGGAGGGACCCAGTGGGAGATAAATAAATCATGAGATAATTTCTCCCATACTGTTCTCATGGTACTGAATAAATCTCATAATGTCTGATGGTTTGATACAGGGAAATCAATTTCACTTGGCTCTCATTCTGTCCCTTTGCCTGTTGCCATCAATGTAAGACGTGACTTGCTCCTCCTTGCCTTCTTACATGATTGTGAGGCTTCTCAACCATGTGGAATTGTAAGTCCAATTAAACCTTTCTTTTTTAAATTTCCCAATCTCAGGTGGGTCTTTATCAGTAGTATGACAATGGACTAATACAGTTGACAATATGGGCCCCAAGGCAGAACACAGGAGAGACTCTCTGTCTCTCTCTTTCTCTCTGCTCCTTCTTACCTCCCTCAAAGACAGAGAGTAAATACAAGAATAACGTTATCAAACACTTTCACTGTGCTATGTGATAGATGCTGTTCTAAGCACATTTGTCTCTTAATAATTACATTGGTTAGGTACAATGATTATCTCCACTTTGTGGGTATGGAAACTGAGCCACAGAGTAGTGAGGTGACTTGTACAGTCACAGGCTGAGAATAGAATCCTGACAGGTTAGCTCCTGTGATCAAGACCAAAGCTTATTTGCTTACATTATAAAATCCATCCTTGCTAATAACCAGCTAGACACTGAGATACATGGAGGATATTGCAGTTTTTGGAGAACTGAGGGGGCTGAAATAGAGTAGTTGAGAGGAAAAAGCAACTATTTTAAAATTATAGGCAAGCTGAAGTTTGTCTGAGGAATTCTAGAGCTATCATATTAAAGCCTTCAGTCATTTCTCTAAAGATTAGAGTAGAGGAATTATTAACAGAAAAAAAGTATAGAAATTATAGTTATCAGGAATGGAGAAATTTTGTAAAGGATAAAAGGAAAATTTATAAAGCATTTATAGTGTGAGTCTTAGAGTTTCAAAATGAATTTTTAATAACATGGGAGCACACTGACTGGTGGCAATGGCCCACAGAAAGTTGGGAGTTATTGATCCATTCTAAGAGAGCTGGCAGGAGCTAGCAGGAATTTAAGAAGAAAATGTGTCAGCAGCATCAAAAGGGGTCATGGAGTAAATACAAAAACACATAGAAAATCCAGTTTAATTCTAGAGAGACTGAATTCTAGATAACCATGGTAGAAACAATAATGGCAATGTTATTTAAACTATTCAAAACAGGAACACATTTCAATATAATTTATGAATGTGTCATAATGCAGAATGAACACTGTGAGACAATTTTGCTTATAAGAATAGATACCAAAATTTAATAAAATAGTGGAGATAATAATTGTACCTAAGTCCTAGAATTTTTAAGAGACAAACATGCTTAGAACAACATCTGTTAAATAGCACAATGAAAGTGTTTGATAATGTTATTTTTGTATTTACCCTCTGTCTTTGGAGGAAGAAAAGAAGAAAGAGGGAAGGGACCATGCTCCTGTATTCTGCTTTGGGGACCACAATAGATTGAGAGTAAGCAAATGAAAAAATATATATATTCCATGTAAATAGACACTTATAGAAAGTTGGGGTTGCTATACTCATACTGGACAAAATGGACTTTAAGTTCAAAATTTGTTACAATGATAAGGAATAACACACACATGCATACACACACACACACACACACACACACACACAGAGTGTTTAAAAAGACATTTCATCTAGAAACTATAACATTTATAAACATACATTCACCAAACAAAAGAAAACCCAAAATATATGAATCAAACATTGACAGAATTGAAGGGAGATACAAACAGTTCTATAATAATATTTGGAGACATCAATACCCCACTGTCAACAATGGATAGAAGATCTGGACAGAAAATCAATAAGGAAATAGATTATTTGAATAACACTTTAAACCAACTAAATCTAACAAATATGTATAGAACACTCCACCCAACAAGAAAAGAATGCACATTATTCTCAAGTGCACATGGAACATTCCCTAGGATAGATCATATGTTAGGCCAAAAAATAAATCTCAGTAAGTTTTAAACGATATTGAAGTATATTCTCCAACAGTAAGAGAATGAAGCTAGAAATCAGTAACAGAAGGAAAACTAGAAAATCCACAAATATGCAGAAATCAATCAACATACAATACACTTAAACAACTAGTTAGTCAAAGAAAACAGCACAAGGGTAATTAAAAGAAAGATTTCAAATCATGTCTTAAAATTATACCTTAAGAAATCAGAAAAAGAATACTCGACAAAAATCAAAGTTAGCAGAAAGAAGGAAATAGTAAAGACTAGAGAAGAGATAACTAAAACAGAGCTAGGAAAACAGTAAAGATAATGAAGGAACAAAAAAATAATTATTTGTAAACATACACAAAAATTAAAAAAATCTTAATTAGATTGAGTAGAAAAAAATGAAGATACAAATAACTGAAATCAGAACAGCAAATTTACTACTAACTTTACAGAAATAAAAATAAAAGAATACTACAAAAAAAGTACACCAACTAATTAGATAACCTAAATGAAATGTAAAAATTCCAAGAAACAAACAAATGACTAAAACTGACTACTTAAGGAGAAATAGAAAATATGAACACGTGTATAATAAATTAAGTTACAATCAAAAACCTCCCAACAGAGAAAACTCAAGGACCATTGCTTTACTGGTGAATCCTACCAAATATTAAAAAAAGATTAACACGAGTCCTCAAACTTGTCCCAAACTGAAAGAAAAGGAAATTCTTCCTAACTCATGTTATGTTACCAGGGTTATCCAGATACTAAAGCCAGACAAAGACATTACAAGACAGGAAAACTACAGATGTATATCTCTGATAAATACTGATGTAAATATCCTTAACAATACATTAACAAACAGAAGTCAGCAGCATAATAAAATAATTACACGCGGCTGGGTGCGGTGGCTCGTCTGTAATCCCAGCACTTTGGAAGGCCAAGGAGAGCAGATCACGAGGTCAGGAGATCGAGACCAGCCTGACCAATAGATGAAACCCTGTCTCTACTAAAAATACAGAATTTGGCCAGGTGTAGCGGTGTGCGCCTGTAATCCCAGCTACTTGGGAGGCTGAGGCAAGAGAATCGCTTGAACTCAGGAGGCAGAGGTTGCACTGAGCCGAGATTGCACCAATGTACTCCACTCCAGCCTGGGCAACAAAGCTCAAAAAAAAAAAAAAAAAAAAAAAAAAAAAAATTACTCCATCTCAAAAAAAAAAAAAAAAAAAATTACATGCTATTATCAAGTAGGATTTATCTCAGGAATTCAATCAACATAAGAAAAATAAATACACCAAACTAAAAAAAAAAAAAAAAAAAAAAAAAACACCTCACCATCTCAATTGCTATAGAGAAAGTGCTTGGCAAAATCAGACACCGTTTCTTGATACAAACACTGAGAAATCTAGAAAAAGAAGAGAACTTCCTCAACATGATAAATACTTTATGATAAACCCCTAAGTAACATCATAACCACGGGGAAAGACAGAAGACTGGAGGGGAAATACAAGGATGCCCACATTTACTATTGCTATTCAACAGTGTACTGGCAGTTTTAGCCAGGGCAATTAAGCCAAAAAAAAAAAAAATTATAAAAAGCATCAAATTGGAAAGAAAACAGCAAAATAATTATCTTCATTTAAAAATGACATACTCTATATATAGAAAATTCCAAAATATAAACAAACACACACATAAACCAAACTGAAATAAAACAAAATATAAATATTTAACAATATTTTTATTAAAAAAAATAAAAAAAAACAACAACTAGAGCTAATAAATATACTCAGCAAAGTTGCAGTATACAAGATTAACATACAAAATTCAGTTTTATTTCTATATAGCAGCAATAGTAATTTGAAAGGTCTTAAAATCAATTTGATGTATAATAGCATCCAAAAGAATAAACTACCTGTGAATAGATTTAATCGAGGAGGTGAAAGGCTCCACTAAAACACAAAGTTTTGCTAAAAGGAATTAAATACCTAAATAAATGAAAAGACATCCTGTTTTCACAGATGGGAAACTTAATATTGCTAAGAGGAAATATTATACAAAGATATCTTGACTTTCAAGGCAATCTCTATCAAAATTCCAATGGCCTCTTATTTTACAGATATTGAAAAGCTTATTTTTACTTCGTTTGGAATTACAACTCCAAATTGGACCCCTGAATGGCTAAAACAGTATTAAAAACAAAGACCAAGTTGGAGGACTAACACTTCTTGATTTCAAAACCTACTACAAATCTACAGTAATCAAAGCAGTGTAGTACTGGCATGAGGACAGACATCTAATCTAATGGGATAGAATTGAAAGTTCGAAAATAAACCCATACACTTATGGTCAATAAATTTTCAGTAAGAATGCCAAGACTATTTATTGAAGAAAGAATAGTCTACGATATCCACAGGCAAAAGAATAGTGCTAGGATAGCTAGATATTCAAATGCAAATATAAATAAATCTGGACCTCTATGTTACCATATACAAAATGACCCAAAATAGATCAATAATCTATTTTCATAAAAGCTAAAACCATAAAATTTTAGAAGACATACTGATGTATCTTTATGACCTTGAATTTAGCAGTGGATTCTTAGATATAACATCAAAACACATGCAACCAAGTAAAAAACAGACGAGTAGGACTTCCTAAAAATTAAAAACTGTTCTATATCAAAGGACATTATCAAGAAAGTGAAAAAAAAAAAACACATAATAGAAGAAATATTTTCAAACTATATATCTGATAAGGGATTAATATTACAAAGAAATTAAAAACTCCTACAAGTCAACAACAAAAAAGGCGAACACCCAATCCAAAAAAATGAGCAAAGGGCTTTAATAAACATTTCTCCAAAGAAGATATACAAATGGCCAACAGGCACATGAAAAGATAGACAATATCTTAGTCATTAGGGAAATGCAAATCAAATTCACAATGACCTATGACTTCACACTCTCTAGGATGACAATTACCAAAAAAAAAAAAAAATTGTTGGGAAAGTTGTGGAGTAATTAAAACTCTTATACATTGCTTGTGGGAAAGTAAAATGGATAAGGTCCTATGGAAAATAGTTTGGCAATTCCTTAAAAAGTTAAATATAGACTACCATACAACCCAGCAAATCCAAATCCATACAGTATATACAAAACAGAAATGGAAACAGATACTCAAAAAAATACATATATGTAAGTTCAGAGCAGCACTGTTCATAATAGCTAAAAGATGAAAACAACCCAAATGTCCACCAAAATATGAATGGATAATGAATTTGGTATACAGTACAATATTTATCCATAAAAAAGAATGAATATAATATTTAAACTTGCTATGACTTGGATGAACCTCGAAAACATTAGGCAAGGTGAAACAGAAGCCAGTCACAATAATCACATATTGCATGATTTCACTTATGTGTAATAACTAGAATAGGTAAAATCCATAGACACAGAAAGCAGCTGGTGATTGCCAGCCTGTAGGAGGAGGGGAGAATGGTAATGGGTAGTAATTGCTTCATAGATTTCACTTTGAGTGTTGAAAATGTTTTGAAATTTGATAAAGGTGATGGTTAAGCAATATTGTGAATATACTAAATTATTCACTTAAAATGGTCAGTTCTATGTCATGTGAATTTCATCTCAAAACAAAGAAACAGAAAAACAGATAATGAACCATGGTCAAATAGGGCTCCTTCCAGAAAGGATGATCAAGATTAGGATATCTATTTAAGTAACAAATGCATAAAATTACTGTCTTAGTCAATTAGGCTCCTATAACAAAAATACCGTAAACCGGGTGCCTTACAAGCAATATAAATATTTGATTATTAATAAGTAATATTAATAAAAATTCTAAATACAATGTAACTAGAAGAAAATAATTTTACTTTGATAAATTTTTATAACAGATATTTATCAAAAACTTACCATTATAGTGAATGCTGAAATGTTAAATCATTTCATAAGTCAAAACAAGAATACCTGTACCAACTGTTGTGACAGAAAATTATTTTGGAAAGTTTAGTTAATGCAGTCAGATAGAACAATGATTTTTTTAAATACTAGAAGAATAAAAAACTATATTTATATAATATTGAGGATATATCCAGAAAAACTGAAGAATTGAAAATAAAATTCAGTTAAGTTGGGTAGATACCTAATAAGCATGCAAAGTTTCATTGATAATTCCCAATAATAAGTTAATAGGACTGAAAAATAAATGTTCCATTTACAATTTTAAAATTATGAAATACAAGAAATGAGCTTTTAAAAATAGCATCTGTGTGAGAGAAATTATATTATTTTTAAAAAGACAATACCTGAAAAATTAGAGAAACAGATTTTTTTCTCTTGGTAAGAATATTTCATATTATGTTTATTAACTTAATATAAGTCCAATCAGATTTTCCACACAATTTTAAATGTGAAAAACATTCGATATGTACATTGAATAATAGCCCATGAAGAGCTAGCAAAATTAAGAGAGAGCATAATGAGTAGAAGAAAAATATTTAAAAATACTAGTTTTCCTAAATACCAAACTTCTCACTAAAAAACCTTTGTAATAAAATATAGTTTGGGCATGGGAAATAAAAAATCAGTGACACATAACAGAGAATCCAAAAGTAGATCAGTATATATAATGTCTCACAACACTAAGTAGCTGTATAGGCAATGATAAACACAAGAAAAAACAAAAATGTGTGTGCGTGTGTGTGTTTGTGTGTGTGTGTGTGTGTAGAAGATTTGTGTTCCAAAAGACACGGTTGGAAGGAAGGAGGACACTGATTCCATCTGTTGAGGCTGAGGTATGTGGTGCTGAAAACATTCAGTTTCAGGAGTGATATCCTCTAGGGATTATCCCTTAAGGTGCCAAGGTGGGGAAACTCTCATAAAGGATGAGAAACTTACTCACTATGTACCACCAATATTAGCAGGGAAACAGTGGAAAGCTTCAGCAGTAGTAGAGAAAAGGCATGAGGAAAGAGGGATCAGGGACTAGCAAGAATGAGAGAATGAATGAATAAAATTTAATGAATGAAATAAAGATGGAGCTCACCACATGCAAAATTAATTTGGAATGCATTCGGTGTTTAAATTTTAGAGATCATTTATAAGAACACTTTATGGAAATGAAGATATCCCATTGATGAATTACGTGACAAAACAAGTTGTAGATTCAGACATTACGATTGCTTTAAGCAATTTTGTAAACCTAGGGAAATGACCGTATTGTAAGAGGATGGATAAAACTGTGGTTAGATACACACCAAATTGTTAACATGTTTACATGGGATCAAACTGGGAAATGAGAAGTAATAAAGAACGTAATGGGAAATTATCAATGTTTCTTTATCTATCATTGCATTATTTAACTAGATACAGTGAATTCATGTTACTTTTTGTATTATTTGAAAATAAATTTACAAGAAAATAAAATAATACATTGTAAATCCTTCAAAAACAGAAGTGTGCCTTAAGAAACATTACAGTAGAAGATTAGGACTGAGGAGAAGCCATTAGAAATATGAACTTGGAGGAAAAAATAAAGCATCTACTAGGCCTATGCCAGAATTGAGATCATAGGACATTCTCACCACTCGACAGACCAACACCATTTAGATAAATTTGTAAGACCAATATCTTAGGAGATTTAGGCAGAATGGTACAGATCAACCCAGTGTCCATTCCATGGAAGCATTCAGAGACTGAGACAGTCCTACCACAGAAACACTGAGAGTTGCAGAAGAGCAAATATCTGTAACTGGTTCCAAGTGACAGGGAGGAGAGACTGGAGAGAACAAGGCACTCAGTAGGAATTGTGGGAATTGAGGTAGAACTTGGGCCCACTTATCAAATTGTTTTACAAATCAATTAGGCTAGGAAGTAGTCCATAGTAATAAGGCAATATTTAATATTAAAAATAATTTGATAGAAAGCTGCTGACTTGTTAGATTCTTTGCTGAATAACATCTGTAAAATGTAAAGATTATTATCTGCATTGCACTGTGTTAAGTGAGTCATATACATAATTTTATATTGTATCTCTAGTAGACACATATTTTCACCTCGGTTACACAGGCAAGGAAACCAATACTCAACAAGTATAAGGTACCCACCCTAAATCACAAAGCAAATATGAAGGGGACTGGGATTTAACTATTGATATGCATGCCTGTATCATTATATATTATACAAAAAATGCACTCTAGAGTAAGACTGTAATTGACATTTTAATATGCTCCCTGAATATTATTTATTTCCAAGATACATGCCTAAAACTAAGCTCTTGACTTAATACAAAAATCACATTCAATTAGCAAACAGGCACCATCGATTCTTTCCATTCGTACAATTTTTCTAACAATATGATCTTAGAACTTAGGCAGGTCTGAGATATTGAAGCTATAGTTATTGAAAACTCTCAAGGAAAATTGATTAAAGTGAATAATTACATAGAATAGAAAATTAATTATTTTTTTAAAATCATGGTGACATAAAAATAGAGCCAGTGCCCAAAAAGCGTAATGAAGTATTTGAAGTTATGTTATGATACAACCAGAAAAAGATATACCTGAGGAAGAGACAAACAGAGAACTGCTATATGAAAGCTTCTTTTTATTTGAGAAAACATCAAACATACTACCAAAATATTTACACCAAAACCCATAAACCCTGCTAGGGACATGATATTAAAACAGTACTTTTTTTCCTCCAGATTTATCATATAGTATACATGGCAGATCACGAGTTGATTTAATAATTTCTTTTCTCACAAGTAAAAGTCTCTTTGTCTTTAAAAGAAAGATACATTTATAATACTTGTAGCTTTATTTTCCTGTCCAACTGAGTTCAGATAAGGATATTAAAAATGACTCATAAACTGTAGGATCAGCAATACATACAGAGAAATTGTTTATGGGTAGCTTTTCGGGTATAAAGAAAAGTTGAACCTATTAAAAGTACATGGAATGTGTTTCTCTGCTCAACAATATTTTATATATATATATATATATATATATATATAATGTATATATGTCTATATATGTTGTATGTGTATATCTGCACATATGTGTATATGTGTGTGCATATATGTATATATACACCTACATATGTGTATGCATGTGTGTAAATATACATGTATATATGTGTATATGTACACACATACATATATACACACATATATATACACACACATATATATACATACATGCACAAACACAAACATACACACACAAATATACATGACTTCTACCAAGGCACATGCTTCTGTAACAGACTAAAAGGAACTTGGCCCATCAATCTCTGACAGGGAACTCTGTTAGAAACTACAAACTTGCGCATTTCCTTTTAAGATGTTTTCATTGCAAGGAACTTCAGTCATGTCATGGCAGATGCAAAGGGAGTTTGTCAGTGGCATCTGGCCATCCTTTACCTCAAGAAGGGCTTAGTTAGGACCTAAGAATTGGGTTTAATGTCATTTAAAATAACAATATGTTTTCAGTTTTGTAACTACTTTTGTTAACTGCTTTTGTTGTAGTGGATTACATTTTGTCCTGTTTTGTTTTTTAACCTATTTCATGACATGTTGAAAACGGTGATCAAGGAGCACGTGATGGTTTATTATGAGAAGTTTGAGCACTAAAAAGTAAACCTAGATTTATATCAGAAGGATATGCGGCTGGGTGCAGTGGCTCACACCTGTAATCCCAGCACTTTAGGAGGCCGAGGGGGGTGGATCACGAGGTCAAGAGATCGAGACTATCCTGGCCAAATAGTAAAACACCACCTACCTCTACTAAAATATATATTTAAAAAATTAGCTGGGCATGGTGGCGCACGTCAGTGTCCCAGCTACTCGGAAGGCTGAGGCAGAAGAATTGCTTGAACTCGGGAGGCGGAAGTTGCAGTGAGCCGAGGTCGCACCACTGCACTCCAGCCTGGTGCCTGGTGACAGAGCGAGACTCTGTCTCAAAAAAAAAAAAAAAAAAAAAAAAAAAAAAAAAAAGAAGAAGGATATGCAGTCTACTGTAAAAGTTCCCTAAGTCTGGCCCTGGATGTGTTCCTGTGATTTGCTTCATATTAAAAACATCATTGCCTACTCTTTTTCAGAGGCAATTTAGGCACTTACTAGAACAGTATTGCTATTTACTTTTCTAAAACGTCTGTATTTTAATGTAAAAAAACCATTTTGACATCTATATCCATCTATTCATATGCTATATACAATATTTGTTCATTCATATGAACATTTTCATGTACATAATGGGGATAATACAGCCCCACTCCCCAGCAGTCTTTTTTATGGATGGAAGTAAAAATAGCAGAAAATATGTGTTTATTGAATTCATTGTAACCCATATTATCCTGGTTATTGTCCCCATCCACTCCTGCAGAAATTCTGCCTCTCTGCAACTGCCTTTCCCCAGCTAGTTCCAAGAACCTCCAAAAAATATAGCACTCTCAGAAGTAAGTTCCATCCAACAAGGCACTAGGCAAAGATAAGACATGGGAAGAGAGAGCCTTAGAGTGACTGATTCCTCAACTCCAGTTGATCTTAAAACCAATCCCAGTTCTTAAAATTTGTATATGAACCAATGTATTTTCAACTAAATAGTGTTGCAGTCACTTTCCAACTCTACGTATGCCACAATATCACAGACGTTATCATAAAGTCAAATTCTTCATCTTCAGCTTTTATCTCACCTGCAGGCAGTAGGACCAGAGAAACAAAAAGATTGCCATCACATTTCCCTCATCATAAAGTGCCTATGCATAAAGCCTCTTCCTTCAGTTCCAAACAGCCTTCAAAATCAGGAAATAATGGGGCTGAGTTTACAGCTCTTCCATTTAATATTTTTGTAGCCTTAAGCAATTCACCAAAGTTTCTGTGCCTCTTTGGTATATAAAGAAAATCAGCTTTGCTAATGTCATTAACAAACTCCATCCTATGAAAGACACCCAAGACCACTTCTCTTTTTGACTCAAATTCTGATTATGCTTGACTCCTTGTTAGCATTTCACAGAGCTGACCACTCCTTGAAATACATTCCCCCTTTTGTATTTTGCAACTTTGCTTCCTTCTTCACTGACTCCTCCACTCCTTGACAATCTCTAAACATTGGAATTCCCTTGATCCCTCCTCTATACTTATAGTTTTCTGATGTGATTTAATCATATTTGAGGCTTTAAGGATTAATCTTACAAATTTGTCTTTGTATATGACCCCTCCCTCAGTCTCCAGATGTTTATTTCCATTTGCCTAATTGGCCTCTCAACTAGGATGAATATTTCAAGAGTCTAAAAATTAACAAGTTTGAAACAGACACTCC
This sequence comes from Saimiri boliviensis, assembly GCF_048565385.1. Classification (NCBI taxonomy): domain Eukaryota; kingdom Metazoa; phylum Chordata; class Mammalia; order Primates; family Cebidae; genus Saimiri; species Saimiri boliviensis. The sequence continues at coordinate 75,522,371 of NC_133452.1, forward strand.
ATATTCATTACCTTTATAAACCATTTTTCTTCTAGTTTTACCTGTTTCAGGAAATTATAACATTATTCACCAAATTTCTGAGATGGAAAAATTTATCTTTGATTCTTTTTTCATGCTCATCCCCTGCATCTACTACATTTATAAGTTTTGTTGGCTCTCCCTCACAATGTGATTGGAATCCAAGTACTTCACCCTGTCTCTATTGCTATTGACCTGGTTGGTCTGCATCACTATCATCTGTCACTGATATTTCTTAAAAAACCTTCTGAGTGTTTTTCCTGTTTCCAACATGGCTTTAAAAAAAACAGCCTAAATGATTATTTTTAAAAATGTGAATCATATTACTTCTCTGTTTAGAGACTACCAAAAGATTTTCGTGGAAATGGAAATAAAATTCAAACTTCAAAACAGGGTCTGCAAGAACTCGTATGATCTGGCCTTTCATGAACTAAACTCAAAATAGAAGCAAACTATCCTTCCCAGCTGTAGCTAGACTGACCTTCTCTGTGTTCTTAAAACAAACAAGCAAACAACTTATCAAGTTTATTGACAAAATACTGACCTTGTATCAATAGTTTCTTCAGCTTGGGACACTTTTTTCTCCTGATTTTATCCCTAATTCCTTCCTTCCATCTCATTATTCAAGATTTGCCATGAATATCACTTCATGAAAAAGGACTTTGCTTACACCTTGATTTAAAGTAGTTTTCTAATGAACGATATCTAATCAACTGTATTACCAACATTTACTAGTCCTCACTTATTATTCTCTGACCCCATATTCATTTTTGTTTGCTCACATGATTTTTCTCCTTCATACAGAATGTAAACTCCATGAAGACAAGTATGACTTGTTCACTGCTACGTCCTCAGTATTTACAACTGAATCTTGCTGAGAAGAAGAGAAGAGAGAAAGAAAAATAAAGAGGAAGAGGAAAAGAGGGAAGGAGAAATGGAGATGAAAGTGAAAAAATGTATTTATTTATCTGAACTTCAACCCAGACTACCTGAATTAGCCAAACCCAGGATGGGTTAGTAAATTTGAAACTGAAGCACTTGAAACCCATTTCTTAATTATTTGTAGAATGCACCAGAATAGGGAGGTAAATGCATGGAGAGACATTAATCTGACAAAGTTTGCAATGACTTCGAACTTTGCAGGGAAACGGTGCTGCAGCAATTGGAGTATACACAAAAGGGGGGGGGGAAGGAAAAGAAACTGTACCTAACGCTCGTGACCATAAGAAAAATAAACCCAAAATAAATCACAGACTTAAATGTAAAAAGTGCTAATATCAAACTTTCTGTTAAAAAAAAAAAAAAAAGAAAGTCTTTAGTGTATAGGGTAAGCAGGAGTTTTTAGACTTGAAAACAAAGGTACAATCCACAAAACAAAAACAGCTGATAAATTGGGTCTCCCCAAAATCGAAAAGTTTTTTTTTCCTGTGGAAGATCTTGTGAAGAGGATGAAAAGCTACAGTTTTACTTTCTGTTTGGCAATGTACGAGTTATCTAGTTTCTATCATTGCCAGCATTTGCTGTTATCATGATTTTTAAATTTTAGCCACCATTTAGGTTTATAGTGATTTGTAATTGTGGTTTCAGTTTACATTTTGGTAATAGATAATGATTATAAATATTTTCTCACGCAATTACTTGCCACCTGTACATCCTCTTTGGTGAAATGTCTCTACATCTTTTACCATTATCCAATTTGATTTTTGTCTTATTTACTGTTTAATTTTGAAAGTTCCTTATATATTCTAGAAGTAATATAAAATGGAGCAGCTACTTTGAAAAAGAGTATAGAAGTCTCAGTATTTTGCAAAATTGATCTTGTGCTTACATGTGACCCAGAAATTGTACTACTGGAAAATATTCCAGAGAAATTAAAAGGTGATCATACAAAAACCTGTCCAAAACATTCATAGCAACTTTATTTGTAATAGTCAAAACTTGGAAACAATCCAAATATTCTTCAATGAGTGAATGGGCAAGTGAACTGTGGTATATTCAGACAATGGAATACTACTTGTAAATAAAAAGAATGAGCTATTGCCGGGCACGGTGGCTCAAGCCTGTAATCCCAGCACTTTGGGAGGCTGAGGTGGGTGGATCATGAGGTCAAAAGATCGAGACCATCCTGGTCAACATGGTGAAACCCCGTCTCTAATAAAAATACAAAAAATAGCTGGGCATGGTGGCACGTGCCTGTAATCCCAGCTACTCAGGAGGCTGAGGCAGGAGAATTGCCTGAACCCAGGAGGCGGAGGTTGCGGTGAGCCGAGATCACGCCATTGCACTCCAGCCTGGGTAACAAGAGCGAAACTCCATCTCAAAAAAAAAAAAAAGATTGAGCTATTGATATACTCAACAACTTGGATGAAACTCTGGAATACTATACTGATTGAAAACAGCCAATCTCAAAAGGTCACTTACTACATGACTTGTAAAACATTCTTCACATAACAAAATGAGAAAGATGAAAAAGATATTAGTGGTTGACAGACATTAGGATGGTTGGGGAGAGGATGTGGGTATGACAATAAAGGGGTAGCACATGTGAATTTTGAGGTGATGGAACAATTTTGTCTCTTGATCATGGAGTGGCTACATTAAACATAGAAAGTATACTGTCTGTCTTAGTCCATTTTCTGTTGCTTATAATAGAATACTTGAAATTGGATAATTTATAAAGAAAATAAATTTATTTCTTACAGTTATGGAGGCTGTGAAGTCCAACATTGAGGGAGTGTGTCTGGTGAGAGACTTCTTGTTTGTAGGGACTTTCTGTGGCATTCCAAGATGGCACACTGTATCACACGGCAAAAAAGCTGAGGATGCTTAAGTGCTGGCTCAGCTTTTCCTTTCTTTTCTTATAAAGAAAGTAGTTCCCTTCCCTTGATAACCCATTAATCTATTAACCCATTAATTGATACATCCATTCATAGTGCAGACCCCTAATGATCCCACCACTTCTTAAAGGTCTCACCTCTTAATATTGTCACATTAGGTATTAAGTTTCAATGTAAATTTTGGAGGGAACATTCAAACCATAACACTGTCCAGTAGAGTAGTAATTAGCAGATACTGCTACTGGGCACATGAAATGCAGCTAGTGCTACATGTTGAAATTATGATATTTTTATATATTAGATTAAACAAAATGTATCACTAAAATGAATTTCACTTTCATTTTTAATGTGGCTACTATAAAATTTAAAGTTACATATTTATCTCATATTATATGTTTATTGAACAGCACTGCTCTAGAGCAATTATTCTCAGCTCTGAGTATACAGCAGAATTACCCAAGGAGCTTAAAAATGTGCTAGTATCTATACTCACCTCATATTAAATATATAAAATTATTGATTATGCAGCTCTGGCCTTGATAATTTTAAAACCTTTCCTAGATTATTTTAATGTGCTACCAGGTTTCAGAATCACTGATATAAGGTAGTGTTCTTAATTTGGGCGGAGGGGGAGGTGGATTCTTTCAACAATTGGATTCGGAAAACTCTCCCCCAGAAAAATGCATATTAGTACAAGATTTGCATATAATTTCAAGATATTTTTAACAAATCCCTATTCCGAGGCTTCTATATGATTCACTTTAAGTTATTTGGGTTTCACAGATTTTTAAAATTTATGTCCTTATACACTTTTTATTATGACATTTCATTTCCAAGTAGAAATGCTAGGGCTATGGTGAGCTGCCCATCTTGATCCTGCTAGAGATAATTTTTTTTTATTTACTTAGCATGTATAATGAGAATTCATCCTGCTTAATTCTGCCTATTTCCCTAATAATTATCTGCTGTGTTTTAATATTTATAGCTCTCTTTAAAAATGAATATACATCCTCTGATATATTTTTCCTCTTTTGAATTTTATATATTAACTATTCTAATACTCTTCAAAGATTTGAATTGTGATTACTAATGGCACTCCCAAAAAATCTTGCCTCCAGATAACCTAAACTGCAAGAAATGTCCTTGTAGAAGTTTCTCTAAAAATAACCTCATACATCTAATTATAAAACACATGGTCAGGATGTGGAGAAAAAGGAATACTTTTACACTGTTGGTGGGAGTGTAAGTTAGTACAACTATTGTGGAAGGCAGTGTGGCGATTCCTCAAGGACCTAGAAATATTTGATCCAGCAATATCATTACTGGGTAGATATCCAAGGGATTATAAATCACTCTATTATAAAGACACATGCACATGTATGTTCATTATGGCACTATTTACAATAGCAGAGACCTGGAACCAACCCAAATGTCCATCAATGGTAGACTGGACAAAGAAAATGTGGCACATATGCTCCATGGAATACTATGCAGCCATAAAAAAATGATGAGTTCATGTCCTTTGTAGGGACATGGATGAATCTGGAAACCATCATTCTCAGTGAACTGAACAAAAACAGCAAGCCAAACACCGCGAGTGTTGAGCAATGAGAACACATGAGCACAGGGAGGGGAGCATCACATACGGGGGTCTGTTGGTGGGCAGTAAGGGAGGGACAGTGGCGGGTGGGGAAGTTGGGGAGGGATAACATGGGGAGAAATGCCACATATAGGTGACAGGGGGATAGAGGCAGCAAACCACCTTGCCATGTACGTACCTATGCAATAATCCTGCATGATCTGCACATGTACTCAGAATCTAAAGTACAAAAACAAAATAAAAGTGAAAATAAAACATGTGATCAAACTAATTGAAAACTATTCATCAATTCGTTCGATAACTGAGTACCTAGTATATATTTAAGCACTGCTCTAGCCACCAGGAAAGCAGAATTTAAAAACTCTCTATCTTCATTAGTTCTAAATTCTAGTTTGGAGAGACATTGAACAAGCTATAAGTTAAGATACTATATATTGAGTGATGGTAAAATCTGTGGAAAAGAACAATGTGAATAGAGAAGCTCAAAAAAATATCTTTGTGAGAAAAGACAATTGAGTAGATCTGAGGGAAGTGAAAGAATGATCCATGCAAATGTGGAGAGAAATTACATTCCTAGCAGAGGGAATTCAAAGGTCCTGAGGCAGAAGAATGCCTGGCCTCTTGGAAGAGCTGGAAGTGAGTGTGACAAGAAAAGGTGAGAAAATGATAGGGAGCAGGAGAGACAGTATCAGTTTGGTGACAATGTGAGCTGTTAATGAGATGGGAGTCACCGGAGAGTTTCCAGGGCAGAAGTTAGATATTATGACATATATTTTTAAAGGATTACTCTAGATGGACAGGCACTGTTACAGTCAGAGAGCCCAGTTCACATGCTAATCCAAAATCTGAGAGACAAGTAAAGTATTTTAAATTTAAATGCTGTGCTTTATATCCAAATTTCTAAGTTACAAATATTTAGAGTGCCTTAGTCCATTTTCTGCTGCCATAGCAGAATCTCAGAAACTAGATAATATATTAATAATAGAAGTTTACTTGGCTTGTACTTCTGGATGCTGGGAAGTGCAAGAGCATGGCGCTGGCATCTGGCAAGGGCCTTCATGGGGCATCACGCCAGGGCAGAAGGCAGAAGTATAAGTAGATATGTGAGACACAGAGAAGAAATTAGATAGAACTCATCCTTTCATCAGGAGCCTAATCCCACAATAACTAACCTGGTCCCACAATAATGGCATTAAGCCATTCATAAGGTCAGATCCCTCATAATGTCATCACCACTTAAATGTGCCATCTTTTTATTTATTTATTTGTTTATTTATTTTCTGAGATGAATTTTCACTTTTGTTGCCCAGGCTGGAGTGCAATGGCACGATCTCAGTTCACTGTAACGTCTGCCTTCTGAGTTCAACCAATTCTCCTTCCTCAGCTTCCCAGGTAGCTGGAATTACAGGTGCCTGCCACCACACCCAGCTAATTTTTATGTTTTTAGTAGAGATGGGGTTTTGCCATGTTGGCAAGGCTGGTCTTGAACTCCTGACCTCAGATGACCCACCTGCCTCAGCCTCCCAAAGTGCTGGAATTACAGGCATGAGCCCCTGCACCTGGCTGGTCCCACCTCTTAATACACCACAATGGCAATTAAATTTTAACATGAATTTTAGAGGACACATTCAAGCTCTAGAATAGAGAGTAAATGTTTTGAAGTTTTATCAATAAAATCAGAATTTTTATATAGACATTTGATGGCATAAATTTAAAAAATCATTTTTCCCTCTTATAAAAAATAAGATAAATATGCCAGATTCCTGACTATCATGGTTTCTTTGAGAATAGAATTTTCTCAAAACCTTAGTAGGATCTTGCACACATACTGTCATCCACTGGATTCATGACTAAAGCACCACTGTAGTGCAATGCAGAAGAGTGAGTCTTTCTGAGAAATTATGCTGGTTTCATTGGATATATCTAAGGGAAAAAATGAATCTTGACCTCTAACTCATAAAATATACAAAAATTAATTTTACATGAGTTACAGATATAAATATGAAAGGGAAAAAATAATAAATTTAGAGGAAAACGTAAGAAAATATCTTTGTGGCTTGGATTAGGCAACAATTTCTTGAGCAGTATACCATAATTGCTAATCACAGAAGAAAATAATAATAAATTGGATTATAGTAGAATTAGTATTTATCAAAAGAAACCATTAATAGTGAAAAGGCAAACCACAAGGTGTGGCAAGATAGGTGTATCTGGCAAATTATGCATATCTAGATATAAAGAACTCTTACAATTTATGATAAAAAAACAGACAACTCAAAAAGGCAAAAAAAAAAAAAAAATTTTGAACAGATTCTTCCCAACGGTACATATGAACTCTGTGAAGCAGTATTTCAACTCCTAAGACTACATCCAATAAAATGCACATAATATGGTGTATTACTTTGGGCTTCTACGAAAAAAGACCATAGATTCATTGACTCAAACAACAGAGATGTATTTCTCACAGTTCTAGAAGGTAGGACATCTGAGATCAGGGTGCTGGCATAGTTGGATTATGGTGATGGCTCATTTTCTGCTTTGCAGATGGCCATCTTCCCACTGTATCTTCACCTGACAGAGATCATCTCTCCTTTCTCTTCTCATAAGAGCACTAAATCCATCCATCAGGGTTCTATCCTCATGACCTAATTACTCACAAAGCTCCCACTTCCGAATACTACTATATTGTGACTTCAATATTGAATTTTTGGAGCCCACAAACATTCAGGTTTCAACATTGAATATTTGGAAGGCACAAACATTCAGTCTTAGCATATGGTCATCAAAATAAGAATTATGGAACATATCATTTATAATTTTCAAGAGCAAGAAATAAATAAATGTATTTTTAACAGTAGAATAAACTAATAAATTTGGCATATTCTGCAGTGGAATTCTACACAACAATGAAAATAAAGAAACCACAACTGCATGCACTATGCTCAACAATATGGACAAATCCATATTGTTGAGCAACTACAAAAGACACAAATTACATAATGTGACTGATTCAGTTCACATAACGTACACAAAATGGAAAAAACATTTTATTGGAAGTAGAGATTGAGACTCGATAACAGGGGGGATTTCTGGAAGTTGTTAATGCCCTGTTTCACAGTTCCACTACTTGTTACACAATGTGTTCACTTTGTAAAAATCAATCAAACTGTATGCTTATAAAAAGTACATTTTCCTTGTATGCATTATGCGCCCATAAAAATCTTTTTAATTTCTAAATGATAAGAGTGCCTCTTATCATTGAGAAATATTAATGAACTTTATTGCTCAAAGTCTTGAAATCATGTAAGACTTGGAAGTGGAGTTAAGCCACAGCTACCTCCCTTCTTTTAGCTTTATAGTCTGGCAAGAAAGACCATGGAAATATCTTGTGGTTTTGGCAGCAGTCTTCTACTGACTTTCCTTCAGCTTATTGGTTGGTGAGAACCGTGGCAGCAATGATAGCTGCAGGGGTAAGAGTTCTTGTGTTCAGCTTCCTGATTCCAGAACTGCTGCTCCAGAGATGCATTCTGAACTCATTCCACAGGTGGTTTCAAGTGCAGAAGTGTCAAAAGGTTACGCACTGATCTGGTGATCATTCCTGGAGGACTAGTCTAAAGCCTGTTTCTTCAGCCTCAAGGGTGGCAGCCCCTAAGATGGCCTCAATGACCCTGAATCCTGGTACTCAAGTCCTTGTGTATCATTCTCCTCTTGTGTACGAACAGGACCTACTAATTGGCTTGCAAAGGACAGAAAAATACAGGTATCACTTCTGAGATTAAGTTACAAAAAAGGGTGACATTTATCTTACTTGTGCCTTTCTTTTTTTTTTTTTTTTTCTTGTGGTCCTGGCTCTGGAGGTAAACAAACTGCTAGGTTGTGAGTAATCCTATGCAGAGGTCTGTGTGGCAAGGAACTGACAACTCAGTTTGCAGACAGTGAGAAGTGAGGCTGCCACTGTCATGTTGTGTGATCTTGGAAGTGGATCTTTTGATACCTAATAGTCACTTGTGTGCTAGAAAGCCAATCCTCCCCTTCAGCTTTGAGATGATTCCAGTGCAGACTGATATCTGAATTGTGACTTTGTGGAAGACCCTGAGCCAGAGGACTCAGCTAAGTTGCACTGGATTCCTGACCCACAAAAACTGAGATAATAAATTCTGGTTTTGTTAAGCCTCTGACTTTTGGGTTAATTTGTTATGTAGTTCTGTGACCAGTACAATAATTTTCAAAAAATTTTCTGAGAAGATAATTTTCCACATTAAATTTATTCAGCTTAAAATACCTAGGGTATTCTTTCATCAACAAAGTGTAACTTATAAACTCTCTGCTTCACCCTTTATATATTATCTTGCTCTCTGAAATTTCCTTTCCCCTATTCTCCTTTGTCAGATCACCTATTATTTGCAACTCAAGTTCAGTCTACAATGTCAGTCCCTAATAAGTAGCTCTCCAGTTTTATTTATTGCTCTGAATATATCTATCAGATATTTACCTATCTCAATTAAAAGGCAGTATCTGTTAATGGCGTATGTCTGCCATATACTAAAATAAGCATTTCTAGAGGACCGTAAGAGAGAACATTTCCTAGTCATTTTTGCATGCCAATACCTAGCAAAAACCTAGAGAGTAGAATGTATTTCTAAAGCGTGATGAGTAAAGGGAAATAAACAATAAAAGAGGGAAGAAGCAAAGAAAGGAAAAAGAAAAGAACAAATAACTCTAAAACCAGTAATTTTTCAAATACAGTGTGGTAACTACAATATGATGCTCTAAAATCTGAATGAATTCTTCAGTGTCTCATCATGCAGCAGAGAATATACTGCAGGCTAAATGTTGCAGAATGGGATAAAATGGAAAAGGTCAGGGCTGGAATATGATGACTCTAGGTTTTCTAAGGGAAATGCTAGTATCTGTAGGTGTTAGAAGTAGCCAAGAAAGGCAGGTTGTGTATTGTCCAATAAATATTTTGACAGGAAGACTGGTGCTACCTGCAAATGGTTAACATCAGACAAATTCAAAAAAACATAGTAGCAGTTGTCTAAAAGGTGGCAGGCAGAGTCAGGCATTGACCAGCAGTTCACATCCAGGCATATGTCAGTTGTCCACATCAAGATGATGTATCAGGAAGTAACATGGCCTAAGGCATAGGCCAGGTTCTGGACAAGGATCCCATTAGTGGGATGGGGAAGTGAAAAGTTTACCTGTGGAACACACACTGTGGTTCTTAAGAGATTTGAATAGCAAATTTAGAAAACCAGACATACACTTTAATTCAAAAATTAAACAATGGTCCTCTGAGTATTTAATTCATGATCTTTGAATGTTGCCTTCCTAAGGCTAGGCTTAGTTTAGACAGAGACTAAGATGGCTTCTACTGGCTGGAGAGAAATATGCAAAATCTTTGAGTCACATAGATCTTCGAAATGATAGATATGTGTATTTGAATACATAAATATTTCTGGATCTATGTTGATGATGAATCAGACACCATTAAAGAAATACATTTTAAGTATTTACTTTTAGCATTGCGCTAAATGCCTTATAATGGTAAGCCTTGAAAATTTTACATTTTGAATTACAAATATTACTAGAGAATACATTTCAGACTAATTTATAAAACATAAAAAATGCAAAATTACACATTTTGGACAATTATACACAAAATATATTATCTTACTCAAATTTCAACTGTAACTTTAAAGACATTTATAATATAGCTCTAGCAGTACAATTTATATAAAATTCATACTTTCATTCTCTGATCAAAAAATTGATCTATTTAAGTCTTAAACTTGATTAAAAATTAAAATGGCTAAATACAGAACATTTGCTTTTATATATTCATCATATTTTAAGATATTTGAATAGGTAAAAGTCTAACATTGATTCTAATGCATTATTACTTTCCTTTCCTTTTCATTCAGTTATTGTTCTCCTCCCTGTTTTATAGCCTTGTGACCAAGTATAACTGATTGGGCCAGAGCTGGTCATTCTCTGAAATGGACAGAACTGCCCTTTATCTAAAATGTGATGGTCCACTTGGCTTTCTCAAAGGGCATGCATGTTATTATTGTACTGCATTTGTTTACTCAAACTTAGAAAGTAATTGTTCCCTCAAAAGTTTAAATCAAAGATATATGCAAACATACTATAGATGTCCTTTATTGTCCTTTATTGAAATGCAGGATAATGTCTCTTTTCTCTGTACTTGTGAGGCAGATAAAGTAGGTTTTGTTTTTTATGGTTATCATCTATCTTAAATGAAGCAAGTTTCTGCCGGAATTTTCATGTTTTTAAGTTTCACAGACTTTGCCACCAAAGCCTGCTTGTTAAAAGACTGCGGAAAGAGTGATTATCAGATATTAAAATACTTAATTAAACTGAGATTGACCTCAGTCATTTCATCAATCTAAAATCAAATAAAGAATGTGCCAGGTTAATTCTGTAGCTTATCTACAGCAATGCGCCTATGAAACCAAACAATGATAATAATAACCACATAGAATCTGAGATGATGTAAAAATTTTATGAAATTTTCTATCTGATATGAGTGCAGGGAGGGGAAAAGAAAACTTTAGACGAGTCAGATGATAGAAATCCTTACTGTGCATTGAATTTCTTGCAGTTTATGGTCAATAGTGCAATTCTAAAGATATCATCACTGTTGAAATCAACAGAAAAACTGAATGGTTGCCTATTTCTCAAAGTATATGATATTCTCCCTGTTTTCAAAAAGAAACAAGTCATAAAGGCATCATGATGGGTGTTAGGTCTTTTGACTGTTGGGTTATGATTTATTCATCCGCATATGTCCCCAGTGCCTTTTTATATTTAATAAATACATGAAAAGCCTACTGTTGATAACGGCTTTGGTTACCATTCTCTTTCTGGAATATTATGACAGTCAGATTGTGAATCTTTAATCAGTTCGATCCACACTATCAAGAATAAATACTGTCACTTATCTTTTTTAAGTTTACTTGTCCAAATGGGCAAATCTAGCATCTCCCTTTTGAGGGCTTCTGCTGTCCTTAATTCCTACTATGAATCTCTAGGCATACACTCATTCCAAAGAGATCATATTTTGTCCAGGTGTTTACATTGTTCAGTGCACTACTGACTTTATCTTCATCACTGTCATACTGCATACCTTTTAATAATTGGCTGTACTTAGTATTGCTACAATGATACCTTGTTCTATATATCCCTCCATGCTATAATGTCACTTTGCCTTTGAGCTAAAATGGCACAGCTTTTTTAGTTCATACTTGCAAAATCAGCATAAATACCATAGCTAGGTTGCTGGGTTCTGAGGCCTTTGAATATCAGCAAATGTCTTCACCCAACAAATTTTAAGCTCAATTCTATTTCCCTCACAGTGAGCATTTCTTTGTAGTACTCGGGCTCATTTCTTTCTCAGTCAAAACCATTCTAATCTTTCAGAGTTTCTAATATTGTTAAAACTCAAATGGGATTGATTTGGGATCCTCTCATCCCAGGAAGGTCATTGTCTCTTATACAAATTTGCCTTTTCTTCACAGAGAACAACTGTATGCAAAGTCTAGAGGTATTATAAGACATCACCTTTGTTGTGTATAGAATTTTACCCTTCCTCAATGGAGAGAATGTCCACAGCTTTAAAATTTCACAACTAGGGGGCATTACTCATGCATTTCATTCTCTAAAACAGAAATTCTAAATTATTCAATACATAAAAACTCATATTTTTTAGACCTCTTCTTAGAACTTTTTGAGATTAGTCAGGCAAATTTTGACAGAATTTCATTTTTAGTATTAACCATAGCAGAAGACCAGGATAAGGAGTGGTATCTAAACTATTCCTAAACCCGGAAAGTTCTCTGGGAACTTCAGATGATCCTTAAAATCTCTGGACTGTCAAGTCCCAGACCATGCTCCACAACAGCCTGGCCCTATTTCTCAGGTAAAAGACTAATGTAAGTGGGAACAGACTAAGGAAGAGAATATCTGAGGTTTCTCTGGAAACTCAAAATTATTTGGTTTAGCTAAAGAAAAAAAATTAAAAACAAAAATAAAACTTGAGCAAGACTTTCCAAAAAATAACTCACTTTCTAAGGTGCCTTTAAGCCTATTCATTTAACTTGGCCTCTATAGACTAAAACAGGTCAAAGGACATCTCAAAAATTTTTATGAAGGCATTTAGTAGGCTGGCGTAGGTACAGAGAGAAAAAGAAACTTAAAAGTAATCAATGAGTCAAATAATACACGTTCATATTTTATGTACATAGATATGCACAAATGTATACACATAAAATTTGACAATTAACTTATCTTTACCTCGTTTGTTGTGGACTTGATTGGCCAGGACACCCAAAAGTCCTGTTGCCCCCTTGTGGTCACTGAAGTATCACAGATCTTGATACTTAAAAATCCTCTGGGTGAAGAGCTTAAAAATTACAACATGAGAAACCATGGAAGCATGTAGAAGTAATTTGCATAATTTAAGCCAGTTCATCATATCAGTCCTGATGATTTATGGCAAAATGAAGTATAAGTAATGGAAGAAAAGACCCTCCCCACGCAAAATCAAGTTGAAAAAAATAAAAGTCCACTAAAAGCACTGAACATATGCTACTTGATTTTAAGTATAAAGTGCTACATTTTTGAAGCTACATTTTGTTACTCAAAAAAATAAGAGTAATTTGAACACTTTTGAGTATTTTAAGTGATTGGAAAATTTCAGTGGTACCTTAGCAGTATTCAAATGGACTCATAATTTAGATAGAAATTGTATTTTTATTTGTTAAACTGTCTTAACTTGGTAATTATAAAGAATTAAAATTGTAATCTTCTGAACTTTAGTTATTCATTTGACCTAACAAAAGTGACTGAAATTTTACAAAAGCAAAAAATACATCCTTGACTTATTATTTGATTTCTGACCTCTGAATTCCTATACTTTCAGCTAAATCTGAGCTTAGAAAAATTAGTGAATTAGTATGTTTTTAATGAGTTTAGCCTAGGTACATTTTTTACATTAGGCTGCAAATAAATATTTTATATACACTACATAAATCATGCTAATGTAAATATGTAAATGATTTTCCTACACAGTCGAAAGATTGTTTATATTTTGACTGAAATCACAGAACCCAATTTTCTGTAGTATCTATTAACTGAGACATAATGCTTCTTTCCTGTTTATAATCAATTTCTTCTGCACGGTACCTTTTCTAATTCAGTTTAAATTACCCTTTTTCTGTGATGAACTTGCATTTTTACATTTGCCAGCTGTGAATGCATTTTATGGTAAGTACAAAAGTAGTGAGTGCAGAAACAGCCCTTTGATTTCATTGTTGTTGTTGCTGGTAACTATTTAGCCTGACAGTTTCGGATTTGAACATACAGAAATCTCCAATTGTTTCTCTACCCTAAAAAGGCCTGAGTACTAGACACATACATCATAGCCTTTTATTTGAAAATTCTTACAACTTATTCTCTGAAGTCATTATAATTTACTCCTATTTCTCTCTTAAAATTAGAGAATATTTCCCAGAGGTAAACAGTGAGGTAAATATTAGTGCTGTAGCAAGTTAAAATAACAGCTGTATCCTCATTTGGAATGTGTGTTCTGAATTTGTGCATTTTCTTACATGTACAGTCATGTGATTATTGGCAATTATACAAATAAAATAATACAAAGTGCATTAAAATTGGGTATATCTTGTTTGCAACTTAAGAGAGGCATGTTCATCTTTCCACTACACATTTATGATAGATGGTTCAACAGCAAGGATATAAAATAAAAATATTAAGGCCTTAGCTTCTTTTTGCATTTATTTAAAATTCACTAAATATATGTGAATTACTCTATTGCCATCAACATAAGTGTACAATGAATGCATAAAAATTTAAAACTAGTTTTCAGAATTCCTGCTTTGGCTCACATGTATTGGTCTCATACACTATTTGGTATTGCTCAGGAAGACGAGTTCCTTTTGAATTCACTTTATATACAAACATGTCACATTATTAAAACTAATTGCTCTAGAAATAATATGCTTAAATCATAGAAATGAAGCCAAAATAAACTGTAATGGTGTGAGGAAATTCACCATTATATGTTATTTTAAAATGAGAAAGTTTTTATATACTGATTTTTTTATGTCAGTGACTTCATGTACAAATAAGTTTACATGCTTTATCATTAGTCGAATAGTCGAGTGTAAATTTATATATTAAAATATACTGTATTCTGAACATTGTCTTCTTGGCTGTCATTTATTTTTATTTAAGTACTGCAAATTCTTTATCAATACATCTAGATACTACGAAAGAAAGAAGAGAAGGTTGAAAAACCTAAAAATGAGAATCACTGTGCAGCTATGCAGGGAGAACTGTCAGCAACCTGGCACATGTGCATTTAATGTGAAGCTTCTTGTCTCTAAAAATAAGAGTAAGGCTACGCATGCCCCTGTGTCTGACAGAGAGAAGGGAGGGACACAAAAAGAGGGCTCACTACACCACCTACACTCATCAGAGGAGTGAAGGATGTTACTTCTTTGGTTTCCTGGTTTTAATGGAAAAGTATTTGTATTCACATCACTGAGTATTAGTCATTCAATAGATGAAAGGAATATTTTAAACTTTAAAGGCTACCTTAGTGTCATTTTAGGAAGTGGGGATGAAATCCTGGGGAAAGTGTTGAAATACTGGAAAATTAATTTTAACTATTAGAAGTGTTTTAATATTTGTGAGTTTGTAGCTCTGTGCATTTTAAAGACTAATTATGGAGATTTATTTTTAACTCTAATGTTTTACTTTACAAGTTTCTTTCTTAAATCTTCTAATTGTGTAAATACCGCGTCATCTTCTCGAAAACAAATGTGTTCTCCATATATATATATATATATATATATATATATATATATAGTCTCTTTCCAAGGCTAATCTATTACTCATTTACATTTTCTATGCATCCTTTAATGGGCACTTAAGATGCCTTTTGATGCAAAGAGTAAATAGGCATAATGGCTAGGAATATGTAACATTTAAGAAATGTTACAGAAACTACAGAATCAAGAGAGGTTTAAAAAGGAAATTTCATATTTCTCTTTCACATTATTTTATTAGGCAAATCAAAACTACAGGAGACAATTTACCATAAAATAAAAATATCCGAGGCTGTCATCTTTGAGAAGTCTCTACTATAAACACCAGAAACAACTCAATTTACTTTGTATTTCCAGATAGAAAGGGTGGAAAAAGTTTGGAGCCTTATGTGAGATCAAACTTTGTACCTATCAGAAGTAAAAGGAAATCATAAATGATAGAGAACAAAAAAAAAAAAAAAAAAAGAAGTTCATCTTAAACATGTGATCAAGTTACTCTGTGTGACCTTTGAAATGGATGATTTGGCAATTAAAATTTTAAAGTTCTTCCTCTTATTACCCACCTCTTGAATACAAAGTGTCCAAAACTACCTAATAGAAATCAGATTTCTCTACGCAGTCTTCCTTGCTGTTCGGGTTGAATGAATTCAACTAGAGATACTGCGTATTTTTTTTTTAATTCTAGTTTCTCTTTGAAAGATAAGTATTGAATAATACCTGAAAATGGTAAATACTTGTGAAAGAGAAAGGTCTTGCGTGTTATGAATTTAATACGTAATGACGTTCTTTAATATTAAGTATAATTTATGCAGCGAAATGGAAAACTATCAGAGTGTGGGCAATCCAAGAAAAACCTTAAAAAATGATACATGCATAGGAAAAACGGTACGCAACCCTCAGACGATTCTCTCCTGATGTTCCACTTCGTTCAACAAACTACGGTGAAAAGATAGGTGGAGGTGAAGGGGCGCTTGAAACAAAAGACTTCCTTTTCCCACTCCCTTTCCCTCTGTTTCTTTTGCCAGAGCTTGTTGCAAACTCTTGGAAACATTGTTTAAACTTAATACATTTGGTTGCTTTTTTTTACAGGAATTGTGGTGGGTGGTACTCAAAGTTGACTGCTCTTGAAATAACAAAAAAGAAACTTTTCAACAAGGCAAAAAACAAAGTTACCCTGCCCGCGGAGGTTCTAACAACAAAAAATGTAAAAGGAACTTTACTTAAAGGCACAGCTCATTTCACCGTCCGGGCTCCGTGCTTGGTAGCTGAGACAACGCTGCTTCGCCTCTGGTTTCTAAAGGATCGCGAGGAGTACAGCTATCGACCAGCGTGTAAGTTAAGAGCGTTATTCTCGGATTTACCCTGCTCCACGAAAGCTGCGGTTGCTAAACGCAGAGCGTCCAAAGCAGCACACACCTCGGCTGCCATCCTCCTCCTCCTCCTCCGAACACCCAGCGCGAGCTCAGAACCTGGAGGGAATCCTGGACAAGCAACCTGACTCCGCTCGGCTCCGATTGGCTCCTGCCTCGGACCCCGCCCCCGAGGCCGGGGCGGCCATTTCGCCAGGGCCCGCCCCTTGGCCCTGGGAATCGCCTCCTGGCAGGCCGGCTGTGCCTGCCACTCAGCCCGAGTGGCGGAGGCTCTCGGCTCGGAGCCCCGCCCCCTCCCCCCTAATTGATATTATTGGAGTGTGGAGCAAGCGGCCGGTCTGCAGTCGGAGACTTGCAGGCAGCAAACACGGTGCAAGCGAACAGGAAGGGGGGGGCGAATAAAAAAGGCTAAACGTGGAGCAGCCGGTCGGGGGCCAAGAAGGGGAATCGATGCAAGGAGCGCAATAAAACAAAAGCCACTTCGGAACAAACAGCACTTAAAAATCCACGGCTCAAGATAATTGAAACCTAAAATAAAACCTGCTCATGCACCATGGTTTTTCAAACTCGGTACCCTTCATGGATTATTTTATGCTACATCTGGCTGCTCCGCTTTGCACACACGGGGGAGGCGCAGGCTGCGAAGGAAGGTAAGGTGATGGGAAAGCAAAGTTTGTTCTGACTTATTTATTTAGCTGCCTACCTGCACGAGCCAGCTCGTCCGCGGCGCTGCCGGCCGCGCCTCCGGCGCCGGGCGACCCTCCCCCGCCGGCTCCCCGCCCCCTCACCGCTCGGGCCGCTCCAGGCGGAACTGCGAGCGCGAGCCAGGGCCGCTCCGAGCCGCCCGCAGCCCGGTGCCCGGGGCCGTCCGTCCGACGGGTGCGGGATTTCTGGCGCGGGCGGTCCGGAGGGCGTGAGCAGCAGCGCAGGTGGGGTAGGGCTGGAGGAACGGCCGGCGAGCTGATTTCGTAGGGCCCCAGGCGGGTCACATCGCTCTGTCTTCCTTCCCTCCGCGTTCGCCTTCTGTGGGAGCTGCGGCCGGAGTTGGGTTGGAGCCCCGGGAGTGCAGCCCCTAGCGTCCCCGCCAGCCCGCCGGCGAGTGGCGGGAGCCCGGAGCCTTCCCAGAGGGACCGGGACTTTGGAGAGCTCGGGTTACTAATGAAGTGCTCACTGCGTCGGAGGCGGCGGCGCGGTCCTGCGGTGGGCTCTCGGCCGCCGGCGCGGAACAATAACGCCGGGGAGGTGAAGCGGCTCGCGCCCCGCGGGCCGGGCACGTCTCCATTCAGCGCGCGCTGCGCGTCCGGCCCAACGGCCTTGGGCGCAGCGGCAGCCCGGCGGGCGTGCTCGGGCCGCGGAGGCAGGGGGCGGGCTGGAGCCGTGCACTTTGTGAGGAGAAGCCGCCTGGGCGACCCGAAGTCCCCAATTATTTGCCCCAGAGTCCAGCAATTGAGGAATCCGAATGGCCAAACCTTGCCAAAGACCTAGACCCTGAGGGTTGGTTCTGGTAGGAGAAGGCAGGTTTTATTTGGCCAGCTATTATAGATACGCCTGTATGTGGTTATGTTTTCCTTCGCCTTTGAACCTTTGACGGAAGGTAAAATACCTTTCGGTGCCTGTAGTTGGAGCTGGGGAAAAATAAACCCTGTCAATAGAAGTGTCTTGCTTTTGAGCAATGTCACAATCCTACCCTCAGCCCCCCTCATCCCCTCGCCCCCGGTCCTCCAGGCTATATATCTAAGTTTCATTTTTTGATCCGTTAAAAGCAGAATCGAAATAATGACTTATTTCTTAAGTGTAGATGGGGAAAAATCTGTTACCGAATTTAGGTCATGGTGGTTATTGGGCGGGGGTTCGGATGGGGGATTACATATAGGTCCTTGCTTTATCTATTCCTAAAAACTTAGTGCGGCTTTTCTTTATTCTCACCGTTCACCCCTCTTAGTTCACTCAAGCCGCCATCCAGCCCGGCGTCACATTCTAGTCCTTCATTCAGCCTGACCTTCTGACCCCACTTTCCACATCTGCAACCTGTTTAGATGCTGAACCCATTCAGAGAACCCCAGGCCTCCAACCTGATGGTTACGTGTTTGCAGATGGACGGACATCTGCTAGAAACGCACACTCATCCCCACCAAAACCGCATTTCTACCCCCTGATGTTAGCGATCAGAAACATTCAGCCCTGGCACCCTGTGATTCCTCTGGAATAGCGGACCAGAGGAAAAGTTTGCACCGCCGCGGCGAAGCCCGGAGCGCGAACACACGCAGACTCTGGCTGGAGTTTGGGCTATAAATAACTGCATCACTAGGGGGAGAGGTTCCTGCAGCTAGAATGCCTCGCTGGCTTTGCTCTTCTGGGTGCAAGCTACGTGAAGAGGATTCTGATTCTGGAGCCTGATTTCTTTAGATGCAGAAGTGAGATGTATCAAAGGCGCCGGGGAAATGGGAGGGTGGGTGTTGGTCGGTGGCTGGCGGGAGGCGAATGCGTCCGGGTTCTAGGCGGCGACGTTTCTAGGGCTCGGCGGCGACCGAGAGTTGGCCTTCTAGGAGCTCACAAGCCCCGAGGCATCCCACGGCACCCAAGGGTAGCGCTGGGAACCTCTTGGAGCAGGTGCCGGACCTCCTGGGGTATTTGCGGGCGGCTGGAGGAAGATAAGAAACCCCCTCCCCTCACTTTCCTTGTGCACGTTCTCTCGGGTAGGTCAGTTATCATGGCTACAGGGAGCGCTTGTCAGAGTCTGACGCTTGGAGGCAAAGTACAGCTGCTACTTTTTCTCTCCGTAAATGCCGCCGCCGCCGCCGCCTCCCCTCAGAGCAGACGCTTCCCGAAAGCCACTCTCCTCTTCCCAGCTCTTTCGCGAGCGCGGGCGCCACTGGCTCCCTGGAGTGCCCAGGTCTGGCCGAGGCGTAATGGATGCTTGGCGCAGCGGGCGCGCCCGTCTGGCAGCCCCCGCCCCGCCCCGCCGACGGCCCCGCCCAAGCCCGGGGACGGCAGCCTTTGCCCGCGCGGTCCTGGCCCGGGTCGGCCAGGGAGCGCCCTGCATCTAGCCCCTCTCCCATCACCTTCCCGGCCCTCACAGCGGGGCGCGGAGCCCCGGAGTCCCCTGCCTGCGCCCCAGCGCTCGGGTGAGCCCAGGGACTGCGCCTCCGAGGGCGCAAAGGGAGCTTGGCACTCTGTTCCGAGCGGGAAGGGAAACGCGCTCACTTGAGGGTTTAACCAGAGAGCAGACAGACCAGAAGAGAGACGCACTGATCACTTGAGAGCGGCTTGTAATTAAACATTCTAGGGCCGGGTTCTGTTTTGTTTTAATTTGTTCGTTTGTTTCTCTCTTAACTTGTTGCCCATCACTGCTCTGCTTAGGTCCCTAGCTTCCACCCCCAGACTGAGCTGAAGGGTAGCGGAATGGCAATAAACAGTAATCTTGCAATGTTTATTTCACTCTCGGAAATGACCCAAGAAGGTCACTTGGATTTAAAATCCTGTTGTCTATATTCAGCACACAAGAAAAAAATAACAAAAAAAAAAAGAAAAAGAAAAAAGCATCTCAAAAAAATTAAAGAGTACCTGGCACCCACATTGTTTCCTTGTGCTTCATCTCAAAGGTTGGGGATAAAAATAAACTTTAAAAACTACTACTTTCTATGTAAATTCGCTAGTCCAAAGATTTATCGATGTTATAAGTTAAAATACAAATTGACATTTTATAAATGTTGTGTGTTCGTTTCTCATTTGAAAGGGAGTCAAATATTTGTGAACAAGTTTTTCTTTTCCTGTCGAAGTCTTTCTGGGAGTCTTAAGTGTAAAATGTTAAACAAAGAAATGAGAAAACAAAAATCCTAGTGATTCTGTATCTATTTTCATTTACAGTTAATAACCTTTACTAGTGTGAAGGAGTTAAACACAAAATCAACTGATCCTTTGAACACATAATCAACTGTTCTTTGTTTTCTTATCCTAACGGATATTTAAATTGTCTTTCAAATAGATATTTATTTTATCCCTAGTGATTGTTGCATAATTATTAAAAGTTCATATAGTCAGGTATTTTAAGTCAAAAATTTAACATTTTACTGAGGCTGATGCTAAGCCTATTGACATACTTAAAATATATTCACAATTATTTCTGGACAAATTGATGCATTTGTCAAAATGATATAGAGTCAGATAAATATTTTTAAAGTGCAAAAACTCATGTAACTCTGAAACCAGTTTGATCAAAAGAATGAGTGCTTTAGCAAACTAATTGTTCTAAAAGACAATAAAATGTATCAAATTCGAAATATGTGCATTAGTATATGACGTTCTAACGCATTCTCATATTGATACTATCAGGAACATTTATAATACTTTAAAATGTTAAATTAATCACATTATCCTTTCTGATAGCATAAAAGTGAAATATAAGTGTTTAGAAGTCAACTCAGAGTTTATGCCATTTTGAGAATTAGCTTACACTTTGAGAATTTAGAAATAAAAAATGCTGAAAAAGCTGATGTTTGACTAACTCAAAGATATATCTTGTAAATAATAGGCAATTAATTTTTCTGATGATAACTTTGCTTAACATAGTTTTTAACATTTTTGTATTCATTTTAGCTTAAGAAAAGACACAGTATGTGAAAATATTTTTTTAAAAAGATAAACTCTAGTTCTCAAAACAAAAGAAAGTGCTGTTGGCAGAATATTTGGAATTAATGACTGGATCAAGAGTAATATAGGAATGACATCTTATTATGTTCATGTTATTATATTTGACAACGTTTGAAGGGCTCAATGGTTTACAAAACTACAATATATAATTACAGTAGAATTACTATATCACATATAAAATTTCTACCCTCACTTTTATTCTAATATTGTATTTTAAGATTTAATATTGTAATTAAAGTGTACCAAATATAATATTGTTGACTTAATATTTTTTTCCTCTAAGCAAGTGGAATATAGTTGTATCAGGAGGCCGGTCATTTTTCCACTCATTTACTATCTATAGATTGCAAGTCATAAAATGATGATTATATAAAAAGACTCACCTTAAAAATGTTTACATATATGCTTAAGTGTTTCATGTAACATCTGGAAATACGACTTTCTTTTTCAGTACTACTGCTGGATTCTAAAGCACAACAAACAGAGTTGGAGTGGATTTCCTCTCCACCTAATGGGGTAAGTTCTTTTCATCATAAAATATCACTATTTATTTTGTAAATAAGAAACAAAACTTTTCCTTTCCCTTCTGGATAATTTTCACACTCTTCATGTATAAACTCTTTTAATTCCAAGTATTTTATCCAATATTATGTTGTGTTTATAATGAGACATTGAGTTCTCTGAGTAGAAAAGGTGTACTTAAAACTTGGGGAAATGGGAAAAACAAATTCTTATAACCATAGTCTTTTGAGTTCTTATTATGTGGAATCATACCTCAGGGTCCAGGCTATAAATGCTAACTAATTCCAGGGAACATTCCTTTCACAAACTCACTTAAACCTACTTAGTTGCTTTATATTTCTGTAGTATAATCACCAGGTCGGTCATATGTAATTCTTTAAAATGGTATGTAATCTGTTTTCCTCTTTTAAAAACAGTTTTAGCATCATTCAAAATATGCTTTAAAGTGTAACTAAAATGTACTATGCTTAACATTTTTGTATACAATTTGCTATAAAACAGAGATTCTCCAAATTTATATTATGTGCTATCTGCTGTTATTAATCAGAAGTGATGGCAAAGCTTACACACATTACAGTAAAAATCTGGAATAGGTATGAGTGAAAATTGTCCAATAATAATCTACCAAAAATATTAGTAAGTCTTCAAAAACACTTACCATTATTTTTCATATGTAAATTTAGTTCAATATCCATGTCTTCAGATCTTATTTTTATTGTGAGAGAGGGCACATTCTTTATTCCTTATTAAGGAAGAGGGCTCTGAGAAAGGAAAAGATACTGTATTGTTATTTAAGTTTATCTTTGGCACATTAAAAAATCTGAAGTCAAAAGTGTGGAATGTAAGCTATGATATAAAAACTGTAGCAGATTTTGCAAAGAGGAGAATGAAAGTTTGAAATAGATTGTTGAGATCATAAAATCAGCATAGTGAGGAACTGAAAGTCAGTTTAATAATGTAAAATGTGAACAAAACAAATCTGTTTAAAATATTCAGAGTTTTCATTAAATTAAATTTCTAAGAGAGTTCTTTCATTCATATTGTGGTTATCTGTATTGGATACAATAAATTATAAAGCAATGACAACCATTTGACAGATTAAAATATAAAAATTCCATGAGTTGGAGGTATGAATATAATACCTTTCTTGAGAGAAGTGGTTTCTGTGAGTAAAATAATATACATTATAGACAGCCATTCATGATAAAAAATGAAACACCTTTCTTGCCAATGACAGATGTAGCCCATTTTCTACCATTCATCAATTAAAACAAATAGAGACAGAAGATGGTTTTATCTCTGAGGAGAAGTAAACTGATATATGATTGTAGTATTTCATCCATGTAATACACAAAATGACAAATTATGACTGTCAGTGTTATCTTGGACTCAAATAGGCATTCTATCAGTCCAAAGTATCTTGAGTTAACAGTTAACCCTACATATCTGTGGCCATCAACACATAATATTAGAAAATAATGATCGACAATATTTTCTATATGTGTGCAATAGATTAGCTCACATGTGACTAAATATCTAAGTGTAAAGAAAATGTTCCCAGGACATAAGTTTTGAGAAAATACTTCTATAAGCATATTAGAAAAATGCAGTGTCTGTATGAAGATATTTTTCCCAATGGTGTCATTTGTGGAAATGTTCATAGTGTCTTAGAAAGTGAGATAACATAACAACAGTTGTGTTAAATGAATTTATGTAGTCTGAATATTTGCAAGCTACATCATAGTTTTCCTGAAGCGCTCACCACTAGAATAAAATTTTAAGTAAAAATAGACAATAATTGGGTTTCAAGGGTAGTAAAATTGATTTTTCTTATACAGAATAAAAGAATGTAATTGTCCTTGAAGTTAGATAAAGGAATTCTTGGGATATATTCTTTCAAAATAATTAGCTTTGGTTTCTTCAAACTCTAGTTGTTTAAAAGAGCACATCTTTCAAGCTTTTGATTTTTTGATAGATATCATTACTAGATTTACTAGTTTTGGGAATTTCAATCTAATTAAGAGACTAAAATATACCCATCCAAATGGATGAATTTAGTTATATTTGGCTAAATGCCATTCAGATTTTAGGCAGCTAACTGAAACAAAGGGAAATAGGCACTCTGTTAACTAGTCACAAATGCAAGTTGAACTGAGTAAAAACTAAATATTAAAATGGGTTATTTGCTATATTTGAGTGCCTTTGATGATATTAGGTTGTGTATAACAAAATCATAGCAAATATATAATATCACCAAAAAAATTTTCTTAATTATATTATATTGTTAATGTCAGTGTTGTTCATTTTCTAAGGACTGTTTTTAAAAGTATATATTAACATTGTACAGAACATTTAAATAAATCAGTACTCTAATAAGGTTTTAAAAATAAACTTATTTACCACATGATTTTTACTTTATTTTCTTATCTTCTTTTATTGAAACAATAGTTTAAATATTGGATGCTATGCGACTTTGAACTTGAACACAAATGTTTTATATTTGGCATTTTTATTTGGGAAATTAATATTAACAGATGAAAATTTCATTATTAAGACATTATAAATATAAAGTGGGAAAGTTTTTAATAATTTTAAGCAAAACTCATACACTACTATTAATTTAGGCTTTTAAAGTCATGAGGTGAAGTGATTTTATTGATTAATGAGTAGTAGAGACTATTATGTATGATTTAATAGTTTAAAATTGTTCTAAATTCTGACAAATGAACTATTTTTTCCTTTTGTGGGAAAATATTTAATACGTGTTTGGTTTGTAGTATACATTATATCAGCATATAAAGGAACATTTTAAAACATCGGATATTTTTCCTTTCAGACAGCTTATTACATACTGATTTACCATGTACATTTGATTGTCTATTGAAAGCAATTTATTTATAAAAATGAATCATACTCTCATACTTATTTATAGTTATGTGGCTTTGTATACAATATTATATATAATACTGGAAAAAATAAATAGCTCTGTAAAATGTTATTTCCTTATATGTCATTTTGAAAAGATTGTAAAATACTCCAGATTATAAATATCAACATGTTGTTAAATGCTTTTACGTTTCAGAGTACTTACTCCTGGCATTTTCTTCTTCATGTTTCTAAGTACTCTGTAATCGTAAGTATAATATGGACACTTAAAATGTCAACTGAGTTATCAAAAATTCTGCCAGGCATCCATATGTATATACTTACACTGATAATTTAAATAATTGTGAGCTTTAGTCTATGAAAATTATAATCTCAATGGAGAACATAAACATAAGCAAACATGTAAAAAAGAAACGCTAATACACTGGCAAACAGATATTAAACAAAATGAAATATTTATTGTATGTATACACAAAGCAAGAAGCATAAGTGTGTTCCACCACCAGGATGAAGCAGAACCTGGAATCTTACATTCTCTGGTTTATAGTGTTTGCCAAGATAGGAATCAGCCTAACTTTTTCGAAGATCCGTGTTTGTGAAGTACTTGCATTTTCAAAAGCGAAATGTTATTTTTTGCTGAATGACTGATGACCTTTTTTTAAAAATTTTACAGTGGGAAGAAATCAGTGGTTTGGATGAGAATTATACCCCCATACGAACATACCAGGTGTGCCAAGTCATGGAGCCCAACCAAAACAACTGGCTGCGGACTAACTGGATTTCAAAAGGCAATGCACAAAGGATTTTTGTAGAATTGAAATTCACCCTGAGGGATTGTAACAGTCTTCCTGGAGTACTGGGAACTTGCAAGGAAACATTTAATTTGTACTATTATGAAACAGACTATGACACTGGCAGGAATATAAGAGAAAACCTCTATGTAAAAATAGACACCATTGCGGCAGATGAAAGTTTTACCCAAGGTGACCTTGGTGAAAGAAAGATGAAGCTTAACACTGAGGTGAGAGAGATTGGACCTTTGTCCAAAAAGGGATTCTATCTTGCCTTTCAGGATGTAGGGGCTTGCATAGCTTTGGTTTCTGTCAAAGTGTACTACAAGAAGTGCTGGTCCATTATTGAGAACTTAGCTATCTTTCCAGATACAGTGACTGGTTCAGAATTTTCCTCTCTAGTCGAGGTTCGAGGGACATGTGTCAGCAGTGCAGAGGAAGAGGCGGAAAACTCCCCCAGGATGCACTGCAGTGCAGAAGGAGAATGGTTAGTGCCCATTGGAAAGTGTATCTGCAAAGCGGGCTACCAGCAAAAAGGGGACACTTGTGAACGTAAGTAATATGTCCTATTAAAACTCTACTTTGGCTTTTTAAATTTCAATATCAGATATTTAAACATTAATAGTTATTTGAATATGTGAATCTGCTCTGTACCAGAAGCATAATTCAGTAGATATTAAACAAAGTCACATTTGAACTTAATGATTGCCCCACAGTAGCATCTGCACTAAGTGTATGTAATCAATATGGGAGAAACTATATTTGTTACTAAAATTTAATGTGTCCTCCTGTGTTTAACACGGAAGTTAATAGTTGCACGTTGGGCCAAGGGGTTTAGAGAAGAGACTGGGTAGTTGGATATACAGCCTGGCAAGACTGAGGTGACATGTAACAGGATTTAATGAGATGCCATTCCTCCTGTTTTTAAACCCTTATTGTCTGGGCCCGTGAGTAGCAGTAAATAGGAGGCTAAGCGTGGTGTGAATAAGAGCTCTAATGACAGGCAGAGCATAAACAAATAAAATTGCAAACTTTTAGAATTATATTTTATAAATACTATAACTTTGATACAAAATTGTCAAATGTCACTCACTAAATCTCTGTGGTTACTTCTACAAAAGTCCTCTGCATATTTTTGTAGAAGTGGGCCAAAGTAAAGATCTAGTTATTATAGTACATCAACTGTGTGTTTTCTATTTGTTTTGAAACAATTGCATATGAATTAGTAAACCTTTTTCTTTGTTTTATAAAAACGTTTTTTCTCTCTTTCCTAGCATTATGTGGCCAGATATTTAGAACTATGTCATATGGGTCTTCCAGATTAGTAGATATTGTGTTTCTAGGTATCACGAAAATAAATTATGAAGTTACATGATTAGTACCCCTTTTTAACTTACGATGTATAAAACATAATACATTCAAAAATAACATATATATATGCAAATGCAAAGCCAGAAGCACAATTTTTATATGTACAATTCTTAGTTGAGCTCAAGGGGACCACTGATAATAATAACTACTATAACTAAATTTTCTTGATAGCTTACTATATGCAGACACGCCTCCATTTCCTTTACATAGACAATCTTACTTAATGAGGTAGGTAACATTATCATTTCTATTTTAAACAATAAAAAATTGAGGCTATCAAGAGTAAATAGCTTGCTTGCAGTTACTTTAGTAATATTTGTCTTAGCTTAAATCCTAACTTCAGGCATTCTGACTTTAGAGCCTAGGCTTTTAGCAACAATATTGCCCTAGTTTTAATCACAAAGCAAGGAGAATCCTAGCAAATACTGCATTTCATGGCGGAACTTAAATGTCTAGCTCATAGTGTTTTGGTACCTCATATACGAGTATCAATTGGATTGCTTCTCCATAGAATTCTTATTCCAGTAGAATATTCTTAAAATTAAATACTTAAAAAAAAATTAGACCTGTGCTACTAAGTACTATAGCCAGCAGCCACATGTGGCTCTTTAGGTTTTGAAAAGTGGCTATTCTAAATTGAGATTTGCTGTAATTTTAATTTGCACACTGGATTTCAAAACCATAGTGCAAAACAAACAAACAAAAAAGTAACATCTTTAACAATTTTTGAATGTTGATTGCATGTTGAAATAATCATATTTTAGATATGCTGGGCTAGATACAGGATAATATTAAAATTAATTTCAACTTTCATTTACTCTTAGTGTGGGTAGAAATTTTAAAATTGCATTTATGGCTCACATTATATTTATATTGGATATGCTTTTCAGATGGAGTAACTGAGCAAATATATATTTTGTGCTATTTGAAGAGTTAAATACTTAATGTGGATGACTGCTAAGCGTGTAAAGTACCTACGGCTCTGCACTCAATTATCATCTTCATGAGAGGTGACATTATGAAGTGAACTCTGAGCAAAACAAATGGAGATGATATAGGTTCAGGTCCAGTAGGCCAGTTTAGCAACCTCCTTTTATGCCCCTTAGTGAGTCAAACCTGTCTCCCATTATCCTCCTTCCCTGTCCCTCACTGGCAGTATTTTTAATTGAGTAGAAAATCCTGCAGTTTCCCTATATGTGGAAATCAAAAACTGATGAAGGTTTATCCCTGCTTGTAGGCAAAATGCAATTCCGCTTGGTAAGTATAGAAATATTCTTAGTGAACTAATCAAGTCAATGGAAGGGAGCATTCCTATTGACTAGAAGTTAACAGTTACTTGAAAGTGATGTTGGATTCAGTAGTAACTGTTAGAAAAATTTTTAGGAACATTATTGCACCTTAGCTGTGAAAGCAGCAGTTTCAATATTATGAAGATCTTGATTGATCTGAAAAAGGAACTTAAAACTTTTGCACTATTAAAATGGGAAAAATAAAGTAGAAATACATATAAAAGTATAATAAAAAAATAAAGTTAATTACATTCATCAATTTCAGTTGCAAAAATTGAAACATTTAACTACCGAAATTATTGTTAACCTGTAAACTATACCAAGGTATTTAAAAATAAAGTAAAATTGCTCCGCTGTCATCTTCATTAATTCTGCCCTTGAATACTTGAAATTAGGTATTAATATTATAGGAAGCGTTAATTTTAAAAACATAGTTAAAGGAGGCAATATGCTTCTTATGGTTTAACTGAAAGAATATGTGTATGTTGTTATAAGTCAAGTAAATTGCTTATGACATAACTTTCTTAAATTTTAGCCTTGGTGATGTTGACAAAATAATTAAATACCTTCTCCTTAACCGTGGAACTATGTTCATTTGCAAAAGTATTTCCCTCCTTGGCGTAACTCCAATGCATTGCTGCAGGAGTACTTGCCTCTGGAATCACTCCAGGCTTGCCTTTATAGTATTCTTTCTGTTTCCTTTTGATGATCCTGTTAAGAGTTTGAAAACAAATTTCAGTCCCATATTGAGGAAAACTAATGTGTTTGGGAGAGGATGCTAGTGAGTCCCTAGCCAAACGAGAGTGGTTAGCCACTTAAAGGCAAGTTTATCTGGGCACATTTTGAAGTGGCAGCCCATTGTGATATTTGCTAGAAGACAATATGAAATATGAGTAACTATAAACAACTGATTATAGGTTTGGTCAGTTGATGTAAGAGTTTTTCTTCATAACTGAAAAAATAGTTCAATGTTGAAAATCAAATGTTTCTCATGTCTATTAATATATGGGGAATGTCTGTCCAATTCTTAAATATAGTATTTTTATGAGGGTATCTCTTTATAGTGATTTAAGAATATATAATTTCATTTAGCATACTTTTATTGTCAAAGATCTTTTAAAAATTTTAATAGTTATGTAACAACTTTCATGCAAACTAATCAATATATTTTCTTGGATGAAAAGTATAGTTATTTTTAAAATTGAGAGATCATGTTATATTTTACATATTATAAATATTTTGGGACAACTGATAAATCTACTGAAGTATATCTCAATTTTTGTGACTTATGCACAATTTTATTCCATTTAGAAAGTTAAATAGTGTTTGCCAAAGTGTGGAACTGGATATTTTAACTATGATTTGTATAGGGAGTTTGCAGTTTATACTGAACAGTCACATTCACTTTCTCATTTAAACCTCTCCACATCACAAAGAGGTAGAAAGTATTATTTTTCCTTCAACATATGAAGAAACTGAAGCTCAGTGATATTAATAAGTAACAAAATTTGATGAGAATTCAAAAATCCTGTTTACAAATTCAAGTCATTTTTCCCCACTCTACTACCTCCCTAAAATTTGTTCTGGACTTTACCCAGTAGATTTTAGTTACTAAAGAACTAATCAGACTTTATTCTATGTAGGGTGACCATATGCCCAGTATGCCTGGCATAATTGTTTTTTTAATTAACACTGCTTCTTTTTGCTTTGAAAGTGTTTTTTTTTGTTGTTGTTGTTTTTCTGATTTGGATGATAATCCTACTTGTAAAAAACTCTTCTCATTTGGATGTAAAAAATTCAAAGACATAAGATTTACATGCACATATATCAGAATATAGAAATGTGACTTACATTACTTATATTTCTTAATTTAAATTTTCTGAAAGCAAATTTGTAAAATTTTTCTTTCTGATGATTTTATGTAAAGGGGAATTCAAGTAATCATACATTTGTAATATTTATAAGAAATTTTCCTAACAGCGGCTTTTTACTATTTTCTTTCAATGTTAAGAGGTCTATCATTATTTTAATAATATATAATTGATGAACAGATAACATATAATTTAATAAATGAAACAATTCATTCAGTTTTATAGCATTAGCAATATTTAAACTCTGTTTCTTGATCAGAGTTTTTGAAAACTGCTTTATTTTTGTAGACAAATAGCGTATAATTAATACCATTAAATTTTCATAATAAATGAGTCTTTAAAATATATAGTATTTATACTCATATATATATACAGAAATGTAGGAAACACCAGTGGGTTAATAGCTCAGGTGCTGGAGTCACAGAGTTTCAAAATGCTGGTTTTACAACTTACTAGGTATATAAAGTAGGACAATTTCTCTAAACCTTAATTTCCGTAAGTATAAAATGGGGCTAATAAAAATAGTACCTCCCTCATAGGGTTCTTGTCAAAATTTAATGAAGTAATATATGTAAAAACCCTAAGAATAATATGTGGGACATAGCAAATAATCAATGAATGCTTGTTATTAGTAATGCAACAAGAAATTTGCTAAGTAAAGAAACCTCATGGTAATGAACAAATAAACATATATCTCACAGGCCACAAATAGTTAAGTATCTTTTAAGCAAGTAATTTCACACCTCTTAATTTATCTAAGAAGGATTTTCAATAAAAGAAAATAACTTTTACATAACACTTTTTTCACCAGCAATGTATATAATTTAAATTATTGAAAATACCATAATGTTCAAAGTTAAGGTATATCACCTTGATGGAATTTAGTCTATAAAATATCAATGATGCTATAAATGAATTTTGAATTTGTATTAATAATTTTGAATGAAAAAACAAAAATTTGTGTACAATGACATTTAGAATTATGCAAAATATATGTAAGGAAAAGAACAGATGGTAGTCTAACAGTGTATCCCTTTGGTGGGATTGTGGATGATCTTTTGTTCTGTCCATAATTTAAAACATCTTGAACATTAACTTTTATTTTAGTACACTGTAACTTTAAGTTTTAAGTAAACAGGTAGTTCATACAAAGACAAATTGAATTGTGTCTCCAAAATGTGGATTTTTAAATTAAGTTTGTTTCTGTATTAAAACAGGTCCCAGGTAATATAGCAGTAGTAAGTGGCAAGTGTGATTTAAATTATATAAAAGGCTGAAGATATTCATAGAAGGCATTCAGTAAATATAGCTCATAGATTTTGTTCATTTTTAGTTGTTAATAAATACCAAGTCCTATTTTATGTACTTGGTTGTATTAACAAAATTTAACCTTAAAAGGCGTTACTAATTTAATCCAGTAGAGTGAGACTATTATTACCCAGATTAAAAGAGAAAAAATACTCTTATTGTAAAACGTATAATATGTGTCTCTCTCTTTCTCCCTCTGTCTGTATACAAACATATATGTGATTTTATATATATATACATAAATGATTTTATATGTGTACATATATATGTTTGTATATATGTATATATATAAATTCATAGATAGAGACATTCATAATGTAAGAAAACTGAAGCATAGTGATGGTGGGTTAAGTATTTATGATCACACAGTGGTAAATTGCTGTTTAATCAAGCTAGTCTCGCTTCAGAATTTTTATTCTTAACCAATACCCGGGATCACATCTTTATAGAGGAACATTTTATCTATTGCAAAGTCTTTTATGAACATAAACTTTTTTCCAGAACATCTTAAAAGATGATGCAAACCTGAAAATTTTCTTTCATTTATAATAATTTCAAATTTTATGTTTCTACCTTTCCTAACATCCTAAATATTTCACTTACTTTGCCATTCTCTTTTCAATTCCAATTCTTTCTCTAAATGGCCATCAGAATGTATTTTGCAAAACACAACGAAGTATCATTATTCAGAAAGCTCCAGACTTTTAATTACCTATAAAAATTATTTGTTTTTTAAGCTGCCATTTAAATTTCCTTATCTTCACCTCTAACTTTCAGTCACATTTTTATCACAGTTGAAGCCCCTGCTCCCTCTGCCTGGTACTGTTTTCTCACTCTAAGCATACCCATAGATATTTCTATGATGTTTCATTTGGCCTCAAATAAACAGAAAAAAAAATAACAATTATATCTCTCACAATTTTCAATTATACCTTAATTATATGCATTCGTGATGAGGCTTCCATAGCTTTTTTTTCAAATTCTGATGTTGGTTACTGGCAGTACCATTCTCCTTATTCTTAACCTATCTTGCTTTTATCTGCATAGCTATCATATCTTTTCTTATGGTCTCCCTGTTGTAGAAATTCTGCCTTTCCTTACAGTAACAATTTAAATACCACATATATCCTGTTAGGTGATCCCTTCCTTCCCTCCCTCCCTCCCTCCCTTCTTTCTCTCTTTTTCTTTTCTTTTCTCTTCTCTTATTTTCCTTTCTTTCTTTCTTTCTTTCTTTCTTTCTTTCTTTCTTTCTTTCTTTCTTTCTTTCTTTCTTTCTTTCTTTCTTTTTCTCTCTCTTTCTCTCTTTCTCTTCTTTCTTTTCTGAGATGGGTGTTGCCATGTTGCCAGGCAAAAGTGAATTGGCTATTCACAGGGGCAACCATAGTATATCACAGTCTACTATGGTTGCACTACCACTGCAGCCTGGAGCTCCTGGCCTCAAGCAATCCTCTCTGCCTCAACCTCCCAAGTAGTTGGAGCTACAGGCACCTGCCACTATGCCTGGCTTCTCCTTTTGAATACTTTACTTTGCCCTTTCCCTAGGGGAATCATTGCATGCTATCTAATTTTATTCACTGTCTTTTCCTTTTACAAATTCTAATGTTTTTAAACAACTAAACCTTGTGAATTTTTTAACCTACCCACCATGGTACCTAGCAATTTCTTACACTACTTTAGCTTTCCAATAAATATTTATGAAATTTCTTAAAGGTTTACCCATAAACTACCCACTACCAAAGCAAATATTTTATTTCTCTAAATTCATTTAATTCAATGAAATTAAATTAGTTTCAATGCAATTAATTTAATATCTTGTATATGGCTAGTCTGTATGAGTAGTCTTAAACTGTGTGAGGATGGGAATGCTTAACTATATTCCATTTTCCTCATAGCAAATAAAAGGATAAAATACTAATAATTAGCAAACATGAACAGGACTCTCTTCTGGATTTGAGAAATTTATTTGTGTGAAGATAATATAACTGTTACACTTACTTATTGTCACATTCTCATTCTCTCTTACTGTCTTTATGTGTCTTTTCAATTTCTCCCTTTCCTTCCTCTCAGGAAACAAAAGGCATTTCACCATTTTTATCATTATTTATGTCTTAAGAAAGAGAGATCTAAGAGCCTGATAACATTTTCTATATTTAGAAGGTCTTAAAGTGTGTTTACGTTTATATTATATGGGAAAGCAACTTTTCTATAAAATTAAATTGTTTTGCTTCCAAATTATATATTATAAATACTCGTTTTAATTACAAAACAAAAAATAACAGAAGTAAAAAAAAAGCATGATAATCATCCCCAAGCTAATATTACCCTATTGTCTCTATTTTATAAGGGAGAAATTACGTAAATTCCATCTAATGTCAAAACGTATTTCTCCTATTTGAGTTACAACTACATATATTACCTTTACAATTTCTTACACTCTTTATTAAATTATTTACACTCAGAAACTCAAAATACTTGTTTTAAGACATTTTTGGATAGGTAACATTTGTAGATCTGGAACAGATGTCATCCCTGTCACCCAGTTCCACAGTATATTTTCCCAGGTACAACTACTGTTATTAGTTTCTTGTGTACTTTGCAAAGATAATTGTTCTTTTTAAAAAAATGTGGAAAAGTATCATTCTGGTGCTTAAAATTCGAATCATGTCACAGTTTCCAATTAGAACACTGTAGATTTTATTTGAGATCATACTTTTTTTTACCTATCTTTGATCCTCTTTGTACTCATAGTGCATTTAACGGTACTTACTCAGTAAATAAAGGATAGAAAGAACTGATGGAAGGGAGGAGAAAGTAAGGAAAGATGGAAGGAAATGGGAAATTAATATGTTTGATTAGTTTTCTGTGGTTTGTAAGTTTAGTGTATTACTAAAGACTTCAGAGTATTTCTAATTAACAGCGTTGGGAAGTTCATTGTCACTATTTTATATTTCTAGTGGAAGTTTAAATTGGCATCAATTTCTGGCAGGCAGTGTTATAATACAATTATGCTTAAAATTTTGCATTTGATCTGATTTTTCTGTGTAATTTGTAGCTATTTTCTCTAAGATAATCACTGATACATGAAATATTCATGATGATATTGTCTATAATTAGTTATTTTGTACAAATAATATTTTCATAGGAGGATTCTGACACAACTATGTACTTGATATTTTTCTCTATGTACATACAAATATGATACATGAATCACAGAGGAAAGATTCCGGAAAATCTTTTTGTTGCAGTTTTCCTCACATTAAATAACTTTAAGTTACCCCATCCCCTGCAAAATTTCTCACATATTTAGTTTTATGGATGAAAGTATTCATTAGAATAGTCACATAAGTTAATATGTGAAAAGTAGATGGTCACAGGCACCATAGGTTTTTACTTTTCAATCTGGTAGCAAAAACAACTCAATTTAGAATTTAATTGAAATTAATGAGTTATAGATGTTACTTTTGATTTTCTACCCCTGTTACACACTTTGGTTAAAGTTATAGAATCTGAAGTTTTATGTTTCAGTATTAATCTCGAATGATAGCATTTTCCAGGAAGCTAAAGTAATACATCAGCTGAAACAAATGTGCATTTAATTTTTGTACCTTCTTTGATTTTGTTAAGAAGTATGAAAGGTTTATTATTTAATTTCCTTTATTTAGTGTCGATGAATGACATAAGTACAAAGAAACCCAGAGAAAATGCATTCTGAGTGTAATAGTTTGGAAGTTTTTTAATGGTTATATTTTATATGGTGTGGATTTTGAATTTTTTTCATGTTAGTCACTTAAATTATTTACTGCTGATGATTATATTATCTGTTGCTCCTAATGTATTCGAAAATCAGGTGGCTTTGAAAGGACACATACTGTGTTTAATATTTTGTTTCATATGTCACCCAATTAACACCTAGTTTAGCCCATGGCCTGTGGTGGTGGTAGCCTCAAACCTATTCTGACCCCATTAACACTGAATTACAACCTTGTAGAGAAAACCTAGGTCTGGAGAATAGAACACCAGAATGCTTTTATGAATGAAGCATAATATAAATCTGATACAATATTAACTACAAATCATAAATCTATCATTTTAAGTTGGATGATTCAACAATCTATTAGTATAACCTAGTCCACTTTTTTTTTTTTTTTTTGAGACAGAGTCTTGCTCTGTCACTAGTCTACTTTTTAAGCAATCATCCTTGCTAGGTGCAGCAGCTGATACCTGTAATCCCAGCAGTTTGGGAGGCTGAGGTAGGACAATTGCTTTAGGCTAGAAGTTTGAGACCAGCCTGAGCAACATAGCCAGATCCCAGCTCTGCAAAAAAATTTAAAAGTTAGTCAGGTGTAGTGGTGTGCATCTGTAGTCTCAGCTATTCAGGAGGCCGAGTTGGGAGGATCACTCAAACTCAGGAGATTGAGGTCTCAGTGAGCAGTGCATTATGATGGTGCCACTGCACTCCAGACTGGGTGACAGTTAGAACTTGTTTCTAAACAAACAAAAAAGCAGGGGAGGAATCATTCTTTCTAAATGAGAGTTGGAATAGGAGAAGGATTAGGATGGGAATGGATTGGTACAGAGGGCTACAATACATCTAAAAAATACTTGAATATATGGAGTTGCTTGATAAAAGCTTATTCTGAGAAAAATAAATGAAAGATTAGTATATTCACTGTAGTATCCTATATTTTCTAGTGATGTTTATGTTCCCTGTTTAACAGTAGTTCACTACCATTATTTGCTAAACTAGCTCCCATGTAGAAAATAATACCAAATGGCATTAGCTTACCTAATGACATTAATATGTAGATTAAATAAATCTAATGGATTTTAAATATGTTTCATAATCTCTCTTACAATTTTTATCAGTAAAATAAAGGACTTATACTATATAATGTTCATATTTTAGTTGACAGTTTCCTATAAAGTAGTTATATCCTTGAAGAGAGATGTGAGGTGGGATGTGCCCCTCACTCAGTCAAATGTGATAAGCTCTTTATAACACAAATGTTCTTTGGGCATTCTTGTACTCCTTTAGGGTATAATCTCTTTCAAGACAATTAATATTATAAATTCTTGGAGTTTGAGTCTGCCTTAAAGATCATCAAAGATAAATTAGAGGGTTTTTTTAGTCTTTATATTTTTAAATAAATGGGACAACTAAAGTCCTCATTTATAGTCCTAACAGTTCATTAATGACAGATTCAAAAGTAAGTCACATCTTAGTCTTTCTAGTTTCCTTTCTCCTTTGACAGTACACACACATAATACATACACACACATAACCACATATATCTAAAAGCACATATATATCAATGTGCTCATATATGTATGTTCATGCACACACACACACACACACACACACACACGCAGCCAAGAAGAGGGAGAAGCATGAGGCAAAATAGTGAAGCAAGAAAACAAAGTATTTTCTTGAGTCATTTTTAGATTTCCAGATTTCTGCATTAATCACTTAATTTGGGAGCACTGAATAGTTAAGATTTCTTCTCTATGGAAATCTCAATCCACAATTCAAAAGAGGCTGAAAATTCCTATAGAATATTCTTGAATTCTTTTATATTTTAAAAGTTATAAAATAAAGCTACTTTAGTAATATTTTAAATATTGTTTCACAAAGAAACAACTATATAAACAAACTTTTCTTTATTTTCAAGTAGATATTCAGGTTTCCTTTATCATATGGAATACCTGAAGGCTATTTATATCTGGGAAGAGAAGAGAAAGATAACTTCACTTTTTACATACCTCTAAATTTCTGTGGTATTTAGAACAAAAAAAGCACAAATTTTAGCAATTGGTAATTAGGAAATGTATTTTAAAATTAGAACAGTGGGCACCTCTTACACTGTCAGAAACTGAAGATTTGGGCAGGAGCAGAGGTTTCGTTGTTTTACCATGTGATTTCTGACCAGATCTCCTCTGAGAAACCTTTAAACTTTAGCTTCTCCACCCTTGCAAGGGAAAAGGGGTAATCAGACTTCTGTCAAATCTATTTCTCAAAACTGACTTTTAAAATTAACACGTTAAGCTTAGACATTCAGGCTATGAGCTGGAGAGAAAACATGTAGCTCCTCAGTTATGTTGAGACAGTGTTTTAGTTTGCAAAATAAACCTGATGGGAAATTTTAAAGTTCACTGTTTAGCACATGCTCTTTACTGTGTCTAATGTTTATTCTGTACAAACATTGTGTACAAAAGAACTGTGTTTTTCAGAGCTGAACATAACAATTTGATCATTTCCCTTCTTTGTAAATTTTTCCAATGAGACAGTATGACTACTCACTTCAATTTCAAACAGCTCTCTCATTGATTTTCAAGATTATTTACTAGGTCATCACTGTGTATGTATACATCCTCTAATATACCTCATCCTTCATTTAAATAAAGTGTATGTTCGTTTCCATCCCTGTTCCCTCTGATTTCTTTTTTTTTCCTTCTCCATCTTCTCTTACAGTGTTTTAGATTTTGGCATTAGCTTTTATTTATGTTTCAGAACATTCTACACTATTTCTTGATTTAAAACATTTAAAAACGTACCTTCCCATCTACCAAATGAATTAGAATAGTGAAAGTACATCTATTTTCTCATTCTTTTTTTTAATTGAAATATAGGTGCATAGCTCACATTTTACCTTTCGTAGGTAACAATGACATTACATATGATAATTCAGTATTATGCATATTAACTGACAAATGATAAATGAAATTTAAATCTTTCATGATTTGAATTCTGGCCTCTTGTATAGAGCTAGGAAAATAAATCACAGTTTGATCCATGTGTAAGGTTATAGTCCTTTTTGTAGCATTTGGACTGTACTTATACAATTCCAGAATTATCACTGTTAGTCAATACTGTAAAGGAACTCAGTCAAGGTGTTTATAAGAGTGCCTAATGAGTTAAAATTCTTGATCCTTATTTTTTCTAAAAGCTGGAGTAGTTCTGTTATGGTGTGTTTTAACTTGAGAAACAGAAATGGAGACATATAACAATTATATATAAATCTAATGCATTTTAAATATGTTTCATAATATCTCCTACATATACTTGTTATATGTAGTATTTGCTGCCAGGAAGACAGATTAAAGGTGAGGAGATAAGAGGGAACAAGGTTATAATATTGACACAACTTGTTCTGATCTTTAGTTTTTAAGGGTTTTCTGTCATTACATACTCTGTTGCAGAGACAACAGACTACACGTTAGATCTGTAAAAGAGCATAAATATTCAGGAATCTGTGAATACAACTCATTTAAGCTTATATGTTACAAAGTGAGACAAGGTTGATTAGAAAAACAAAGCACTGATATTTAACAGTTCACGTTAAGCACACATTTTTTATTCCTGCCACTTTGTTTTTCTACCTTTTTAAAAAACCACCTCCTGATGTATGAGGAAAGAAACAACAAAACCAAGTCTGCTTTTGAATATAGGGTAAATTACACAGAAAACAATGTATATTATATTCATATAAACCTAAAGGGCATGGGATTCATTCATATCAATAGATAACTGAGTGTCACTTGCCAGTCAGACAGGAAGGAATCTGATGGAATGTTGACATCCTTTGATGGACATACTCATGAGAATATTCATAGGTAGACTGCTTAGGTCAGTTGAACACATAAAACTATCCTTGACACAGCTCTGGGGGTGATAAATTTTGTTCTTTTTTTAATTCTTAAAAAATTGCATATTATTAAGAATTCATATAATTCTTAAGATTACTTTAGAGTTTTAGAACCATATTTATCAAATAAGAGTAATGATTTATTTGATGTAAAGAAAAACTGGGTTCCTGGTGCTTCTGGCTCCAAGATTGGAGGAAGTATTTTGATTTTGTTCACTCTGTTTTATAGAAAGAAAATTCTAAATAAAACTTGATAATTGCTTTTTATATACATATTTGAAATTATTGGAACTTGAAAAAATACTATTTACTTGAGAGAATAAAAATTAAGCATCACTGGTGTATACCCTATATGACATTAAATATAGTAGGAAACTGTGTGTTCTTACAAGTGTTGGTATTGTATGTTTTTAATGGGCTTCTCCACTTTAATAAGGATACTTATTTTAGTGATTGCTGTTAATGATATATCTAGAACAAAGTGTTTGACTGAAGAAATTTTTATCGATAGTTGTTTTCAACTTAAAATTTGATAATTTTCTCAATTTTAGTGAAAATAGTGACACTAAAAATAACATGCAGAATTTCAGAATATTTCAAGCTCAAAAATCATTTCTATTTGAGACTGCATATAATATCATACATTTTTCTCTACAGTCTAAAAAAGGGTTAACATGAGTTTGAATTAGTAATTCCTATTTTCATTTTGAGTGAAATCTTTTATTTTTATTTCCTCATTTGTACTGGGGATTGTCACAGACACACACACACACACACACACACACACACACACACACATCATATATTTGTTGGCTAACTCTGTAATTCCAGATGTGCAAATATATTATATTTTGTATGGAATAATTGTGACAGCTGTATATTATGGTATTTTAGAGCTGAGTTACAAATCGACATGTATTCCAAATAGTCATTTATCCTAAAATGTGTTACATGTAAATCTATTTATAAAAACATTTTATCATTTTAGCATATGTGTTTTTGAAAATTGGAATTTGAGGTTATGTCATTTCTTTCACATTATTCAAGTATCAGTAACAAATCTCGAACGTATTAAAATAGCTCACAGCCAGGATCTCAGGCAGCATGTAATTTATCATTATAGCATCTTTGTTAGGTATTAAATGTTTTATATGTTTTTAGTCAGGCTAGGATCTATATCACAATGTCAGCCACTAATAAAAAGCAAAATATATTTCTGAAGATTATGTAGAATTTTTTTCACTTACGTACATTTTAAAATATGGGTGTTGATAACTTTATATAAAATGAAAAGTACATTTTTTCTGCCTACTGAATAGTTCTGTACAATTGTCTTTTACACGTTAGTCATCAAAACGGCATGAGATTTTGATTTTTTACATAGAAATATGCTAGTAGATTATCCAAGGATAATTTTGACAGATAAATGACATATCACTTTCATTAAAATGACATTGGGAAACTGAGATAAATAGTTTAGGATTTTCTGTGCTGACATGATGTTTGCCTGTCTGGTTGCATCCTTTCCAATAGACAGCAGCGACACAATTACCAAAAAAAGGCATCTGTGCCAAGGTTTAGCTAGCCAAAAAGGGCACGCTCTTGTGTTTAAAAAGGTAGAGAATCCAGTCGATGAAAACGTCTGGACCTGTTAGCACCAATAAAACTGAAGGCCACTGGAAAGCTCAGAGAGGGTCTTTTGTTGTAGAGATAGAAAGAGACCCAAACTATGACACTTTCAGAGAAGGGTCAGCAAGGAAAGATCATCCATCTTCTTCGGTGGCAGCTTTCTGTCAGATTCTGACCCTGTTTAGTGGAGGAACTAAGCCTCTTCTGTTGACACCAACCGATTCTCAGCCAAGTGTAAATGAAGCTAATATTCACTGACCTTATGCATAGCAAATGAAGCCCTATGTGTCATTTGAGAAATAATGTTATCTGACACTTCAAAAAGTGAGTGATGGACAGATGTGTGTGTCTATGTGTGTGTTGGTCAAATAAGTAAAGTAATATCCTTATCTCCTTTATATTTTTAGTTGATTTTTACAATAAACACAGTTTTACCATTTTGACAGAAATTTAAGTTTGCATTATTTTCATTTACATGTCATGACATTTTACATGCAGAACTTGACTGTGCTGCAGAACAAACTAGTTTGGCTTCCTTCTGTCTCTAAATGCAGTGCCTAGTCACAGAAAGAGAAGATTCAGTTTCTACTAATAAAAGCTGTAAATTTCAAAGACAATTCTGAATTACCAGTTTACAGTCAAACATAATGAAGCAGTATATACATCTTTCACATTATGAAAACATATACTGGTATTGTTAGCAAATAAAAAGGCTTTTTTTAAACCATTTTTAAAGCATTCTCTAAAATCTCTTTTTTAGTTAGTAATTCTGTTAAAATCTAATAGT
This sequence comes from Saimiri boliviensis, assembly GCF_048565385.1. Taxonomy (NCBI): domain Eukaryota; kingdom Metazoa; phylum Chordata; class Mammalia; order Primates; family Cebidae; genus Saimiri; species Saimiri boliviensis. The sequence goes on from NC_133452.1 coordinate 75,563,814, forward strand.
CTCTCAGTATTTAAATCAAGATTTCATGCTTTGCTTAATGACAATTATATTTTAAATTGCATAGTACGCATTTCTCATTTGGAAGGATTTTCCATAGTACTGTAAAAAATTATTACAAAAATAAGGTTTAAAATATACCAGTAATAAGACAAATCTTTACATCAAAAAAATTTAGTATTTGGTGTATGTTGTAAGTAAAATGTTAACATTAACAAAAATGAAAAACAGTTGTGATAAAAAATTAATTTTAAAGAATATATGGAATTTGAGGATTTACGGAAAAGATAGGTTAAAGCATAGCTTTGGATTTTCTGAGTTTCTTGGAAGGTGATTATCTGACATGGTAGATTTCCTGAGAATCACCAGGACGGATCTGCATCTAATTGACATCAATCATGTTTGAACTGAAAATAAACAGTTGCAGAATTTTTGGAATCTGTGGATTGATTTTTGTTCACCTCAAGAATCTTGTTTATTTGTACTTATTAAAGGAGTGAACTTGTTTTTTGTTCTGCCAAACTTAAAAAGACAGCATCTGATCAGTAAGATATTCTCTTCTTAGTTCTTTTTTGACAAGTAACTAAAATCAGATGAGATCGTACGTAGTTTCCTCCTGGCATTGTTCCTGAAACTAATCATATATACACTAAACATGTGTTTAGTCAATTCTTCTTATTTTCCTCCCACATTTGTCTAAATCTAAGCTAAGCACCTTTCTAAGTAAGATGGTGCCGTAGACCACAGAGATATTATCTGTGTTGGTAGTAACTTCAGTGAGTTCTGACTTTTCTCTCTCTCATCAGTTGTTTATCCTCAGTAGGATTAAGCTATGATATATATAAAAGGCAAGTATTTGAGTTGTAGCTTTGCTTATAAATTATATGCAATATCTACACATACAGATATTAAATTTAGCCAATGAAGCCATTATTTTTGAAGTAGTACCATAACAAAGAATAACTTAAGAAGTTTTGTTATTGTTAGTCATGATGATGGAGGTTGTGGTGTTGTATTAAATTGAGCTAATTTTCAAATCTTTTGAATTGCAATAGTTTGTCTAAAAAGTCAAGATAAATTCAATGGACACAATTACATGCAAACATATACACTCAGAAATGACAGGAGCCTCCTATTATGGAGATAATTTTGTATAAGTGATCTACACAGTCTAGTTTAACTCTCCTCATAAAAATTTATGAAAAAGCTGTCTGGAGTACAGATATAATTTTTTGTGCATTTTTTACATTATTTTGTCATGAATTTTTGTTCAGAAACCTCATTCAAAGAGTTTCCATAAAAGAGCAGGGAAAAAAGTATGATTTGGCTAAAAGGCAATGGATTTGGCTTCATGGAATCACTGGTTAATGGATTTAGCCAGGTGTCCGAATCTAAATTGAAAGGACCAATTGTATTTTATGATCTGCAGAAGTCATACTAGATTAGTAACACTGAGGTTTAGAAACCAAAGTGGCATTTCATGCTGCTGTCAAGTAACTTTCTACTCCTTTGCCCTGGGAGCTTAGAGAGTTCAGTCCAGTTCAGACCTCCTAGCCCAAGATAGCATTTTAAAAAATATGTTAATCAGTATATTTGGAATCATAAAGTCTTCTGTTAGCTTTCTAAGATTATGCCTTATTGAATCATTTGAACCACTTGTATCTTCTCACTGGACCTCTCAGTTTATTCTTAGAGGCATTATTTTTTTGATGGAAACTTCTAAGACTAAAGGTATATTAAATATTCATTCATATACTAATTTAATCATTGATTGAACTACATTTCTCAAGATTATTCAGGTACTGTATTCACATATGATATTGATTTATATTTCAGATTTTTACTAGCCAAACAATTCCTAAAGTCAATGGGATTCCTAGGTTCTGGTCAGAAAGCTATAGTAGCTGAGATCATATAGTAGAATAGCTCAAACCATAAAGTAGTATGGTTTGAGAAAAAAATGCCAATAGAGGGTTATTAAGGATGCGTAAACAAATCACACCTCTTCAGTATGAATTGTGGTGGGCTAAAACAGGTCTTAAAAAGAGAATCAAAAATCTTTAAAAGCAGTCAGACCCTAGAATTGAAGCACTGTTATTCAAAGTTGATTACAATTACTGCCACATATTATTAAATGAAATGAGATATTTTTCTAAACTAGTTTTGGTTTTATGATGCTATGAAAAGTAAGATACTTCTGTAATTTATTTAATAAATAAGTTTATGTAAATGTTAAACAGTTATTCCCAAAAAATAATTTCTGTTTATACTCATTTTCAAAGAAATATTGAAAAATATTTAAGAAAATTATTGATTTTATATTTTATGTTTTTGTAAAGCTATCACCTAAAAATATATCAAAATAGTCATTATGTTTATTGCTTTTAAATAATAAATGGTGTTTTATTGTATAATGGATAGGTTTGATGTGCATATATTTTTCAATATGAAAGAAATTATTTTGCATTTAAGCCATTAAAATCAACCTATTCTTTGGTAGCAATTTTCTGTGCTATGTTAAAGTATACTAAATGTTACTTTGTATCTTTAAGGAACTATTTGTAGAAAAGTAAGATAAGTGGATAGTAAGCAGTTTTAAATGCATTTTACTTGTTTTTTTTTTCTGTTTAAAAATATATTTTAAAATTTGGTAAATTGTTTTTGTCATATAATCAGTTACAGTATCATCGTGTGAGTAGTGACATCTGTAACTGAGAGCCATGGAAGTTGCTATTCTTTTCCTTGGTGTCAATCTGGAGGGAAAAATAAAACAGCAGTTCCTATACCTGGTTTGACATTTCCCACCTTTTCCTGTTAAGGCAGCCAGGCAAAAGCAGACAGGACAACTAAAAAGGTAGCCATCCCTTTGAGACCACAGTTGATTTTGCTCCTGATTCTTATTGTGCTATAGGGGTCAAGGATATCTGGAGAGGCTTGACCTGTGTTTGCTGTCAGGAAAAGTGGGTGATTTTCAGTTTCTGTGCCTGTAGATCTCTGGAGTTATGTGCAGATTGGGAGTTTACTCTGCACTGCTTTGTCAGCATAGCTGTGGCTTTCTTCGGCAGTTGTGAAAGAATCCTGAGATGGAAGGAATTGGGTGTAAAAATTGCTTTCTTTTGTAGAGCAGGAGAATATACCATATAATATTTTATAAATTTAGATTGTACTATATGACTTAAAAATTTTAGATTACACCATTTTATTTAAGGAAACTGAGTCTAACGCTGTCTGATATGCTTGAAAGTATTAACACTATAATGAGTCAAAAACCAACTACAATTCAGATTTTATATTTATATGTATTTTTTAATCTACTAAACCATGAAGAGTTTAACTTTTATTCTATTTTTAAGTAGTTGGAAGTTAAATTAGGAAGCAATAGGTTAGAAAGTGGATTTTTTTTTCTGTTGCCCTTGACGTTTAGCTGGTTAACTAATTAACTTGCTTTCCCTTCCTCTGTTTCTCCCTCTCATCCTTCTACCTTTCTTTCATTTACATTCATAAATATAATAGTTTATAAACATATATTCATAAATATATATGTGTATAATTTTCTTAGGTCAAGAAGTTCTGTAGCAAATCATTTCCTTATCTGTATCTTTTCTTTGTGACTGAAGAAATAGTTTTTGAGTTTTGCCATGTTCAGGCTCTTTGCCTTAGGTCAATCTCTGTCCTTTTCTGCAGAAACATAAATATCCACATAAGAAGAGGTCATTTCCATTTACAAGAACAATTTGTTCTTGGTAATACCATATAATTATGTTTCAAAGTTTGAATATTAAGGAGTATTTTTCAGTTTTCTTTTCCTCTCTTGCCAGTTGTATGTTTTGGTTTATTTCTTAGATGGTGATATCATGTTAGTGGTTTCTCAAATAAAGATGGCACGTAAGTTTCCATTTCCACATTTATATCTCTAATGACCTCTCTTGCTACCAAGTTTCATATTTCAGAATCTCTATGAATCTCTGGAGAGCTAGCACCTCGTAGAAAATTCTGAAAGGATTGTACTTTTCAGAATACACTCATAACAAGGCTACAAAGACTATTAGACTAGATTTAAATACTTGTTGACAATTTAAATTATTTAAAAAAGTAATGCATTTTAATGAGTGAAAATGATGAAACTGACAGGAATATAATATATTGGGGGATTAGGAATTCTGCAGTGCTGCATGGAGAATAGAAGATCAAACACAGCAGAAATACTGGCATTAACTAGAATTCAGTACTAAAAAGGCTGTTGGGGAAAATGTTTGGAATATAAAAGCAATTCAATTTAGTTCAATAAACACTTCTTGAGTGCTTTTTGTTTACAGATTAACTGTGATAAATTTTGGAGGGAGAGATAAACCTGCATGAGTTTATAGATTGCCAAAAATACTTAAAACTAATCATGTTAACAATCCAGCAATGCATTTTCAATTCCACTTGAGAAATTAATTTTTTTTTCATTTTTTCCTTTTAAAATGCCAAAGTCACAGGAAAGTAGAAAGAATAGTATAACAAACACCCTAATGGACTTCGGACTCTCTAATTATTAAATTTTTTCTACATTTATATCCCAACTCCCCCCATCCCTGTATGTGTAAAAACTATTTATTTTTGGCCTGGCTGAACCATTTGAAAATAAGTTATAGACATTATGACAGTTAATGCCTAAAGACACGAGCATATTTTCTCAAAATGAAGATGTTCTCCTGCATAAACACAATGCCATATTTAAAATACAGGAAATTTGACATTGATTTCAGAATTTATCTTAATGTGTGGTCTATATGCCAGTTTCCAACTTACCTCAAACTGCCCATTTTGTAGATGATTTTTTTTTTCAATTCATGATCCAATGAAGGATTTCATATTTGTTTTGTTGCCATACTTTTTTCTTCTGTCTAATCTAAAACTTTTACTCACCTTTTGTTTTCACTTTACTGATTTTTTTTTTGAAGAATCCAGACCAGTCACCTCTTAGAATATTCCATGTTCTAGATATCCTTATTTATTTATTTCACTATTAGATTCAAATTAAATTTTGGGGCAGGGGTTACAATATGGTTGATGTGGTTTACTTTCCATTGTGTGACATCATGCTGCTTTGTCTTCTTTTTTCTGATGGTAAAGTTTAGTGATTTGATGAAGGTTGTGTATGCCAGAACCCTGTATTATAAATTTACCATTATCATTGATATTTGGGGACACTGAAATTTTCTAATTCTCTGACAATCTTTTACCCAGTGCTCTATCATCAATTGATGATGTCAACTAGAATCATTTGTTACATTGATAGTTACAAACTGTTCATTTTTTATGCTCTTATTCCTTCTGTATTTATTGTTTTAGTCTGTAAGAAAATTTTTTTCTTTTTCTAGTCCCAAATTCTTGTGGTTGTTATCATTGAATAGTGCTATGGACTGAGATTCGAATATCATTTTTTTTAATTTTTTTTTTAGAAAACTCTGATCTTTTTAATTTCTGTTGAAGAAGGGTGAAATTAAATATTCTTTTGTTTTTATGTCAGTTCATAAGTTTTAGGATTGAAATCATAGTTAATTTATTCCAACCTTTGTCCTATTTTTACTTATTTTTTTCTCTGATGAGAACTTTAACAATGCTTTACTTTTATGTATCTTTTGTCATGAGTAAATACTATTGCACTTTTAGGAGACTTTTCAAGACAGATATCAGAGTAGATTGACAGCATAATCCTATTCAATTAAGAAAATAATGATCACGAATATTTCTTCCAGATGAGAGGCCGACAGTGGTGCCAGTCCATAGTCTACCACTTGATTAGCTGTGTGAAAGGGAAACATATTTAATCTCTTAAGACCTTTGTCTCTTATTTTCAGAGTAGGAACTATTATCAGTATCTATTTCAAGAGGTTATGTGAGGATCAAATGATCTGATATACACAAAGTACTAACACATAGAAAATGAACAATAAATATGCATAAAAATGAGATGATGCTTATAAAGCATTTAACACACTGTCCAACTCATGGTAAGATATCAATAAATGTTAGCTACAATTGTTAATCTAAGAATTGCTTTCCGGGTTTGTATTTTAGGAAATGCGGCCAGAAATGATCCAGAAATCTTACTGATTCTCTCTCCAATTGTCTCTCCAATCTATTCTGTTAAGTTTTTAACATCCTATTGCCACTATTTTGGTTTAAGTCTGTGTCCTCTCTATCTCACAGAGTATCAGTAGGCTCCTAATTTATTTGTGTGCATTTGATCTTGATCCCCTTCATTATTTGTTCTACTCACTCTCCAGAGTCATTTTTTTAAATTGCAATCATGTTATGATTTTCTTCAAAATACATCATTTCCTCTCATAGTTTCTGAGTTCTTCCTTAACATTTTATCAAAATCATTTTTTACTTACCTTTGCTTATTTTTTTTGTGCATCATCTAATGACACTGAATAAGAATCCTAAATGTTTTATTTCCCCTGTGATTATAATAGGCTGTAATTTTCTGCCTGAATTGTAATCTCTTTATGGAACATCCTTCTAAGCTTATCATCCTGAACTCTTCTCCCCATGTCCTTCTGAACAAGCCCAGAGTCATTTTTGTCAGATAGGTTTTTAATATGTACCCACTTTACTGTAATGTGTCCCATTAGATTATAGGTTAATATAAAATAATGGCATTTCTTTATATCCTTCACATTTAGCACCCTGCCTGTCTTACTTACCTAGTCAGTAAATAGAAGAATGATTACACATGTAAGTGAAGTCATTTAGTTAACTTCTGTAAAGCAGGAAGCAGAGATTATATGTCTTTATCCAAAATGTAATGAAGTACAAACAAATGATTTTGATGATGGTAATATTGATAATAAGAGGGAGTCTCTTCCAGAGCAAGAAAATGTCCTTTGACTCTTGAAAAGGAGATGTCAGTTTAAATATCCAAGAATAGGGGATTAAAACTGATCAATATCCTCATGGTGAGATGTCATTGAAAATCTTAAATTATGTCATTAAATTATATTTGCTTACATGGAAAAAATGTTAATAATAAATATTAGACTAAGGAAAAAAGAAGTGTCAAAAGTAATATATATTTTTAGGAAAAGACTGAAAGAATACGTGGGATAATGTTTATGTGGGTCACCTTTGCCTGGTGGACTATTTGGATTACTCTATGTTCTTTATATTTCCTGCATGGATCATGAATTTCCATATGTACATATGTATGTCTCTTTGTGTATATCTATATCTATATCTATCTACCTACCTACCTACCTACCTATCTATCTATCTATATTTCTTACATGGATCATGAATTGCTATATGTACATATGTAAGCCTCTGTGTGTATGTCTATATCTATCTATCTATCTATCTATCTATCTGATATGGCCTGGCTCTCTGTCACCAACCAAATCTCATCTTGATTTGTAATCAAAACTGTAATACCCAAGTACTGGGGGAGGGACCTCATGGGAGGTGATTAGATGATGGAGGTGGTTCCTTCATGCTGTTCTTGTGACAGCAAGTGAGCTATCATGAGATCTGATGCTTTTATAAGGGGTTTTCCCACCTTCACTTTGCAATTCTCTCTCCTGCTCCCATGTGAAGAAGGACATGTCTGCTTGTCCTTCTGCCATGACTATGTCTCCTGAGGCCTCCCAAGCCATGCATAACTGTAAGTCAATTAAACGCCTTTCCTGTATAAATTACTCAGTTTGAGGTATTTCTTCATTACGCTGTGAAAATGGACTGAAACAGTAAATTGGTGTCAGGTAGTGGGATGCTGCTATCAGGATACGTGAAAATGTGGAAATGACTTTGGAAATGGGTAACAGGCAAAGGTTGGAACAGTTTGGAGGGCTTAGAAGACAGGAAGATGTGGGAAAGTTTGGAACTTCCTGGAGACTCCTTGAACAGCTTTGACCAAAATGCTGATAGTGATATGGACTATGAAGTCCAGGATGAGGTGGCTGCAGATGGAGAGGTAATGATATGGACTATGAAGTCCAGGATGAGGTGGCTGCAGATGGAGAGGAGGAAATTCTTGGGAATTGGAGCAAATGTGACTTTGGCAATCCTTTAGCAAAGAGACTGGTGGCATTTTGCTCCTTCCCTAGAAGTGCAAAGTTCCTGGTGGAACTTTGAAATTAAGAGAGAGGATTTAGGGTATCTGGCAGAAGAAATTTCCAAGTACCAAAGCGTTCAATAGGAAGCAGAGCATACAAGTTTGGAAAATTTGCAGCTTACTGATGTGATAGAAAAGAAAGAAAACACTTTTCTGGGGAGAAATTCAATCTGGCTGCAGAAATGTGCGTAAGTAATGAGGAGCCAAATGTTAGTTGCCACGACAATGGGGGAAATATCTCCAGAGTATGTCAGAGATCTTCACAGCGTCCCTTTTTATCACAGGCCCAGAGGCCTAGGAGGAAAAACTAGTTTTGTAGACCAGGTCCAGGGACCCCCTGTTGTGTGCAGCCTAGGGACTTGGTGCCCTGCATGCCAGCCCCTCCATCCCTGGCTAAAAGGGGTGAAGGTACAGCTCAGGCCCTGGCTTTGGAGGATGTAGGCCCCAAGCCTTGGCAACTCCTATGTGGCACTGGTCCTGCAGGTGCACAAAAGTCAAGAACTGAAGTCTGGGAACCTCCTCCTAGATGTCAGGTGATGTATGGAAATGTCTAGATGTTCATGCAGAAGTTTGCTGCATGTGTAGAACTCTCTTGGAGAACCTCTGCTAAGGTAGTGAAGAAGGGAAATGTGGATTCGCACTCCCACACTGACTCCCCACTGGGGCAATGCCTAGTGAGGCTGGGAGAATAGGGCCACCATCCTTCATCCAGAATGGAAGATCCATGATCTTCCATTGCACTTTGCATCTAGAAAAGCCACAGGCACTCAATGCTAGCTCATGGAAGCAGCGGAGAAAGCAGAGCTCCCGTCTTGCATCAGCATGACCGGATGTAAGACATGGAATCAAAAGAGATCATTCTGGAACTTTAAGGTTTAGTGACTGCCCTGTTGGATTTTGGACCTGCAGGTGGCCTGTAGCTTCTTTATTTTTGCCATTTTCTTCCATTTGGAATGGGTGTATTTACCAAATGCCTGTAACCCCATTGTATCTAAAAAGTACCTGACTTGCTTTTGATTTTGTAGGCTCATAGTCAGAAAGGACTTACCTTGTTTCAGATGAGACTTTGGACTTGGACTTTTAGGTTAAAGCCAGAATGAGTTAAGTCTTTGGGGAACTGTTGAGAAGACATAATTGTGTTACAAAATTTGAGAAAGATGAAATTTGGGAGGGGCTCAGGGTGGAATGATGTGGTCTGGCTCTGTGTCCCCGTGCAAATCTCATCTTGAGTTGTAATTGGAATTGTAATCCCCATGTGTTGGGTTAGGGACCTCATGGGAGGTGATTAGGTCATGGTGACAGTACACCCCTCCCCCCATGCTGTTCTTGTGATATTGAGTGAGTTGTTTTGAGATCTGGTGGTTTTATAAAGGTTTCCTCGACTCCACTCTGCACAGCTCTCTCCTGCTGCCATGTGAAGAAGAACGTGTTTGCTTCCCCTTCCACCATGATTGCAAATTTCCTGAGACATCCCCAGTTATGCAGAACTGTGATTCAATTAAACCTCTTACCTTTATAAATTACCCAATCTTGTGTATTTCTTCATAGCAGAATGAAAATATACTGTTTATCTAATCTATCCATTCATCCACCCATCCACGCATCACCATCTCTATATATATCTACTTTTACACAGGAAAAGGCTCATGGGAGTAGAACAAGACAAAATTACCCATCTTTGTTGTGTTCTTCAGTCTCATTAATATGTGGGGCACAGGTACTTTTTTTGGTTGTTGTTAAAGGAAAATATGGGATACCATTGTAGTTAATTAACATAGGGTTCTTTATTTTCAGGGATGTTTCTGTATAAATTTAAAAATACAATCTTGACAAATTTAATTAATATACTACTATAAATGTAGAGGGAAAACAGATTTTTTTTTTTTTGAGATGGAGTTTCGCTCTTGTTACCCAGGCTGGAGTGCAATGGCGCGATCTCGGCTCACCACAACCTCCGCCTCCTGGGCTCAGGCAATTCTCCTGCCTCAGCCTCCTGAGTAGCTGGGATTACAGGCATGCGCCACCACGCCCAGCTAGTTTTTTTGTATTTTTAGTAGAGACGGGGTTTCACCATGTTGACCATGATGGTCTCGATCTCTCAACCTCGTGATCCACCCGCCTCGGCCTCCCAAAGTGCTGGGATTACAGGCATGAGGCACCGCGCCCGGCCGGGAAAACAGATTTTGTAGGAATTAAAAATATTAAACATTTGATTTTCATTATTTCTTTCTGACTACTAGATGACATGGAGGTGGATTATTTAGACACTCTGTATTACATAATATATAAATATCTCTATTATATATAGTTATATGTATACACATACATACATTATTTTCTCTTCTATTAATATATTACTCGTTCTTGAGCTATAGCTGTTACTAGTAAACCATTATACATTTGCAATCAATTGCATCACTTTGGGGGAATTTTTTTTTTTTATAGAACAACCTGCAAATGAGTAGCATGAATTCTAATAGGTTTCATATATTAATTCCCCAAAAGTAAATGTGCCATTTTATGTAAGAAAGAGATTATTTTATTTAAGAAAGAGATTGTTATATAATAGCATATTAATCCCCAAAAGGTAACCAAATTAATTATATAACTAATAAAAGGGAGTGAATACATTGCTACAGTCTTCTTCAATGGCATAAATTTTGTCATAGCCTGTATATACACACATACTTGTCTTTGTAGTGCCACCAGTTTTTGATTGTCTTTTAGTTCATATTCCAAATCTCTGAGTTTCTTCCTTCCATTGAAAATACAGTGATATAATTTTTTGCCTTCACACCATTCAGTAGGTTTGTTTTAAGGAATTAATACTCATTTTTATGCTAGACTACAGGAAATATTTTAAGAAGTCAAAACATCCAATGATGAGTTACAGTATAAGTCAGAAATGAATTCTGATTAGGTGAGGTAATAAATTTCAAGGAGGGAACAAATAAGGTCTTCCAGGAGATAATATGTACATCGAGTTTAATAGATGAATGTGAGATCCTGTGAGGGCACTTCTAAGCACAGTGAGCATGATGAGCAAATGTGGGGAACATATAGAATTGCAGCTCTTATTTGATGATCAGTTAGCTGGGGCTTGTGTGAGAAGGATTATAGTGATAAAGCTAGGAAAGTAGAAAAATTAAATTCTGGAGGATTTTCTATGTTGTACCAAAGAATTTGTCCTACACTTTCTAGTTATGTAACAATGGTCAAGAATTCTTAAGAAGGGCATAATAACTAAATTTGGGCTGTAGTAATAACTTTAAAGGAAGTTGAAGACTGGATTAGATATGGGAGAGACTGAAGGCAACAACATCTTTTGAAAAAACTTTAGGCAAAGACTCTGAGCTAGGACCCTGTTGCTGAAAATGAGAGGGAAGAGGAGCGAGGTATGTAGGGACACATTATGGAGGTAGAACTAGAGCTTCGTAAAACAGTGAGGTATATTAAGGGTAACACATGACAGTAGGTTTGTGAGTTTACTTTTCAACTATTTTTTTTAAGTTAAATTCACTTCAGCCAAACTAACTTGGTCAATACTTTTAATATTTTTGAGAGTGCTCATTTTACTTTCCTGATACTCATTTTCATCCATCTTCTTCTAAAATGCTTATATATTATGAGTCATTCAAAAACTCATGTTGGTGAAGCATGGTGGCTCATACCTGTAATACCAGCAATTTGGGAGGCGGAGGCAGGAGGATCCCTTGAAGCTAGGAGTTCAAGATCAGCCTGTGCAACAAAGCAAGACCCTGTCTATAAAAAAAACATTAACCAGGCACACTGACACTTCTGTAGCCACAGCTACTGTGAAAGCTGAAGTGGGCAGATGGCTTAAGCCCAGGAATTTGAGGCTACAGTTAGCTATGATAGTATGGCTGTCATCAGCTGGGTGACAGAAAGACATTGTTTATAAAAAAAAAAAAAAGAAAAGAAAAATATAAAAACCTCAACTATTACTCTTCCAGGGAGCCTTCTCTGATTTTTGTGGTCAAAACTCATCTCTTCTTTCTTAGAAGTCTGAGAATATTTTATTTTTTTTATTTTTATGACAAATAAGTTATTGCCTAAGATATTATATTTTGGCATTTTGGCAGTGTAATTTAATGTAATCCTAAGTGCAAGACCTTAGAATTACATTTTTGTGGTGAAGTACAAGAGCTCAGGGACCACTTTTTACTACTTACCAGTTGTGATTTTGGGTGAGCTACTTAATCTTATATAACTTTAGGTTTCCTCATCTTAAATTAAGGAGCCATGATAGAATCTATGCAGTGAGTGGCATCCAAGATTATTATCAACATTAAACTAAATTATGCACACACACACACACACACACACACACACACACACAAAGTTCCAATATATGTTATTGTATATATAATATATATATTATACACACACACACATGCGCGCGCACACACACACACACACACACACAGCTGAGTAATGTCCTTGGAACAAAATAAGTATTTGGTAAATGTTAATTAAGTGTCATGAGAGATTATTTTTGAATTATCTAGAATATTTAAGGCAGTGGGGAATAAAGACTTTCCTTTTGAATAATGGCCCCATCAAATTAAGCCCTCAAAACAGAGCAGGCTCTTAAAACAGAATAAAGACTTGTTAATTGGGTTCAGTGGACAGAGACAGAAGTAGTTTCGAATACTCTCTTTCCTTAAAATCTCCTCTTTGGTCAGTCAGAAAATCAGATTTTCTTAGAATGAATGTGTCTCTTGATAGTGCTGTGTGGGATGATAGTGATACCTCTTGAAAATGACTTGGGTATGTTGGGACCTTTTCAGGGATATTTTTTAAAAGAGTAGTGGTAGAAAAAGACAGAAAGACAGGTTAGATTAAATTCTGGTGGGAGAGTTTCAGGGAAACCCACATGGAACAGGTAGTATCTCATTCTATCACCTAAACAGTGGTGAGGGCAAAAACCTCATTCAAGAAACCAGGGACTGAATCGGAAAGGGGGAAAATAGCTGTAATAAGAATAGAGAGTTGTCATGAAGAAAGAAGAAAAATGACAAAGCAAACTTTTTAGCAGAGTGAATAAAAAGTTTATTTTTAAATTGTTTACATTGTCTATAGCTGGCAACCCCAAACCCTAGCTGCAGACGGGTGCTGATCACTGGCCTGTTATGACCTGGGCTGAGCAGCAGGAGGTGAGGGGCAGGCAGGCGCATTACCACCTGCGCTCCTTTTCCTGTTATATCATCATCAACATTATATTCTGGTAGGAGTACAAACCCTACCAGGATTGCGCATGTGAGGGACCTGCAAATGAGATTCTAACTAATGCCCGATGATCCGAGGTGGAACAGTTCCATCCCGAAAACATCCCTTCTACCCAACCCCCACCCCTACTCCCATTGTGGAAAAATTGTCTTCCCTGAAACTGGTCCCTGGCACAAAAAATTATGAGACCACTCTTCTACGTAATAAGGGCTCTACCTTCTTTGGAGGCTTTATAATGTGAGATAAAAACATTGACAGTTTAGTGTTAAAGAATTTTTCTATCCAAAGTTTTCTAAACTTATTGGATTGATAGAATGTGTACAGTTGACTTTAGATCAAATTCTATTTATATAATTCTTAGTGGTATTTGGAGCAATTTTTGTGGATGCATTGGGAAAATGGCCATCTAGGCATAGAAAGTTGGATTAAAGTTGGCCAGGCGCGGTGGCTCAAGCCTGTAATCCCAGCACTTTGGGAGGCCGAGGCGGGTGGATCACAAGGTCGAGAGATCGAGACCAACCTGGTCAACATGGTGAAACCCCGTCTCTACTAAAAATACAAAAAATTAGCTGGACATGATGGCCCGTGCCTATAATCCCAGCTACTCAGGAGGCTGAGGCAGGAGAATTGCCTGAACCCAGGAGGCGGAGGTTGCGGTGAGCCGACATCGTGCCATTGCACTCCAGCCTGGGTAACAAGAGCGAAACTCCGTCTCAAAAAAAAAAAAAAAAAAAAAAAAAAAGTTGGATTAAAGTGTAACAAGAACAAGGTAAAAGGCTAAGATCAAAGTGAGGAATTTCAGATTTCAGAATTTGTGTCTGGAAATGAAATTCGATTGCTGATGATGAGTTAAGAATGGCTGTGCTTGTTGACAGAAGGAAATGCTATCAGTTTGTGTCTCCAAAAGACTGAGCAGAGGAATTGGGATGAGAGGATCACAGTTGTAAAAGGAGGGAAAAAGGAAGAAGGAAAGAAATCTCTGTCACAGAATTCCAGAATGTAATTGTCTTCTCTCCTAACTTGTTAGTTTGTCTGTTCCAACAACCATTGACATCAAGTTTGTAAACTTTTAAATTTCTGATTAATTGAATTTGTGACTAATTTGCTATTTATTACCCATTTGTTAGAATTAATAGATACATGTGTTAATTATGACACCAAAAGAAGCAGCTAATTTGCTGTATAGAATAACTCAAAAATCCTAGTTTTTAAGAGCCATATTTTAAATGAAAAAGATTTTCCAAAATAGAAAACTTTAGTTTATTTCAGATAATGTAGTAAAATACAGTATGATCTTTTAGAGACATATTGCATTAGATCATATTTGTCTTCTCCACCATAACTTCAGTCCTAGATCTATGAAAATGAGGTATGTATCATTTAATTATATAATAACTTAAAATAATAACTGTTACTGCTTTTTTTCCTTTCAGGTGAAAACTTACTGCACTAAATTTTCTCAGTTTGTATTTGTGTTGTCAAGGACAGATGTACAAGGAGCACTAAAAATAGATACATTTTAAAATAGCAAATATAAACCCTTTGAAATAAATACACCTGATAACTAAAAACATTTCAGAAAATACTATTATATATTGTGTCTAAAGAGGACTTTGTTATTTTTATAGAAGATATCTCTGAAAATATTCAGGAGGCATTGCTTAATGGCAGCTGAAACAAATGCAAAGCAAATGGAAACCAGGCAGTCACCGTCTGCAGAGCTTTTAATAGTTTTGGTGAAAAATTAAGGACCACCTGCCATGTTGAATTTTATGAGTGATGCAGAGGTACTTGCCAATACATTCATGAGTAAGTGAAAAACGAGGGTTTTTAATAGTAACACAAACCTTCAAATGGAGTTAATAAAAGACAAGGCTCTTGTTTACTGGGTGGAAATTTATCTGCTATATAGAAAGGCCTACTGAATGAAACATTTGTCCTCAAATTCCTTTTAATCTACTGTGAGGTTCTGCCTGTTACCTCACTTGGAATAATGTGCCAATTTTGTAAGGATAAAGAGAATTTTATCCTTTTTTCATTCCTTTAGCTTTTTGATGCAGCATTTCCTTGAATTTCACAGTACCTGCCTGTTTTTAGCAGCTCTAATTTCAGACTATCACT
Source organism: Saimiri boliviensis (assembly GCF_048565385.1). Taxonomy (NCBI): domain Eukaryota; kingdom Metazoa; phylum Chordata; class Mammalia; order Primates; family Cebidae; genus Saimiri; species Saimiri boliviensis. Next base: position 75,579,283 of record NC_133452.1, read on the forward strand.
TTCCTGGACTAATGTGTAAAAACTGATATTCTCATCTTCTTGATGGAGAATATTCAGGAAATGCAATCCCAGTGAGAATGCCACTTACTAATGGATATTTCTTTCTCTGGACATCTTAAAAAATTCTGTTTCAACTCTTTAATACCTCTTGTTCTTTACAAAAATGGATTAAAATACCTGTTACCATGGAAGAATGCTTTTATGGTCACATATTGCTTTTGTATTATATACTGTAAGTGGTTATTATTCACATTTCATGGCTTTAACAGTTTGAGTTAAACTATATTTTATTTTCCCCCTGCTAAAATATTTGTCTTGTGGCACTTTGGAACTGAAGTGCAGGAATTATGAGAGGTTTTATTGGATTTGATGTGTTTGGTCTTTACTCTGCTTTTCTAAGAAAATTGAGTACTGCTCCTACAGATTGAAAATGGTTAAATGGATTAATAGTAGATTTTAAAAAAATGACTGGGGAATGAAATCTGTTTTGTCACTGAGGCAAGAAACCCAGATTCTTAGCACTAAATCAGGGTGCTTTAGTTAGTATGGAGGAATGTTAAAAACAAAGAAAGAAAAACTTTTCACAGTTTTAAACTTGGTTTTGAGCAGATTCATACTAAGAAACACATTGATTCTAACTCCTTAAAGCATTGGAAAAGGAACTGCATGTAAAAAATATTTCACAAATTCTCTAAGTTTTAAAATTTTTGTGTGTGTCTAAGTTGTTGTATAGAGTATGCCAGCGGTATGTCTACATGTATGTCTTCAGTTTTTATATTGAGTGAATTTTACTAATGCACTCATCACTGTAATTTCAAGAACACTTTTATTTCCCTTCATTGTTATTTTAGTGATTAAGGGGACATTCATTCTGCTATTATTAATTCCTCTTCTTTCATTCTTGAAAGGGTCCTGGTTTGATTATATAATCACTGGCCATATAAAGCTTTGGATTTCTCTTTCCACATATTTTATGTTTCTAAAACAATTACTTTTCTAAGTATATTCCTGCATAGTTTAGCTTTTTAAATATAAGAATTTATTGTTGAGAACACATGGACACAGGGAGGGGAAGGTCACACACCAGGGCTTGTTGTTGGGGGGGCTAGGGGAGGGATAGCAAGGGGGTGGAGAGATAGAGGAGAGATAGCATTAGGAGAAACACCTAATGTAGATGAAGGAGTGGTGGATGCAGCAAACCACCATGGCATGTGTATACCTATGTAACAAACCTGCACGTTCTGCACCTGTACCCTGGAACTTAAAGTATAATAATAATAATAAAAGTTATTGTTACATCATATCCCAAATTAAATTGATGTTCAGGTAACTGATAATTACATTCACTAACAAAAGTTATTATAATTCTCTAAAATTAAGTTATTAAACTGTGACTCAGATAATCATATTTCATAATAGAAAAATGACTAAGTATAATTTTTGGAGCTAAATCTAGAGCTGAAAATATAAAGCATTTTATAGAATTACATGTCAAATTTAATTAAGTAGAAAAAAATTATGGTTTGGAGGAAGAGACAATTCAGCTTTTTTATTTTTCCTTCAATCAACTGGAATTAACGTGCATTTAGCATAAGCCTGTGCTAAGGCAAATTTGATTTTTATAGTTTGTTATATATTTATGTTCTGATCATAGTGCCAGACACCCCATGTGTAACATAATTTTTGCTTGAAAAATGCTAATGTATTTCTTTTTAAAATATTACTTATATTAATATAAATACTTGTTTATAATTTTATTCATTCAAGCCATATTCAATATACGTTTATGTTTTTCATCTCCATTTCTATTTGGAATGGCTAGTGAATAAATATACACATTTATGAAATGGTTAGAAAATTGTACTTGACAGTAATCAGGTATCAGATTATACAGTATACACCAAACAACACAAGACTTACAGAAGTTTAGAAGCAGAATCTAGAATCTAGAATTCTAAATCCTGAAGCAGCATATTTTACTAAAAACAGAAATGAATTCAGAAATGAATGACTGGGTTCTAAGCCTATTTTTACTACGTAGCAACATTTCAACATTGAGTAAGTTACTTAATCTCTCTGAGCCTCTACTTTTGTAATCTGTCTAATGAGGGAATCTTACCTGTCTTGCCTATCTCATATCATGCTTGAGGACCCCATTTGCAATTGTAAATCAAACTGCATTTTAAGTTCCAGTGTTTTAAAATGGAATCTGCTGGTGTATGCTGGATAACTGAAAAGTATAAGAATAGAGACTAGAGAATATATATTAAACATCTCTTGATTTTCCTTCTCAAAGATTTTCTCAATGTCCAGTTCCCGCTAGACTAATTGATGCATACTGCCTCAGTTGGCTGTCATCTTCTTACAGGTCACCTTGCATTACCAATGAAGCTGTGCCTTTAGTTTCTTTTTCTGCCTCCTGCTAATCCAATGTGGCTACAGTAATCTTTCCAAATGGAAGTCTTATCATAACACTATCTTTTAAAAATTCTTCAATGTATTTATTTTCCACTTAGAAATAACAACATTGTACCTCCTTTTCCTGTCTCTTTTTCCAGCTCTGACCTTTGCTTCTCTTCGACTTGCATGTGGCACTTCAGCCATTTGACATTGCCTCCAAGGCACCATGATCATTGTCTTAGAAGTGCCATGATCTTTTTTCTCTCTACTAGTTATTTGACCATGTCTCCTTCCAGTCTCTTGAATATCTCTTGCTTTTTCTACATGTTTCAGTAATACCAAAGACGCCACCTACTTACGTTTCTACAGTGATCTCCTTTCATAACACCTAATGCTTGATTAGAATGGTTTATTTTTTTATTGGCTTTCTACAAAGGGAGAGCTCTATGAGGGCAGGAACTGTGTCTATTTTTCTTCCTACAAGGGGTCTAGTTCTTAGCATAATAAGCACATAAGAAGTACCCAGAATATGTGTTGAATGAATTAGCAAATGACTGAAACAAATCAGGAATATAGGATCGTAAATGAGGTAAGGTTTAATTACGATTTGACAGTTACTGTAATAAGAGGGTCAAAAGAATAATGAACAGGAATTGATTAACTAGAGGTAGAAGAAAGTAGAAACTTTTAAGTTTTCTGTTGTTAAAGGAATGACAAGTTCAGAGAGAGATTTTCTTCTGCTTTTCCTTTTGACATTTGAAATAGGGACATTGATATAAGAGAAGGGATGGTGGTAATAACAATAGGTCTGTCAACTTAAATCTATATAGCACTTTTTTTGTAGTTTTTCAAAGTTTTTAAAATTATTTTACAGAATTATTTCAAAGTTCATTTCTAAGCAAATCATCTAGGTAAGTTTTCAAAAACTAATATTTTAAAGGATGAAACTAACTTTTCTAATAAAATTATGTTTACTTCTGTATAAATATTTTGAAAAAAAAAGCAATAAGCATTATTTATTTCATTTAGTTAGATGGGCTCTGTTACAGGGAGATACCTGGAGCCTGGAAGTAAAATTGATGCCTGTTTGTAGTAAAGCAGAATTTCTTAACAGTAGCCCTATTGACATTTTGTACAGGATCATTCTTTGTTGTAGAAAGAATATAAGATCTTTAGCAGCATGCTTGATGTCTGCCTACTAGATACCAGTAACAGACCCCCTCCAAACCCAGTTATGATCATCAAAAATGTCTGCAGACATTGCCAAATGTTTCCTACGGGGCAGACTCACATTCATTTGAAAACTGTTGCTCTGGAGAGTTAGAAATTATATTCCATAGATAAGACAATTTGTGAAGTGTTGGAGCCTTGTAATTCTCGTGTAAATTTTGTATAGATCTTTTATTTCCTCACTGTGGTCACATGTAAAATGTGAAGCATTAAGGTGATTACTTTCAGATACTTCCAGAAATGTAGAACTGCTAGGGACCCTGTGCTGCTTGTCACAGGAAACAAAGACACTCAAGCAAAAGAGTAGGTGATGATAACTTAAGAAAATAAGACAAGTAATTTATGTTTTAAGGGTCTTCCCCAAAAATGGAAGGAGAAAGCACCTGAGTCTGCCCAAATTTTTAACTTGAAGCCCATGGCTGAAGAGTCAAAGAGCTCTTACATTCCCCTAAATGTGGGGCTTCAGTTATAGGGCATTCATTTATGCATGTCCTACTTTATTTTTGTTGAAATACATTGTTATGGAAGATATTCAATGTTACCTTATGATTTTCTAGAAAATCAGCTACACGTATTTCTGGAGTTGGAAGAAGCATCTTCTGCCTCTATTCTCATATATTATGATGATCGGATATGTTCTCAAAGCTTTTGTGTCAGTTATTTAGTGGCAGACTTTCAGTGACAAATTGGCTTATGAAAATGGGCCAGGTGTGGTGGCTTATGCCTGTAATTCCATCACTTTGGGAAGCTGAGGCTTGAGTCCAGGAATTTGAGACGAGCCTGAGCAATATAACAAGACTTTGTCTCCATAAATAATGTTAAAAATTAGCTAGTGTGGTGACTCATGTTTGTGGTACTAGCTACTCAGTAGGCTGAGGTGGGAGAATCACTTGAGCCTTGGTGGTTGAGGTTACAGTGAATAGTGATCACATTACTGTACTCCTCCTGGGTGACAGAATGAGATCCTGTCTCAAAAAATGCAAAAGAAAATGAAACCGCACACAAAAAAATGCACGCCTGATAATTACTGGGGACAGTATAGTAGTGTGTCCTCTTTCTTTCTCTCTTGCTTATTTTCAGACTCATTAATGATGAGATGACCAACCACATCACCTTTTGTCTGCCTTCTATCATGTCCACATGTCATAAATCTTTTATAATTAAGTTTCTGTGGACGCACTGGCTAGGAGAAATAACAATGGAAGAAACCCTAAAATATTTTCCTTTTGTGATCATGAACAAGGAAAATAGGAGCTTTTGGTTTTTTTAGTTGTCTTTAGAAAAAAATTGTCAGATTCTTCAGGTTAGGTGGGAAGCAGATTAATAGCAAATTGTATATAGAGACTTACATCACTGTTTAGGGTAGCAAAGGAAAAGCATGAACTGACTTCAAATGTAAGTTGTATTTTCACAGAACTCTGTTTTGATTAGCAAATCAATTATAACTTTTTTGGTTAGTGAATCAATTAGAACTTTTTTGATTAGTGAACTTTATACTAGCTGCCTATTAGGAGGGTTTTGTTTGGTTGGTTGTTTTTTTTTTGTTTGTTTGTTTGTTTGTTTGTTTGTTTTAGCCTTCCAAATCTTGCAGTCTTTTTGTTTGTCTCTGTTGCCCATGTGGGAGTGCAATGGCATCATCTTAGCTCACTGTAACTTCTACGTCCCAGGCCTAAGTGATCCTCCTGCATCAGCCTCTGGAGTAGCTGCAACTACAGGCAAACACCATCACATCTCACTATTTTTCTTGTATTTTTTGTAGATAAAGAGTTTCACCATGTTGCCTGGGTTTGTCTCAAACTCCTGAGCTCAAGCCATCTGCCCACTTTGGCCTCCCAAAGTGCTGGGATTACAAGTATAAGCCACCATGCTTGGCCCCTCTTGAGTTTTTATCAATTTTTGTTATGCTGTTGTTTGGTTATAAATTTCAAGCTACACATATTGGAACATGAGTTTGGCATGTTTCCTTCCATTGTAGAGGGTAGAGTTTTACTTCTACCAAAATAACATGTTAAAGTAAGTCTATTGAGATCAATAATAGGAGGAAAACAGGCTTATTTTCAAATGAAGAGTTTTTGAAAATGTTATTATTTAAAGATCCAGTATACATTATTTCCTTACTTGTTGAAACTATTAAAGGAATTTCTTTTTTTTTTTTTTTTTTTTTTTGCACTTTATTTTTAAAGGAATTTCTAAGTTGAAACTTTCAGACATTTAGCTACCTGGTTTATATAATGTGGCAGTTAAACAGATTGTCTGCAAAAATGTTATAGACTATTCAGAAATGTTTATATGTTATGGAGGAAGCAATATTATCTTATTTTAAAAAATGATATTCTTTATGTTATAATTATGATGATAATATTAGCTGATATGTGTAAATTACTTCCTGTGTGCCAGACACACTTATATGTTCTTTTATTTAATTGTCATAGCGATCCTATTAGGAAAGTGTCACTATTATTCCTGTATTACAGATGAGGAAACCAAGGCAGTTTCCTGTTGGTGGTCTAATGGTAGTTCTAGCGCTTGAACTCAGGAGTTGAACTCAAGGTATTTGGCTCCATAGCCTGCAGTCTGAAGGACTATTCTCCACTGTTCTTTAATTTTTTTCTTAACCATCATTATGAAAATTACAATGAATATAAATATACGTAAAACACCAACATACTTGGCAGTGTCAAAGATTCACTAGTAAGGTGTGAAACTTCAAAGGAAGACTTCAAAAATTAAACTGTGAAATATAAAGGTAATATATTTGATGCTTTACATTTAGTTAGAAAAATATGTTGTAGCAAGATTTTAGTGAGGGTATAAAGTACTCAGCATGAGCTAGACGGATGATAGGGAGATACAAAGATAGATAGTCTGCCTATGTGTATAAATTCATATCTCTATTCTTTTCTGTGGTGCTGAAATAGAGGAATGGTAAGACAAATGAGGGACTCAATTACCTAAACCAGAGGTCAGATATGGGTTCACTAAGGAGGTGATGTGGTTTGGAAATTTAGAAAATATTCCTGCAATGTATATTAGTATATGCCTTGATAGAACTATCTCTAGATTTCACCTGACTATTTTTTTAAAAAGTTCTAGTTAAATACCTTTAGTGTGACTCCATGTTATTTTGGGGCTCTCTGTTGGATAGGAATTTTATATTCTCTTATATTCTTATTAATTCTTCTGGCATATTATACATTTTTGATTCGTTTATTGTTGTGGTTTATTTCTCTGAAAATTAATTGATATAGTTAAGAAACATGAGGTATACTGTGAAAGGCTTTATTTCTTTACTAGTATGATACATCAAATGAGCTTTGAAGTGAATTTTTTTTTACATTGCTTAAAACACGCAACAATATACTAATCCATTAGTAAATGACACGCTTATGTTAAGCTTGTGATTATTCAAAAGAGAATACACCAGAAAAAAGAAAGAGTGAAAAACAGTGCACAAACCTTTGTCGTCTTCTTTTTTTGAGGCAGAGTTTCACTCTTGTTACCCAGGCTGGAGTGCAATGGCGCGATCTCGGCTCACCGCCAACCTCCGCCTCCTGGGTTCAGGCAATTCTCCTGCCTCAGCCTCCTGAGTAGCTGGGATTACAGACACGTGCCACCATGCCCAGCTAATTTTTTGTATTTTTAGTAGAGACGGGGCTTCACCGTGTTGACCAGGATGGTCTCAATCTCTTGACCTCGTGATCCACCCGCCTCGGCCTCCCAAAGTGCTGGGATTACAGGCGTGAGCCACCGCGCCCGGCAAACCTTTTTCATTCTACAGAAATAACTTGGGAGATGTTGGTGAATCCTGAGAGCTAAAGATAATACTAATTTTGATACCATCATCTAAAAGCTCTCTAATTAAATCGTTTCACATAATGCTATGTTATAATCCTATATAGTAAACAGCTGACGAATCCATGAAATAGCAGATTTCAGAGAATCAAGAGTAGAACTTAATGGCAAGACTAAGAACCTATTCCTTACAATTTTCACAAATGATACTCAATATAAGAAATGTAATGTAAAGGTACTTAATTACATGCAAGGTTTCCTGCCCTGCCCTGTGGAATTCACCATTACTGTGAAGTCAGAGCTTCTATTTTATACTTGAATCAAGTCTTTTTTTCACTTGACCAAATTCTTGAACAATTACTTTACACAAAACGTTAAGATTTTAAGAAAAGGTCCAGAATTATTGCTCTTGGAGATGTCTGTTAACTTTGTTTCTTGATATTGAAGTAATAAAGTAGAATTTGTGATTATATAAATACAATTAAATATAAAGAGAAGTAGGGATTTCTATTGGTTAATTCCAAAGATATATTACTGTAATTATTTACTATATGTAAAAATACAAATACATCTTTAATTATATAATCATGTATCACAATTAAATATTTGAATGGAAAATGTATGTATTTTAATCTAAACAATGATTCTGACAATTGTTTAAGACATATGCACTCTAAATTGTGTGTGTACCGTAATTTAGAAGGAAGTACTACATTTTCAGAACTTTCCATTTCTTTGTAATTTAACTTTATTTAAAAGGGTAGTGGAAGAGGTAATTTACTAAAAAATTAATGAAATCATGATCTAGATGTTAAGGCAAAGCCAGTGTATAAGCTTAACTATATTTTTTTTATGTGGAAAGTGAAATGTTTAATCATATTAAATGGCATTTAGGCTGTTAAAGCTGCCAGCACAATGCTTTGCAGTTAGTCACTCAACACATTTCATCAATGAACAGAAAACTATTTAAAAGTTTGGACAACTATGCCATTTGAGGACATCTTTTAAAAGGAAAAGTTATAAAGCAAAGATGTAATGGAAATAAGCAAAAAGCAATGCATTTTGCTAAAAATTGTTTTCTCTAAATTCTAATTTTGTGGAATATTTTATAGCATTTAACAGTAATATGTGATAAGAGTAGGATTTCCATCTGCAAAAATCCAAAACCTTAAAACTTTATTGACTCTATGCTAGACATTATCTTTTAACATCTGTAGCATGAGAAGATTCACTTTCTATCCTCTTATTTAAACCAAACTATGAAATAATCATGTTGAGAAATGGCAAAAGGAATAGTCATACTCTTACAAGGTTGTGACTCTCCTTTGTGTAATTGCTGGCATTTGGCAAGTATTACCCCTTGTTTTACTGTGCCACAGGCAGTATGCTCATTATGGTGCAATGAAATGAAAGCACAAAGGAAATGTTCAAGTATCAGATACCTCCTTTATCATTGGTGTTCATCCATTCACAAAATGTTTGTTTTAAAAGTTCTTATACAATGCTTGATTATCCCTAAGTAATACAAAAATAAATCATTTGTCCCTTGGCGTTTATATATTCTGTTTATTTAGATGCATGTAAAACTAGTTTTCCTATCAGTCTTTTGTTGAACATTTACCCAAAGGGTAATTTAACTTAAATGTTGAAAAAAAATCTATTCTAAAAATATTGTCTGATCCATTCCACCTGGTATCCATCTGTGACAGTATGTCTTCACAATCTGTCTGCCTTTATTCTGTATGTTCTTAACCACTTCATTTGGATACAGTCTTTGAATTGATTTTTTTCCTTCCTTATTTGCTGTGTTCTGGTTAGTATAAATTGACGTTTTCAAATCTTTAGTGAGGTTTTGGGATGATTTAATACTAATTAATTAGGAAGATGTAATGTACTATCAACTCTCTATACATATTCTTTTATAGCACCATTAATATAGAGATAAAATCAATCATTATATTCTAGATTTTCCTTTCCTTTGTAAGAACTTCCAATACATTTTTATTTGGAAATGTACACATTAATTTTATTATCATATCCTATGAGAAAACAGTGTTGTACTTCTAAATTATTTCAGACTGAAATATATGCACATATAGGTGTTGAGTCTAGTACTTTGTGGTGCTTGTCATTACAGTTGACTCTCAGTATCAAGGTGGGATATGTTCCAGGATCCCCTTGGTTATTAACATCCACAGATACTAAAGTCCGTTGTATAAAATGGCATACATAATATTTGCATATAAACTATGCACATCCTTTTCTATACTTTAAATAATCTCTAGATTACTTATAGTATTTAATACAATGTAAATTCTGGGCATGTAGTTGTTATATGTGTGTTGTTATTAAAATTTGTATTGTTTTCATTGTTGTATAATTTTTTTGTTATTTTATCCCCAATAAAATAACAAAAAATGGTTGGTTGAATCCATGGATGCAGAATCGGTGGATATGGAGAGTTGACTGTACGTTTTCAGAGATCACTCTGAATATAAAGGTACTTTATAGTTTTGTCTAGTTTATAACTTGAAAAAAGTAAACTAGTATGTATACATATAAATATGCTTCCATCTTTAGTTTTGTTGTGCCCCTCCATAAGTCATAGATCAAATGAATTAACATTATCTTAGAGATATTTGAAATTTAATGGGAAAACAAATGTATAGAAGGGTGTGTGAATATATATATATATATATATATATATATATATATATATATATGTATTTATGCTCATAGTAAAAGAAAACAAAATATGTAATATCCCATTGTTTTTAAATTAGTTTTTTTGCTTACTCTACAGTTGTTTAAAGATTTAAAAGAGAGGCAGTAAGAAATAAATTGAAATTATTCTTCATAAGAAAATCAGTGATGTTTCTGTTTTCCAATAGAAGTGTTAATTACAAGAATTTATTTTAATAGTGCCCTTTCTAGTTCCAAATTACCAACAGAAATGAAAGTATTGTGTACTCATTGTATGGCAATTCTCAGTAATCTAATAGAATATTACCTTTTTGAGTTTTGATGAGTCATGTATTTAAAGAAAAATAGCTTTTTAAATAATCCAGAGCAGGAAAACACTATTATTCTTTAAATTTTTGCCTTGGAAACAACCCTGCAATGATAGTTTGTTATAATTTATAATTCTTACTTAGCTATTTTCCTTCTTTTGGGCCTTTTCTCTCCTGTGTTCAGAGAAAGTAGTCAATTATGTGCTCCTAAAATGCTTTTCATCTCATTCATATACTTTCTCATGTTACTGTGTTAAGCATGCTTATAGAATCATGTAAAAATCATCTAATGCATTAATCTAAACATGGCTGTGCAGTTGTCTTCCTGTGCAGCATAACAAGGAGGCTTGAAGACTGAAAGCCAGTGAAATGTCTCTCCTTACTTCTGTAGCCAAGGCTGCATTGCCCTTTACTAAGAGCGTGCCACATCAGTACAATTGTTCTGATTACTGTGAAAAATTTACTAAGTGGTGTCAGTGAATTAACCTGTAGTAAGTGGGATGGTGTTGCCAGATGCATAATGCTGGAGGATGAATAAAACTCCTTCATTCATCCATTCAACAGACATAGGTTAACCTCCTGCTATGTGCTAGACATTGTGCTAAGCTTTGGGAATCCATGGACACATGTATTATATTCCCTGAACTTGAGGGGTTCATAGTGAGTTAGAGGACACATGCAAAGAAATATTTATGGCAGTGTGAATGTCATAATGGTGGTATATTGTATTGAGTGAAACTGTTCTCCTAAGTAGCCTTAAGAGGTCAGAAAATATGGAGGAGGTAAAGCTTTTAACTGATTCATGAAAACTGGATATTATTCGTTTAAAAAGAATGAAAACTGTATAGGGTGTTTCTTTACATATGTAGCTACTTTTTCTGAAGAGTTTGTTTTGAAAAACATAATTAAATGATATACTGCTAGTGCCTACTTTGTCTTTTTGCAAAATGCTATGAATGTAAAGTTCGTAGGATATGGATAGAGAGAGCTGTGGCAAATTATTTGGTTGGGTATGGAGGTAAATTAATTAATTAACTGGCGTTCTATCATGAAGGAGTAGAAAGTGTGAAAATCCAGTCAGAATTCTTACTAGTTTGTATCTCTCTAACAATTCTATAGATCTTGCAACTCTGTGTGTGTGTGTGTGCACATGCGCAGCTGGCCTTTCCCTTTTTCTTTTCCCTCCCTTTCCTCCCCTCCCCCTCTCCGTCCCTCCCTCCCTCCTTCCTTTCTCTCTCTCTCCTTCCTTCCTTCCTTCCTTCCTTCCCTTTGCCTGCTCCATTTTTGTTTAAAAGGATTGAGCTCAACAACAATTTTATAATGATTTATTCTGCTTGGTATTTTCTTTTATTTCTAAGACTTAAGGATTGAATGAATCCTCTCATTGTCCTGATGCCTCTATTTAATATGTCATGCTTCAGGGTAAACTGATTTCTTTATGATCTCCAGAAAATTGTACACTGACATAACAGAAATGATTATTTATTTCCCCACATGTTCAAACTGCCTTAAACTGCTTTAGGGTTATTTACTTCACAAGACTTAGTATTGATCCACATTTTACAACTGACTAAATACGGAAACAGAGTCTTCACCAAATAGCTAGAAAGATTGCTTTAACTGATGATTTTGCTTTAATCATTTTTAAAATTACTACAGAAAACTGATAGTGAAAAACCCATGTGTAGACTGCTTTGCATAGAAGTACAGCTATTTATGTTAGGAAATTAAGATGAAATTAATTCTCTCATTTTTAGCTGTGGATTTTTCAAGGCTTTTTTTCTACAAATATATAGATTTAAATATATTATGGGAGAAAGATTAATAATTGACAAGTTACTCACAAAATAGTCTACTATTAATCCTTTGAATTGGACTAAAGTCACAGTTTTTATGAACTTGAAGTAACCTGCCCTTATAGAATATTCTGATATTGCCAGATCTGTCATTAGCCTCATGGAAAATCAAGCCAATAACTGCCACAGCTAGCTCTCCAGTTTATATATAATTGGTCAATAATGTGTCGCTACACACTTCCTGTGTGTCTACCTGTGCTGAGTAGTTTTCTCATTTTACACTGATGAAATACTACAGCTTTGGCAGGAAAGGTGACTTTAGAGTTTCTAGTCACCTCTGAAATAGGAGATAATTGGGTGTGCTGTAAGAAATACAAATTAAGGTATAATATTTATGATTTATATAAGTAATTTACTATTAAATATGAGAAATTTAATTAGCTTAAGCTTATAATCAACTGAATAGTCATACCATTTGAAGCTAGTGGTCAAAAAGATAAATGTAGTATTTAGAGATCCTGAGTATTTGCTTTTGTTAGTTGATATACCTTTTTGGTCCATTGCCTGCCCAACACAGTAATAGATACACAGTATGGAAATAATACTTATTTGTTTGAGGAATGAATACTGGGCCATATTTGGTTAATAATAAATTTGCATTTCTTATTTGCTTACACATTTGGTAATGGAAAAAGTGATTCAGAGGTTATCTGGGATAGGAACTATAGTGGAATCAAAACTTTGCTTGGAAATTGACATTGCGAAATATTCACAGTAGTTATCTATTTATTGAGTGCTTTGTCTATGCCAGGCAGCTGCTAAGTTCTTCACAAGAACTATGTACTGTAATTCATAACATTCTTACAAGATAGTCTTAATATTTTTTCTCCATTTTATATATCAGAAAACTGGACTTGGAGCTTGAGCAAATTTGTAAAGGCGACAAACCTAATATATACTAGGACAGCAGCCAGTCTTATAATTGGTATAAAGGACAAGACATCTTGCCTTTTTAGGATCATTGAAATGAGCCCATATGTAGTGAGATTGACAGTGTCTATCATTCAAAATATGAATTTTATCTTTTGATAAATGTGTTAAATTGATTATGTAAAATTAAGTGTAATGATACTTAAAAAGAGGAATTATCACTCATAATAGTTTTAATGTAGAGCATACAGTAGCTGACCTTTCTCAGTATGTTTTCATAATGAGAACGAATAATAAAACAGGTATGCAAAATTTATGGTACTTTAGTAAATATAAGAGAACTATTTGAAAATAAACTTGGCAGTGGCATAAATGTTGAAAATTGTGCCTCCTGTCTGAAATCTTCCAAACACTACTTGTGGGGTAAGAACTCTCCTAATTGCCACCTCTTGTTCATAAAGGCATGTCCTCAAAGAAGTTTATTAGTAGGATAAAGTAGTACTCTGTCAGAAATAAGCCACATGTTTAAGTTCCTACAAATAAGTAATATATTTGGGTTTGTTAAGCTAACTTCCCCTAATTTAAGTAATTTTTAGTCCATGAGAACCCCGTAATAATACTGTTTTGTCACAGACTTGAATTAGAGCTAAAAATACTTTATTTTAATGTGTTTCTTGTTCAGTTACTAGATCCTTAGATTTCATAGTTCATTTGTTTTATTTTGTTTTGTTTTGTTTTACTTTGTTTTGTTTAAGTATATAGAGTGAACTCTCAGAGTAAACCTATGAGGACATTTTTGAGTGAGATCCAGAAGGGTTTGCATTTCACTTTGAATATTTCCTTTTTTGCACAAGTTGATTCTTTTTAGTAATTTACATGATATAAAAATTCTATTTCTGGATCCTTATCTGCATGAACCAAAATGAGTGTGCACATCTTTGGACACACAGACAGGGTTCAGCAACAATGGCACGGTAAAAGCTAGAAGTAAACCAGTAGTCAGACAGATCTCTGATGAGAATTAAGCACTATCTGGGATGCCATGCAAATGCAGGACAGCCCTTGTAGAACCTATTTTTTATATTGTTGACTGCTAAGGCATCGCTGAAAGACTAAGTGGGTGTACTGTGCATTTGTATATGGTATATTTAAAAGGGTGGTTGGGCTGATGATGGTAGAAACATTAATTTTTTTAAAGATAGCATTTAAGTTAAAACAGTTGGAGGGTAGTTCAGCAGCTAGACACTTGATTACGGTGTTATCATTATAAACAACCATTTGCAGACAGAGATATAAAAAAATAACCACCGTGTCTGTAACAATTTAGAGTTACCAAGGAAATAAGAAAGTAGAAGCCTAATGTGAAGTGACTGACTTTGCTCCAATAGTGTGCTAGTAAGTGGTGGAGTGGATTTGAACACAGATCCTTTGAATTAAAATCTGAATCTCTTTCCCTGTATCATAGTAACTCTTTAGGATAGGCTCATATTTGTAAAGAAGAATGCATAATAAGACAAAAGAATTCTAGAATATTCTAACTTGACATTTTTTCTCTCTTTTATATCATTTGGGCAATGACATCAGAATTTTAGTGATCTTTTGGTGAAATAAAGAGTAATAAACTGCAGACTTCAGGCTAATTCTTAACATATTCCAAGCTGATAATTTAAGTAAAGATGTGTTAATATAATACTTTGTTTTATTTCATTTTACATTCTATACTTTAAAAACAAAAATTTTAAGGCTTCTTATTTTACATGTTTTTTTTTTCATTATGGTATTAATAAAACATCAAATAATCAAATAAACACACACACACACACACACACACACACACACACACACACACACGTATCATGCCTTGAAATTAGTTTTTCTTGTGAGTTTTAAAAATCCCCATATTATCATCAAGCACTTAAGTACCTGTTATGGAAAAGTTTATATTCTGTATGGTATTTTTTCTAAACTCTTGCATGTTAGTTCAGGGTGGTAGGGATGGTGTTTCACAAACCATAATATACTCATTACATCATGTTGTTTTTATCTTCCCTGCCCGCTGTTCATTCTCAACGTGAAAAATCATAGCGTATTAGTGACAGGAGATCTGTATTTTAGGCAGACTTTTGTAATTATTCCCACTGAGGCACAGTCAATAGGATTAAAATACAGATTCTGGATCTGTCCATCCCAGATGGGGTCAGTCCTTTGAGCAGTGGGAGTACTATGTCTATAAGCTGTGCTTTCCCCTTTGCCTTGTAGAAGTGTAGATATTAATAGACACTAATATTTGAAAGCTCCTATGGAAACAGACTGGCTTTGCCTGAATGAAGATAAATATCCATCTGCAACAAATAAAATAACAGCATTCATTAGAATTCTAACTACATTTGTATGTAGATTTTACAATAATGTTAAAGCACAGAAAGTTTCAATTACAGAACAATCTACTTATAGTTCATAATTAATAAACTCTTTGCAGCTGCGTAACTGTGGCCGGAAACATCTGCAAAACCTTACATTTTACACACAGACATACATAATTCCTTCAGAAAAAGTTCAATTGTGCTTAAAATCACAGGAGTGGAAATGGAGTAAGATCTGAGGAAGCTGAGTCAAGTTGAATTCAATTAGCTAATGGGGGAGAAGAGGAGAGGTGGGAGAAGGAAACCAACCCTCATCAGGCAAAGTAATGGGGGTGAAAAAATAAGAATATTTAATATCTTTTCAGAAATTTAATCACAAACATTTGTATAAAAAGTATCAAAAATTTCCACTACATATAAGCTTGGGTTTGATAAGACTATTTGTAAGTGTTAAAAGTACTACTCCTCAGATAAAAGATAAGCTATTATTTATGAAACTCTAAAAATACGTATTAAATTAACAAAGGGGTTAAGAGAATATATTGATAATAGATTTCTAGTAGTCTTAAAAGTAATCTATAGGTAATTTCTTTTTTTAGTTTTTCATTTTTTTGAGTACATAGCAGTTGTACATAGGTAATTTCTTATACCTAAATGAAACTTTATAAAATTTGATACATATAAAGTATATTTGTTAGAAAAATAAACTAATGTAAGCAAATAAAATTTGCTGGTTTTTTTTTGTTTTGTTTTGTTTTGTTTTGTTTTGTTTTTTTGAGACGGAGTTTCGCTCTTGTTACCCAGGCTGGAGTGCAATGGCGCGATCTCGGCTCACCGCAACCTCCGCCTCCTGGGTTCAGGCAATTCTTCTGCCTCAGCCTCCTGAGTAGCTGGGATTACAGGCACGTGCCACCATGCCCAGCTAATTTTTTGTATTTTTAGTAGAGACGGGGTTTCACCATGTTGACCAGGATGGTCTCGATCTCTCGACCTCGTGATCCACCTGCCTCGGCCTCCCAAAGTGCTGGGATTACAGGCTTGAGCCACTGCACCCGGCAATGCTGTTTTTAATTAATGTTTGCCTATTTAAGTGTTCGGATTTAAAGATCATTATTGATGGATTCATTTTGTTTGTTTGTTTGTTTGTTTTGAGACAGAGTTTTGCTCTTGTCACCCAGGCCCCACAGTGGATGGAGTGCAGTGGCATCATCTTAGTTCACTACAACCTCTGCCTCTCAGGTTTAAGTGATTTTGCTGCCTCAGCCTCCCGAGTGGCTGGGGTTACAGGTGCCTGCCTCCATGCTGGACTAATTTTTGGATTTTTAGTAGAGACAGGTTTTGCCTTGTTGGCCAGGATGGTCTCAAACTCCTGACCTCAGGTGATCTGCCTGCCTGGGCCTCCCAAAGTGCTGGGATTGCAGGCATGAGCTACTGTGCCCAGCATTGATGGATTCTATAATAAGAGCTTTATTAAGATATAATTCATATATCATACAATTCACTCATTAAAGTATAATATATGGGTTTTATTATTGTCCCAGATTTGTACAACTATCACTGCAAATTAATTTTAGAACATTGTAATTACTCAAATGTAAACCTTGTATCTATCAACAGTCATGTGCCGTTTTTTGCTCACCACCCTATCCCCCAAAAGCTACTAATTCTACTTTCTATATCTGTATATTTGCCTATTTAGGTTTTTCATATAAATGGAATCATACAATAGGTAGTCTTTTATGATTGGATTATCATATGTAGCATGTTTTAAAGATTCATCCATGTTGTATTATGTGTCTGTATTTAACTCCTTTTAATTGGATGATATTCCATTGTTTTAATTCATTCAGTAGTTGATGGACTTTAGATTATTTCCACTTTTTTGCTATTAGGAATAATTCTACTATCAACATTAATGTGCAGGTTTTTGTGTGCATATATGTTTTCATTTATCTTGAGTATATACCTAAGAGTGGAATTGCTGAATCATGTACTAACAATGTTTATTCTTTAGATGAACTGGGAGTCTTTTTAAAGTGGCTACACCATTTTGCCTTCCTACAAGCAGTGTAGGAAGGTTCTAATTCCTCCATGTTTTCACCAACACTTGTTATCTTTTTGGTTATAGCCATCCTTCTGTATTTATGGTTTTGATTTCCATTCTCCTAATCACTTACGATGTTGAATATCTTTTCAAGTGCTCAGTAGCCATTGGCACATCATTATTATGTCCATATTATTCATTTGTATAGCTTGCATGGAGAAACATCAATTCAGATTGCTTGCCTATTTTTTATTGGCTTATTAATGGATTTTAATTTTTGCATTTTAATATTTTAAATGATAATATCTATTTTTACCTCATCAATGTTGTAAGGGGAGATATTTTATTATTATGTATTCTTTAGAGACTTTGATAGTCTAAGAAAATACTTGGAATCTCAAGGATATTGGTTCTGAACACCCATAAGACTTTTTTTTAAATATAGAAAAGTCTAGGCCCTAATAATGTTTCAATTACTGTGATAGAGTTAAGACTTTAGTTTCCTATCAAAGCTTTCCTAATGTGCAGCCATTGCAGATAGCCAAGTAAGATATGGATGCTCAGTGCCTAATGTTCAGGATGGTGTGAAGTATGTCTGAGATAAAAGTGGGTGCTTAAGAGTTCCAAAAAATGAGCCCATTAAGGATCAGGAGATCTTTTTTGACTGTAAAAGAACTTTAGAGTAGGTGGATTTTCTAACAACACAATTTTGGGAAGGAGTATTCTTAGAAATATAATTGGATAAGATTTCTTCCAAGCACGCCCCTATAGGTCATAAACCTAAAGAACTGGACCAAGTATGGGTATCTGCACCCCCATTCGGGAAAAGGATACATTACATTCTACCTAATTGCTTAAGCTATTAAAACAGCATGGAAATATATGCCTTTTGGGTGGCCTTTATGATTGTTCATTTACAATTGTTATACCAGTACCCTGATTGTTCCACTGACTGCATAATGCAAGTATAAACTCAAATGCTTGGCATCCCATTGCTTTAAAAAATGTCTATTGAAGACAACTATGGAATCTGTAATTGTTTGGAGAATTTAATGGAGAATCAGCAAACAAGGAATTGGTATCAGCTCTCTTCTATATTTAAATATATTTGATTTCAGAATTTTGGTGCTTTTTAATTCTTAATTAATTTATAAATGGGAAATCTGATTGCCATTTATGTTCTTTGTTAAAAATTTTAAATTAAAAATATTATTTAAATCAATTTTGTGGGATAATATATTATTTAAATAGTTGAAATTAATTATAATAAACTGCATTTATTTCTTAACAGTAAATAATATGGCAGATCTTATAATGTGTTATAATTTAGTAGCTATATTGCAGTAAATAATATGGTATATAAAAGTTTCATGTGTTTTCTAGATTTCCCTTTTCTTTGGTGGTTTTGCATTTAAAGAAAAGACTAAGCAAAACCTTGCTTAACATATGAAATCTGACAAGATTAACAGTTTTTAACTCTAGGATAATGAACTTATTTTATTCATTAAGGCCCTAAGGGCTAAAAGAACAGTCAAAAGAATCAATCCTAGCTCTTCATGGTTTCATGGAAAAATACTATTATTAAAATAAGACGTGAAAGATTTTTTTTACAAAAGTAATTAAATATTTAAAACAAATTTTATATGTATCTCTGATTAATCAATAGAGTAAAACTACTTTTTAAACTATGTTCAGTTAGAAAAATCAAAACATCGACAGACACAAAGTTAAAATGGTACATTTCTTTTTATTTATTTATTTATTATACTTTAAGTTCTGGGATACATGTGCAGATCGCGCAGGTTTGTTACATAGGTATGCATGACGTCGTAGTGTTTTTCTGCATCCATCACCCCGTCATCTACATTAGATATTTCTCCTAATGCTTCCCTCCCCAATCCTCCCACCCCCTGCTATTCCTCCCCTAGTCCCCCACCCCCCAGGCCCCAGTGTGTGATATTCCTTTTTTTCTTTTTTTTTTTTTTTTTGAGACGGAGTTTCGCTCTTGTTATGCAGGCTGGAGTGCAATGGCGCGATATTTCTTAATGTAACTAACTTTAACCACAGAGCACATACTGTATCAAAGGCTACATACTGTATCAATCACAGTTTGTTTTGAGTTCATGTGCTATTGAACACTTTGAGAAATAAAACAGAAGAAAAATTTATAAAACTGCTGTTGCACAATTCCTAGAAAGTTATTGTTCCATGTTTCATCATTATAAATGAAAGGAATTTATCTTTAAGGTTTCAGAAGGCATTTACCTCTGAAGACTTTTTACTAGTAGTTTCCAGAAGACCAGCTGCATTTAGAAACAGGAGAAATTGCCTGCCTTTCCATGTAGCTTCTCAGGGAGTAGTTGGTGAGCTTGTCTAACTCTCTGGTATGTGTGTATCTCTCAGATATGCCACTTTACTCTTCTTTATCTCATTGAATATTTAACTTGAGGTTATTTCGTGTAGATATCTTATCACTATTTCTAATTTTAAGAGCATCTGTTACTGCTTTCCCAAGCTTTTCCCACCCTGTGGATCACTGTTACCCTAAGAGGTACCACTTTTATTTTTGCATGTTCTTGGCTTTACTCTCAACACCGTTGCTCCAAAGACTTTGTACTTACTTTTAATAACTCTGAATTGGTAGTTTCCTTATAGATCAAATGTAAATTGGCTTGCCACAACTTATTATTTTCAATATTAACTGAACTGAGACCGAATATTACTTCAAAGAAAAAATGTTAAGACTTTTATGATCACATTTTTCTGGTATTGCCTTTGTCTATTTAATGATAGTCATACATATATTCCGTAATTGTGCAGGTATCATCAGTGTCAAAATTCATAGTGAAACTGAGACTATCTGTTTAATATCTCTTCTTAAGTTATGTTACGATATTATTTCATAGCTTTCTAAGTTAAAGTATTAGCTTTCAATTACTAAAAATGTATAATACAAATAATAAGGATCTGTTGAAAATTAAGTTTTAGGATAGCTAAAGCCCTTGAGATCCATTACTTAAGTGTCAAACTTTGGCTCATTTAATAGTAAATGGTGGTAGAATAGCATATGGCTGAGTGTCAGTAGTCCTGTGGTTTAAATACAGTTGTATCCTAGACAAACAGAATTATTTGAAGAACACAGGTTACTTTTGCTTTAAATCTGTTTTTCCATCCGTTAAAATGGTAACAGAATTCAATGTAATTTGAAAGTTAAGTGATAAACTTTTAAATTTCTGTGCATTAGGTATCATATATATTCTTGAAATCATGTAAGTCAAGCAAGGAATGCACCTCATTTGTGGGAAAAGGGGAATAAGCCTTTATTTAGAGGCTTTTATTTGCAACAGAAGAATGAGAATTGTGAGGAGAATTCCACTAGTAGGCATTATTTTGGAAATGTTAAATCACGTTGCCATTGTCCCCCCATAACCCCTTTGTCCTGTAGAACAGTAAACATACATATGATATCAAAAACTTGTCAGCACACAGCTCTTCTTTGTCTGGATGTCTGCCTTGTTTGTTTGTTTTACTTCTTCAGGCCTTAATGTCTCAGACAGCAAGTTGGGAGTAAAGCATTGCCTTCTCTGTTTTACAAAATATTGTCTCTGATCTTTGAATTACAGATAATACATAGAGCAAGAGAGAACAAATATTTTAAAAAATAAGACATTCCATCCTGAGAAATCAAAGCTAAACCCTTTATCCTTTCTGTTAACCACATTTTTTAATGTGGCAAGATCCTATCTTTAGAAACATTTTAAGATTTTATATTTTTGTGACGGTATTTAGTAATCAGTTTCATTGTTCTCTCTGTGCCATATGTTTGTAATAATTTCTACTCAGAACATGGAAAGATGCCTTGTGCTTCTTTGCCTAATGTTTCTGTAACTGCTTTTCTCTTGTGTTAATTGAGAAGCCAACTAAAGACAACATAGCAAACTGGCTTCTGAGGGCAGTAGCAGGTCATAAATTTACAATGAGGTGGTTGTATCCCTGTATAAATCTATGTATGGATGGATGGATCTATTTGTCTATCTATCCATCTATCATCTATCAATCATCTATCTGTCATCTATTGATCTATATTCACTACATAACATACCTTTAAATTGAGTCCTTAATTTATAACTACTATGTTGAAGCCTCCCAAAGTATTTAAGCTCCCAAATATATTCAAAATTGTGCATTAAAATTCAGCATTTGAACAGAAGTAAGAGATGACTCAACTGTTTTTTCAGAACTCTGCCATCTCAGTAAGTTAGGATTGTTCCTTCCTTCTGTGCCCCTGACCCAAGTGAAAATTGTAATTAATTTTCTGTATAATACCCAAGTGGAGAATATTAAATGAACTTTCGGCCAATATATTAAATGCTGAATTTTTATTTAAGTATTCACTAACTTTTCTTCAAAGATACGATTTTATTTTTGCTAAATGTAAAGGTTATTAAAATTTAAGTAGATATTTAATACATATGAAGGATAGATTGAATTCATTCAATATATAATATCAATTAATAAAAGTTATTGAAATAATGAAAAATAACTTGCTAAATTTAATTGAAGATAAATAAAAATATATGAAATGTCCGGTGTTATTAAATGGTATGCTGTTACTGGATTTAATTACATAATCTAAGTGAAAAAGAGCAACTTCATTAGGAGGTGGCAGAAATGCTCTCTATCTCTGTTCATTGCTGAGAGCAGTTGCTATATTAGTGTGATTGCACCCTAACCCTCCCTCAGCAGAGGAGAAACAGGGCCATAATCTACTTGCTGTTGATGACTTTCCCTTGTTTCTGGTGGTGCAGCAATCTCCTATTCATAGGATTTCATTATTTTTAGTATCAAAGAAGTTTACTTAGTGGAAACCAGCCTGCCTTATAACTTAAATTTGTTGAAATTATAACTTGGAGTATCCTGAAAATTTGGAGAAATATAGTTCTATCATTTTCTGGTGAAAATTTTTACATCACTATTATTTCTAGTCTGGTAATTAGAGTTACATTAATATTTTTCAACATGAACCAAATCAACATGTAAAAAGTTAGTTTAAAGCTACATTAGATTAAGAAAGCATAACTTGAAATAGTCTAATGCAGATCAACAAACAAGTTAATTATGTTGAAATCAAAGTTAAATTTGAATTATATATCTGAATTAAATATTCTAAGGTTTTATCTAAGTAAATTATGCTTGTATTCAGTTTACTGCTCTAGACTTTGGCCTGATGCCAACTGGAGATGCAAGTTTGCTGTATTACTTTGTTGGTATTATTTTGTTTTAAAATGAACTGTCATAACATTTGGCTATCGATATACCCTAAAATGAATATTTTATCATAAAGAGTTTGTTTTTCATATGTCAGATTTGATATTTGATTCCTTGCTAAATAATACAAATTTTCTTTAAAGATCTATTTGCTCTCATGTCTCCATTTTTACTTTCTTTTACATACCCAGCCTGTGGCCGTGGGTTCTACAAGTCATCCTCTCAAGATCTTCAGTGCTCTCGTTGCCCAACTCATAGTTTTTCTGATAAAGAGGGCTCCTCCAGATGTGAATGTGAAGATGGGTATTACAGGGCTCCATCTGACCCACCGTACGTTGCATGCACAAGTGAGTTGTACTATGAAAGTAAAGAAGGACTTTCCAATCCTTTCTACTCATTTTACTGTTGTGACATCATTGAAATAGATATTGAATTTGTAGTTCATTCTTAATTATACTTAAATATTGAATGTTGTTAAATTTAAATTTTAAGATATTTTTAAATATTTTAAATATTAAGATATAAAATACTTTTTCATAAACAGGTAAGGTTAATAATATAAATATATTTTACATCATCTTCAGTGTTATTTCCATGTCTGCTAAATTATGATACATTTTAACACTATCTTTCACATGTCTAAAAGGGATAAAAAATAAAATTAAGAGTTACTGGAGTTGGCTGGGCACAGTGGTTCATGCCTGTAATCCCAGCATTTTGGGAGCCGGAGGCCAGTGGATCACCTGAGGTCAGGATTTTGAGACCAGTCTGGCCAACATGGTGAAACCCGGTCTCTACTAAAAATACAAAAATTAGCTGGGCGTGGTGGTGTCTGCCTGTAATCCCAGCTACTTGGGAGGCTGAGGGACAAGAATCACTTGAACCTACCTGGGAGGCGGAGGTTGCAGTGAGCTGAGATTGTGCCATTGCACTCCAGCCTGGACAACAAGAAGGAAAGCCCATTGAAGAAAAAAGTTATTAGGGTCTTGCATGGATATTAAATGTTATTAAAAAGTAATGGTTTCCGAATTAAAATTCCATCACTAAATAGAACAGATCTCACAAAACAGAGCAAATCTCACATCTTGCTTTTTCAATTAATGAATGTTTGAGACCCAAATCTAAAGCCAATCTCAGACATTGGTATAAATCATTCTTGAGTATATTAAAATGAATAAATGTATTCTCCGTTTTATGGTTAAAAGGAGAACTATTTTTAAACTACTGAACAGCTGTTTTTTTAGGTGCATTAACAGTACTGTTTTAATTGCTTGGAAGAAAAATAGCTAGACTGTGGCAAAAGTACAAAGACAGTTGTTATCCTGTTTTCATTTTGACATATTAAAAGGAAAATAAATAAAGCCTCTTTAAGAAGGCTTTTTATACAGCTTCTCTAGTAAAGGTAATGAAATGTTTATGTGAAAGACAGCATTTCAACTCATTTCTCTTTGGTAATTGAGCCACTAAACATAATTCCCCATACAGATCCTTGTGTTCTTTCTGTTTGTATGGTTTTTTTTTCCTACTTTTGCTTATTTATTTATTTATTCTTGGTTTCCCAAGGGCCTCCATCTGCACCACAGAACCTCATTTTCAACATCAACCAAACCACAGTAAGTTTGGAATGGAGTCCTCCTGCAGACAATGGGGGAAGAAATGATGTGACCTACAGAATACTGTGTAAGCGGTGCAGCTGGGAGCAGGGTGAATGTGTTCCCTGTGGGAGTAACATTGGATACATGCCCCAGCAGACTGGATTAGAGGACAACTATGTCACTGTCATGGACCTGCTAGCCCACGCTAATTATACTTTTGAAGTTGAAGCTGTAAATGGAGTTTCTGACTTAAGCCGATCCCAGAGGCTCTTTGCGGCTGTCAGTATCACCACTGGTCAAGCAGGTATGTCTTACGCTTATCTTCACTGAATGGAATGTGACTGCTTACGTGAGGTGTCTTGCTTGAATATTTAGTTTCTCTACACAGAACTTGATATTTCCAGTTTGTTGGTTATTTATAGCTTTAACTTTTCTTGTTGCTTGTTAAATTATTAGCATACTCATTAACATCTTCAGAGATCTGTAAACAAAAGGAGATGAAATTGGCTGGGTATGGTGGCTTACACCTGTAATCCCAGCACTTTGGATGGCTGAGGTGAGCAGATCATGAGGTCAGGAATTCAAGAGCAGCCTGGCCAGCATAGTGAAAGCCCGTCTTTAGTAAAAATACAAAAGTTAGCCAGGCATGGTGGTATGCATCTGTAATCCCAGCTATTTGGGAGGCTGACGCAGGAGAATCACTTGAACCCAGGAGGCGGAGGTTGCAGTGTGCTGAGATTGCACCACTGCACTCCAGCCTGGGACCACTGCATGCCAGCCTGGGCAACAGGGTGAGACTCCGTCCTCAAAAAAAAAGATAAAATTGTAAACCCTTAAGACTGCTATAAGATAACTCCATTGAAAGATCTTGATGAGGGTAGTAAAAATATTGGTCAAAATGAAATAAGGATATATACACACTTTTACCTTTTTGTTTGGTATGCTCGTGATCATAATCTACATTATAATTAGGAATAGTGAAAGACTTGGCTTCATTGTCTCACAATAATGTTTCCAATTTTTTACTACCTAGACTATGATCTTTGTAGTATATGACAAGTGTGCATTTAAATTTGCATGAGGGAATTTTAAGTTCATCAGTAGACTTGTAATCATATTAATTTTTGTTTTTATATTAGAATAAATGGCAGATTTCATGAAGATTTCAGAAGAAATGGCATAACCGTTATAATTGTAAACTTCTAGCTTAGCTGAAAAGCAGTTTTCACTTTTTCCTCACTGGCGCTTGAGAAGCCCTCCTTAATTATTCTTTGCTGTGGTTAAGTGTGTTTTGGAAAATACAAATTGGAAACTTTCTAAACCTTCAGAAAAATCTTATTACTGTAGAAAATCTCATAAATTAGGGGTTTTCTCAATCTTTTGAAAAATTCTTATTGCTGAAGATAGATGCTATGTAGTAAATGCAATCAAGTGCTATTTTATCAACAATATTAAAATCGGGCCTTGACTAGAGTATTGTGTTGTGTGAACAATGTAATAAGCTTATAATGGGGTCCCCTTGGTCTTTGGCTGGCTGTCTAAAAGCAATCAGTATTATCCTAAATTCCTGGGCACAGACTGATCTATTCTTCCTTTCCATGCCAATTTTAACAAACTGTTATCTATTTAAATTATATCTACATAATGAAAACTATGTATATCATCTCAGGCTTACCACTTTGAATAGATTAGTGGGTTTTTATTCTAAAGGTTTCATTCTCATGCTTATTTTAAAGGCTCTTTCAATCAGAACTCCTATTTAAGAGTAGATATCTGAAGGTAAAACTTAGAAATGTAAATCTTTAATAATTAGGCAAAAAATAACTGATTTAACCAATTACCTGGACTTACGTATTTTGCTTTGGACTGACCTCTTTTATTAGCAATATTTAAACTATTTCTTTTAAAATACTGTTGTCATTAGATAGTTCCACTTGTGTTGTTTTATATTTAAATTTGTCATCAAAACTTTGCAGTGAATAGATCTAAAACATTTTAGTTTTATGATTTTGACATAAGAGCTGCTTTTGTAAGTATTTTGTTTGCTTTGTTTTTTTATTATTTTTTCTTTTTTTGTGTAAGTATTAATAGAAACTTAGTTCTATGCTAGAATGATGTTTTATTTCTGCTAATATCAAGAAGTGACATTTTTTTTTTAATATAACCAGGAGATGCTGAAATAGTGTTTGCCAAATTGGTGACTTTGCAGATGTCTTTTCATGTTTCTAAAGTATCTATTGTTTAATTTCTCAAGTTAATATATAGGCTAAATACATTATCAATTTTCTGTAAATTTCTTGAATCAAATATCTCACAGATGTTATGTAAAATGGCTTTGGATGTTGATTCTCTTCTGGTTAAGAACAAACTAGGTTGGCTGGACGTATTTTTGTTGCTTTATTTGTTGAGGAGGTTGATTTAATTGTACAAAAAATATATTGTGATGGTTGTACAACCCTGTAAATATGCTAAAACCACTTAATCACATATTTAAAAATGAATACATTTTATAGTATTCAAATTATACCTCAATAAAAACCAAAAATGGTTAAAAGAATACATATAATTTTATTAAATAACAAATACAAAATAAAGGTTTAAAAACTAGGTTTGTACTTTTATATTAAAATACTAATTGATGATTGCTTAGTCTTCACTACATCTCAAATGCTAAAACTCATGAATTTACAGTTAGCTTTTTCTAACAGAGGAAATTTAGAATCTATTCGTAATTATTGTTCTATTACATGAGTATACTCACTTCCCCCTGTTACCATGTTTTTGATCTTCCTAAAGAGGGGTGATAGTTCCTAACTATCAAAGGAACCCTATAAAACCCTTGAACTTATCATTATCCATTAAACAAATAGCATCCCTTCTGAACTAGTTTATGCTACAATCACTTCAACAATGAATTTAAGTCTATATTTCTGGTTAGTTCTCCTCCTCCTCAGCAGTCCACTAATGCCTAGTACAAAAGGGTTTATGAAGAGAATTTTCTGTTTCTGGGAAAGCTTAGAGAGTCAGGATAACACATAATCAGCCAGTGCTAGAAAGGTAGTATGTGCACTTTGTAGTTCCTTTTATGTTTAGGGTTTAGAACACAAAACCCTATACCAGTGTTTGTGTGAGTAGAAGTATATTGAACATCTTTTCTCCCTTGCACAAGGGAGGAATCAGGCCATTAGTATTAAAAGCCTTGAGTTCTAGTTTCTACTACTATGCGGTATATATATTTTGGGTGGACCACTAAAGTTCCACATGAAAAAAAAAAGTGGGAATAAAATAATATCTACCTTCTTGTATATCCTTTTAAGTGAGATGATATTAGAGAAAACTCATAAATTGGCATAAAAATGCTAATGCAGTAAATAGCAAATGAATGCCAATTAGTCCTCTTTTTATGTAACTCTTTGGGAACCTGTCAAGGCAAAATGCACCAATTTCTTTATCTGCAGCAGCATGAGGGAAAATAATGGAAGTGCAGAATTGGCAGTTAGGTATTATAACTTGGGAAGAGGGAGAAATTAATTTTGTTTGGCCTGTAAAAAATATGACTGTTACCTAGTTATCAGTTATCTTGTAGTTGATGTTCTTATGTAAACTAATGATTTTAGCTTTAACATAGACTTGTATTGAAAAACATGATATTTTAATGTTCATATTTATATAATTTTTATATTTACTTATTATGAACATACCATACACAAGATGGCTGAAGCATACATTTTTTGTTCTTGTTGTTTTGTTAATAATTATATTGACCTATTAAGACTGAAGTCACAGAGATGAACTTATGTACAAGGGAGATTTTTTATTTTAGACGAGGAAGTAGGGAGAAAATGTGTATTTAATTTACGATAGTATAATCCTTATTCTTCCATATATTTAAATGCTTTCTTTAAAAAATGTCCTCTTTTAACCTTTTATGTTAAGTTCAGTAGTACATGTGCAGGTTTGTTACATAGGTAAACTTTTGTCATGGGACTTTGTTGAGTAGATTATTTCATCATGCAGGTGTTAAGCCTAGTAGTCCTTAGTTATTTTTCCTAATCTTCTCCCTCCTGTCACCCTCCACCCCCTAATAGAACCCAGTATATGTTGTTCCCTCTGTGTGTCCATGTGTTCTCATCATTTAGCTCCTACTTATAAGTGAGAACATGTGATACTTGGTTTTCTGGTCCTATGTTAGTTTGCTAACAATAATGGCCTTCTGCTCCATCCATGTCATTCCGAAGGATGTGATCTTGTTCTTTTTTATGGTTGCATAGTATTCTATTCTTAAGCACTATTTAAATGCTGCTTTTTAATATTAGTTTGGCCAATTATATTAAGCATGTAGTACATGTCAAGCACTACAGGGGATGCTAAGGATAGGAAGGCAAAAAATAGTTCTCTTCTTAAATATCTAATAATAGAACACCTTACTATAATGTGACACATGTTGTAGAACAACATTGGGAAAAAAATACAAAAGCACTGAAGAAAGAATGCTTCATTCAGAGAACAAATGAAAATAAAGAAAAAAAGAGAAATAAAATAAAATAAAATAAAATAAACAGAGAACAAATAAAAGCCCTTACTGAAAAGATGCCAGTCAATCTAGAGTTTCAGAATGGATGTGACTTTGCCAGATATAAAAGTAGGAGTATAAAAGTAAGTCCTATTCCAGGCCCTGAATAATGCTACCCCTCTTCTCTAATCAGAGCATGGTAATTGCCACTACCTTCCATCCTGAGAGTAAGTATGGTAGCATAGAAATAGTATGCAGAAGTATGAAAGTTAATAAAAACAGATCACTCAAAAAATGCTGTTTCTTTAATACTTCATTCACTCTGGGATTATTTAAGCAATTATAATATGTGGTTTCTCCTCAAAGGGACATAGAGGACTTAGCAATTATCCTTCAAATCAGAAACTGTGTCATGTTTATCTGTGTCACCACCATCAAGTACAGTCCTCTCTGCATACTAGCTGTAAAAAAAAAATGTTTTGAAATTAAGGCCAGTGGGAAAACTGGAAAAATTAAATCATTATACTAGAGTGAAAGCATTTAGGCATTAATAGAAAAGACATATTATTTGATATTAGATGACATAATTACATTTTTTTTAGACAAGTTACTTTACCTCTTTATACTAGAATTTTCTCAAGTGGTACACTATTTGACTCCACATATTGTAAAAGTTGAGCTAATAGCTTAATTTCAGGCACATTTATCAAAATAAAAAGGTATGTTACAGTACTGAAGCAATTATAGTAGTAAGAGCAATAACTTAAAAATTACTATTTATTGAACACTTACTATGTTCCTGGTATTTTTTGAAATGTAAAAAGTACATGAAAAGAGTGTCAAAGATAAGCCACCTAACTTTTTTTGGCCTCATGTAGTCCCCATAGGCAACTGAGAGATTTGAGACAGAAGACCTCTCAGAGCTCCTCATATGTCCATAACTAAACACACAAAGTAATAACTCAGTGTTTGGTACAACACTGTGCTACACTATTCACTGCACACTCTTAATATCTGAGTAATAGTATACATGTACTATAGCTTTTAATGGGAATAACTTTTATAATGCTCTGGAAAGCACTGGGAAGGAGTTAGGATGAAAACTGAAACCTCTTGAAAGAGGTTAGTGATAGTTTCTCAAGTTGGGCTCCTCAGGAAGCAAATACTTAGATGGAGATTAGTATGCACAAGTTTTATTAGGAAGAATTTTTGGGATCAATACCATCAGACAGAAGAGAAGGAAGCAGAACTGAGCAGAGCAGAGCTGAGCTGTGATGCAATCTCATTGAAATCCTCAGCCAACTTCTTGGGGAGCTCTCTACCTGTAATCAACCCTCAGGTTGTCCCTAGATGACAGTTTTATACGTCTGTGTTGTCCAGACATTTGTTGCAGTTTTCCCTAGGAAGGAACAAGGTGTTATTTTTCAGAAAGGAAATTCTAAATGAGGGAGGGAACTGAGGTCTGTTTTCCGGCAAATATCTCGGCAGCTGGGCAAATAATTTCTTCATTCCTTTTCTAAGAGGAATGTGATCAGCCCATCACACCATCTAGTGTAGGTAGTTAAATCATGCAAAAGAATAAGAGGGGCAGCATTCAGGGTGTGTTTATAGAATAATGGTATGAACTAGATGAATAAAGATTTTTGGGAAATTTTATTTTTTAGCAAAAGAGACTTTTCTAGATAGACAGTGGGGGAAACCTGAGTGTTTTTGAACAGGCAAGTAACGTGATTGACCCTGGTTTAATTTTTGTGTATCTTCCACATTTGACATATTACATATAGTACTTTGTTTAAAAAAAATTCTCCTGCCTAGTCTTAATTACTATGAAAAATATTTACAAAAAAATATATTTTCTAAAATATGAGAAAGCTTCAAAGAATCTGCCATTATGATGTGGAGACATCTTTTTGTTTATTCAATACTTCAAGTTTTTAATACATTAAGAAAGCATTAAAGTATTTAACACTTTAAGTTCTGGGGTACATGTGCAGAACATACAGGTATGTTACATCTTAATTATCTTCAAAGATCTATTTGAAGTCTCTCAAAAAGAACTTTTTTCCTCATCATCAGTTTTGTTGTGTATGGATGAATGATCTATATGACAATCACACAGATTATGTTAAAATTTAAACAAAATGTGTGGAGTTGTTAAGAACTGATATTATTTTAAAAGTAAAATGTTGAGGGTTCGATTGTGTGACTTTACAAAGTTCACACAGTAAATTATATAGTGATGCCCCAAATGATTGCAATCAAGTACACTTCTTACCTCAAAATTATTGTGTTTATGCAATCTTATCATAGAGTGCTATCTTTAAATATGTACCTCCATAATCCATTACATGAGAACTTGCAGATTGGTTTAATGGTCAGTGATAAGAGCTGCTAAGTGAAAAGGAGACCTACTAAGAAGTATTATTTCCTGAGAATATTAATAAATGTGATCTTTGTCGGATAGCATTGCTAAATGTAGCATTTGTCTTCTCATTATTATTTTATTACACTTCTTCAGGAAACTTTAAAAACAGCCCTGCATATTTTTAATTAACTAATTTTCCTGTTTTTCAATACCCAGATCTAATTTCTCAGCCAAAATAAAGATTTGCTTTAGTATTCACTTTAATTTGATTTGTAATGTTTATATAATGTACCAGATGAAATATAACCTGAGTCGTATGATATAGCATTATATAAAGCAAAATTATCCCCCAAAAGACAAAACCAACAGTCATTTTCTTTGTCAGATATAGCTTCATTCACATTAATTAATGTGACTCGACTGTGACTGTTTTCTCATAAATTAACTTAGATCGTCTCTTTTCAATGATTTCGTGGGCACACATCAAGTTATATGTCTTTTAACAAATAACACTTAAGTTTGTATATTTTTATACTTGTTATGAATTTATAAGATTGATTTATATTTTAAAGCAACATGATAAGAAAACATATTTTCTTATTTGAGAACATTTACTGATGATATAAAATAATATTAAACACAACATTCTCTACAGGGTGAAACAGAAATATAATTGTTTCATCACTAGGTTAAAAAAGATATAAATGCAAAAACAGGAACCATTTTGTAGAGATAATGTTACTGTTATTAAAACATACATTCATAGGCACATCTACAGCATCTGCAGCAGAAAATCAGTGGAATGAGTTACCTTTAACAGTAAATTGTTCAAAATATGTGTTTCTGTAATATCTTGACATTTTATAAACCTGAGGCATTTAAAAGTGCAAGATTTAGTAATTCTCATTCATGCTACAGGGCATGATATTTTAGTAGTTCACATCCTTTGCTTAAACAAGGTGTAATTTTAGAGTGTTAGAAATTTAATTATTTAATATTTAAGTATTTTTTGACACCATAAATATGAAAACATATATATAGATACACTTACATTTTTATTTAGTGGCTGTAGGTAATTAAAACATACAAAAGGTTGATGTTTTACATAGTGTTTTAATAAAATTTTAATTAGGTAATAGACTACCGTGTTGACATTAATACTAATAACCAGAACTTATGTAGTGCTTACTATAATACATGTTGATTCTTTTACACATAAAGGCCCATATGCTTGCACAGCATCTTCACATTTCAAACATATAAGGGAAGTTTGAGAGAAAATTACGTTTCTGCGATAAGGTCTTACAGTAAGTGTATCATATTTGTAACATTCTTCACGTATTACTTGTGAAAAGTTTATCTTTCCTATTAGGCTTCATGTTATAAGAAAATGGTGGTACCTTTGATCATATTCTCTAACCCCATTAACATGTTGGGCCCAGGGTAGATGATTAGTAAATATTTGTTGATTGAATACATAAATTCTTTGTATACTCTAATATGAATAGTGAATTTCTTAGGCTATCTAGGTGGTTATAGAAGACATTAGTTTAATTCAAATGAAATAATATTACTTAAATTATGCAATGAGTACATAAGCTAATAATTTGAAGGATATACATTCTGTAATTTTGTCCTAAAACTGTAAATATATTTAAAATCATAAACTGTTTACAGCCATAATGGAGTATTTAGGCAGAAATATGAAACAAAAGTATAAATAACCCTTAACTTTGAAAACTTTTGTAATGCTTCATATTTTGAAAGCTTGCTGAACGTATAATGAATTTATATCTTTTATATAACATTGAATATGTAAAAGCACAGAGATCCAGATTGGGGATGATTTCATTAGTACCTGGGAACATAATACTAGCTTTTCATACATTAGTTTAGTATTTTTTGTAGTTTGGTATATTTAGGTTTTAATATTTTTGTATTTTTTGGCTTTGTGACAGCTTTACAGCATGGCTGTGCTATGACACTACTCAATGAGATCGTACATAAGGAAATGCGTCTAAACAACCTTTCTTCTCATCCCCACACTTTAATCCTGCCCCCTCAACTCCCTGATCTCCAGTCCAAATATCTTTCTGAGTTGCTGAATCTGTCCTTTTCTAATATTGTTAATATTTGTAATGAAATATTTAGGCTTTTCTTAAGGTTATGATGACAAATTGATCTGCATACTGTTTAATGGACATGCTTTTTGTAGACACTTGATACAATCCTAGTATCGGGTGTTTTAAGTTGCTTCTCATATATTTCCGATTTAAGGCTTCTTAAATTCTTTGATCTTTGAATTGCTACTTTGCAAATAACGATGTTTACATACCTGGGAAGTAAGAGTTCATTTTTGGCAATAACCCAGTTATTCTTCTGCTGCGATGGAACTGTGTCCTCCCAAAATTCATATGCTGAAGCCCTAACCCTCAATGTGACTGTATTCTCGACTCTCCTCCACATACACTGAGAAAGGCCGTGTGAGCACATAGCAAGAAGATGACCATCCACAAGCCAGAAAGAGAGGCTTCAGCAGAAACTAAAATCTGCTGGACATTGACTGGGGACTTCTAGTCCTCAGAACTGTGAGAAAACAGATTTCTGTTTAAGCCCCTCAGTCTGTGGTATTTTCTTATAGAAACCAATGCAGATGAAGACTAATACTGATCCTTGATAATGTGATTCCATCCTATTATTTTAAAGAAAAGTCTTTGTTTTCCATACGCATGAGGACAGCTAAGGCATGTAAACTTTTATTTATGGGGCAGGAAATGACAGTTGTAGAAATTTTATGCATTTCTATGATTTTTCACCTCAAAAAATGTACTAAACTTGTTTAGTGCAGTATCTTTGTAAGTACCAGAATGATCAATAGTAATGTTTTATTTTCAATGTCCAAGACAGGTTTTTATGTTTTAACAGAGCCGGTTAATCATCTAATAAATTGTAGAAAGTGACAGAACATTGATGGTAACAGAATATCCAATACAAAATTTGTTATAAATTTTGTTCCTACATTTTGAAGCTTGGGCAAGTTTGTCAAATTCTTGGCAATTTTAAACCAGCAAATTCTGCATGATTAAGAAATGAGTACCATTTCAGGATTTTCTTAGGAAAAAGCGCTTATAGCTCTATGTTTTGGAGACGTAAATTTGTAATTTGCTAAATTTAAGCATCCTCTTCAAAAAATATGACTTCCCATTAGGATCATTATCCTGGAATAGTCCATAATGATGGAATTATATAAAGTAATTCTTATTACATATATTGCCCTTAATAGAAGATCCTTTATTTTGCAATTGCAAGTTTATGGGGTAGACATTGTAAGTGAGGTGAATATTCATCTACTAGAGTAATATTTCCAAACAAATCGCCACTTTGCCTTTAGGGTAAAGAAGTTTATTCAAGTGAGATATACATACTCTGTTTTAAGTAAAATGTCACTAATCAGATGACCTGTTCTTTACTTTTAGGGGGAAAATTTAAAAAGCAGTTTAACAGGAGAGACTTAAATAAAATACACAAGTTTTTTCAGGGCATAACCTTAGGTAAATATACATTGAATTCAGTGTCCTTTTCAGGAGGTACCAAACAATTGTAAATTATAAAAAATAATGAGTATGTTGTGTTGTGGTAATACTGTGCCAGAAATACAAGCTAACACATTTGTAATAGGTTTCCAGTATACGTTGACTAAAGAAGTGTTTTGGGGTCATCCTTCCTTGACAGAAACCAGTTAGCTGATTTGCTTGGTTCCATTGTAAAAACAGGTTTTGATCCATGAGTCATGAATTCGTCTTTATGTAGCCAGCTATCATGCCCATTTCTCTAAGTGTTACTGAAGCAGTAGCTTGGTGTAGACAGATACACTCAGAAAAATTTCATCTAAGAACAAGAAATCAATAAACTGCATTTCAGAGAATGAAAAGCCAATGGATAGTAATTTCATACATTATTCATGTAAAGACAAAGGCACATAATATGAATTGGTAATAATGATGACAACAGTAGTAAAAATGCGCTTCAATAAGTTTAAAGCATATGTAGGTTTCCTCCCAGTCCCAATTCCTATGCACTGCTACTGTCAATCACATATACCATTTTCAGCCCTGAATCAGCTAAGGGTCATAGCCTTGACAGCTATGAAATGTAGGCAAAAGGAGATTGTCTTTAAATTTGGACAAGAATTTAGTTGTTGTTCTGTTTTCAGTACATGTGTTCAGAGGGAATAAATGTTGATTATTTTATCCCTTGCTTCCTTGGTGATGAATTGAAGCAAATTTGATCCAGACAAGCAATCTGGTGGAATGATGCAGAGCCATCCCCCAAAAAAAAAACATCTGTGCTAATCCACCAGTGCAGTACATTAGAGCTACAAGGAAAAGACATTGATCCACAGGAATCATTAACAGTTTTAACCAACTGATCCAAGTAATAGGGTAAAGGAGAGAACACTATCAAGATCTTGCTTTTCAGATCTGTCAGTTACAACTGCAAAATCAAGATTGTTGCTTGCTTGAATTGTAACTGTTTTTACGACTTTGGTTCCCTTTGTACTAGTGTAAGCAATAAATAAAGATCAATTAAGAGGTTAAAAACCCTGGGAAAAAAATTACCCAAATTTCCTGCACTTAATTTACAAATAGGTCAGTCACAAAGGGAGAGATAATTGCTTCAACCCAACAAAATTAATCAAGGACAAGGCAGAGCAGATGATGTATGTTCTGTGACAAAGTACATGGCAGAGAGGTACATACAGACGTGTAGCTGCTTGCCTTGTTTAAGACCCAAGGACTACAGAGGAAGATTTGTGAAAAACAATTAGCCTAGCTGTAGAGCATGCAGTTCTTAATTATCCATAGCATGTTGACATCAGATAATTGGTGTCTTAATTTTTAATATTTTGTCATTAACTTCAGCATATAGAAAGATGCAGAACATTGTCTGAGCATAGCATTCATAATGGAAATTGTATATGATAATAAAAACAAAACCAGTTAAGCCATATCACTATTGCATTATTCAAATATTGCTAATACTCTTAACACCCTTAACTCCAGTTATGTCAGACTATATCACTGTGAGCTGATGTATGTATGCGTATAGACATATATAGACAGTAATAAGTACATGTTCTTTAACTTCATACATTTTATGAGTACATATGTATTCCTAAGAGAATGGGCATCAGAATCACG
Organism: Saimiri boliviensis; assembly: GCF_048565385.1. Classification (NCBI taxonomy): domain Eukaryota; kingdom Metazoa; phylum Chordata; class Mammalia; order Primates; family Cebidae; genus Saimiri; species Saimiri boliviensis. The sequence continues at coordinate 75,615,791 of NC_133452.1, forward strand.
GTAGGGCTTAAATGTTACAGATTTAGGAATTATATGCCTATAGACGGTGAATTAATGAGTGCCCTTTCCTGAGAAGAGGAGTGAAGATATAATTTAAAAATTTGACAAAAAAGTTTTGAGAAAACCGCTAGTTAAGAATTGGAAGAATTTCAGAAGCACATGACAAAAACCAATGATGGGTGGCCAGGCCAGTTGACTAAGAGGGCTGTCACAGTTACCAAAGGAAGGGAAATTTTCTCATTAAGCTAATCATAGAATCAAGTGTCACAGGAGGTTGATAGAATGAAGACATGAGAAGATCCATTGGATTTGAAAATTTGGAGCCCTGAGAAACAGTTTTTGCTAGATAACTTGAGGAAAAAAATATCATAATGATATTTACCATGGTCAAATCAAAGCCTGACACTATGGCATACGTAATATTCAGCTCAATAATGGCTGAATTGAATTGTAATAGATTACTTTTTATGCTGATTTCATACAACATTTATCAGACTGGTAAAGGCTTTAAGACAGAGAATGAGTCTGAATTTTGTTTGGAAAAAATTACTGCCTTCGTTCTTTACTGATACATTATCATAACCTTGTTTTCTCCTTGTTTTGACATCTCATCCTGTTTTCTCACATCCCTGACATCACCAAGTACCCAAACAGAGCCTCACATAAATTTCGGTGTTGATAACCTGATAAACTCAAAAATAAAGGTCATAAAAGGAAAGATGTTAATTCTACAAAGATAAACTGAGTTTATAACTATCTCTCCTCTAATGTAGTATCATTAATATTAAAAGCTGTAAAATCCCATGACTGTTTATACACCTCTCATAGAGAGACTATTATGATAGATAGATGATAGATGGATACACATATATCTCTTCTTCATTCTCCAGTAGATTTTAAATTATATGTCTCAAATCATGTACTTGCCAATAAAAAAAAGTATAACCACCTAAAAATTTGGAAATTTTATTTTTGCTATGTTCAATATTTGTTAATACTGATAAATCTTTTATTTTTAGTCATATGTCCTATATCTTTGAAAATTATGTGTACAAAGAACAGAGAGCTGTAATCTTATTTCAACAAACATTGGATATTAATATAATTTGTAAGTGACTTCTGCTACACCTGCTGCATTAAACACTGGTGTTATATTTGAAAATATGCTAGCTGACCTCCTCTAGACTGCTGTCTGCCTTCTTTGATGTTTCATTATTTTCTTCAATCCAAGGATGAAATGGATGAATGGATCTTAATTATAGTGTCCTGGTGACTCTTTTTTGCAGACCATTTTTCTGGACAAGCATCAGCTAATCTGACAAATCATGAACAGTTTACTTGATAGTTTGGCTGGGATTAAGTTACTAACTGGAACCTGAAGGGAGTGTGAAGAGCAGTGTCCCCTGATAATATGCACTGGGTGTTTGCTATGGCTGTTTTCAATTTTAATTCATAACCTTTAGGAATGAAGAACTATAAACTGATAATTCCCTGACAGACGTATTTTTATACACTTAAATTTATAGCACTTCAAACACAAACCCTGTGTATCCAATTTACATATCTAAAATCTACATCATGTGTTTGCATTTTTTTATTTCTGGACTTTTCACTGTGTAGAAAGAGCTACTATGTAAAATTTTTATTTAAAACAATTTTAGAAATATTTCTTTCTTAGAATCAGGTTAAAACATTTGCAATTATTTTTTTAATTGCATGTAATTAAGCAAATTTGATTATGTTTTAATTTGAAGTATTTTTATGTGATCCTGGGATAGATTGTTGAAGGAATTTGAGTTCAAATTTTGGATGTTTTTCAAGTTCAAATTAAAAAGTATACATTTTTGGAAAAGTCAAACAACTATTTGAAGGTTTGTAGTAAATCAGTATTATTGAAAATTTTCCAAGGAACAAAAATTGTTCAACCTTTATGTTTAGGTTATTATTATTTCTTCTAATAGTAATTGATTTTTTGTGAATTCCATATGCCATATGCTGGATGACATGGTTGTTTTGTTCAGCATAAAGTTTGCTCTTGCAGACAATATGCATTTTATATATATATATATATATATATATATATATATCAGTAAAGACAAGACATGTTCATTAGTTAGAGAAGGCAAATGAATAACATGTAAAGCCATATTTTCTAATACCTTTAATTTAATTGGACTTTTTGTTTCATCTTTCTGCTCTTAGTTGCATAATAATCAGATATAAGATAACTCAACATAGAAATTAGAGTTAGTATCCTTCTGGGTAACTGAAATTACCCGGCCATCCTGATAAAACTGTTTTTTTATTGTTCGTACAGTGTAAATAAATATATTGGCAATAAAGAATTAACAGTACATTCAGGAAGACTTTATTTAATAATGACAATGTAAAATACTTCTTGTGCCATTCAATTTATCTAATTTATAACTGTATTTGATTACTCCAGCATGCCTTTATCTGTAAGAATTGCACCCTAGGGACTAGTAAACTTATTAATTCATCACTTGTCTTCTTTTATGGTTGCAATTCCCATTATAGTATGAGCATAGAGTGATACTCTCTTCTGAAAGCTGCCAGCCAACTGGTTCCAGTCTAGCTGACCTTTTGTTTGTAACTGTGGTCCCAATGGTTTTTCTATTGGCTTATGTTTCTAATAGATTACATTACAATCTACCTTTTTGTCTTACGGTATCATGATGAGGAGAGGACAGCAAGACTGAATTCCACACCTGCAATTACAGAGTTTTAAAAAGAGGAAAGACTTGCTTCAAGTTAACCTGTAAGGCTTTTAAAAAATGCCTTTTGATTTATCTGTCACCTGATCCATCAGCAATGAATAATTTTCATGGAAGGTGCACTTTAATTACATTCCCATTTGACTTGCATTATCAAGCCTTATCTAGGTAATTAATCTCACCAAGTATCCAATTTCGGTCTTTATTGCTGGCAGGCAGGCCTTCAGAACTATGTGTGCTTGAATGGATATTGGGTCTTTTTCACCAGGCAGCCCCTGAAAGAGATCTGAGGCCTTCCAAATCTTGAAAGTATGCCTATGAATTTTTTCTCTTAGATATTGTGAATACATTATATTTGATATCACAAATATAGTTCCATAATCAAATCTATAGATTTTTGTAATCATGAAAATGATATTAAAATTGAGTCACCTTTCCCTTCTGGGTGTAACCAATCTGCGTGTCATTTTATATGTAGAGGATCTGTGCTGAATTATTAACTATAACTAACATCTGTATCAGTTTGTTGGTGTAAATTTGCGACAGCTACCACCTAAACGTCAGCATGTTGGTTTAGTTCAGAATTTTAGGTTTATATGAATTCAGGTGAATTAGAGGTAAAGATGGTTAGATAAAATTAGATATATTTACAATTAGCCTTGTGCGTTTTAACTTAAATTATATACTCTGTTTTCTACAACTTTGTTTCTTCTGAATTATCAGATACCTCACTTTTTATATTTCCATCTTTTGATTTTCATAATTTTTACTTCTTAATTTCCCACACTGATTAATGTCAAAGGTTAGTGATCTTAACAACTTAGTTTACACACACACACACACACACACACACACACACACACACACACAGAGTCTCTCTCTTTCTGTCTCTCTCTCTCAAAATAATTTTGAAACATAAAATGTGCCTTTCTGTTGTAGTCTGTTTTATCATCTTGTGCAAAAATGCGTAAATGTTTTACGGTTTTTAGATTTGGAAATTATGATTAACTGTATGTGTAGCATTTTACTTCTCTGAGAATATTTTAAGAAATCCTGATGGTTCTCAGAAAGTCAAATTAAAATATAGAGTAGATGGATTGGCTGTTTGAAAGTGATCTAAATATCTGACATTATTTTAAGCTATAGATTGTCTGATTTACAGAAGGGAAGGCAGTCTAATCTTCAATGGACTAAATAGGTTGTAATGTTTACACAGCAAGAATTTTGGAAAATTTGGACTGATGGTACTAGGAGAAAGAACAAGTACTTTTTCAGTTTCCACTGTCACCCCACACAGGTAAGGCCATGGATCTCTGCCCCTTTCTCTGAGTTCTCTCACAAACTACTGCCTGTATCTCCACAAGACTATAGATTGTGATTGCATTTATAAGTGTTCCACTATCAAACTTTACACAGCTAACTTTGGTTGTTTTTTTTTTTTTTCTCTCTCTTAAGGTATAACTTTAACTTGACCTTTTATTTTTTACAAAAATAATTGAACACATTTTAATGGAACACGTAATATGGATTCCTAAGACAGTTAACATTTCTTTGTACAAATCACATGGAATTTTTCTATCTAAGTTATTAGTTTCCCTTGTCATTTAGAAATAAATATTGAATTTTTTAAAACTGGTTTAGGTGCAATTATATATAGGAACATTTTACTACAAATTGAGTATCCCTTATTCATAATGCTTGAGACCAGACGTGTTTCAGATTTTGAATTTTTTTTGGATTTTTGGAATATTTGTATTATATTTACTGGTCTAGCATTCCCAGTCTAAAAGTACAAAGTCCATAAATGATCCAATGAGCATTTCTTTTGAGCATCATATCAGTGCTCAAAATTTTTTAATTCTGCAGCATTTTGGATTTTAAGTTTTAGATTGGGTATTCTCAACCTGTACCCATAATATTTCTGGAATGAAGATGTGCTAATTTAATATTTTGATTAGATATATTATTGTATACAAACCACACACTAGGTAAAATCAGAATTTAAATTGGCCAGGAAGATTCATTGCTGAATGATCTAATATTGTGAATTCTGCAGTAAACTTTATGTGCACACATACACACACATATAGACATATATATATATATATATATATATATATATATATACAGACATGCAGATATGTATATATCATGTGGTATAAATACATATGAATTCATATTATACATTTTTAAAGAAACTTATTTGTTTATATAGTATGACGTATACTTCCCCTAATAATCAGACATATATCTAAACAAAGAGTTTATGGCTCATTAACATCTGCCTCTATGTTTAGTTCCCTTTGGAATCTTTGAATCACAAGAATTTATATTTCTCAGTGATTGTTATTGTTCCCTGTAACACCATTTTGAATTTAAATATGGCAAATTTAATTAATCTACTGTATATAAAGGAAAAGATTATTTGTACATTCCATAGTAAATAAATAGGGTCTAGTTTAGTACTTAGGGATTACTTGTTAACCAGAAACATCCCCAAAGTTATTTTACTTTTCTCATATATATTCTTTAGACATATGTTTTTTTCAATGTATTGACATGCCAAAAATATGTATTGCCTGGACTGGTTTACATAGTGAGTAAATATACCGAGCCCAGTGGAATATTTTTCTATATCACAATAAAATCAGTTTCTATGTAATAATGAATCTAAAGAAAGAAAGACATAAAAGATATATCAGAGAAATTGGACACTGGATTTAGAATCAAAATGTTTCAATACCAGATTGAACACGTTGTTTTTTGACCTTGGGCAAGTAATACAATCTTTCTATCTTATTAGTTAATCTCAGTATTAGATGAAGCAATACATGCAAAAGTGTTTTATAAAATAAAAACTTCATGCAGTTGTGGGTCAGTGGTATTGATGTAGTAGAATTGTATTATATGCTATAAATTTAACTGTGACAAAGTACAGTTTCAGAAAAATTAACAAAATAATGCAGATTATTATACAAGATTAATGTTGTCTTCACTCTCAAAATATGTAGCCCTCTCAATAACCAGGACTACAAAAGAATAATAAATCATTGACTATTCGCTAAACAAGTAATGTTGATGTTTTAAAAAACCAATTGTTGGGCAAAATTTCAGGAATTAATGAGTTGTATTAGATGTAATCAGTTTATAAAAATGAACTTTGAATTCTGAAGACACTGTCTCCCAATAAATTAAAAACTTATTTTCATTGCCAGTTTTTGTATTATGTTTTTAGAAAATGGTGCTAAATGTTCATGAAATATTTTATTCCTGTGCACTTTGAGAGATCATTATTTGATAAAATATAGTTACAGTATTATATGTGTATGTATATATGTACAAAATTTAATATTCATTTAATTTAACATAAAATTTGATTATCTCTCTAGGCATAGATACAGATATAGCTATAAAGAGGGATGTATAATATAGAGATAATATCTCTATACACAGATATGGCTATAATGAGAGAGGTATAATATAGAGATATTTAATATGTATTATAATATATAATATATATGATTTTCTTCTCTGTCAGACTACAGAATCTCTTCCATCATTGCACTCAATTTATATTGTGTTTTGAGGGTAAGACAGTATAACTTTGGAAGAGAATTATTTTATAGGAGTAACACTGAAAAGATTCTAAAGATTAACACTCTGTAGCTGTTTAAGTTTTTAAGGTATATTCTGTATCCCACCTCCATTAAACATATAAGCAAATAAAATTCACTATTAAATATTTAGGTATAATTGATAACTTTAAGGAAATTTTAAATATCTCTGAACATCTGTTTTTGAAATTTAAGCCCATTTATAGCCAAACTGGGCAAAAAAGAAATAAGATTTATTGGAATGCTGATTTGGAGAGAAAGTTGAATTTTAGTGTTGCAGAGGTGGCATAAAAATCACAAGCAGAATATCCCCTTGCGTAACTTTGTAGGAGCTTCCAAGGTACCTGAAAGTCTTCCTCTTATTTAATATATTCGATTGCTTTCAAGTTATTGTATGCACACACTAACACATACATCCTGCTTAGACTATTTCAAACTATTAAATTTAAAAAGCGAGAATTAGGAAGCTGAAGAATGTAAAACACAAGAAAAGAGGGAGAAAAGAGAAGGCTGTGGTTTCCACATGCGCTCTGAATTTGGATGGAGTTGCCTATGAATGACAACAGTCCCAGACCTTCCTTAACCCCCCAAAATTATTTTTTTTCTTTTACATTTCTACTCCCAGGGGCTGCTGGCGGGGATTTGGGTCGACATGATGGTATTCTTAGGCTTTTGCTTCAAGACTTTTATACTGTTTGATGAGTTACCTCCCTTTTTTCTGTCCCTCCCAGCCCTCCTTTTTCCCTCTCTCTCTCCCTCCCTTTCTTTCCCTTTTCCCCTCTTTTCCTTACCTCCCTCCATCCTCACTCCATTTCTTCCTGTTTGTTTTGATGATAAGGAACTAAGTGCAGAGGGAAAAACATGCTACAGTGTGAAATTATTCCAGTGTCACAAGAGTCATATAAACGGTGAACAAACAGCGAGTTGTTCCCTCGTAATTCGTTTCTCTGCCTCCAGGATTCTGCCGCTTTTTCCATCCTGTGATATTTACTTCTCTTTCTGAGGTATAGCTAACTTGAGAGCTTCAGGTTTGAGATCAGTGGTGAGAACAACAGGCTCGTCTGTGATACTCTGCTGTTTCATATAGAAAAGTATTGGAATATTTTCTTTTTCTGCCACCTCTCTATGAGAGAAATCTCTCAATTATCTACTGAATACATTTCAACAAATCTGAGTAAGTTTCTTTTAAAGTAGTTATTTGAAGCTCTTTGAAAACAGATTTTCTTTCCTTTGACATTTATACATTCTTGTAAACAAAATGCAGCAAAGTACCCAAACTGATTTTATGTTTTTACAGGCAGCTTTTTTTCCAAGGGTAGAATTAGTTTTAAAAAATTCACAGAAAATTAGGTCTCATTTCTAAAATATATTCCAAAGAATAAAATTAGTATTTTGTTACAGCCTTGTTTAGTCAGTGTGTAAATACAATTACTTACTAAAATAACTTGTGATTCTGACCTTTTTAGAAATGGTGTGCAGTCACTGGAACCTTGCTTTTGATCACTGGTAATCTTTGACATTATTGAGCAACCTTTTCCTTGTGGATCTTTCTTCAGTGTTCTTGGTCAGTCTCCCATGGGAGATAAGTACAACTTTGAATTTTTTATTTGAAAGCAGCAACAATACACTCTTCTGTTGTTTAAGGCATATTCTGTGTAGATTCTCACTATACTAACTGCACATTCAACCAAATACAGTAAAACAAAACCAGCAGCCACTTTTAAGTACTCATTGATACTTCATTTTTATGTCTTTTTCCTAACTACTATGAACTGCCACTCCTATAGTGGGCAAACAAAAGAAATAGGTTGGCTGATATAAACGTCTTTGTTTTTCCTTTTTTTGTTTACAAAAATAATATTTTGTAAACTATCTAATTTATATTACTGTACTCATCCTTCAAATTTATGGTAAAATTGTTAAGTTGGAAGAAGGATGCCATTCAAACCAAGAGGTTACTCTTGGTTACTGGAGCAGTGGCTGCTATGAAGTATTCACTTCTGTTCTTAAAAGCGTAAAAGGCTTTGAACAGTTATCCATCTGACTGCACAATATACTTTCAAAGTGAGATACACATGAATTCCAAGCAATTTGTAACATACGAAATATGAATAGAATTTGAAACTTTCTTGTATACCTTGCATTTGCCTGGTTTTATGATGCTAAACTCATTGAAGAGATTGTGAGAAATATTTCAATGGGCAACCTTAAAATTCAAGTGCATTGATGTACATAAAGTTATGTGATGATTGTATATGATTTTTCTTTCTTAAATTAAAAGGCTTTTGTAGTAGTAGTAGTAGTGTCGTAGTAGGCTTGAAAGTTTTATTACTCAATATACTACATGAACTATTTTTTTTCTTTTTTCTTTTATAATTTATTTATTTTGCTTTAGGTGCATACTATATCTGGCATTTCTCCCCATGTTATCCCTCACCACCCTCCTTTCCTCCCTGACCCCCCATTGTCTCTCCCCAACCACCCCAACTGTCCCCTGTGTGTGATACTCCTCTCCCTGAGTTCATGTAGTCTCGTTGTTCAACACCCACCAATGAGTCAGTATATACGGTACTTGGCTTTCTGTTCTTGGGTCAGTTTGCTGAGAATCATGGTTTCCAGATTCATCCAAGTCCCTACAAAGGACACAAACTCATCGTTTTTTATGGCTGCGTAGTATTCCATAGTGTATATGTACCACATTTTCTTTGTCCAGTCCATCATTGATGGGCATGTGGGTTGGTTCCAGGTCTTTGCTATTGTACACAGGGCCGCAATGAACATACACGTGCATGTGTCTTTATAGTAGAATGATTTATAGTTCTTTGGATATATACCCAATAGTGGGATTGCTGGGTCAAATGGAATTTCTACTTCTAGTTCCTTGAGAAATCGCCACACTGTCTTCCACAATGGTTGAACTAATTTACACTCCCACCAGCTGTGTAAGAGTGTTCCTGTTTCTCCACATCCTCTCCAGAATCTGTTGTCTCCCAATTTTTTAATGATCGCCATTCTAACTGGTGTGAGATGATATCTCAGTGTGGTTTTTATTTGCATTTCTCTAATGACCAGTGATAATAAAGGATGTAAAGGACCTCTTCAAGGAGAACTACAAACCACTGCTCAACGAAATAAGAGAGGACACAAACAGATGGAGAAACATTCCATGCTCATGATTAGGAAGAATCAATATCGTGAAAATGGCCATACTGCCCAAAGTAATTTACAGATTCAACGCTATCCCCATCAAGCTACCAATGACCTTCTTCTCAGAACTAGAAAAAAACACTTTAAACTTCATATTTTTTTCTTTTAAAATACCACTTTAAATATAGTTTTAAAGGTACATCAATTATGATGAAACATTATTCAATATGTATTGTGTAAAAAGGATAATAGTTATGCCTCTCTTTTAGGTTATAGCAAGAAAGATGCATTATATGTCTCTCATATATTCAATATATGTTCAGATCTCTATGGAGCCATTTCTGGAGTAGTCCAAGAGATGAACAGGGAATTTTACTATGTGTGATTTGAATGTTAATACTCTCTTTTGCTAAATAGAAACATTTCCATCTCTCCATTTAAGTTTTCATAAAATAAAGAGAAAATAATGTAATTTATGGTTATCCATAGCTCATAAGAAATTAATAAGGATTCAAAGCATATAGTTTTCATGTCTTTATTTTAATTGCTATAGATAGATAGGCATGGGATACAAAATTTAAAAAAAAACTGGATGATTGTTGAAATATCATCAATTACTGGCTGACTTATGGTTCTAACAGGTTTTTCCTTTATGCTCTGTTTTTCCCCTACTATTTTACATCTTTGCTGGTGGTCTCCCTTATAAAACACAGGTGCTTTTTAAAAATATAATCACTTCACTCTTTTTAAAAGTAATTCCTTATGTCCTTAATGACACCCAGAACTTTAACAAATCCTGTGGAATTATAATATAAATACCAATGAAATTGTAAAATTTGAAATATAATTATTGTCTCAGGTTTGGTCAGGGCAAAAAGCTTACATTACAACCCTACACAGATAATGTATCACATATGTTGATGATTATGCTTTACATTAGATGAAAAGTCTCATTTCATTCACTAAAAACAGAAGTAGAAGAATTTTTATAATATTTTTTGAATATCCCCTGTTGTTGGAAGCAGAAAAAGTAGAACTGGACTTACATAAAATTTATTGAAGTATACACTCTGATCTGTTAACACTTAAATGACCCTCTAGGAATCAAACTTGCAACAGTTTTGTGAGGAACATGTTATTATTTCAAATTCAGAGAGAAGTTAAACAAATTGCTGAGGGTACTGATAAGGCCTATACACTTGTGCTGGGTGAGACAACCTCTGAAGTTATATGGGTCTGTGGCCTGTCCTCTTGTTTTCTAGGTTATTTATTTTTTCCTGTCCTTGATTTTCACAGTTGCATTGTCCTATTTTTGGAAAAAAAAATAATTCTAATAAACGTGATGCATACTAATACTGGAAAATTTTAAAATATGAGTTACACATCACAATCTATACTAGTTTAAAAGTGAAACATGCAAATATATTCATGGTTATCAGAGAGTGAAATGGATTTGCATCACAGTTTTAACCTGATATTTGTGCATTTGAGTCAGAATATCCTAGTTATAATGCATGGAAAAGCCATGGGGATACAGTTTTCTATGCATAGTAGCAGAAATGCTAACGTCTTAATATGCTTCCTTGGACATACTTTTTTTCTAACATTATACGTTAAGTTTGTTCTCTAGTAGTTGGAAAGTGTTTCAGATTGTAGATATTGTATATGCAGGTTAGAGAATTATCTTCAGAAATAAAAAATTAGTTTAAGTTCCTTACAGATTCTGGCTATTAGAATTTTGTTGGATGCATAATTTACAAATATTTACTTCGATTCTGTAGGTTGTCTGTTCACTCTGTTGATAGTTTCTTTTACTGTGCATAAGCTCTTTACTTTAATTACCTTCTATTTGTCAATTTTTTTTGTTGCAGTTGCTTTTGGCATCTTCAACATGAAATCTTTGCCAGGGCCTATGTCTGGAATGGCAGTTCTTCAGTTATCTTCCAGTGTTTTATAGTTTTAGGTTTTATATTTAAGTCTTTAATCCATAGTGAGTTTATTTCTATATATGGTGTAAGGAGGGGGTCCAACTGCAATTCTCTACTAGTCTCTTATCTGAGCACCACTTATTGAATAGATAGTTCATTCCCCACTGCTTTTTTTTGTTAACTTTGTCAAAGATCAGATGGTTGTAGTTGTGCAGCTGTATTTCCAGGCTCTCTATATTGTTCTGTTCGTCTATGTGTCTATTTTTGTACCAATATTATGCCATTTGGTTAAGGTAGCATTATAGTATAGACTGAAGTCCAGTAACACAATGCCTAGAATTGTCCTGAGTAACTGAGCTCTTTTTTGGTTCAAATGAATTTTAAAATCATATTTTCTAATTATGTGAAGAACATCCTTGGTAGTTTGATAGGAGTAACACTGAATCTGTAAATTGCTTTGAGCAATATGGTCATTTTAACAATATTGATTTTTTTCCTATCCATGAGCAAGGAATGTTTTCCCATTTGCTTGTGTCATCTCTGACTTCTTTCAGCAGTGTTTACTAATTCTCATTGTACAGATCTTTCACTTGCCTGGTTTGCAGTATTAAACAATCCTATTAAAAAGTGGGCAAAGTACACAAAGAGATGTTTTTTAAAAGAGGACATACATGTGGCCAACAAGCACATTAGAAAATGCTGAGCATCACGAATCATTAGAGAAATGCAAATCAGAACTGCGATGAGGTCTCACACCAGTCAGAATGGCAATTATTAAAAAGTTAAAAAGTAACAGGTGTGGTGAGATTGTGGAGAAAAGGGAAAACTTATACACTGCTGGTGGGAATGGAAATTAGTTCAGCCATTAGGAAAAGCAGTGTGGTAATTTCTCAAAGAACTTAAAACAGAACTATCATTTGATCCAGCAATTCCATTATTGGGTATGTACCCAAAGGAGTATAAATCATTCTCCTGTAAAGACACATGCACGTGTATGTTCATCACAGCACTATTTACAGTAGCAAAGTCATGGAATTAATCTAAATGCCTATCAGTGGTAGAGACTGCATTAAGAAAATGTGCCATGTAAACACTATGGAATACTACATAGCCTTAAAAAAGAATGAGATCGTGTCCTTTGAAGCAACATGGATGAAGCTGGAGGCCATAATTCTAAAAACATTAATGCAGGAACAGAAAACCAAATCCTGCTTGTGTTCACTTGAAAACTGAATATTGAATACACAGGGACACAAAGAAGGAACAACAAACATCAGCCTTCTTGAGGGTAGAGCTTCAGAGGAGGAAGAGGATCAGAAAAAATACCTGTCCATTACTATGCTTATGACCTGGATAATGAAATAATCTGTACACCAAACAACCGTGACCCAAAATTTACCTAGATGACACACTTGCACATGTACCCCTGAATCTAAAAGTATAAAATTAACATAAAAAGAAATATGAAATTAATTTCTATTATTTTGATGAATTAGAGCCAGCACTTTTTATGTTTAAATTAACATCCTGCACAAATTAATTGCTTTAAATCTACCATATTACATTGTTGACCATATCTGTTTATTTGAAATTTTAAATTCAAAAATATTCTGAATCGTATTTTTTACTTAATTATATTGAAATCTTAAGGCATTTTCTGAAATAGGTCTTTTGTCTTCAGAATTTGAGGTATATTAATGCAATGTGCACAATAAAGAATTCTAATGTTTATATAAACTTGCTTACTTTTGTCATATATATTACAATATAGCACAAAAATTAAACTTGTTTAACATAATTGAATTCCTATAAATTGCGTATAAAATATATATGCCACTTAGAAAAAAAAAGATTACAGATATACAAAGCTCATGTTCAATAGATAACTGTTCATTATTTACAGTAGTTACTAGAAACATAATTTGCCAGAATTGAGGTGAAAGGCATTATACTTACCATTACTGTACTTATTTTATAAACATTATTATTAAATTATTAATTTTCTCAAGATTTTTTGTTTAATTTTGCTTGCTTCATTCAGTTCTGCTCCTCACCTTCCACCAGGTCCACTGAGCTTCACTGTGCTACACTTAATCTTAGCCATGAGGCTGACAAGCAATTGAGCTTCACTGTAAATATACTTTGAAACCAATTCTGTGAGAATATTTTTCAACAAGTGCTATTATTAAAAGTCTTTTCAAAAGTCAAGTAACTTGTTTCCTGTGATCTCAGTGAACAACAGAATAGTCAAGCACTTAACAATGTCACTTGTATAGTAATTGCATAATACATATTTTGTTGAGAAACTAGATTAATATATTAATTTTTATTGAATTCAACTGTGTGAGGCAATGTAGCATGTTGTCTATGTTTGCCATAAAGCAGGGTTATATAATGAAAGGCTATTCATTCAGCCTTTGCTTGTGGATGCCATAGAGAGATAAATGACATAGTGGTTTACAGTGGTAGCTGAAAAATAGAGAATACATACCTTTGAAGAAATAATTGATAAACTAAACAAGGTATAATGTGGTTGAATTGAATATTTTCCACACATATATGAATTACATGGGGAAGGTATTGGATGAGAAAGCAACATTGCCTCAATTGTTTCGTATATTTCATGTAAAGTAATTGTTTTTCCTTATTCAGATGATTTCCTTAACTCTCCATGATCATTTCTTGGAAAAAATGTTTATGTGTGTACATGAAGTAAATTTAGAATGCATTCTAGACAGACTCTCTGTTTCTAAATAAGTTATAAATGCAAAAATAAGATTGATATCTAGGTATGATTTTTTTAAAACTCTGGAATATTTTTTATATTTTTCTTCTAAATATATAAACTGTATATTTCAGAAAGGCTTGTGTTCAGGAGTTGCAATATTTGGAAAGGGATTAAAGATGAAGAAAACTGAGAAAAGACCTTTGTGTTTAGCAAGAAAGATATTATTGTACAGCTTAAAAACATGGTTTTGTTATAGTGATGTGATTATACATGTGGAAAATAAAACTAGGAAGAATCAGGCCATTTCTGTTTACCTTTCTTAAAATACAGTGATATCCTTCATTTGTAGCATTGTAATTTATACACTTTGCCAAAGTTATAACTACACTCTTACAGATTTACTGCATTTCCGTGTTGCTAATTTTACACTTCAGCATCTGCAGTACTTTTCTCCAAATAGTACTTGGTTTATCAAAAAGTTTGACATATATGCCCAGTCTTGACTGTGAACCTAAACAGACAGATCATCTATTGAAAAGCCAATTAAGAAATGTTCAATTGTGACTAGGTGTACATGTTCTCCAAACAGCAAAGTCTTAGGATCAGTTATAAAGTAAGGAGTTAATAAATGCTTTGTATCTTTTGAGCTGATCCTTAGCTGATACCCAAGCTAACATAAGAAAGAGAAAAGTAAACATTTTGCCCTTGGAGAAAATGCTGTTGATTGCCTTGAATAAAGAGCAACATTTAGAAAGGAAATCAGCATATTGAAGAGCTATCTGTACCCACATGTTTATTACAGCACCATTCACAATAGCCAAGATATTAAATCAACCTCAGTGTTGATCAACATGTAAATAGATTTTTTAAATGTGGTACATATATACACAATGGAATACTCTTCAGCCATAGAAAGAAATCTTGTCATTTGTAGCAATATTTTGAGCCTGGAGGACATTATGTTAAGTGAAATAAGGCAGATATAGAAATATAAGTACTACATGTTCTCACTATATGTAAGAGCTAAAAACTTTAATTTAATAAAAGTAGACAGTAGAATAGTGGTTACTGAGAAGGGAGGAGAGAGGGGAGGATGGTGAGAGCTTGGTTCATATATACAAAATTATAGCTATCTAGGACGGATAAGCTATAATGTTCTATGGTACAATAGGGTGTAACAATAATTTATGTTGTATTTTCAAATAGCTAGAGAAAAGAGGATTCTGAATGTTCCCGGAACAAAGAAATGAAATTAACAAATGTTTGAGGTAATAGATATGCTAATCACCCTAATTTCATCGTTGCACATGGCATACTTGTATCAAAATATCACTATGTCGTCCATAAATATGGAAGATTAATATGTGTCAATTAAAAAGAGACATTTTCTTTTGATGATTACCATTTCGTGTACTGTTTCAAAACAGTTTATTTGCTATGTTTAATGCTGTATGATAAGAATTACTTCAATTTCCTTAGTCATCTCCTCTCTTCATTCCGCTGACTATGATATTTTTCTCAATTTCTCCCAAATATAGTTTTTCTTCTAACTAGTGTAAAAGGATAAACCTGCTTATACTTTAGGTGAGACTTTACATTGCTAATAATTTAATTAGTATTCTTGTTCAGTATCTTCTGCTCCAAGAATGAGTCTTCATTTTGTTTAATTTTACTTCAGCTGATGAATGTAATGGAAAGAAGATAAGCCAGAGACCTGGCTGTGCTTTCCAGTTCTGCCACAGTCTCCTTGTATAAAACAGAACATATGTATAACAAAATTATTTATACAAAACATAATCAAAAATAAGAGACAATAAGAATATTTGAGAAAAATCAATGAAGTTACTAAGTTTTTTTAGTCAGCCATACCCTATAATGGATGAAATGTATTCTTTAAGAGATGTCTCCTTTTCTTTTTTTTTTAAAAAAAAAAAAAGTGCACAAAGAAAAGTTGTGTTGGAAAAGTATTTGAAAAATCAAATATGTCAGGATTCATATACAGTTCATGGCATAGCATTCACATTTTTTACTAGGTGTGAGGTAAAATTCTTGGAACAACTCTTGGACCATATGCTGTTGCTAGTTAGCATGTCTAAAAATGATAATTATATTTTCATATTTACATTAATATTGCTTATAAGCTGGCTTAGATATTAGCAAAAGCTTTAACCTTTCTGATTGAAATAAATAACAATTGACAATTAAATGGTTCAGTTACTTCTGATTTTAAAAGTATGATAAATGTTCAGTGGCCAGTGTCTCATTCAGAACTTGCGGGTCATATTCTGCAGTTACTTTTGGTGTGTATTGCTTATATCATTACTATGCAGATCTGAAGAAAATTCTTAAAGGAAACAAAAGTTAAAAGTTATTGGTAATGAAAAAAACACCCTACATTACTTCATTCACTTTAGTTCCCTGAGAAGTTATTTGTGCGTGTGCATGTCATTGTTAAAGTTATTTTTAATAATGAAAGATGAATATGGATTTTTATAATGCAGTTTTGGTCAATTCATTCTACAGAATGTGACCTTGACTTGCTGTTTTTCTCTTTCCTTCTTAATAATGTTATCTTTAAATTAGAAAATAGTATTATTCATATGTTGTTTATTTTACTGTATAATCAAAGTTTTATTTTGTCCATGTGGTCTTTTTATTTTGTTCCTCTTTCTCCTTATTATTTAAGATGTGTGCTTAGAGGGGGCACATTGATTATGCAGGGCTTCTATGGGAATTCACAGATGAGAATGTATTGTTACCCAGATTGAATAGTGCCCCTTTGATGCATTAAAATTGCCATAACTCAGAAACCAATGTCCTAGGAGAAATCTTGGTATCCAAAGATAATAAAGTCAGGTAAGAAAGACCAGATTACCTCATTTTGGATGAGGAAAGGTGTGACTTACGATGCATTTTAGAAAAGTGTGGATTCCATCATGCCAAACACTTTCCAGCTGGCTGATACTTGAACATTCACCAGTGAATGTTTTCCCTTAAAACTCTCATATATTGTTGTATCATTCAGAGATATTTATTCAGCATTTCACATGTTTTATACATTACTCTAGATGCTGGGAAAAGCTATAGACAAAAAAAGAAATGTCTGTCCTTAAAATGTTTCTAGTAGTAGTGAGGTGCAAGTAGAACAGACAGTAATATACTAAATGTGTAAAATATAAAAAATTAGATGATGTCCAAACAACATACATAGGAAAGCCATGAATGGAGTGTCAGGGAATTGCAGTTTTTAAAAATTGTCAGGAAAGGCTCTATTGAGATGATGTTTGAATAAAGGCCTGAGTGAGATATGAAAGTAAAACCAAAGAGAGAAGGAGTGTTCTGGACAGATACAACAGTCAGTTCCGGTCCCAAGGGAAGAGCATGTTCAGCATGTTCAGTGGAGGAGATGGGTGTAATCCAGTGTGGAGGAAGAAAAGAGGAGAGTAGAAGAAATGGAAGTTGTGTGTTAACAGGGTTGCAAGGGCACATTTTGTTAGACCTTGCAAGTTGTTACAACCACTGACTTTAGGTGAAGATGGAAAGCCATTGGGAGATTTAAACAGAAGAATGGCATGAATATACTTCCATTAACAATCTCAGTTAGATGCTGTGTTAAGAATAGATAAGACGGGTTCTAGGGTAGGAGCAGGAGATTAGGAGGCTATTGCAATAATCTACAAGGTGGCTTTCACTACGGTGGTAGCAATGGAATTGCAAGGAGTAGTGAATTCTGAATAAGTTTTGAATATAGAGTGAACAAGTTAGCTCACTGAATATGGAATATGACAGAAAGACAGTGACCAAGGGTAGCCTTGGGTATTTTTAACTTGTGAAACTTTTGGAAAGATGAAATAACTAGTAACTCAGAAAAATTTGTGGGAGAGACAGGTTTGAAGGTAGGAACTCAATTTTTGGCATGCTGTGTTTAAGATTCCATGGTTGCCTCTAGTTCATGTGTGATATTGGTGTTAATTAGTACATTTGGAGTTTTCAGCATAGACAGGGAATTTAAAGTCAGGAACTAAATGAGATAAAAGGAAGTGAGTATGAATAGATTTTAAAAAACAGGGTTGAGATGTGAGTCCCAGGGCACTGGAAGATGAAGAACAATCAGGAAAAGTGACAGAGAATGAATGGCCATTGAGATAATGGAAAAATTCAAATTGATGCCCAGAAAGCAAAGAAAGTTATTTCAAGGAGGAGGCAATGATCTGTCCCAAATGTTGATAGCTCTGCAGGGTGAAGAGTGAGAACTGAACTTTGGATATAATCAATTTACTATGAGTCTAGTAGCCATCAGAACATCTCATATGTCTTAGACTTCACTGATTTATAGACTAAAGGTGGCTGATACTCAGCTCTGCTAAGTCAATATTCCCAGTTGGCACATGTCACTTCCAACTGGGAATATTGTGCCCAATTCTAGATACCACAAGTTAACAGTCATATAAGTATATTTTAAAGTGATGGGAAATATAAGAGAACTCATAGTCATGTAAGATGGATACCAGTTGAAAGAATGAGTTTGTCTAACTTGGAGAAAACTAAGAAGATACAACAATAATCTTCAAAAAAAAATTGCAGCTTTATATCTTAGAAAGTTCTTTCTTATATTCAGTTACAATATGTCTTTCTGTTGTTTCTGCCCATTCATTGATGTATTTAATAAATATTAAGCACCTGTCATGAGTCATTATGCTAACTGCTGCAGGTGTGGTAGTATGAAACCAGGACAAGATTCCTGTGTTCACAGAATACTTTCTCTGAAAGATTTTAGTCCAAACATGTCACATGCCATGATGGGATCTCAGGATCTATTCCTGCATTAGCAGGAAACTCACTTGCTAAACATGATGATGAGGAGAGATCTTACCTTTAAGTTTCAATGAACAAATAATTTGTTGGTTTTAAGACTTGCTTCTACTTATAATTTTCAGTGAAACTAGAAGTCTTCACATATAATTTTAGGTCACTTGCTAGTCGGCGTTTCTTCTAAGTAAGTTCTAATGCTATTTATTAAATACTTAACAGTTAACACTCCTAAGAAACTATCTTCATACATTTTATATAAATAGAGCATTTAAAATCACTCTTTAACATACTAAGATGACACTGAATGTTGTGCAGTGATTTATTGAGATGTGGGTTGTTATTTCACTCTGTTTTATTTATTGAGTGCTTACTGTGTGCCCGGTAATTTGCTGGGGTCTGGATATTCAGTGTCGAAATGCACATAGCCTCTCATAGGACTTATACTACAGGGAGAGAGAGATTTTAGTCTCTTCTTTTTACTTCCCACTCTTTCCAGGGCATCATTCTTCACTTGTCTTATGAGATTTTGTTACGTGAATCTTAGACTATGAATAGAATCATCTGCTATATAGCTAATGTTTGGTGAATACAGCAGGCAGTTTATAAATCTAGAATTATTATTCTTGACTCTTTGTTAGATCTCATTGATGGCAAAGAGAGGATGTTGTGTCATTTGTTTCAGTAAGCGTGGGCTTCAGCTCTGCATCTATCTTGAGCCAGCACAGCAAACAGATAATTATTTAATATCCTGTGTTTGATGATAACCATTTTTCTTGGCAAATGTTTGAATTAAGCAAGTTCTTTCATGAGATTTCCAAGATACAAAGTCCTTCTTTTGAGCCACTTAAATATATTCAGATACTTCAAAGTGTGTCTGGGTAAGTATAAAATATTAAGCATACCAGTAGATTCATAACAATATTTTACTGCATTTAGCATTGGTTAAATGTACACCTGTTTTTAGTACTAAGAAAAGTGGTAGTCATTTTAACTACAACTTGTAGTAGTAGCTAAAATGGTAGGTTTTTTTTTTTTTTTTTTTTTTTTTTTTAACTACAGCTTGGCAGTTGGAATTTTTAAAATTCCCTTCATTTATCTTATCTATTATTTTTACCTTGATTCTCTAGGTAGATATGTCTTGGTAAGATTAGGAGTAGATGTAGAGGGTGGGAAGGAGGGGAGTATAGTTGGATGATATATCCTAAATTTTACTATTTTAAACAAAGCTTACGATTACAGAAAATTTTAGACACTTTATCATAGGAAATGTTTATTTTATGTCACTTACCTGTCACTGGTTTGGCCTATATTATCGTGTAGCTAAGCAGGCCTGGCTTTTGTTTTGATATAGAGGCATATATATTTTTAGAAGAACTTGGCAATGAGCTTCTCACTTAAATGATTTTATTTATTAGGATAAGTGAGATAATGCTGAAGTTTCTATGATATTAAAAGCACTTAGGACCAATTCTTTCTGAATTCTGTTGATAGTCTCCTATGAATTTAGGGTTAAAATTGAGCTATACCTAATTTTATAACAAGTATTTTCCTATATGCCTGTATTATTCTGGGCAACTCTAAATATTTCTTCAGCTGCTAGAATATTCGTTCTGTCTCTATCTGTATACCCGCCCCCTCTCATTCTCCTCCCATGCACTCTCATTTTTTATACTACATAGCCCCAGCTTTAGAAAAGTATGTTCACTAGAAAAAAAAATACCTTTTTTCATTATTGTTATTAATAAGTACAAAAAAAATGGTGAGTGAAAAATCTATCAATAAAAGGCTTGCATATATCCTTTCTGCCCTCTACAATATGAACGTCTTTTGCTTCTACTCTTGCTACGAACACACAGAAACATTTTACTCGGCTTCCTGACCAAGGCCTTGATTTGTAAAAAATTATGAAGTTCTAAATGCTGTCATATTTGCTTGCCTAGGTGATATGTAGTAAAGGATGTGTCTTTCTCTGTATACATGTTAAAGGCACCCTTGATTCCTTCTTTTCTTGATCATGTTTCTTCAGTCTCAGAGAACGGAACATCCCCTACTTCCCCTGGCATACTTACATGCATAGTTTTTTTAGAGTGTGGCAACCAATGTTATTCAAGAGGTAGGATACACATGTTGAGAGGGTCTGGTTTTCTTCTTCCAGACTTACCCTATTGTTCACTTACATGTTGTATGAGTTTTGTAATCCCATTTTTGCCTCAATGCCAGTCCTGCTAGATTATTGTACTTTATGCCTTTAGTCTGCCTTTGGGTTTACAAAAATATAATAATGGTTTATAGATTAATTCCACAAGCTAGAAAATTGAATAGCACTGAAGTTTATGAAATACTCCTTAGCCCCACTGAGGACCAAATTTATTTTCAGATAGAAACTTTAAAAAATTACCTGAGATTTTCTTTGCTACGCTTGTGTAATCAGAGCTCAACTGAAAAGATTCTGATGAATATTATGAGGATTTAATTGTAAGCATATTTTATGTTAGTTAATATACTCATATGTTGATAAAAGAAGTTACCCAGGATAAACTTAATGCAGATTTTTAAAAAATCATTCTATCCATTAACACTAATTTTGCAGTATTTTTCTAAGGAAACACATCAAAAGATAGTAGCAATACTTCTGCCTTAGCAAAAAAAATCTCAAAAATATTTGTTGTGCTCCAAAGCGTCTGACTGCCCCTTCATGGATGTTTTAAGATAACTTTTGGCAACAAAAAGCAGACCACTGATAATACTTGGAGGTAGTTTTGTATTCATGATTAAATGCATGTGAAATATGTAATGGACGGACTCCTGGAGTTAAGATTTTAATATTTCAGTTGTAGATAACTCTCTTTGAAAACATAGCTTTTTATACAGATTTGGTGTGAAAATGTTTAGTTGAGCAGATGGAGATCCAGCTGGTAGAATATATGTTTGTCAGGGTATCTGGCATTTAGCTACATCCAAAAATGATATCAAACTGAAAGATGCTAAAGAGCAGCACTGTATGAAAGCCAGTATGATCGGTTAGGGGTAGAGTTCTTTCATCTTGTATTTCCTAACCTTGTAGAAATACATTTTAATCCAAATGGAATTTTTAATTTTAAAAATATAATCTGAGAAAATGTAAATAAAATTGTCAAACATCTGCCTTTCCAAAATCTTGATTATAGTAGGCCAGGAAAAACATGCTAGTTTGTGTGCTAAAATTTAGTACCTAATGAATAGTATATACTTCTAAGTGCACAATAAACATGCACATTTCCCAGAACTTTATATTCTATACATTTGATATCATTATTTTGGTTTCTTGAGCTAAACTGTAAGAAGTGGTGGATGATAATTGAGCAGACTATTAATAGAAGAAGGAAATAATTTGTTGAAGAATGACAAGTGTCCTAAATACATTTGAAAACATTTTACCCCATTGGATTCCAGTATTTAAGTCCCCACTGAGATGGATAAAAGGACGGCTTAGTAAGGAATAATATGTTTACTCCTAAATTTTAGAGTCTGCACATTTAGTTGAATAATATAGTCTGCTTATTCATTTATTTCATAAAGAATGAATATTTAGAAATAAATTATTTTGTTAAAATGCTTAGATATGTGTAGTCAAAAAATTCTATATTATACATTTGAAGTTGTTTATTTTAATTGAAAGCAATTGAGCAAAAGCAAAAAGTTTTCACATCTTGTTTTTTGTTAGGCTTCCCTTTTGTATACCATATTAACAAAATTATCATTCAAACTTTTAAATTAAGTCCACTGAAAATGTCCTATTTGATTAAATGCTATTCTATATGATTCTCAGAAAATAATAACTGACATAAGTATTCATACTGCTAGTAAAGTACAGACATGTAAAGCACAAGGTGTGGGACAGAATGCTTCCTGAAACTGCAGAATGCTTCCCATAGTGAGTAAAATTATCCATAGGTGACTCTTGGAAGGCTTCCCTTAGGGATTTATTTGAATCACTAAATCCAAAGAGAATATTTAATTCTTATTTGATACAATAACTTCATAATGATGATGGTCCTGATTTTGAAGGTATAATCAGAGTTAGATAGTCACTAGTATGCTTCTCTAATTCAGTTACTGATACAACCTGACTTAAATGCACTGCTTCAAAATATTCCCTTACCAAAAACTAAGGCTGGGAAAAGCATGTTCCTTAGGAGCATGATTTAGTAAATCCAGACTGAGAAATTAATTAGTGAAGAGTGTTCATCTGCAAAACTCCAGTGTATTTATCAGAAAAGCACCCTTCTATGAAATAGTAAATCTTTTGCCCTTCCTGGGGAGCTTTATATTTTGTAAAACAAGACAAAAAAGGAATTGCTTGCAGTAGATTATAAAAGTTACTTTCTTTTGATTTCCCTGTAAGTTTTTATTGAATATTTCTTCTTAAATTTTAAAAAGAATAGTAATTAATGCTACATTTTTTCTTCAAATTCCATCTTAAACTTTGTTTTATATCACTTTCCGGCAATGTAAATTATATATAGTATACATTACAGATAAATAATAAAGTATATGCACTGTAAATTATATACATCTGTATCTGTATATGTGTATACATACATATTTGCATATGTTTATAAAATATGTGAGTGTATGCATCTGTATAGTGTGAAAGTCTGTGCTTAACTTCCGACATACTGAGCCTTGTATTGTTTTTTTACCTTCATTATTCAGTCATTAATTCAATCAATCTTTACAATGCTGTATAATGTAAGTAGCGTTAATGTGCTCATTATAAATATGAAGAAATGAAAGTACAAAGAGTTTGAATAACCTACGGTTGTACAGTGGCAGTAATCAAACCCCAAATTGTGCTCTTAATCATAATGGCTAATGGCTTTTTCTAATTTTCTTATTTCTAAAAGCCAACATTAATCTCAGAAAGTGATAGTTTAGACATTTACCTGAGTATCTGACCAGTTAGTTTAACAAATTCCTGTAGAACTGATCAATGAATGTTGATGCAGTGTGGAGTTGTGTGGACCACAGGCACCTGGAGAGGGAATATCTCCTTTATAAGTAGTAGTCGCTTCCCTGTTCTTGCTGAAGATGCATACATGCCCATTAGGGCCAGAAATGTCAATTCCAGAAGTCAAGCCAGAAATGTAAATTTGTCAGTGAAACTTCAGGTACAATTTTTGTCTTATAATCAAACTTAATAAACAAAAAGCACCTTAATTATGTCAAACAAAACAAATACATAGACAGGAAATAAGAAGGGCCCTAATTAGTGAGTTCAGTCATACGCAGACATTGCAGGTTGAGTTCCAAGGATAAATAGACTCTGAGACAGAGATACATATGAAGAAATTTTATGGGGAATGCTCCTGGGATCAATGCCTCACCTATTGTGATTGATATACACATCATCAATAAATAATATATTACTGTTGGCTACTACTTGACTCTTCTGTTCTCAAAATATTATGTTCTCAAAGTTGATAGTATGTGGTTGTTATAATGCAAATACTGAGACCCACACTCAGGAAGTTTTGATTCTGTAGACAAACTGCAGTGGAGACCAGTTATATACATTTTTATAAGTATGCAGGTGATTCTCATGATTTTAATACAAATACTAGATATTGAGATAGACTGATTTAACAGAGATATATAAAAATACTAATTCATATATCTTATCAAGGGTATGAATTGTATATTGTAGAGCTTTTTATAAGGCCTCCTGATAACAATGGAATAAGTATGTTGAAGTTACTGCTATTTTATTTAGCAATTATTACATGGTACAAAATATACACAAATTATTTAGTAAACCATGTAACATTTTATAAGTGAAATTATATTTCAATGATTCAAAATTATTTTTGAAATTTTCTGACTTGGTAAGCTCCTGTAATCCCATATTTCAGCATTTTAATGCTGCCTCAGGACTTGGCTAATTGTGTTGGGCCATCTTGTCTCTAAAGCATTAAATACTAGCAAAGCTGTGTAAGCTTTAAATATAATTTTCCAAATTATATTTTCCCACTAATGCTTATGAAATTTCATATGTTATCAAAGTTGCAATAAATTTCTTTATTATAAAATATATTTCCCTTAGCTTTAATTGCACATCTGACCTGTGTCTAATAGCATCTTTTAAAACCATTAAAAGGAATACTAAGCGTTATACTACCACATCACCTTTTTTTTCTAGCTACATTCTTAAGTATATTTAGTAAATATGAAAGGGAATTGTTTTTCTCCCAAGTGAAGTAAAATTGCACTACAAATCATTTTGTGCTAATGATTGTATTCTTTTAAAATAGCGAAGCATATTTAGTCTCTAATCACTTTGCTTATCATTGTAATATAATGTTAATTTTAAAGAGTTCTCTTTTGGAATGAAAGAACTAATATACTGAATCCTTATTTGAAATTTACTTATATATTAAAATGCTTTGCTAAGCTTTTGTAAAATCTGCAGAATATTCCAACATCATGCTGAAGCTTCTTAGTATTAAAATACGACATTTATTAAAGTATTTCTGAGTAAAATAAAACGAGTCATGAAAATATAATATCAGATACAATTTCTACAGTTTTACAAGGAGGTTAGCTAATCAATGAAATGGATCAGTGATTTCTCTTCCTTAAATGAGCAGCCCATTAATTCCAGCACACAATACATACTAGACATTTCACCACCGAGTCACATCTTTAATTATCTATCATACTTTCTTATTATAACATTTTATCCAATTTATTCCTAAATATCTAGTAAATGTGTACTAGTAAAAAGGAGCCTCAGCATAGAATATTTTTCAGCTTACCACAAAAATTGAAAAACATATATAAAATCAACTTTTATTTTCCATGTGAATTTATTATTGTCAGTTATTGATTACTACGCAAAGATTATAATATTTGATTATGAATATATACAGTCTTTCAGAAAATCCTATTGAATCTACCTTCCAAATATTTAACAAACATACATATGGAATATGACCACTTTCTTCACTTCCACAGCTGTCTAGCCCCCAGCATTTCTTACCTGGATTACTGCAAAACTTTTTAATAGGTCTCCCTTGTTCTATACTTGACCCTTTACAGTCAGTTCTCAATCACAGCAGTTATATCTTTTTTAAAGCATAGACCATTTTGTTTCTCTGCTCAGAAAGCTGCTGTGACTCCACATCTCACTCAGAGCAAGAGTAGAAGTCTTCCAGGCTTTATGTGATCTGTTTCCTACCCTACTTTTTCAGTGTCTCTAGTCTCATCTCCTACAGTTAACCCTCACTCATGTATTCCAGCCATGCTAAATTCTTAACACACACCAGAAGTGTTCCTATCTTTGTTCTAGCTATTCCCCCTCCCTTAAAATTATCTTTCCCTGGATATCTGTTTGGCTCCCAAACTCATCTCCATCAAATCATTGTTCAAACTCTGCATGCTCAATGATGGCACAAACAACTTTTCTTAATATAACAACTTGTGTAACTTCTCAGCATTTCTGACCCCCAACCCTACTCTTTTTTTTTTTCTGTCTAGAGGAAGACCTTCCCCACTGTACAGTTTTCTTAGTTGTTAACTTTATTTTTTCATCTTTTTTGGGGGGAAAATTTATGTTTTACTAGGATATAGATGTTTCTTTTCTTTGATTTTACTTCCAAAACACTTGGAGCCCCTTAATAAATATGTGTTAAACAGAGTTGAATTGAATTCTAGTTTGTAACAGTAGCAGGAAGATAAATTATTAAATGCATATTGAAATCTAATTTTAAGTGACAGCAAAGGTTCATAAGTTGAAACGCCAGAAAAAATTTGTTGTATTTTTCAGAAAACACCATTATTTTCCTTTTCCTTTCAGCCACAGTAATAGTTTCCTGATTCTAGAATTTGAGGTAACTTTAAAATTAAGGAAAAAAAATTTTTAAGAAGATAAAGCTGACAAGTTATTGCTGCCTCCTTTTAAAGTTTTGTTATTTTTCATAAAAACTAGAGGAAGTTCTAATAATGAATCTCATTATGATATCATTGCCAAAATGGTCATATCATAGACAACAAAGCAAAAAAAAAAAAAAAAAAAAGAAAACCCATAGTACTTTTATCTCTGCTGTTTCTTAAAAGCAGTTGTGTTTACAAACTGAGCAGAAAATATAATTTTAAGGTTAAGACAATATTTAAAATTAAATATATTTACCTTTGTTAAAAATGCATAATTTATTGCGTTATCTGTCTTTTCCTCATATCAGGTGAAAACTACATCAAGAAATTGTACTTACCTGCAAACCTCCATTTAGTTACAATGAATTAGGGAACTCGCTGGCTTCAGAATGCCTAGTTCCAAGTAGCTTCTTTCTGTGCATCTTTCACTTTCTCACCAAGCAGATGGCAGCATAGTGGCAAGCTATGGAGACATGCAGGCCAATTTACTCTGCCATGGACTAAAAACTGTGCTAGAATTTGTGGGCAAAATAAATGCAAGAGAAGGAAACTAACACTTTTGAGAGCCATATTATATACCAAGTTCTGTGTTAGTGTTTTCATATACATTATTTTATTCAAGAAATCTTTGAATTAGCAAGAGAGATATGTTAACCCATAGGAGTACAGTATGTCTTGCCTTACAAGTACATTTTTTTCTTTTTAGAAGGGTAATGCCATAATTGGATTAGTCGTTTGAACTTCGTGCAGTATAGTATTTCTGTCAAAAGGAAATGATAGAGCTTTCCAAATACAGTAAATGATTATGAAGAAGGTGTTAAGGTGAGAATGAGAGTTATGATTACTGGATGGCTGACGTGAAGGAGGATGAAGAGTTCTAACTTACATGTAACCTCATTAGATAAGCTGCTTTACCTCTTTCAGGAGCTAATGACTCTCCAAGGAGTTCGTAAGCCTGCTGTGATGGCAGCAGGAGCCAGTTTCACATATTGTAGGTGCTAGACACAGCCAAGGATTTCTGCCTTTAAAACAGCTGAAGGGGTTGGAGGTGGGTTGGTTTGATATGGAGGGAGGATACTACTCAACTGTCTTATAATTCAGGCAAAATGGGTTCTGCTCAAGCAGTTAATATCTAAGTTTGTTGTGATTATGTTTAATTCTGTGACCAAGTTTAAATGCACTTTAAGACTGAATCTTTATATGTCAAGGCCTCATAAAAAAGAAAATTAATAATTAATTCCTTTGCTAATGTTAAAATTGAATGACCTGAAAAATGTGTTTAAGAATTAACTATGGCTATAATGCATATGTAAAAATACCAAGACCATCACAAACTGGGTCCTATAGAAATGTGTTCCCCCAATTTAATACCTTTACTCGTTGAAAAACTGTTTTTTTCTCAGCTAGCTTCTATTGCTTTTTATACCATGCATTACTAGGACATGCTCCCACATGTTATGTATGGGAAATGTGAATTCATTTTCACATTAGCTTATTTAAGACATAATTAAAATAGTAAATCTTCTTTAAAATCTCTATAGTAAATTCCAAAGTCAGAAAGTTGTGGGGTTTCTGCAAGAATATTTTATATCTACCGAGGCAAAACACACCACTTATATACTAGAGAATAAAGCCCTCAAGAGCATCTGCCTATAAGTTTGCTTACATCCTAGAAGAAAGAAAGAATGAGAAGAAAAGAGAGGAAATTCAAAATGTTGAGCATGTTATTATATGTTTAGGAAAGAGCAGCCAGGGAGAAGTGACCCTTGTTAGTACAGCAGGTAGTTTTACTAAACGTACAAACTGAAATTACTATGTTCTATCTTAGGACTGTAGTTTAGTTTTCCTCTTGTCAAGGCTAATTATTATTTTCCAGCTGGCTTCTAAATGTTTTCAATATTTGTTTGTATTGTTATCTCACTTCTATAGTTAAAAAACAAGCATATATGGAATGTATTCAGATAATCTAATAATGAATACTATTAATTTATATAATGTAGAAACTCAATTTCAACAGGACATTCTTGAAAATATATAATCCTTCTGAAATATTATCAGATATAGTAAACACTTTTGCCTTAGGTTTACTTAATTATTTTTACTAGTTAGTACAGAGAGTAATTTATCTGCACAATTGATATTTTATACATAGTTTATTGCATATCCCATAAGCAGTTTGCATCTAATAGGTAAGACACGCAGAAGAGGAGATGTTGCTTTAAAAGTATAGATGTTTTCATGGAAATAGTGTTACACATAATCTAGAAATTCTATAATTTCAGTATGTAATATAATGCAAACAATATTAAAGAAGTAGCTTTCAAAGTCTCTGAAAACATCTATAACTCCACAGGGAAAACCCATAGATATTTTTAGGTTGATTCTACAAGGTAAATTCTAATGTTATAAGCTAATTGACATATTCAGTTTAGCAAAATGAAAAACTTGATATAATTTTAAACATTGTTAGGAAGTTAGAAAGGGGGTGTTATGCAATTATTCTTAAACAAAGATAATCTCCTGCATATGCTTTATTAAATACGAGGATTTTTAGGAATCACTCCTTCCTGTCTTACCAGTTGTGGTTTGAGAGAGTAAAGTAGGCTCATTCTAAAGATCTGTCAGCTTCACTCTGTTATTATTGTAACTACAGCAGTGCAGGCCCTTCCTGTGTTAGCACAGCTATATCATTTGCTTTTTTTTCCAATATTATGTTCTCATTGTACCCTCTTACCACGTTCAAAAACCAAAGGAGCTTAGCTGAGCCATTTCTTTGACTTAGAGGAAATTTACTTTCTACAACAGGAACAATGAAATTAACTTTTCCCCATCTATCAGAAGTATAGTTTAGGGTGCATACTCCAGGAGGTCTAGTCCTACAACTAGATTCTGATAATAAAACATAAACTATGGATCTCTAAAGAGAGGATCAAAAACTGGGAGTGAATTATTAGCACTTTCAGCATAAGTAAAATAACGCACTGTGAGAAGATCAAATAGTTTCATAGGCCATGAAATTGAAAAGACAAAACACAGTATTTCTTAGTTAAAAGTTGACCAAGGAAAAAAGATCAGCAGAGTGAATGTGTTGGTTTTAGAGTTCAGTGATGGGCATTTTGAAAAATATTCAGCAGAAATCAAATCAGATATCAGCTGAAATGAGAGTAAGCTTTTATATAAAGGGGGATGAACTTTTGTCATTTGAATTGTTACATATTAAGTATTTTCTCTTTAAATTTGTCATAGATTTGTGTGATTTGGAACCTTTGAAGACAAAGATAGATTGCACAACTGCTACGTATTCATATAGTTATACTCTTTATTCTATAGTTTACATCTCTGAGATATTTGACACACAGCTTAGAAGAAATTATCCTAGTTTTTGTTAAGTGTGAAAACCTAAGAGGTACATATTTTAATCAGAGATTTACACCCAATGGGATCATCTAATATTCTGGTTTATCAGATTTTGATAATACATATTTACTTACAAATCACTTAATGCATTTTATTTTAGAAAATTCTAATGTTAGTCTTAATGTTAATTTTCAAATTTTTAATATATAAATATAGTAACTTAACATTTTTAAAATTTACAAGCAACATTATTTATTCAGTAAAAATAATACCTAAGGAAATTTATAGTTCAATTCCAGATAATTATCAGCTAAATAATGAAGTATAAATTTAGTTTCTTGAGTAAATATTTTATTTTTTTATATTCCACCAAAATTGGTTGTATTTGTCAGAATAATGCCTTCTACTATGGCTTTCACCTTTGGTCGTAGTTGTAGGTCCTGTATGTAAGGTGGATTTTGACTCTTAGCTGAACTAAGAGCCCTGCAAGTGGTCAGTAGATTTTTAATCCTTTACTTAAGGATTGTGAGGCAAGTTAAAAGAAATGTTCATATGTTTAATGTGGCACTGTTCACATAGCAAACACTTGGAACCAACCCAAATGCTCATCAACGATACACTGGGTAAAGAAAATGTGGCATATATACACCATGGAATACTATGCAGCCATAAAAACAATGAGTTCATGTCCTTTGCAGGGACATGGATGAAGCTGGAAACCATCATTCTCAGCAAACTGACACAAGAACAGAAAACCAAACACCACATGTTCTCACTCATAAGTGGGAGTCAAACATTGAGAATACAAGGACACAGGGAGGAGAACATCACACATGGGGGCCTGGCAGGGTGTGAGTGACATGGAGAGGGGTAGCATTAGGAGAAATACCTGATGTAAATAATGGGTTGATGGATGCAGCAAACCACCATGACACGTGTATACCTGTGTAACAAACCTGCATGTTCTGCACATGTACCCCAGAACTTAAAGTATAATTTAAAAAAAGAAAAAGACAAAAAAATAAAGCTACTCAGTCAATTAAAAAAAAAAAAGAAATAAAAAATGGTCAGGCCTGTCAGTGAAAGGGTCAGCCTCTTTGCAGTCAAATATGTTTATGCTACTTTGTTAAATACTCATCCAAGTCTGAGATTCTTCATCTCTGCAGTTGTAATCACAACAGCAATAAGGATGATTACTATGCTAGTTAAATAATACATAAAACAATTAATATTAGACAATATAATAAGAGTTGTGGTAATGAGTGTACTATATAGCATTTTTGCCATATAATACTTCCTAAAAGGAAAAAAAGTAGTTTAGCCAAACTGAAACTTCTTGACATTTATTTTCAGTTGTAATTTATTTTGTATGGTATTTAAAAAAAAAAAACTATTTTATATATTTTTCTCAGTAGGCGTATTTCCTATGGATATATTTACCTTAGGAAAAAGTAAACATCATAATATTGTTTCAATATGACTATTTTTGAAAACATTCTAAGTAGCCTAAACTGCATATTGAGACAGCTTTGTTAAGTAGAACTAATACCTTATAAAAACAAGACAATCGAAATAAATGGATGAGAAGAGAGATAAGGAGGTTACAGACATAGAAAAATATAGGAGAAAATACTGTGGATTATAAGACATAGAAGAATTGAAAGAGAGAAGAAAAATGAAAAGAGTGAAATTGTATAATATACCACAGGAGTAGAAAAGATGAAAAAGGAGAGAGAAGAGAGATACCATCTTTGAACTCCTCATTATCCCTAATGAACTTGCTACCATCTTATGTCTGTCTACCAGTTAGTGCTAGGCCATGGTACTGTTGCCCCAGATTTTTCTCTTTCCTAGCCTAAGACCACCGTCCTTAGTCTGGTCCTATTTCTTAATCATCACCTCATTACAGGGTAAAGAACTTTCTGCTTGAATCTTTATGTTGCTTGTGTCATATCTTTTAAGAAAACTTAACCTTAATGGTTAATACTTATTTATTTTTATATTTTCAAACCAGAAATCATATGAAAAATATCTTGGGTCTAATTTAATCTTAACATTTTTTTACTTAGTAATTGTTTTAAAAATAGAATGTATTTTATTCTGTTTAGTTATACATATTAAATTTTGTTTATATATTTTTATACAAAATAAGGATTTTTAATATATGAGCTTCTTTTAAACATTTATTGTTTCTGACTGTAAAAACAGTGTTTCCTGAAGAAAATGGAAAATCCAGGTATGCACAATTTAAAAACAAGAAAGAAAATAATCACCAGCTATTAAAATTTTTCTAAGTTTTCATCAATAGTATATATTTAATCCTATATGCTACTTTTTCCTTAATACCGCATAGTATCATTTTCTCACAAAATGAAATCTTTTTTTAAAACATTACCACCAGTGTTTTTATAATATTAACATTTGAAGGATGCTTAAGTTGTCTTCAACTCTTGACCACTATACTACATAGTATTGGTTTTATTCTGTTTTGCAGATATCAGATATCATATTTTTTAAGAATTGAAGGCTTTGGCCATCCTGCATTGATCTAGTCTATCTGCATCAGTTTTCCAACAGCATGTACTTACTTTGTATCACATTTTATTTCCATTTTTTTTCATTATTATTATAACTTTTATGTTATAATAATCTTTGAGATTACTATTGTAATTGTTTGGGAGCACCACAAGCCATGCCTGTACAAGACTGTAAAATAGCAAACTTAATTCATAAATTCTGTGTGTGTTCCGACTGCTCCACCAACTATTTCCCTCTCTCTCTCCTTCTCCGTGGGCTTTTTTATTCCCTGAGACAGAACAATATTGAAATAAAGCCATTTAATAACTCTAAAGTGGCTTCTAAGTATCCAAGTGCAAGAAAGAGTTGCAAGTCTCTCACTTTAAATCAAAAGATAGAAATAATTGAAGGCACGTGGGAAGCTGAGATAGGCCAAAAGCTAGAACTCTTGCACTATACCATTAGCCAAGTTGCGAATTTAAAGGAAAAGTACTTGAAAGAAATCAAAAGTGCTACTCGAGTGAATACAGGAATGATAAGGAAGTGGAGCAGCCTTATTGCTGATGTGGAAAAAGCTTTAGGGAACTGGGTGTAAGATCAAACCACCCATAACATTTTCTTAATCTAAAACCTTATCAGGAGCAAAGGTCTAGCTCTCATCAAGTTAATGAGGGCTAAGAGAGGTGAGGAATCTCAGAAGGCAAGTTAGATGTTAGCAAAGATTGGTTCATGAGAGTTAAAAAAGGGGAGCCATCTCCATAACATGAGAGTGCAAGATGAAACAGTTCTTGATATAGAAACTGTAGGTAGCTATCTAAAAGGTCTAGCTAAGACAACTGATGAAGATGACTACTCTAAAGAACAAATTTTCAGTGTAGATGAAACAGCCTTTTATTGCAAAAAAATATGCCATCCAAAACTTGGTATCTAGAGAGGAGAAATCAATGTCTGGATTCAAAGATTTGAAGGAGAAGCTGACCCCCTTTGTTAGGAGCTAATGCACCTGGCTATTTGAGGTTGAAGACACGGCTCATTTAACATCCAGAAATCTTAGGGCCCTTACATCATGCTAGCTTTACTCTGCCTGTGTTCTATTAGTGGCTCAAAAAAGCCTTGATAACAAAACATATGTTTACAGCATGGTTTGCTGAGTGTTTTAAGCCCACTGTTGAGACCTACTGCTTAGGGGTGGAAATGCATTTTAAATATTACTGCTGATTGGCAATGCGCCTGGTCCACCCAAGACCTCTGATGGAGATATAGATTAATGTTATTGTCGTACCTGCTAACCTATATTTATTCTACGGCCCATAGATCAAAGAATAATTTCATCTTTCAAGTCTTTTTTAAGAAATACATTTCCTAAGGCTATAGCTTCAATAGATAGTGAGTCCTTTGATAGATCTGGGCAAAGTAAATTGAAAACTGTTCTGGAAAAGATTCACCATTCCATATGCCATTAAGGACATTCATGATTCTTGAAAGGAGGTCAAATTTTCAACATCAAAAGGAATTGGAACAAGTTGATTCCAACCCTTGTGGATGACAGTTAGGGGTTCAAGACTTCCATTGAAGAAGTAACTGCAGATGTGGTGAAAATTACAAGAAAACTGGAATTAGAAGTGGACACTGAAGATGTGACTGAATTACCACAATCTCAAGATAAAACTGCAGTGGATTAGGAGCTGCTCCTTATGGATGAACAAAGAAAGTGGTTTCTGGAGAACAATTATAGTCCTCATGGAGATTCTTTGAATATTGTTGAAATGACAAAGAAGGACTTAGAATATTACTCATATAAACTTAACTGATAAAGCAGTGGCAGGGTTTGAAAGATCAACTCCAATTTTGAAGGAACTTCTACTATGAGTAAATTGTTATCAAATAGCATCACAGGTCTGACTCACACCAGTAATCCCAGCTCTTTGGGAGCCCGAGGCTGTTGGATCACTTGAGCCAGGAGTTCAAGACCAACCTGAGTAACATCATGAGACCCCTATGTCTTTAAAAATAAAAATAAAAATAAAAAATTTGCCGGGCATGATTCACATGCTTGTAGTCCCAACTACTTCAGAGACTGAGATGGGAGGATCCCTTGAACCCAGGAAGTCAAGGTTGCAGAGAGCTGTGATCACGCCACTGTAGCAAGACTCTCAAAAAAACAAAACAACACAGCATCACATGCTACAGAGAATTATTTCATAAAAGCAGCAAACATCACTGGTGTTTTAAGAAATTATGACAGCCTCCCCAACCTTCAGCTACTACCTGATCATCCAGTAGCCATCAACATCAAGGCAAGCCCCTCCTCCCTGCTATCAGCAAAAAGATTATGGATCACTGAAGGTTCAGAGGATCCTTAGTAGCTTTTAGTAATGAATTATTTGTTAATTAAGATTTTAGACATATTTCTGTTACTTAATAGACTACAGTATTATGTAAACATAACTTTTATATACATTGGAAAAGCAAAACATTCATGTGACTCACCTTATTAAAATATTTGCCTTATTGCAGTGGTCTAGAACCAGACCTGCAATACGACATGCAGAATATCATGTGACATATGATAATCTGTTCCTATATTTTTCCTTTTTTTAACTTTACTTTGTGTGTGTGTGGTGCGTGCGTGTGTGTGTGTGTGTGTGTGTGTGTGTGTGTGTGTTTGTGTGTGTGTGTGGTAGAGACAGCCTCTTGCTAAGTTGCCCAGGCTGGAGTGCAGTGGCAGTCCCCCTACCTCAGCCTCCCAATTAATTGCAACCACAGGCACACGCCACCATACCCAGCTCTATTTCCTAAAGATAATTTTTTACAACATTGGCATCTATTTAGGAAACATTTACACAAGTTGAATTATGTAGTCAGAGACTTGGTATTTATTGTTAAATAGCCTTACAAAGGGGATATTTAACTCTACACTGCATCTAGAACCTTCTGTATGGTTTTCTGTCTTTTGTTTTTTAACTTTTATGAAACTATAAAGTGAAACTCTGTGCAAAAAATTTATGTCATCTATTTGGGGGATTTTTTCATTGCTTTTTAATTTAATTTTCAATGATTATCACAATAAAACTGAAAAATCACTTGTGGGGGTTGGCAGTACAACTTTCTCCGTTGAGGTCATAACTGAAGTTTATATGAACTTGACTCATGTCATAGGCCAAGTAATTTATTCCAAAACCTTTTAGTACCATGAAAATTAAGTTAATTTAAATAATTCATCTTTATTGAAGACTGTTCAAAAACATACCTCTTTTTAGTCTTATTCTTCTAAAATGTACTTGCTAGATGCCTGATAAAGCAATTAAACTGTCAAAGAATTAAGGACTGTGAACCAAATATAAAATGACTAAACTGATTAAAATCCACTTCTTAAAAATGAATTCTTCATGCTTCTGATCTCACTTTATTTGCCATTTTAAAAAGTCAAAATTGAAAAATGTTATTTTCTGATATTAGAGCTTTAACAGAACACTTAACAATTTGTTCATTTAACTGTGCAACTACTCGTGGCCTTTAACATCAGAAGTTGTGTTAATGGTTTTACTTGCTAGTCTCTGTGTGAACATTGATTTTCTTCTTCACATGTGTTGATCTCAAGTATAAAATGTTTTATAATAAAATATTTTGTAATGTTATAATATTTGGATGGGTATGAATTTATTTTCTCACACCATTATGTGGAATAATATATATTACACATAGGATCACAGTTTGTGAAATTCAAAAAATAGATTTATTTCAATAGCATATGTAATAAAGATATTTTAATTAGCCTTATTGGACAACAGATACTTTTTGCAATATTTAATTAAAAGTGAAATTTTCTTTATAAGTCATTGTTTTATATCAAGTTTAGCTTTTTAATTATGATTGTGATAAGCGGTGAAAAAAAATGTGCCCAGAAACATTTTAGAACTTAGATGACTTAGTAATTTCTTCATATTTAGCATTTCATATGGTACAGTATATGTGTAGAACATTTTGAAATTAGCCTTCATAACATGAATAATTTCAGAAATAAAGTCTTATTTATATGTTGCTTTTCAAACGAAAGACATCTATGAAATTTCTTTATTAAAAGATGTTTGAATTATTTATAAGTGTCAAACTAGTTGGAGCTTTTAAAATCTACACATAGGTATTCAAATAGCTATCTTAACTATATAGCTGAACACCTGTGTGTCGAGTTTAGAACCCTAATTTAAAAGCCATTAGGAATGAAACCTTTAAAAATGCCTTTCAAAATGTGGTATTTATGTAGGACTGGGAAATGTTGGACCTACATTTATCTGCTGTGGATTCACTTAGTATGTTATTATATTCCTAACTAGCTATTAACTCTTAACTGCATAGTTGAATACCTACGTGTAGATTTTAAAAGCCCCAACCAGTTTGACAATTATTTATAAATAATTTAAACACCTTTTAACAAAGGAATTTCAGAGATGTCTTTCCTTTGAAAATCAGCATATAAATAAGATGGTGTTTCCTTTCTGTGTACATCTCAGAAAGGGATATACTAACATATTAAGTGAATCTTACAGCAGAGAATTTTAGGTCCAACATTTACCAGTCCTTCATAAACACCATGTTTTTAAAGGTATCATGCCTAATGGCTTTTAGATCAAGGCTCTAAAAATAAATAAATAAATAATGCATTGATTCTAATTGTGACAGCAAAAATAACATATTTTCTTTGGTATATTGAAGTCTATTCTTCAGTAGCCAGAGCCGGTGTTGAAAGGCCAGTGTACTCCGATCATCAGACTACAAAGAAAAAATCCTGGTATCCCAAGCAAGAGGGGATGCTGACAGTTAGAGCCTGAGACAGTTTGAATTATCATGTAAGCATGTCACTCAAGAGTGATTAAACCTCAAGAGATTAAAAATGGTCAACATCTCATGAGATACAAAGAATATGCTTTCTGTTTGGACAGTGTCAGTTTTCAGTGACTGACACAGTTACTCTGCTGCTGTTAGCTTATCCTGCTCACTAGCACGTCTCCCAGCCTACATACAACCTGCACCAAGAACACTGCAAATGAGAGAATTCAGGATATTCTCTCTTTATTCTGACAGTGATGACATCTGAACAAAAATGCGCAAATCCATATTCATCAGAAAAAAGTCTTGATATTTGAGAACTAAGTAGAAATTGTTTACTACTTTCACTATTTTTGAGTAACAGTAGAAGTTACTTTCATTATTACTAAATCTTCCAGTTTCTCCCAAGCTCAATGTATGGATGAGTAGTACTATCCTCAAAATGAAGAGGACAGTACATGTTTATCCACTCATCAGGGATTTAGAACATAAAATAATGATTGGTGTGTATGAATATGTAATATATATGCATACATATTTTACCATAATTATTTTTCCACTGTCTGCTAACTACTTGATCTGAACATCATGAGATTTAATCTGTATTAATCAGCCTAAGGGGACTGCAAATATGCTTGGTTCAAAATTGCATACTTTAGAGTGTAAAACTTAGAAATTATTTTTTAGTTTTCATTGAATAGATTCAATCCTTAGAAACTGTCTATTTTGGGAAGAAAAAAGTGGTATTAAATTGTTCTTTTTATTTTACACAATACCTATTCTTTAAAGGATTGTGGAAATGGTTTAGCCCAGAGAAAGCTAGAAATTACTGCTTAGGGCTTATTCAATGTCTGTTATCAGTGTCAGAACAACTGTTACCTAGATAGATTCTAAGCTTTCTTATTTTTCATTTATTTCTCTTAAATGACGTGGACAGTGTCTTTAAAAATTTTTTATTATACTTTAAGTTCTGGGATACATGTGCAGAACATGCAGGTTTGTTACATAGGTATACATGTGCCATGGTGGTTTGCTGCACCCATCAACCTGTCATCTACAATATATATTTCTCCTAATGCTATTCCTTTCCTAACCTTAAAGCCCCTGACAGGCTCCAGTGTGTGATGTTCCCCTCCCTGTGTCCATGTATTCTCATTGTTCAACTCCCACTTATGAATGAGAATATGCAGTGTTTTTTGACCCAGCAATCCCATTACTGGTTATATGCCCAAAGAATTGTAAATCATTCTACTATAAAGACATACGCACATGTACGTTTATTGCAGCACTGTAAACAAGAGCAAAGACTTGGAACCAACCCAAATGCCCATCAGTGATAGACTGAATAAAGAAAATGTGGCATATATACACCCTGGAATACTATGCAGCCATAAAAAAGGATGAGTTCATGTCCTTTGCAGGGACACAGATGAAGCTGGAAACCATCATTTTCAGCAAACTAACATAAGGACAGCATCTTTTAACTAGAATTTTGTATTTATGTTTGCTAGCATGGTAATTTTTTTTTTCTTTTTGGTACCACATATTGTCACATTGGTTGATTTTTCTAAGAAAATACAGACTATCCAACATTTGTTTGATGCAATAATTGGTATTATTATTTAAGTAGTCTTTATAAAGAGATGCAGTTTAGATGGATTTGATAATGTATAGTCTGATTTTATTCTTATTAGCAGTTATATTTAGGTCTTATATTCAAATATTATATTATAATTATACTTATTTTATTCAATAGTATTCCATGATTAAATGTAGTTATGAGCAATTCTTTAATTGTGTCAATCTACTGTGATATTTTCTGTTAAATTAATTGTAATTGTTACTAAAGCAAAGAACTTATTTCATCCATCTTCATAAAGAGAGTTTTTCCTCCTTCCAGAGGGAATTTATTTATTTCACATGATACCCAAAACTTAGCATTCTCATACTAGGTCATAATTCGGTTCAAATTTTAGCACAGTGAAAATAAAACTGAGGAATGATAGTGTAATGCTTTGGAAAATTTAATTAGATTATATCAGATATGTATTATTTACATACTCCATGATAAATTCATTTGAACTGAACATGGGATTTTGTTTTGAAATCAAGAAAAGTGAAAGCAAACAGACCATTTTGTTAAACATAGGAATTAGTTTTACATTAAAATGTACATTTAGTTGAGTACAACATAGTTTACATGAAGCATTACCTAGCTTTAGGTCTTTGTTTTACTCTGAGTCTTGATTTAGTCATTTTTAAGTCCATCATACTGTCCCATGCACACACATTTTTGGGGTTGGCTAGTTCAATAGAAATTATTTGTTTTAATTAATCCATTTGGATATTTAAGAAATATATTCTTAAAACTTTTAGTACTTTGTGCAAGCATGATTCTTGGCAAAGTCCCTGAGGACATTTTTTAATATTTTCACTCCCATCGAAGCTAACATTATAGTACCCTTATCCTATTAAGTGAGATAAAATGTAAACTTCTCAATATATTCTCTGGCATATCAGCAAAATAAAAAGTCATTCGCCTGGGATTTCTTGGTGACTTTATAAAAGTAGAGAAAAATTGTAGGCTGCTTACAAAATTTTGCAGTCAAATTGTATTTTTAAAAATCCTTTTAGAGTTAGAGATATGTTTGGACTAATTTAGTTGAAATAAGTATGATCCTTGCATAAATAGTGATTTTCACACTATCTTTTCTTTTATGTAAAAATATTAACAATTATTTCCACTTCTTAGACCAAAGCAAAATATATTCTGATATTTTATTGTGATATCCATTATACAGATTGATTTAATTTAAAGCCAGGAGTTTCTAGGTAATAACTGAATGTCACTTAATGAGAATAATAGTGACTGTATTAAATACTGTTTTATCTGTGTGAACATGCAGAATATATGACAGCAAAAAATAATTAAATATTTTTATTTTCTTCTGACATACGTTTGTAAAGGTGGCTCTAGCGGAGATATTGACAATAGCAACCCAAAAAAATTTATTCCATTAATTACCTATGGTTTTCATTTACTAGGTAGTTTAGTCTATATTATTTTCACAGTAACCTAAATATGTTTAATAAATCTAAACAAACATTAAATTTTATTGAAGAATGAGAAGGAAAGCCACTCTCAGATGCAGTAGTTGTTGGTCCCTTAATTGTATGTATTTTGCTTCTTTGGTTACCAGGAAATATTTCTTTCTCACATCGGCTCTTTAGATTGGAATTGCCTGAGTGGCTTTTAATGTTTATAGAGAAATGTAGGGTAGGAGGAATGATTTCTTTTAAAAAATGATGTATAACCAATATAGAGCATCATGGTATTATTAAGAAATTTTAACCCACCAAATTCTGGATAGCAGAACTGCTTCAGCCTCTTACATGTTTTTTCTTGAACTTTTATTTTCATAATTTCTCCTTTCACTATTACCGTCTTTTACTTTTACTTTGTTTTTTTACTGTTCACCCTGCTTAATCAAATCTTTCTGCATCCTGTAAGGTCTAATTTATGCTTTCCTTCCATGAACACTTTCAGTTGTGCATTGATTCTGCACACATGTATTTTGTACCAGGAAGTCACAGGGAAGCTACAGAAATAGTTGTGCAGGAAGAAAAATTGCTAATATAAAAGCTTATAAAACTTGCATTCTAGTCAGGTGTGGCAGATAAAATAAATTAATAATCTACATTATATTTTAGAAGGTGATAAACAGGAACGGAAGTAGAAATGGGGTGGTGAGATAGAGGTTGACTGACAATTTTAAGTAACAGTGAGAGGGTGACATTTCATTATGTAGAAGAGAAAAGGGAGCAAACCATGTGCATATCTAAGGAAAGAATCTTCCAGACAGAACACCGTCTGTGAGCCATGAGGCTGGAGCATGTTTGTTGAGTTCTGGTAATGGTACGGAAGTCAATGCTGAAAAGGCAAGGGAAAGAGAGTAGGCAGTGAATTCATGTAACTCCTGTCGGGACTTGGGCTTTTTTACTGAGACACGTGAGAAACCATTGGAGAATTTCAGCAGAGGAGTGACATAGTCCAACTGTGGTTTGAAAGAATTCTCCTCCTAAAAAACAATGGCCTTCATTAAGGCCATCATTTTTATCTAACTTCCTGAACTGACTTCTTACTTTCCTAACCTGATTATATGCTCCTTTTAGTCAAGGGCATGAGATCTAATCAATCCTTTTATATCCCCTATAGCATCTAGAATTAAGTAGGTGGTGTAGTGGCATTCAGTAGAGAATTATTGATTTGGTTTAGGAGACTGGAGCAGAACAGATAAAATAAGCATTGCTGCCAGCATTGGCAGCTGCAGAAACCTTTTCTGCACAATTCCATTAGTTTACCTTGTAAATACAAACAGTCCAATAGAAGCTGCCCTCCTGTCTTCAATCCGGAACCCAGAATAAATCACAAATCATCAAGTGCATCTGTATTGTCTTTCAGAATCTGAGCAAATATACAAATTTAGGAATTACTCATAACAGCCAATCTGTCCTAGAATGCCTACTATTCCTTTACACTTTGTTTTAGCAGATCTTGTGATTTAAAGAGAAAACTGTCCAATGTCTTCTTCATTTGAGTGCAGTGAAGGCTGTCTTTAACAACAGATGCAAAATCATGTTTCTCCTATTCATTTCTCAGACATTTATGTCTTGCAGCATGTGAGAAGCATATTAAGTGCTAGTCATGTAAAAGAAGAAAGGTTTCCACCGATAATGCTTGACAATTCAATCAAAGAAA
Source organism: Saimiri boliviensis (assembly GCF_048565385.1). Classification (NCBI taxonomy): domain Eukaryota; kingdom Metazoa; phylum Chordata; class Mammalia; order Primates; family Cebidae; genus Saimiri; species Saimiri boliviensis. The sequence goes on from NC_133452.1 coordinate 75,658,126, forward strand.
AATCGGGGAAAAATTCATGGGAAAAGGTGGCTAATAGATGTCTGTGGACATTCACAGAATAAAGAGCCTTCACTGGCCTTCCTTTTTCATACTTCAGAAATATAACTTCACCTTTAATTTTTACAGCGTAATGAATCACCTATCTACTGATGAAAATACATTAAAAACCTCCAGTGAAAGATTAATTAATTTAATTTTAAAACAGAGCAGATACTATGCTGATCCGTATGATCACATGTATGCCATTGTCTTCATTTATTTCCATGTTGTTTCTTAGAAATGAATATATGGTAAGATGGACTGCTTAAGGTAATATGCATGCTAGATCTAAAAATGCAGCCATCAGTGAACATTCCCATCTCTACATCCAGCTTGATTTTTTTCTCTTTATTGCTTCTCACTATTAACAAAGCATATGTTTTTCTTCTTCGCCATGTTTTCTGTCTACACCCTTTCCATCCCTATTAGAATATAAGCTTCCTGGACTCTTCTGGAAAGAGACCGAAACGGGCAAATACAGAAGCAAGGAGATAGTTTAGCAAGCTATGAGAGGTAGTGAGAAGTGGTTGACACTGGCTGTATTTTGAATATTGAGCCAGCAGGATTTGGTGTAATAGACAGAGAGGTGTTCAGTATAACTTCATGTTCTCTGGTCTGAGCAAATGTAAAGATGAAGTTTCCACTGAGACAGCACTAATTGTGAGCAAGGTAGGATCATGGGTAAACATCAACACTTAGATTTTGCATGTGCTCAGTGTGAGACAACTATTGTATGCCTACATAGTATATGGCCTTGTACTTCCTGATCCATTCTTCATGATTGCCTTGCTCTATGCATATGGCAGGTCTTCACCCCTGCAGGTAGTGTTTCCCAGGTTATATTGTCAGCTACCTTTTGGCAGCTGTGGCCTCTATTAAGAACTGGCTGGAGCTTGGAAGGCAGAGGCAAAAAGGCAAGTATTTCTTCCTTTTTTTCTGTGCTTTAACTGTGGTTTCCATTAGCAGCTACTTCTCGGCCATGACTCTAGGTCCCTCCATGCAGTTCCAGTTTGTGCTGATTTATTCCTGCCCAGTAACAGTAACTTTGCCTTCTCCTTTTCCCTCTCCGGTGAAACATCTCCACTTTCCTGAGGCTTGTCAGCTCTTCTAACATCTGCATAAACAACTTGATAAATTAAATTCTCTCTCTTTCACATATATGTTGCTGTTTTTGTATCCAGATTTATGAAATTTGCAAGTAGAGATAAAAGGTAGAGCAGTCTGCATCCCAGATAATTATATGTGCTCATCAGTTGAAGAATTCCAACAGCCCAGGTAACAGAGGGAGTGAGGTTACAATAATAGGAAGTAATAGAGAGTGACACTCTGAAAATTTTAAGTATGAAGAGTAATGATGAGGTCTAGGCTCTACCTTGGGAGGGGATGGTTGGTATATTTGGAGACAGGAATGCTTAAAGTTCTTCAGTGACCTCTAGTTAGAGGTCAAGGAACCCAGGAGTTATAGTTCAGTAAGAATGATCAACCTGAACATTGCTATTCATAAATATCATGACAGCAATAGCATCAGTGAAAATTTCAGTGAGCTAGGGGCTAAAATCTTCAAGGAGTGAGAAGGACTGAACTGGAGTCTGAATAGCAACAGCTTAGAGGGAGAGAAGTCACATAATCAGTTGGCATAAGCATCATAGTTATGGGATTTTATGTGGAAGTGAAGAAGTAGTGTGACTTTTAAGATTATGGAAGAGAAGAGCAGAGAGAATTACCCACTTTCAGGCCCAGTGATGGGGAAGGTGGAAGAACAACCAACCTCATTTAAAAGGGCTTCCAGAGAAGCTATGTGTGCTCAGAAGTAAGCAAGATTCTGTGTGGATGTTAGAGCAAGAGAGAATAGGGCATGTTGAACAAAAGTGTGAGGATTTTGCTGATGACCTAGGATAGAGTGAGGCATGTGATTATATTCTTATGGGTGCAGATTTGTGTGGAGATGATAATTCAGATGACAAGCAATGATTTGGTAGTCCTGGATAGTTGGGGTGACTGATGTATCACGGACAAAAGACATGGAGGGATTATGATTGTCTTTGAGAAAGATTGCGTTCACTATGCTGCAAGTATAGGGAGCAAGAGAGGCAAGGGTTTTTCAAGGATTACACAGAACTTTGGCTCCTCTGTCATTACTTTTCTGATGTGGAGATGATGGACAGCTACTATTATTGGGAGCTGGTGATAACGATAACATTTTTACTAGAGAATATGATTTGAACTGGTTTATATTTGTCTGTGAAAATATCAATATAAATTTATTATTTAAACGTTTATAAACTAATAACTTTGTTTTGAATGGATGTATACAGATTTTACGTTTAAATATTATTTGCATTTCCCAAATTGTAAGATCAGTTTTTTTACAGTGGAAAATATATTTTAAGTTTCTTAAATATTTCAGAATAGCTAGAGGAGAAGAACTGTCATGTTTCCAACACAAAAATGTTTTAGGTGATACATTTCTATTTCAGTTACTCTTATTTGATCATTACACGTTTTGTACATGTATCAAAATTTTACATGTACCCTCAAAATATGTACAATTATAAGATATCAATTTTAAAAAATAAAAAGAAACTTAAAAGAAAATACATTTTAGACCAGAGTAGACAATATATTTATTGTGGCCAGATACTTAAATTCTGAGGGTCACTTAATCAACTATATGAGGGATATAGTCATGTGCTACTTAATGACTATTTGGTCAAGGACAGACCACAGACACAAAAGTTGCCCATTAGATTGTAATACCATATGTTTATTCTCCCTTTTCTGTGTGTACATGTGTTTAGATACACAAATACTTACCATTGTGTTACAACTGCCTTCAGTATTCAGTACAGTAACATGCTATACAGGGTTGTAGCCTAGGAGTAGTAGACCCCACAGCCTAACTGTGTAATAGGCTGTCCTATCTAGGTTTGTGTAGGTACACTCAATAATGTTTGCATAATGATGAAATCACCGAATGATGCATTATCCAGAATGTATTCCTATCGTTAAGCAGTGCACGAATGTATATTAGTTTCATGCAACAGAACAAATTAAGAGACTTTAAAAAACAAATTAAACAATATTCCCTTATGTTTTCTAACATATCTAAATAAATTTGAAATATTTATTGAATGCATTATTAAAACATAAAGGTCAATTGGGAGAGTTTTCATAGTTATTTGGGTTATAGCTTTAGAAATTACAGATTAAGTATTAGCAAAATTTGACTAAACATTGAGGACTCTTTATTATTGTATTTATAATTTTTTTAAAAAATTATGCCTGTCCAGATATTCATAAAATTATAAAAAATTATAAGAAAATGAAAATTGTCATAAATCTTCATGTATTCCTTACATTTCTCCAGGTGTGTCCCATATGGCTCTCTACTATGCCTGTATTTTTATATATGTTGTTAATTATTTTTGATAAAATTTAGATTATACTGAATATGTTGTCTTATTTTTATTCAACAATATCATCAGCATGTTGCCACAAATGTTTGTAGCTATTATCCGAATGCATGATTTCAACTATCACTGAATTCTAGCCTGATTGTAACGTTATTATTTTAATCATCATGCATATTTAGACAGTTATTAACTGGTGCTTCTCATATGAGAAACAATCTGTGTTTAAATCACTATACCTATTTTGTTTTCGTTTTTTTTTTTTTTCTTTAACTTTCGGTTCAGGAGTACATGTGAAGATTTGTTATATAGGTAAACTCGTGTCACAGGGATTTGTTGTACATACTATTTCATCACCCAGGTACTAAGCCTCCTACCCAGTAGTTATTTTTCTGTTCCTCTTCCTCTTTCCACCTTCTGTCTTCAAGTAGGCTCCAGAGTCTTCTGCTCCCTTCTTTGTATCCATGAGTTCTAAACTTTAGCTCCCACTCACAAGTGAGAACATGTAGTATTCACTTTTCTGTTCCTCTGCTGCTTTGCTCAGGATAATGTCCTCCATACACGTTCTCATGAAAGATGTGATCTCATTCTTTTTATGGCTGCATAATATTCCATGGTGTGTATGTACCACTTTTTTTAATCCAGTCTTCATTGATGTGCAATTAGGTTGAGTCCATGTCATTGCTATTGTGAATAGTGCTGCAGTGAACATTTATGTGCATGTGTCTTTATGGTAGAATGATTTGGCCGGGCGCGGTGGCTCAAGCCTATAATCCCAGCACTTTGGGAGGCCGAGGCGGGTGGATCACGAGGTCGAGAGATCGAGACCATCCTGGTCAACATGGTGAAACCCCGTCTCTACTAAAAATACAAAAAATTAGCTGGGCATGGTGGCGCGTGCCTGTAATTCCAGCTACTCAGGAGGCTGAGGCAGGAGAATTGCCTGAACCCAGGAGGCGGAGGTTGCAGTGAGCCGAGATCGCGCCATTGCACTCCAGCCTGGGTAACAAGAGCGAAACTCCGCCTCAAAAAAAAAAAAAAAAAAAAAAAAAAGAATGATTTATATTCCTCTGGATACGTAACCAGTAATCAGATTGCTACATGGTAGTTCTGTTTTTAGGTCTTTGAGGAATTGCCACACTGCTTTCCAGAATGGTTGAACTAACTTATACTCCTGCCAACAGTGTATAAATATTCCCTTTTCTCTGCAACCTTGCCAGCATCTGTTATTTTTTGTCTTTTTAATAATAACTAATCTGACTGTCATGAGATGGTATCTTATTGTAGTTTTGATTTACATTTCTCTAATGATCAGTAATGTCAAGAGTTTTTTTCATAAGCTTGTTAGCCACATGTATGTCTTCTGTTGAAAAACGTATGTTCATTTCCTATGCCCACTTTTTAATGGGGTTGTTTTGTTTCTTGTAAATTTGTTTAAGTTCCTTATGAATGCTGGATATTCTACTAATAGAGCAGAAAAGAGAAAAGATCCAAATAAACACAATTAGAAATCACTATGCCTATCTTTGATTTTTTTAATAATAAATTTTCAGAAATAGACTTGTTTGGCTACAAAGTGTTGGAATTTTGTTATAGATATTCACACTGACCTCCAGAAATACTGAACTGCCAAGAGCCCTTGCCAAAACTGAGCATTGTCTTTTGGTTTTCAATCTTTGCCAATGTGATAGGCAAAATAATATCTCATCTGAAAGGTGATTACTACTTGGTTTAAGGCTTAGTATTTTTCATATGCTTATTGGCAATGTATGTAAGTATGTATCAGTCTTTTTTAGGCCTCTTTTCTGATTTAAAAATTAGGATCCTCTACTATTCATCAAAAATGGCTGTGAACTCCATATATATATATATATATATATATATATATATATATACACATATATATATATGAAAAGTGATACAAATATAAACATTTATAATTTGTTGCCATTTAATTTTATATATGTGACTTTTTGCATTTTTTAATTGTACTTTAGGCTCTGGGGTACATGTGCAGATCACACAGGGTTGTTGCATAGGTACATACATGGCAAGGTGGTTTGCTGCCTGCATCCCCCCGTCACCTACATATTGCATTTCTCCCCATGTTATCCCTCCCCAACCTCCCCATCCACTGGCTGCCCCTCCATTGCCCCCCAACAACAGACCCCAGTGTGTGATGCTCCCCTCCCTGTGTCCATGTATTCTCATTGTTCATCACCGGCCTATGAGTGAGAACATGCGGTATTTGATTTTCTGTTCTTGTGTTGGTTTACTGAGAATTACGGTTTCCAGCTTCATCCATGTCCAACATTTACTTAGTGGTTTATGGCTTTGATATGCTTTGAAAGCCTTATCCATAACAAAGTTAGGAAAATATTTATTTCTGTGTTCATTTTTTGTTAAATGGCTTAAATTTTATGTTAAATTTTATTTTATCATGATTATGTTTTGTGTACAATGTCCAGGTATTTTTGTTTCTCGGGTTCCACTAATCCATTCAGTCACGTTGATACTTTTATTATAAAACACATCCTTCCCACAGTGACAGTATCTTGAAAAACTAATAATTTTTTTCCTGAGGCCAGGTAGAGACTAAAGCCTGTTTCTAGACTTTCTAGTCTTATTTAATTCTTCATTATTTATTTTGTGGCTAATATGATATTGTTTTACTTATCGTAGATTATCTGTTTAACTGATATTGATATACCAAACATTTCCTTGAAAGAATCTCTGAAATAATACATATTTAAAGCTAAAGTTTGTTTCATTGAGGACTAATTTTCTTTCTACCCAAACTAAGGATAATTCCATTTCTCATCAATGGGCAATTACATATAAAATATAATAATGGAAATAAGGGCTGTCTCAGGTATTTTGGGCAGAAGTAGAAACTTCAGTGGCTTAAAAAAGCAATTAGCTCAAGCCTTTGTACTATGTCTTGGTGCAGACTTGGAGATATAGTATACATGGGCCTCAATTACATTGAGTTCCTGTTTTTAGTAAATAGCTGCCCTGGAGGTCACTAAGTGCTATTGCTGACAAGGTTGTGTATGAGAAAGCTTTTATTTTAATAACCAGTGGCAACTGGCACTTATAAAGAACCTTCCATTTCTCAAAATTCTTTTTTGGTTCAGAACGGCTATACAGAATTGCAGACACCTCAAGGATAGTAGAACAATTATAAACAAATGACTAAATAAGACATCAAAGAAAAGGAGTTTTTGAGTTGAGACAGAAAACCAAAACGTATTCTTTTGAACTGTGGTGTGTTGTCTTTATGACTATATTGAGCAAAAGAACTTTGGTTTAAAAGTATGCCTTTACTTAAGGTCAAAACACAATAACCTGCAAATAAGTAAATTCCTTTCCTCAGAAAAAAAATAAGCTATGCCAAGTTCATGTAGAGTCTACACTGTAGTTGTCAGCTTTAATGTCACAGGTTTGGTGACCTTGAGAAAGTCACTTAAATTCTTTTAATCTATATCCTATCTATAAGATTATGAAAATGCCTTCTGTGAAGACAGTTTTGAGGACTAAATTGGGTGTTATAGAGTGCTTTTCTGTTTGCAGTATGCAGTAGTTGAGAAATGAATGGTGACTGATGAAAAAGCATGATTATATTCTTATTTTTTAAGTAAATTCTATTTTATTTATTTAAGTTACACAATATGATGTTGTGGAATACATTTAGATAATAAAATGATTACTATAGTGAAGCATATTAACATAGCCATCATTTCATATAGTGACTTGTTTGTTTGGTTTTGTGACAGAAGCAGGTAAAATCTACTCATTTAGCAAGAATCCACACACGGTACAATTTTGTTAACCATTCTCATCTTGTATATTAGAACTCTAGACTTGTTCATTCGGCATGTCTGCTGCTTTATAGCCTCTGACCTGTATCTTGCCATTTACTCCTCACCCCCTTCTCATCCCTGCTCATCATTATTTTATTCTTTATCTCTGTGTATCTGATTTTTTCTTAGATTCCACATGTAAGTAAGATCATGCAATATTTTTCTTTCTGTGCCTGGCTTATTTCTCTTAGCGTAATGTCCTCTAGATTCATCTATGTAGAGGCAAATGGCAGGATCTCCTTGTTTAAGACTGACTAATATTCAATTGTGTATATATTTAATTCTTCATTATATATGTATAGTTTCTTTATCCAGTCATCAACAGATGCTTAGGTTATTTCCTTGCCTTGACAATTTTAAATAATGTTTCAATGAATAGGGGAGTACAGACATTTTAACAAGGTAGTAATTTCATTCCCTTTGGGCATAGTTCCAGAAGAGGGATTGCTGGGTCATGTGGTATATCTGATTTTAATTCCTGTAGGAACCTCCATATTATTTTCCACAACAGCTGCTGCGATCAATGTTCCTACCCAAATGAAACAAATGTTCCTCTGAGGAACATTTCATCTGTTGTAAAAACCAACAGATGAAAATCTGTAGGGGCCGTGTACTATGTAAGTTTTTATATAGAAAACTACAAAACATTTTCAAATGGCACCAAGAAGAACTCAAAATATAGAAAGGCATAAAATATTTATTGATTGGAAGTATTAATATTTTAAATATATAAAGCCTCCTTAAATTAATTTATTAATTAAATAAGAGTATGATACAACTTCCAGTAGGAAGTGGTATGTCTTTATATGTCTGCTGAATTAAATGGAAGAGCAAAAATGGCTAGAAATAGCTAAAATAATTTTGAGAAAAAAGATAGGATGTATTTTAAAGCCATGAAATTCAGAAAATGCATTGTAAGCAGAAAGATAAGTAGTATAAATAGGGCAGAAATCTCAAACAATGGAGATATATGTTACAGAGGTGACATACATATATAATATCGTATATAGTAAATAAAACCAGTTCCATGAAGACAATTCTATAGGGAATAAAAATAAACACTTTCAAAGAAAATATATACTATCTTCATGACCTTTCATTAGAGAAAAAATTCCAGAAAACCCAGTCCATATAGACCATCTTGATAACATTGACTATAAAAATATAAGACACACAGTGGTAGACAATGTCATATATATTTGTCATTTTATTTAAGTATAATTAGTTTTTTAAAGAAATATCTAGTATGTATTTTTTAAAAAGAAAACCACAAAACCCTAAGACAGAAATAAACAATCTAATCAAATTTGTGAAACTAAAGGAAAAAGAAAGTCTAGTAAATCCATAAAATTACAGAAACTACAAATATGGAGCAATGAAAGATCACTTTAGATATAATCAAGAATTGCAAAATATTAACTGAAAATATAGCATCATGTTAAAGGTCATCTCAAACACATACAAATGGGAAATTTCATAAATTTCTGGTTGAACTACAAATATGTAAACCTGCCTAGAAGTAATGTAGCAATATTTATCAAACTGAAAATTATCTTACTACTGAAATTCTAGTGTACACATCCACACAAAGTTCGAAAATAGTTAACCTCTCTCTCTCTCTCTCTCCCCATTCTCCCTGTCTTTGTCCCTCCTCTCTGTTCCTTCTTCCTTTCCTCTTTCTCTTTATCTCTTTCTCTCTCTCCCTTTTCCTCTTCTTCCCTTCCCCTTCAATTTCAAAAAGTAAACACGCTCTGTGATTTGGAAATTTTTCTTTGAAAAAGTCAATACAAAACTTTTAAATATTAATATTTAAGAAGATCATTAAACAAGCCAATCTGGTTTTAATATAACTGTTATATATTTCAGATAAATTAAGTAAAAATATATAAGCAAAGCAAAATTATTGATTTTATTCTACTTTCTATAGCCCTCCAAAATTTTGACTTAGCAATGCCATATGTGAATCTATACCTATTAATGAATGCATTGAAAAAGTAGAATTTAAGCTGAGCATGTAAAAATAATAAACAGAGATATAGTTAATTTTGAGAACTGGTAAGTTATAATTAATATAACCATAGTTTCTTATGATTATACATATTATACTTAAATATTTGTTGAAACAATGCAACATTTAACTACCAATTTATGACATTGTTCTGTTTGTTAAAAAGAAAAACCAGAAATATAGATTTTTTTTCTTTTTGAAAAATATGTGTTAAGGAACATTCTCCTTAATAAGGATCAGTGTAATTACTCATCAAAAAATATATTTCTCTCGTAAATATTCCTCTTCAGGTCTAGTATATTAGTAGTTATATATGAACCAACTTTTGAAACATCAGAGTAGGCATTTTAACCATAATTGTCATGGGACTTAAATTTAGACTACCTTGTCACATTGTTCCTGATACACTACCCATTTAAAGGGCAAAAATAATCCTTATTACATGAAAAAAAATTTATTCTAGTATACTCCATTCAGAGTCCATAATTAAAACCTGGCTATAATGTCATCTTCACATTTAAAATCATAGTGTATTAAGACTTTTTTCACAGCTAACATCCTTGAAGTTGACATCTTCTTGTGACTGAGTAGATAGCAGCAAGAATTCAATTACAGCAAGCCAGCTCTGTCATTGCACCTGTCTGCTTGCACGGGAAATGATTTGTAAATTGAGCTTTATCTTTCCCGTTCCATAAATCTCCTGTCCATAATTGACACTTGTCAGCATAGATGAATAGTGGGAGAAAGAAAACAGAAAGTAAATGAGTAGCCCACCTGGGAAAAATGATGTCTTGTTGCCTTTGGGAGTCATTTACAAACAGCAGTACCTACGGGCCAGTTTTTATCCATAAGCAGGTTGCAAACATTTTACTATTGAGAAATACAATGCTAGGGCTGAATCATAACAAAGACAAGACAAAGGAACCATAATTAACATATAACATTTTTCCAGAGAATATAAATATGTCTTCCAAGGAAATTGAAGCTTTTCTTTAGTATTTGTGATGCTCACCTATTGCTGCTGCACATTTGTAAGTATCAGGTTAGTGTCTGACCTGTCAAAATGCATTCATGAAGCAAGCATTTTGGTTGTCTTGGGAGTTTATATTGTTACTTGTTACACAACTCAACATCAGTTCAAGTTATTTGATACCAGTGTCAACAGATTGGTTTTAAAAAGACATAAGAATGACGATATTTTCTTTCAAATGTCAAAGAAAGAAACAGGGGATTTCATAATGATGATCTTGGGAGCAAGTACTAACCATAAAAACATGACAGATAAACCTTTATATCTAATTTCCCTAAATAGTTTATTTGTCTTTACATATTTTTCTGAAGCTTATCTCATATTGTGAAACACTTGCATTTTAAACCAAAGGAAAATATTTCAGAATTCATTAATAATCTCTTAATACTAAAATACCTAAATATGCTGAAAATAATTATGAAATTATAATTAAAATTTGATTGTTTTAAATTTTAAAAATTCCTAAATAAGATTAAATGGTACCAGATTGAATATTTTACAAACTAAATTATGAATATCAAAAAATTACAAATATATATATATTTGTATATATATGGGTTTACATAGTCTTTTTTATATATAACCTGATTTTTAATAATCTAATTCTTAAATGTATATAATGTTTTCAATATTTTTAAAAATCTGTAACATTGTTAGAAAAAATAATTTATTATTTCTTTGGAATTTTACAAGGCCTCAAATTATTTCTCATCTTTATCATTTACAAATATCTTCTAACTTAAAAGAATAATGTCTTTCTTACCTTCTCTGCTCCCCCAGACCAGCACGAATATAAAGCATTTATATCTTCTCCAAAATGAGCACCAACAATTAGAAATGGAGCAGTTGGCCGGAGCATAAATTTATCTTTAATCCCTCTCCATCACTATCTTCTGCTGCTATCACCTGTAGTTCAGTGGGTTGTTTGTCTTTCTCTCTAGTATTTACAGAAAGTGTAAGGATCCTGTTATATTAATACTACAAAATGAAAAGTTGTCCTATGATGTTAAGTTACTTGTCTGTCGGTTATTGTTAGTGTAAAGTAACTTATTTTTTATGCATACTTTCATATGCCGAATTTGTAAAAACAGCAGGGAATTTCTTGGATATTGATCTAAAGCAATAGGTATTAACAGCATAATACATTAGTACTCCATAACCGTTTATCTGGGTCAGCTTTGTCATGTAGCAAGACATCTTAACTGAATGACCAAAATAAATAAATAAATAAAATAAACTTTTGTGATGCTCACTTATTGCTGCTGCACATTTGTAAGTATCAGGTTAGCATCTGACCTGTCAAAATGCATTCAAATAATAAACAGAGATATAATAGTTAATTCTGAGAACTGGTAAGTTATAATTAATATAACCATAGTTTCTTAGGATGATACATATTATACTTACATATACTTACATGTAAAAACTTTTCCATACAATAAGAGTGCGCATTTCTGCCTGTCTTTTCCTAAATTATCAGTTTTCCAATAACAAGCATATCTCCTATTGTTTTTCTAACTGGTATCAAAAGTTTGGACAGAGGTATTTAAAATTCTAGGGTAAAATTAATATATTAGATAGCATTGAAAATAGAGATGTGAATACTAACAAATAGATCTTGTTTCTTGAACACATAGTCTGGTAATCTGGTACCAGAAAAGTTTTTTTTTTTTTTTTTTGTCTCTTGTTTAGTGATGAAAGATTAATCAATTTTGCAGCTTTTGTCAAATATTTTCTTTGCCTATGTGATTAAATGCTTAATGATGATTCTGTTTGGTCTTTGACTAAAAAAACAAAACAAAAAAAGCCCTAGAACTTTATTAAATTCAAAAATTCTTACTTTGAAACATCTCATAAGGAACTTTGCATTCAAAATAAAATTTTAGTGAGTACAAACTGTAGAGGGTATACCTTTCATTTCGCATTGATATGTAGTACTTTCTAAACAAAATATGTTACAAAAGTGCTTTTGTTTGCCATCCAAGACAGTTTAGGACAGAAATCAGGGATGTATTCATAAGTATAATGGGGTTTTTCAGAGATGGGTACAACTGAACAAATTTTATTACTGATAAAATAAAAAATTTACTCATTTTAAAGAACCATTCAGCATTTGTTGGTCAGTGGATTGCAAATATTAAGTGAACATCTACAGAGTAATATTTGCAACATAAACTATTAGGATCTGTTTCAATGTTGTATTCATTGTTTGCAGTTGTATTTTTGTTTGCTGTTTGATGATGATGAAATGCAGAATCTATTTAAATTAACTTAGTTAATGGTTAACATTTACATTAACCTTTAACTATTTACATTAACTATAAAAGTAGGATTGCCTTTTAATGAATCATTTATGTGACTTTTTATTGGGCAACAGATCTTAAAATGCTAGGACACTGGGCATTCAGAAGAGCTTTGCTGTAATGTTGAGTGAGAAGTCCTGTAATGGAAGGTACTCATAGCTTGTGTTGCTTCACATCACAGGAAGCAAACATTGCTGCCAAGCCTTAATTATAGTTTGTATATAATCTAATGGTTTAAACAAAAGAGATCTAAAACTGAATAATTAACCTAAAACTAAAATTAAAGGAGAGAAAGAAAGGAAAGAAGGGAGAAATTCTTTCTATTCCAGAGGAAGATTTTAGGTAATTGAAAGTTATCAGACTTCTAGAGACTAATTCCAGTCTCTTCGTATTAGACCTTGCAAATTGCTTCACAGAGTTGGAGAAACTTCCAATGTCATTTTGTCTGTATTGCCTGTCATTTGAATGAGAGCTGAAACCTTGTCAATCTTATACAGTTATTATATATAGAGTTCATTTTTAGAGAATATGAGCCAATATAATTTCCATGACTGCAGTACAGAAAATGAGAAATATCTTCAAGAAGGTACAAGTCATTTGTTACATAATACTTTTCTGTAGTTATCATATTATGGAATTCACTAGTCATAGAATTACCAAAATATGTTTGTCATAAATTGCTTTTGACTATAAATATGAAGAAGTTTTTACATAGATGTCATTACATAAGTATATATTTATGCACGTATACATGTATATGATTAAAATGAAACTCTTGACTTAGATACTATAAATTAAGAATTATAAGCATTATTACATGGAAAATTACAATAAATATTAAGATGCATTATGTATATAAAATAGAGGATATATCAGTTTAGATAAAAATTGTTCCTTAATAATTTGTTCATATTTTGTTTGTCCATCCAAAACAGTTTTAAGGTCAAGGGACTATGCACAAACTAAAATCTTTCATCGTAATGACAATTTAAATGAAAATACGGGGAACTGACACTATCATTTTGATAGGGTTTGTTTTATTAGTAAGTATGTTTTAAGTAAGTTTTTAAGTATGTTTTATATAACCAATGATTTCATATGTCCTACTTAATCTCCAAACTCCTGTTCAGGCATGCAGACAAAATGTAATGAGAGAACCGGGTTGCATTTGGAGTATTTGTTTAAAGTAAGATCAAGAATTTATTGTTAGCAAAATTATTCTACGTGCTTTTAAAAGCTATCAATTTATAAGCTATGGATTAATAGTTTTAATTCACTGTTATCAAAATTTATCTTAGTGGTCTATTAAAAATTATCAAAAAAATATTTTCCAACTTAGAGGTTGTTATTCTGACTATACATGGTATCACTAATTTGCTTCTCTATCATTTGAGATTTAAAGATGTTTCCCTCTTAGAGAACTGAAATATACATTGTAAGCACTAGTCAGAAATAAAAAGTCTGATCTTAAGGTGTGTGTACAATTTTACGAGCTTTAATAAGATATTTTAGTACTTATCAAGATAATTAAACTAGAGCCTAAAGGTGGGGGGAGGGAAGCTTCCTATCCAAGAGGGAAATTTTAGATAACTGATAGTTGTTATTCATTCATTGAAACAGAATTTAGTGATAGTTGTTATTCATTCATTTAAACAGAATTTAGTATATGTCTACAGTTGCATGCTGTGATAAATAATGGGAACATGTTGGTTAGCAAAACCAAATGTGGCCCCCCACCACTTTATGGTGCTTGCAGTCTAGTGGGGAAAACAAAGAATCATCAAATAACCATACAAATGCATGCCCATTTTCAGCTGTGAAGTATTGTAAAAGATATTTCCTAATTCCACGAGAACACATAAGAGGTGGATTTTACTAAGAGAAGTTAGGAAAGTCACTTCAAGAAAAGAAAAGTCAGAATAACATCTCAACTTGGTGTGAAAAGCAGCTTGGCACAGCTAAGCAGCAGAAAAGAGTATAAGGTGCACAGAGTGAGGGGAGACTTAAGCATGGTGAAGCTGCAAAAATACATGGGGCTCAACAGGAATTCATGGTGATGATTTTGTTTCTTACTCTAAAAGTCATGCAAAATGAAGTATTTTAAACAGCTTTTATTAAGTTTCATTTGCATAGGATAAAATTCACCCAGTTCAAATGTATAATTCAGTGATTTTAATAAATTTACTGGGTTTTGCAATCACCACCACAATCCAGTATTAGAGCATTTCTATTACCCCATTCAATCCCTTCTGCCCATTTACATTTGTTCCCATTCTCACTTCTAGACCTAGGCAACCACGAATCTGCTTTGTGTCTGTCTAAAATTGTCTTCTCTAGGCATTTCATATAAGTAAGATCATACAATATAGATCTAATACTTCTGACTTATTTCACCTAGCCTAATTTTTAAGGTCCTTCTGTGTTGTACTGTATAGCCTATCCATCCATTTGTATTGAGCGATTCTGTTTCTTTATACTTCAACCTTATTTGTTCACTAGTTTATGAACCTTTAGGTTGTTTCCACTCTTGGGCTGTATGAATAATGTTGCTGTAAACATTCACATTTAAATCTTTGTATGGACCTCTGTTTTCATTTCTTGCTGATAGATAACTGAGAGTGAAATTGCTACGTCATATGATAACTTTATATTTAAATCTTTTTAAAAAAAAAGAAAACTGGCTGGGCGCGGTGGCTCAGGCCTGTAATCCCAGCACGTTGGGAGGCTGAGGCGGGTGGATCACGAGGTCAAGATCGAGACCATCCTGGCCAACATGGTGAAACCCGTCTCTACTAAAAAAAAAAAAAAAAAAAAAAAAAAAAAAAAAAAATACAAAAATTAGCTGGGCATGGTGGCGTGCGTGTGTAGTCCCAGCTGCTTGGGAGGCTGAGGCAGAATTGCTTGAAACCAGGAGGCGGAGGTTGCAGTGAGCCGAGATCATGCCACTGCACTCCAGGCGGAGCAAGACTCTGTCTCATAAAAAAGAAAAACTGCTTTTACATAGTGGCTGCACTTCTTTGTATTTCTACGAACAACGTGTAAAGAATTTTATTCTTTTCACATTCTTGCCAACACTTGTTATTATCTCGATTTTTTTAAATAATAGTCATTCTCGTTGGGTGTCAAGTGAGATCTTACTGTGGTTTTAATTTGCATTTTTCTAATCACTAATAACAATGAAGATGTTTTCATATGGCCTTAAGGAAATTTGACTGTTGCTTAAAGAGAAGGGGCTTGCAAAGCAAACAAAGTAGAAGCTAAATGATGAGAATATGTGGACACACAGAGGGAACAACACACACTGGGACTTTTCGGAGGGTGGAAGGTGGGAGGAGGAAGAGGATCAGGAAAAGCAACTAATGGGTACTAGGCTTAATACTTGAGTGACAAAATAATCTGTACAACAAACCCCCATGACACAAGTTTACCTATGTATAACAATCCTGCCCACGTACCCTTGAACTAAAAATAAAAATTAAAAAAAAAAAAATCAGCAGACAGGAGAAAAACTAGAGGAGAATGTGTCACAAAAAGCCAAGAATAAAAAGGACAGAGACATTAAAAATATTAATGCTTTTGAGAGTCCAAGAAAGATAGGGATTTTAAAAAGCACTTCAGGGTGGTAAGATGTGGTCATTGGTAACCTTATCAGTAACTCATTTAATGGAATGAAGTGGACTGAAGCCAGACTACAGAAGGTTGAAACATGAAATGAGTTGAAAAAGAATATGGACAATTTTTTTTTTCATATTTGGCTATACAGTGAAGAAAAGAGATTTTCCAGCAGATGGAAAGGGTTATAGGCTTGAGAAACAATTTTATTTTCATGGGAGAGTTTACACAGAATTTTTCAGGAAGAATCCAACCGAGAAGAAGACACTGGTTTATATGAAAGAGAGAAGGTAATTTGTAGTATCACACCCATCATTCATTTATTTAGCATATAGCAAGTGCCAAAAATATGCATGGCAGAGTACTTTTTTGCTAGTACTGTGAATCAGTTTAAGACTTTTCCAAATAAATATTTCTCAAATACAAAATGGTGAAATTAAATGTTATTGAAAGTTAGTCTTTTTAAAAGTACTAAATTCTTCTACTTAACATATTATTCATGCCATCTAGTAAATGACTTCTCTCACTGGAAATATGTTTAAATCATCTGATGTGGCTATTTCAGACCGAACTTATGCCCTGTTTAGGGTCCCTACAACTATCTGGTCCTGCAGGGAAGGCTTCACCTGAAAACTCCCAGATACAAGCAAAAACTATTTTTCCTACCTGCTACTTTTAAACCTGACGAATGAAGGTTTAATGCTAACATAAATACTCTTCCAAGTCCTAGTTTGAAAAAGTATCATTTTTGTCCATTATCTAGTGCCTTCACTTAGGAAATCTGAATCAGTTCCTTTGGTTTGTTCTGTTCTATATTCAGAAAGGAAATTAATCGGGAGGAGGGAGCGTCAGGTTAAGTGTGTGATCTCAGTCTCCTCTGCTACTGGGATGAGGAGGGTGACAAACACTGCTACTTTTCCCCCTAATAACTTCTTTCTTCTTATTTACTGTCTTTTTTTAGTGCAGCAGTACACCCAGATTACATTTTAAAAATCAATTTCCCAGCCTAGGGAATGAGATGCAAACAGAAGATTTCAAGAGCTTGCCGGAAACTTTGGCTTTCCTAATTTAGGTGCTGAGCATTCCACATTGCTTCGCCTTCCCTATGTCTGCAATATAGATGTCATGTGTGTGCTAGCAGCAGCCAAGAGGGAAAGGCCATGAGAATCATCTGTACAGCCTTGAACAACTGAATAAAACATAGCAAATGCCCATCTGTAGAATAAGTGTGTGTGTGTGTGTGTGTGTGTGTCTGTGTGTGTGTGTGTCTGTGTGTCTGTGTGTGTATGCAAGGAAAAACACTAAGAACAATCAAATTACTAGGATTTTTTTAGTTTTCTTAGTTGAGGCAAACAGACTCTAACTCAGACAAAGGCAAACTTTTTCTAAAAAGGACCAGATAATAAATATTTCACATTCTGCAAGCCATGTTTTCTGTGTTAGAATTCCTCAGCACTCATGTTTTAGCATAACGGCAGCTAGAGAGAATATGTGAAAAAAAAAAAAAAAAGTGCCGCTGTATTTCAATGAAACTTTATTACAAAAACAGGAGGCTAGCCAGATATGGCCCATGGGCCACAGACACCAGCTCTAACTGAAAAAAGATGAAACTCGGTGCGTTATCTACTTTATATTTATGTCCTCGTTTGTTTGGGTTCTTTATTTCCTGCTGGCTGGAGACTATTTAAGAATAAAGCCGGAACTTCGTATGTGGCAAGAGGAGAGGGGCAGACAGCAAGCAAAAGTTTCTGTCCTTGGCTAAGAGATATCAGAATGTGGAGAGAAGTCAGGAATATCTTAATTCCTGTAAATGAAGCACTTGCATCAGTAGTAATGACACATTTTATTCATTGTCTTGGTTTTTCTCTTTTGCATAGTTACTAATATTAAAACAGAATTGTTTTCAACTCCTTTTCTGTGCAAATTTACAATACTTTAATGACATTCTGGGTCAAATACATGTTAGTTGGCTGGCCTAGCAGTTGTTTCTGTGGTAAATTAAGTCCAAATTACAAACAACTGAATTACAAATTAACTTTTGGAACCAAACTTATTCATAAATTGGTAACTCTCACTCTGTATAATTATTCATTGTAAGCCAGATCTTCCAAGTGCATAAAAGTGATTCTTGGGTATTGATTAGCTGTGTTAATTGTCTCTTGGTAGTAAAATGTCATATAATAAATTAATGCCACCTTGTAAAACAACAACTTTAAAATACAAGTTGCAAAGCTAATCAAAATATATTTAGCAGAAAATATTAAACTTAAGTGCTTAGTTTGTAACAGATTCTTGCAATAAAGTGGTAAATCTTGGCTGGTAATGAGAACTTATTATTAAGCAATATGAATTTCTTAAGTTCATGCACTTTTGAGATAAAACGTATTCAGAGTACCTGAAGCAACTGAGATGATAACTTTTCTAATTGCACATTTTAAATGAGGTAATATTAGTGAGTCTCCAGCCACATTAGCTTTTCTTCCTTTCACTTTCTTCTCCTCCTGCTCCTGCTCCTCCTCCTTGTTCTGTTCTCCCTCCTTTCTTTCCTGTTTCTTTTCTTCTTCCCCTTCTAGGATAATCCACTTACAGATTATCACTCTGAGGAACACCAGAGTGATGGTTTTGAAAACAAAAATAAATAAATGAACAAAGCCACTAACAAGGAACAATATATGCAAAAACTAACATTGTTAAATCATGTTTAAGACAGTCAATTGGTGTTTGATGCATATGGCTTTTAGGCCTGGAAAAAATACAGTCAAAACAATCCATACTATGTAGAAGAAGCAAAGGAGAAAAATAAAATGAAAAGATATAATGAAATAGGAAAAAAATATTATACTGATAGCAGCCAAAATATAATGAAATTGGTCATTCTCTTCAAACATTATTGAGAACTTTGGGATGAAGTAAATTAATGGTATAATGTGGAACTATCGAACATTTTTGCTATGTTATGTTTTGTATTTTATCAGCTTAAGTGAGTATCACTTTATGAATAGATATACCCTTGATTATATTTAATGTAATATAGTGATTTTCAAAACTTTTAAATGTATTCGTAGTAATTTGTAGATGCATATTATATATCTTTAGTCTCCTTTATCCAGTGCACAGACGCATATGAAATAAAGGTTTTATGAAGCTGTATTACTATCTGCAATGAACTCAATTTTTATTCTAATTAATTTATTTTTTAAAACTTTGGTTGCCGTCCATTCATTGAGTTCACAATAATGAAAAATACTGGTATAATGCAAAAGTATTGGGAAAATTATAAACACAGTGTAGTCACCTATTAAGCACATAGTGTTAAGTAATTCAAGTTTTATTTAAATGGATAAATATGATTTATTACGAATGTGTATGATTAGCAAAATGTGTATTTGTGCCTTAAAGACAAATCTCATACCCCCTTTTTCTTTAATTTTCTTCTCAAGGACCCTGTGCTTAATAAACAACCGATATGTTGTTGAATATATGATTTACTGTTTCCCTCTTTTTTTTCTTATTGTACTTTAGGTTCTGGGGTTCATGTGCAGATCATGCAAGATTGTTGCATAGGTACCTGCATGGCAAGGTGGTTTACTGCTTCCATCCCCCTATCACCTATATCTGAACGTTTCTCCCCATGTTATCCCTCCCAAACCTCCCTACCCACCGCTGTCCCTCCCCTCCCCCGCCAACAGACCCCAGTGTGTGATGCTCCCCTCCCTGTGTTCACGTGTTCTTATTATTCAACACTAGCCTATGAGTGAGAACATGCAGTGTTTGGTTTTCTGTTCTTGTGTCAGTTTGCTGAGAACGATGGTTTCCAGCTTCATCCATGTCCCTACAAAAGACATGAACTCATCATTTTTTATGACTGCTAAGTATTCCATGGTGTATATGTGCCACATTTTCTTTGTCCAGTCTATCATTGGTGGGCATTTGAGTTGGTTCCAGGTCTTTGCTATTGTAAGCAGTGCTGCAATGAACATATGTGTGCACGTGTCTTTATGATAGAACAATTTATAATCCTTTGGGTATATACCCAGTAACAGGATTGCTGGGTCAAATGGAATTTCTAGTTCTAGATACTTGAGGAATTGCCACACTGTTTTCCACAATGGTTGAACTAATTTACACTCCCACCATCATTGTAAAAGTGTTCCTGTTTCTCCACATCCTCTCCAGCATCTCTTGTCTCCAGATTTTTTAATGATCACCATTCTAACTTGCATGAGATGGTATCTCAATGTGGTTTTGATTTGCATTTCTCTTAAAAGCAAACCAAATCTGTGGATTTCCACAGTATTATGTACAAGACAATGTTATAAACATTGTGTACATACTTTGGAAGAAGAACTAATGAACTTACTTAAGCACATAGTGACATATATAAATTTATGTAAAATTTTATGTATTACATAAAATTATTCATACATTTTATAAAATATATAATATATAAATTAACCTTATCTATATGAAGGAGTACACTGATATGCATGTTGTAAGAAAATATAGTGTATCAAATTTAAAATAATTTACCTCTGTAATAAAGAAATCCATATTGTAATAAATTTAAATAGATAGCTATGAAAATTTATAGATATCCATAACATCGCATTAGGCTAAGTTATGTCAAAAATTGTCAACTGACATTATAATATTTTTTGCAATTGGAATACAATATGTTTCTCTCCTTATTTAAGAAAAAGTTCTAAGATCAAAGAAAAAGTGCACAACTGAAAATGTTACTCTGACGACCTGCAAGGGAGGCCATTAACTGTGTGTGTGTGTGTGTGTGCGTGCGTGCATGTGCACGTGTGTGTGCGTGCATGTGCGCGTGTGTGCGCGTGTGCGTGTGCGCGTGTGTGTGCGTGTGTGCGCGCGCGTGTGTGGGTGCGTGTGTGCATGTGCGTGTGTGTGTGCGTGTGTGTGTGCAGATATATATACACATATTCTAGTTAAAGTCTTACTGTCCTTATTAAAAAGGAGTCTGGTTTTGGGCCATAGCTGTCTCATACTTTCTGATAAATCATTTCTGTGATTACTCCATCATGAGAGCAAAACCACATTTATGTAGATGACCTTATAAAGAAAGTGCCCTTTGGCTGTGAATTCATAGGAAATTAGAGATGGAACCAGTTTACTGACTGTAAAAGTATGAAAGTAGTTTAAAATAAATCATTCAAAGTATTAGTTTCCTCTCCAATCAAAACAGAATTTACTTCATCTGTATATTTCTCGTTACTCAATATGTGTTATTAAATTTTGAAGAGTGTGTGTTGTTGGTCTTCATCTCATTTTGGTCATTACTTCATTTTGTTTCAATGATGTATTCGTTCTAAGTGACTTAACATTGATGATTTCCTTTTCTAGTCTGCTTGTGCATATAAAACAGTATAAATTATATAAATGGATTATTTACTGAAATGTTTATTTTATAAAAATTATCGATGTAAGATTTCAAAATCGGCATTTATTATGGAGAGTACTGGTATCCTGCCTTAGAATAGCAATTTATGTTCCTGTCAAAGTTTTAAAGGAAATATTCTCAAACTCAGCTGCCCATCAGCTTTATCAGTGGAGCATTTGAAAAATACAAAGGCCTGAATCTGCTCTTAGAATCAGAGTATTCTGGAATGGGTCCCAGGTATCAGTAATTTTAATACAAACCAAGTCAGCATAAAATAATAATACATTTTTTTGAATTCTTACCACATGCTAGGAATGATTTTAAGTATTTAACATTTATTTACACATTTGATTTCTGTAACAATTCTATTTATGATGTAGGTATTCTAATTATTCTTATTTTAAAGCTGAGAAAACTGAGGCACAGAGAGGTTCAATTTCCTGCTCAAAGTCACACAGGAAATAAGTCATGAATTAGCTCTTTGGCCCATGCTCTTCGTTCCTGTACTCGTCTGCTTCTCTAAGTTTTCCACCTTTAAGGAGCATCACAATAACTGAGAAGGTGTATAGGTATAATGTAATTGAATGACACATTGTGAAGCCACTCAACTATCAACAAAAAAAAACGAAGTCTGTATTAGCTGAAGCAAAAGAAGAATGATTCAAGGAATTGTGGCTTATTGGTGGAGGCCACTAGACAGAAAAAATATGTGCCCAGTCTTGAAACTGAGTTTAATATCTAACTGATACAAAGTTATCACTTGCTGATTGTAGATACAATGCCAACAGCCTTGATAAGCTGTTTCAGTGCATGGCTATATACCAATCAAATGCTGAATTACAAATTGGGTTGACAACAGGGAAATATTTTGTGTGATTACTCTTTACTGCCTCCCAGGAATATGTTGTCACTTGATTTATATTTCATCTATTTAGTTTTGCATTTAGATTGTTTGTGCACATTCATATTCTAACATGTTTTCTGGATTTAAATCCCCTGGAAGGTAAGAACTGAGACATCATTATCTTTGCAATTCATACAACTCTTTATACTATAATCACTTATGAGAAATTATATATTTAAGGTATGAACGAAATGAGTTTTCATCAGAAATCAGTAAAAATATTATTTTAATCTTACATTTTGGGCATTTTAGTGTTACAGTGAAGGGTATTTAAGACTAATGCTAGTGTACTTTTAAAAGTCACTGCTACTCAAAATACCAGTATATGAAAGATAAGTAGCTAGCACCAGAAAGAAAATGATCAAGGAAGCTGCAAAGAAAAAGAAATGCTTCTTTCATCAAGAAATCTTACTAAGAAAAAAACGTCAGCTGAGCTACAAAAAGTGCTTACTGATGTAGTTGATGTACATCTGACACAAGTTCCTCTCATACCCCAACAACTTGCAGCTGCGTTTTGAGTAGCCGGCCTGCACTTTGAGTGGCACTGCTCTAGAATATTTTAAATAATAATAACTAAATAAAGTGCTCATTTTCTTTACTAAAGCAAAACCTCTAAATGAGTTTTAACAACGACCACATTTTGCCTATTCAGTCCCTGTAACTTTACCTACCTCGTTTCACCTGTGGACACTAGACTACTATGAAATATATTACTCTCCTTTGAAGATTAATTAATTAGATACCAGTTAGCCATTAGTTTCATTAGATCATACTATGTAAGAGAAAAAGGTGGGAAAGGACCATGCTTATTGATAAATGACTGGTCAAATAAATCATGGCGCTTATATGTAATGGAATACAGCAAAGCTGATAAAAGAGTGATGTGGATCTATATATGTGAAATGATATAAAATACATCATAAATCAAAAAATACCATTGATGCAAAAATACAAATAGTTGTGTTTACCTAGACTGTTTCTGGAAGGGTATCAAATAAATTGCTGAGAGTGGTTGCTTTAGAGAAAAGTATTAGTTACATGGGGGCAGGTTGAGAGGGAGTGTCAGTTTTCATGGTTTAGTATTTTTGAATTTTGTAGCATATACATATATTGGCCATTTTAAAACGAGACTGAAATCTCTGCTCAGCTAATAGGCAGTAGCAGTCTCAGAAGCTGCAGATACTCATCTCTTCTAGTATCTGCAGCTTCTGAGACTTCTACTGCCTATTGAGCAGATCCCTGTGGGTCTTTTGATCCTTATATTCTCAAAACCTAATGTCCTGGCACATCATGGATATTCTAAATAAATATTAAATGAATGAATGACTGCTTGGATTTTCTTTTGCTAGTTTCTGCTCAGGAAGTGTCAGAGCCTAGAATTTTGCAGTGCACTTGAAAAAAAGTTGGGAATTAGGGCTTTAAAACATGGATTAAATTTTTTAAAATGCCTCTGAGATGATGCTACTTAATTTTTTAAGGCTCAGCTTCTTCATCCAAAATAAAATAAAATAAAATAAACCAGCAAGAAAAACAGTGTTTATCTCATAGTGCTTTAGAGGGAAGAAATAATCTGTCTATCTATCTATCTATCTATCTATCTATCTATCTATCTATCTATCAATCATCTATCTATCTCTATCTAATGTTGCAAATTCTAGGTAACTGTTAAAATTCACAATGACTTGTGGATAGTAAATGCCAAACAAGTATTTGTTGAATAGAACTAAACCAGTAAAAAACTAAACCAGTATTACCTCTTGATTGATAGGTAACATGTGACTTACTGTCAGGAACTCCTTAACCATTATAAAGTATCATATTAGGTCATTATTGAGTTACTCCTTTGTAAGACTGGTATGAATAGGACAGCTAGTTCAGGGAATTTGCCTGATTCATACCTACTGTGTTCAAAATTTTATCTTTTTTACATTAAGTGGAATTCTATTAAAATAAAAATTTATGAAGAGTTACACATTAACCTTTCAACAGTTGACATTTTAGTCAGTACTTCAGGAGAGACTAGGAAGAGTCCTAGTATGTGTTTAAAAGCAGTGACCAATCCATGACCCTTAAAGCCTTGTACTTAGAGATTTTCCTGAGAAATGCTAACTCCTTTAGTAATTAATTAAATTTCCAAACAATTGGTTGCCAATTATCTAACAACAACAGAGGAAAACTTTATTCTGAGAAAGATATATTGTCAGATCATTTTTACAATCCTTGCTTGAAGGACAGAATTGTTCTTGGTTCCTCAAATTGTGGGGTGGTGACTTTTGTAGTTTTTATTACATATTTTATGACCATACTGAAATTATGTTAATTTAATTCACATGTATACCTGACTGGGGACCCTATGCAGGATGCTTTTATTGTCCTACTTTTTCAGGTCAACATCATGTTTTTTTCAGAACTTTTCAAATCTTATTTCTTAGTCAAGTTGTCTTTTTAGTAACTGTTTCTTGAATTTACTTAGAAATTCATTCTGTTATATATCTTATTATACTGTATATTTTACATTTTGAAAAACATTATCCTAACAGGCATGTTAAATATATAGCAATGCAAATAACATAATTTAATTTTGAAAAAAGATCATTCTACTTCCACCAGTTGTTTTCAACTACTTATTGTAGAATGAAAATTTATATTTGTTTTAACTACGGATCATTCTTCTCTCCAGCCAAAGATAATTTGACAGACGGCTATCACAAAAGGATTGCTCATAATTGCCACAAGTTCAATTACCCTTAGTTCCTGTACTTTTTTAAATCTAAAATTATATATGTATTAGTATTATTAGTGACCATTTTTTCCACAGTCAATAAATTGAAATTTTATAAAATTATGTGTTAGCATTTTATACATATATCTACATACTTTAGAAACAGAATTGCTTTGTTACATGCACTGCACTGCATGTGTAATTATGGCCAAGTATTTTGTTATTTAAACAAACTTGTATGTATTTTTATATGTTTTTCCTGTAGTGCAAAAATGAAACACTTTGGGGAAGAGTGAGAAAGCTAAAAGTTGGGTATTTCAAAATACTAAGCTCATAATAATACACGCATTTGTTAATTCAAAGGATTTCTAAAAATAAATTTCATACTGATAATGTGTAACAGCAAAAGTGTTCCATGAAAGACTATCATCCTATTACTAGCAGGTTTTCCTTAACTGTATTCCAAAGATCTCTTTATTTTTACTTTTTGTGTTTACCTAACGGATACATAACAAATTTCAGTGGATTTTAAAACTTGATATGTTTGATGAAATGTCTCCATGTTTGTTGACCCATCTTACCCCATTGCATTGTTTAAAATACCGATATATTTTTCCATCTCATACTTCATTTAAATTCAGTTAGAAACATGTAAGTGTAGAAAAATGAATGATATAAATAAAGAACTTTTTAAATCCAAATGAAATTCATTATTTTGATTAAGTTCTTCTATGAAACGTTGTGTTTTGAGACTGAATCAAGGTCAATATTTCTTGATTCCATGCTATTTCAACATAAAATTTAATATCATGTTTTTATAATATGGAATCACAAGCCTTTTTTCATAACTTCATAAAAATTTCAGTATGTCTACTTTTTTCCTTACTCTATATATTCGTTTTTTATAGCTGCCATAACAGATTACCACAAACACTGAACAATTTAAAACACTCATTTATTATCTCACAGTTCTGTGGGTTACAAGTCGGGACAAAGCAAGGTTCAACTGACAGCCTCACAGGCTGAAATCAAGTTGTCAGCTGGTCTTGGCTCTTACTTGAAAGGTCTGGGGAAGATCCACTTCCAAGCTCATTCCTGTTGTTGGAAGAATTCAAATTCTTTGCTCTGATAGGACTGAAGTACGGATTTCTATGCTAGTCATCCAAGGCCAGTCTGACCCTAAAGGCTGCCCTCATCTTTCCCTGTTTCCTATGGCAGGTTGGCTCCTCCCACAACTGAAATTTCTCTGACTTCTATAGCATCTCTGTTTGCTCTTAAGGGCTCATATGACTGGATAGGGCCCACTGGGAAAAATTCAGAATAATCTCTTTAACATCTGAAACCTTAATTACATTTGCAGTACCCTTTTTGCATGGAATTTACATATTTACATATTTCAGAGGCTAGGGTATGGATATCTTTGTGGGATAACTCTGTCTAAGATGCTGTGTTTTTAAATTGTCTTGTTCCCCGTTCATGCTAAGAAATTTTCCTGTAGGAATAGTTATGCTTAACATGTTGGCAGGGAATAGAAGGGGGCAATATGTAGACCTTACAAATAAATTCCATTCTGTAATTTAAATATTTTTTTTTGTAATTGGATTTTAGTTGGAAATTGATTAAGATCAAAGATCACATATGAGTGCTTAAAGCTCAAAATCTGTAAAATGCTGATTGGTTCAGGTCTGTACATAAACCCACTATTCTTGTTACTGATTATTTTTCAATTTAAAACTATACTAACAAATCCATTCCACAAATTTACTTTTCTGCCTGTCATTAGACTTCTACTTTCCTCTTTCATCAAGTTTATCAATTTTGTTTTTATGCTGTTGAGATTTACCACTTTGAACTCTGGAAACAAATTTTGAATTTCCGAAGATCTTCTCATTGTCACCTGTGAAGATTCCGAATATCATTAATAATGTGCTTCATGGCTTAGTCTGTTTTATATTTTATTTATTTGTTATATCTTCCATCCCTGGTAAGACTTGAAGATCTTTAAGGGAAAAGGAAATTCCGTCTGTTTTTTCAGTTGAAATTAAATTTTATATCTGAATATTTCTAGAAACTTAAGTGAAAAATTAATCTGGTAATTATTTGTTAGAAACCCTAGGAAATATTTATGTGAAGAAGCTCTTTTATATAGAATATTTGTTTTCCTACATCTTTTAAATCACAAGCTTTTTTATTGTTGGTTGCTATTTTTCACCTTCATATCAATTCCAGTTACAACATCTAATTTCATTTTGATAATTATGGAAATTATAATTTAAATGTTGTAGCACCTAATTGGTTCTTAATGCATGTAATTCATTTGTATATTGTAATTTGTATATTTCATTTGTACGATTCATTTGTATATTATTTCCTTTTCAGAAATGAACTGTAGATTGTAGTTAATTGAATATTTTGGTGTAAGAGTCCGGATATTCTTAGTGAGATTGTTACAATAACAGTAGTTTAGTAAATCAAATATATTAACCATAGAAATCATTGTGTTTTAAGATTAACATACTTTATGCCACTTTAATTTTACTTTAACTTGTAACTTTTAATAATCACCTTGTTAGAATCTAAGTAGGCTAGAGATGTTTTTGTTTATAAGCCATATATACTGTGAGTTGTGTATCCTTTATACCTAAGATACTGAAGCTCGGGGGAAAATATAATCACGTTTTCTGTACCAAATGTTGTATTTGAAGGACATAAGACAGAGAAAGATTTTTCCTATCATGCAGTTTATCCATTCTCAAGGGCCATGTGCTAGTGCTTCCATTTCTGACCCTCTTAAAATGTGTGACTTGATATAGTATTAGCAAGGGATACAAGAAAAAAAAGAAATATAGAAGAATTCAGGAGTATATTCACTTACAGATATGGCTCCTGTGCAAAAGGGAAAACACGTTGTAGCATACTTCACTGTCAGCACTGTGATATGAATTTTAAAATATTATATATTTCAAATACATTTTAGCACCTTTTCTTCCTAGTCCCCAGTTGCTACAATTTTATTGGTAAAAATTATTTTCCAGGATGAAATAATGAATGTAATTTTAGTGTATTACTTGCAAAAATTATCTCATTTTATATTTAGATCTTGTTTCAATGAATCAGAAACTAAATAGGGTAGATGTATAACCCAAATCTTTTCCATAACCTGAAGAATTTAGAGTCTCCTGCCTCCTTTATCACACCAAGCAAAGTGATACTTCGGGATAGAAACCAAGCAAAATGTCTTAGTGTTTGACTTATACTGAAAATCACATTAGGTTAGGTTATCTGAAAAAGCCTAGAGATTTACATATACAAACTCTGTAACCTATTTCTAGCTAACATATATTTATGTGTGCCTGATCAGAGACCAGCAGCACTCCTGGGTGACTCAATGTGTTGACCATTGCAGTATTCTCACCTGTGCTGCAGTCTGTTTTTCACTAAAATATAATTGTTGTTGGAATGATTTTGTTAAGTAAATTATACTTCAGAGATTATTTGTTAAGTAGAATCTCGTGTCACAATTAGTTGGAGTTGGATTCCTAAGCCTGTGGCCTAAGGTCGCAGCCTCTTGAACATTGCAATCTACTAAGATATGCTAAGCATGTTCTGAGTAGAGAGACTTGTCACTTTGGAGATAAGTTCTTGTTTACTGGGTATGTTCAGGTTTCAAAAGTTGAGACAAAAATAAGATTTCTTATTAGAAATTAGCTTCATCGAAAACATATCAGAAATGCATTTAGACTGTAAATACAGCTTGTTGAGCACTTCGGTGACATCCCCTTCGAGGAAAAGTTGTCCCACTTAATCTGCTCTAGTTACGCTTTTGTTACTAATCTGGGAGGAAATGAGAGTCGTGCATCTTCCATATCCTTCCTTCAAAAATCACCAAGCTGGAGAGAAGTGAAAAATGTGTTTTTTAGAGATTGATACAAGAAAATATTAAGTAGGAAGAAACAAAATAAAGCCAAAGGGATAAACATCGGAAGGTTGCTTAAACGGCTTGGTCCTATATAATTGCTTTCCTGTCAGCAGGATTATTAACAATTTCAGACATCTGAAAATTAAATTAACAGCCTGAAAATATTTTACAGAATGAGATAGAGCATGATACATGAAACATAATGACCCCACTGAAATTCAGCCAAGCCAGTGCAGCTACTCATTTATACAGAGTAGACAACTAGTTAATCATCACTGAGCAAATTAGACAGAGCAAATTAGTTTGCTGCATTCCACAGGCTTAGCTACCAAAAAGAGTATATGTCACTAATTAGAGTGAAAGAACGCTAAGCATATTATTATCTATATAGAAAGAGAAAGCAAGATTGTGGCTTTGAATTGCTCCTTTCAAAGCTTGAAGCCTAGGTTACGTAGGTATAAATTACACATGCAGGAGTCCATGTATATGTATGTGTGTTAGTGCACATATTTTAAGTAGCCAGCAGCCTTTGCATTTTCTTGCATCTTGACCTAATAAAGTATAAAAATGTTTTCCAAGGTTGTTTGGAGTTCGTTGGGAGTACAAACATACCAAGTGAAACATGAAACATTTTTATAAATATGATTCCTTTCATTGAAGATCAAAGTAGCCATTTCATACACTTTTTCTTTCATACTATTAAATTATTTTTTTCTTTTAAAAAGTGTATTGCTGTTGCATGTGAAATAAATATTTGGATTTAGTTTATCACTGAAGATTAATCTGAAATCATATTTTCTAGCCTTAATTAGCATTCATTTGCTTAATTGTCATTCGCAGCCCCATCATTTCCATTTTTCACTAACTTGAACAATGCTATCTTCTGCTGTTTGCACTTTAATTTAAATTTCTATTAAGGTTTATGAACAGTAATAAGGTCCTGTTTGAATATTCATTAGCTTCTGAATTGTGAGCTATGAAAAGGTGCTTTCTTTTACCTTAATGAAACTGGCACAGCATGGGACTGATCAGTTGTGACATTTGATTTGAGGCATCCAGTGAATTTTCTCATTGTTTATTGACACATCTTGTCCAAACAGCTCCCTCGCAAGTGAGCGGAGTAATGAAGGAGAGAGTGCTGCAGCGGAGTGTCGAGCTTTCCTGGCAGGAACCAGAGCATCCCAATGGAGTCATCACAGAATATGAAATCAAGTATTACGAGAAAGTAAGTGCTAAGAGCACCTGAAATGTACAACGTGCTGTGTGTCTCATGTCATCCTACGGTACTGTAGACTAAAGTTGGTCATTATGCCAACAATTTGGAGCTACTTCAAACTTTGTAGTTAATTTTAGCCATCTCTGTGAATCTCTGGCTCATCATTATAACTGTGATTTCTGTGTATTAAGTTTCTATGTTACACAAACTAAAGTATCCCATTTGTAGCATTTATATTTATTTATTCCAGTTTTGATATTGTAATACTTAGATGTAGGACATTTTTGTCCCACAGAAACCACACAGCCCAATGCATTTTTGAAAAATATTTTCTTTAGTATGTCTGGGCCCTTAATGATTTATTTAATTTATGTGGTTTAAGTGATGATGATGCCCTCAAATAATTTAGTAATTTGAAATAATGAGAATATTTTGTATAATAAATATGTAGTTCTTCAGACTTAAAAATCAGATGATGTTATTTCACTCCTTTAAATTCCTCCTGAAGTTTTTTCATATATGTTTTAATAATCATGTTACTTATTTACACCTCTCCTTCCAGAAAAAGTAGTATGGCTAAAACACAACTGCTGCCTTTTTAATCTCCCTATAATGACTAAATTTTAGTAAATAGTGATATATCTGAGCATATGAGTATATTTATTTCTATCTCACTTGGAAAGAGAGAAAAATGTTTATATAAACCATGTTCACAGATCATGATTTAAAACTCCACCTCACAAAAAGACTCGGTGCAAGGTTTGAAACATGGAAACCATTGCTATTACTAACAGTAATAGTAATAAATATTACTATTTTTGGCTTTACTGAGTTACCTGAAGTACTATAATACACATAACGCTTTTAACTATTTAGACAATAGAATTAGAAAATAGGAGCCTAAATCTCTGAGAAAACTTTGCAGTTGAGTTGACGTGATTAAATAAATGGAAATGTATATAGTACATTGGCAATAAATACATTGGGGTTTTTTGGAAGAAAAAGTAGTTTAAAATATACTTTTGTTTTGATACTCAGATAAAGTTTACAATATTGTTGCTTGTTACTTACATGACGAATTTATGACTTCATGGCTAAGGTTGTATTTTATATACTTAATTTTTTGTTCCATCAAATATGTTTTAGAGGGGATTATTGTATTTAATGCTGTTTTTGTTATATCTGTTTTCCCACGAGTGCTAACAGTTATAGTCCCAGCTGAAATTGTGTCAAATTCAAAAGCAATGAAACACATAGGTGGTAAGATTAAAGTTTCTCATAATACAAATCTGAATATTTTGCAAATCCTTTCTCTAGAATAAATCTATTCAAATAGTTAATTTTTTTTTGCATGACAGAAAAAATGTCTACATTCACTAAACTTGCATATTATGCAATTAAAAGACAATAATAGTATTGTGTTGTATTATATTGTAATGTATATACACGCATGCATGATGTTTGTGTCACCTGAGTTATGCCTAGGTCTTTCATTTGAGAGAAATATGTATAATACAAACTATTATTTTTATAAATGATTAGAATGAAGACAATCACAGATCAGTTTGAGTAAATCAAGTTTAAATATGTATTTATTTATACTTTTGCAAATCTCAGTGTGAAGGCAAATCAAACAACTAGATTGATATTTTAAGATTTCTATGAAGAATTTCATTGCCAAAGTTGAACACAAGTATTTATTATAGACCAAAGAACTCTCTAAAATTGTATATTTTGAAGTATAATTTTTACAACTTTATTCATAAATAGCCTATGAGAATCACATCAATGAAGACTTAAATTTTCATTTATTTTGATGGAGTTTTTATATGCTTGAGTTTTTACAATTATTTCCTTATTATGTATTCACATAAAATGTGTTTGATGGTGATAGAATAAAAAATTGTTGAGAAACATGTAACAGTTATTTTAGTAAACTCTGCATGTTTTTATATCTGAAATATGAAAAAATGAAATTAATCATTGTTTAAAATATTGTCAAACCATTAATCATATATATTTAAACTTTAATATTTATAATTCTGTGAAAATATTTCATGAAATACTATTTTGCAGAGTGGTTTGTTCTGTGAGAAATTCAAGTTTATTTTAAAAAATTGGTAGTATAGTGGCAGCATGTTAGTATAGTGGCAGTGTAAACTGAATTTCTTGATTTAATACTTTTCTGTGTTTTTAGCATCCTTTTTCTTTTGCTTGCTGAATGGCATTCAGAAAAAACTTAAGAGAACTGCAGTATGATGTGATAACCTCTACTAAACTATAGACTCTACAGGTGTACCCACTCTTTGACTAGTAGGATATTTTATTATATTATGGCTAAATAGTTCTTGTCACATGTCACCTGTGCAAAAGCTAAAAACACCATAAGTGTTTAAACTAAATCATTTCTCCCTAAATTTATATAACAAAGCCATGTGTTTCACATTTTCATTTTATATTACCTTAGAAGCAGCTTAATGTTATAATATTCCACAAAGTACAATGTTGCCTCTGTAAAAACAATGGAACAAATTGAATTAAATTGAAACAGTTGGCTGTCAAATTGTCTGGTTGCAATCACAATTAAATATTTCCTCTAAATATTGTTTCTAGGATCAAAGGGAACGGACCTACTCAACAGTAAAAACCAAGTCTACTTCAGCTTCCATTAATAATCTGAAACCAGGAACAGTGTATGTTTTCCAGATTCGAGCTTTTACTGCTGCTGGTTATGGAAATTACAGCCCCAGACTTGACGTTGCTACACTAGAGGAAGCTACAGGTAAAATGTTTGAAGGTAATTATGCCTTTGGTTTGGATTCTTATACTCAATAACTCTAGCATATATTAATATTTACTTAGTATTGTAGTGATCATTTGCATCTTCATGATTTTTACATATAAAAATAAACATGTGTGCATATACATGTATTTCATAAAAGTTCCTAATAATAATTTAATAATTGTTGTTTTGTTTAGCAATTTTAGAACCCTGTGATTTTATTTAATGCATACTGGATTTATTTTTTGAAAATGGTGAAATTAAAAACAGAAGCAGGACTGATTCAATTTGTGTATTGACACAAGATGTTTTTGTCGACCTCAAAACAATCATATTTTAAGTGTGTCCATCAAGGCTGCTACTTCACAGAGACCCACAAATAAAGCCAGAATGTGTAATGAGGTTGACAAGATAAAGATTGTATCTAAGAACCTGTATTAATTGCCTTTTAGCAATGATTTCAAAAATTAGAGTTTAGGAAGATCTTAGAACTTATATTTGTTTTTATTTTTGACATTGTTCATTTTTGTTATGGAATATTCATGCATACTAAAGAATATATTTAAAGTATATATAAAATATAAGGGAGATAATTAGAGGAATATCTATATGCCCACCACTCATCTTAAAAATAGAACATAACCAGTACTTGTAAGCCCTTTTATCATTTTGTGTTTTATAATGCATCAAGATTATAGTAAAATTGCATGTGTATATAGTGTAAAAGAAGTACGTACATGTATCTTGGGATGCATGTACCCATTTGCTGTAAGAGTGCAAATTCAGAACACCCTGAATACGATGCGGGTTGCTCCTCAGCAGGGCTCAGGTCTCAGTACGTGTTTCTGTATTTTGGAGTTTTGATTCCTCCTGATGTTACTGCTCAGGCACATGGTTTATCCAGCTGTTACCTGTTCTCCTTGCCAACCCAGCATTCCTCCAAAATTCTAATCAAACATCATTTGGAAAACGTTATGTGACTTTTCTTAGTTAAAAAAATTTAAACAAATTAGATCAGGACAAGTTTGATTATAGAGTTATTTTGACTTTGAAGAAAGAATTGTACAGATCTTTTAAAAGGTGGAGTAAATTTATAAATATCCTTTGAATTAACTAATGCTAACAGTGTTATTCTTCCACTTATTTTGTTACCTTTAAAAGGAATCTATAACTCTCATAGCCACAAATAATAAAATGTATGTTGAAATCATTTTGACATATAAATCATTCATATAGAATTGTAGACATAAAGGCATCAATTTAAAAATTTGCTGCATAATTTGATGTGAACATATCATTATTCATAATTATTCTTTTTAAATAATTACGAAAGATTAAGAATCAGAGTATCAAAGTTTAGTGTTCCCTAAAACATTAAAGCATTTTAAGTTAAGATTTTAACATTTAAACATTTGAGTGGTTAGTGTTAAAATGGGCTCTAGAGGTTTTCAGCTCAGATCTAGATGAAGATATCACCTTGTTAATTCAAATGTAATAAGATAATTCAAATTATGTTTTTTCCATATTTTAGTAAATAGTTTAAAGTTCAAATGTCAGTTATCTCATATTTACCTAACCATTTCTTATTATTTAAAAACACTTTTAGATTTCAAAAGTTTCAAGATGAATTTATGCCTTTTTCTGACTTTGTCTCTAAATTGAGAATATTAGACCAAACTATTATTTAATGAATGCTGATATTCCTAGATACTGTTTTTGTTATTTAAACAAGAAGTAACCAAGACTCAGAGATTAGTTAAAATAGTGAAACCCGAAAGATCACATGAAATGTATACTAAGAATGGATTTTCGCATTAGAATTTGGTGATTTTTGCTATCCATATATTCTCTCCCACTGGAATATAAAGTTGATGAAAGAAGAAGCCATGTCTTTTTTTCTTACTGTTGTCTTGCCAGTGCCCACTATGGTTTCAGGGACACAAGGCACTCAGTAAATTAGCAATAAATGAATACTTCACACTGATCAACAGAGAATGAATTATTAGTATCAATCCGTGCCAGTAGAGAGATGCCTGGTTTCAAGTCTCTGCTCTGCCACATCCAGTTTGGATGAGCGAGGGACAGAGGTACAGATCTCTGTACCCTAATTTCTAGAATAATACTACTCAACTCACAAAATATTCTGAGGATTAATTAAGTTAATATATACAAAGTATCAAAGATAGTCCCTAACATGGAAAGTCTCAAGTTTAAGCTCTTATTAAACACAGCCTTTCTCAAACTTTTCCATCCCTGTAGCCCTTTTACTATTAAAAAAATATTATGGATATCAAAAAATATTTTATATTAGTTATAGAAATTGTTACTATTCACCACTTTAGAAATTAAAGTGGAAACTTTAAAAACACAAGAACACACAAACACATGTTATTAGCTATCAGAGTCATGGTATGATCATGCCATACACCTTCTGAAAATCTTAACTGAACACTTGCAAGCAAATGAGTGTAAAAAAGGCAAATAACGCCTTCATATTGTATGGAAATGATATTGAACTTGCAGACTCTATGAAAAGTTCTTGAGGACTCTCAGGGTTTCCCAGACTACTCTTTGAGAACCACTGAGTCAGCACAAGCTTCTATGCTAAGAATTAAGCAGGCACAGAAACACACAGTTCATGATCTTTATGGAAAGTTTATTGAAAGAAAGGGGCAGGTACACATATTCTGGCCACACAGTTAAGCACTGGTGGAATGCGTGGTCCAATGTTATCACCATGTCAGGGAGCAGTGACTCGCTGTGCCAGAAAGCCGGGCAGAAGGGAAGATGCAGCCTAAAAGAAGTCACTTGAGTACTGTGTAAAGAGAAATTTGACCATCCCTCCCATTGCACATACCTTCTAAAATGCCCATCTATGCAGTATCAAATCTACTTTTTAGAGTTTTTAAACTATGGTATTCTGACTATAACCTTAGCAAATTACTTTTAAAATGTATTGCCCATGAAATAGATGGAAATATTAAGCATAATGTCATCTATGGAAAGATTAAAAAGAATGACCCTGACAATATAAAAAAATGTATAAATAAATATTCACAAATTCTGATTCATCATTCACCTGAGTTCATTTTTCTCATTAGGGTTCTGTTTCTGAAGCGAAGGGAAAAACTGAGCCTAAGACAAACAGAGTTAGGCCCATGGGACACATTGATTAAATGGAAAGAATTTCATAACATATGTGGTATAATTTTTTCTTCCTTACAACTAGAACTACTCCATTATTTTCCTATCTTAAATCGTGTATACAAAGCAGATTTAAAAAAAAAAACGCAAATTTTTTTAAATACTTGAACTCATCTTTTATCTCTGTTGTGTGATAATAGGGTGTAATTCAGAAATTAGTATTTGAAAGTTGTTTTCTTCTGTTTTTTTGTTTTGTTTTGTTTTGTTTTGTTTTTTTAACCTTTTAAAGTTCCCTCAGGGAGCAATTCAGTAGGTGATAAATTAGAGAATGTGTATAATCTTCTTTGTTCAGAAAGTATCTATTAGACCAGAGCTATTTTTACTGTTTTTCAGTACAGGAGCTACCTCTTGTTAGCATAGTTTTATGAAATTAAGATATAAATTGTCAAAGGGAGATAGACAGATAAACTGGAGAAAGGCCAATCTGAAAAAACTTTATACTTCCTATTGTGGCAAGATATGTTTTGCCTTCCTATGATTTACTACTCCAGCGATCTAGTCCCTTGCCATTAACAAGAAGGAATGGTATTTTCCATCCTGCTTTAAAGATTGCAGCTGTTGATTGTTTCAGAGTAAGCAAATTATGTTAGTTTGACATTATATATGATATTTACAACTGTGTCATTTATTGGAATATTCATTTTCATTGTTTCATAGGCATTTGATGATTTTATAAAGGCTGCATTGCTACTAAAAATAAAAGACTGGGAAAAAATGACAATTGTGAATCACCAGTTTGGAAAACTGGAAGTGATAAATACAAAAATTCTATGTTTAAGCGGGTGTTTAAAAGACATGCAACATGTATTTGTTCCCAAAGAGACTATCAGAAAGGTTCAGCTGAATTTGCCCTAATGAGCACGGAAGAATCGTTTAGTATTATACAGGAAGTGTCTGCAATTAGATAATGATAGTGTTTTTTAAAGTACTTGCAGAAAGTTTGCTTTTTCTAAAATAGACTAGCTACTTTGTATTCTTAAACTGTGCAGTGTGTTTACTACATACTTTATGACAATTAACACAGATAATATGGCTCATCTTTTTCCTGAATTACAGTGGACTATAAATTCATGATGTTTAACTGTGATTACATGATGCTTTCTATTTAAATTGATATGAGAGATAAAGCATTTAATATGTATTAAGGTACTTTAAAAAATACACGAGGTATGTATTTTGGTTCTAATTTCACATACCAGGAAAAAAAAAAAAAAAAAAAAAGAAGACACAAAGGGACCACAATCAAATGCCTTGCTGAGGGAAAAATAAGGATTTAATAGCACTTTCAGGTCAGACGTGTCTATCTCTTGATTTATAACTAAGCTTTCAACACTAAGTAGGAATGTAGTCAATCAATAAGACATTTATTGGTTTCTTTTATAATTGATAAATGGAAAACGTATGAAAGTATTCTCCTTACCAGTTCTTTAAAAATGCAGAAATAAACATTTATTTACATGCACATTTTTAGAATATGCATTTATTTAAAATTAGAATGAATTAAATAGAAAAGATATCTCTAATTTTATTTAACCTCTCAAGTTCTTGCATGGTATCAAGTATTTCTGAGCCTATTTCCTCTGTTTACAGCTACAGCTGTCTCCAGTGAACAGAATCCTGTCATTATCATTGCTGTGGTTGCTGTGGCTGGGACCATCATTTTGGTGTTCATGGTCTTTGGCTTCATCATTGGGAGAAGGTAGAACACCAAGTTGTTCTAATCTTTAACATAAAATGTATTGCTTTTTGAGAATTATGTCAGCCTATTACTTAGTGTAATAGAATTTTAAATAGTAAAAGCAAACATACTTTGATATAAAACATTAAAGGTCAGTAACGTGTCATTCTTTCAAGATCAAAATGGAATATAAGTTTGATTACTGCCTTTAGTTTAAGGGAATGAGTATTACAGTTTTAATTGGGTGAATTTTTATTGCTCATTTTCAGAGTTAAGTTTTCATAGTAAATGTAGAATACACCATCGTAAATATAGAATATACCTGTAGAATTTACTCTTTTAGTTACTAAAATAAATGTTTGTGGAAAACATTTAAAATCTGTTTTTTTCCAAAAAGAAATAGAAGTAAACATTCACTTGTGAATATTTGTGACTCATGAATATTTTTGTGAATTGAACTTTGTGGATTCAAATCATATATTGAATTTGTATATTCAATCTAAATTTATTTTTTAGTGTTTCTTTTGCATTGCATCACAAAAAGTCTTTGCTTCCTGCAGTGTATTTTGTAATCGTGTGAATTGCTATGTTATTACTAAATGGATTCATTAACTATGAACAGTAAATTTTTATATTTAATTTACAACTCTAGTAAGTTGCTAAGTAACTAAGGTACATTGTACTGAATTTTAAATATATAAAGTGAGATCACTGAGTTTGTCATGAATTTGCTTTCCTACAGGCACTGTGGTTATAGCAAAGCTGACCAAGAAGGGGATGAAGAGCTTTACTTTCATTGTAAGTGTTTGGCTTTTCTTTATTATAATGTACCCCTATTAATAGAAAAATATGGTTATTAGCATTGACATTAACAAAGTCCTCATGCGTCATACTTGAAATTATACCATGAGCTCAGAATGTTGCGTTAAAGCATTTGAATAAGATGTTTAGAATTAAATTCGTGTGATGTGAATTCGAAAAAATAAAATATATTCAGAAATGTCATATAACTGCAGGATATTCTGCTGCTTTTACATCACAATGTTTCCTTTTGCAAACTTTGCCCAAATGTTTCTTACCATCCTAATAATAATACGCTAAATGTTGCATGTGCCCATTCTCTAGCTAAGGAATGTCATTTCAGATTACAAGGATAGGCCCTTTTTTTAATCCAATGAGTTATGCCACTATGAAGGGCTAAATTAAGGATCCTCTTTCTCTTCAGCTATTATTAACTACCTATCCCGGATAGATATTTCACAGGACATAAATAGTATAATAATAAGATTCAAACCTCTGTTGTTTTCCATGGATTTGAGTTAGCCTATTCTTAAAAATTCATTTTAGAAATCATATTTAGAAGAAAGCTTAGGGACCCAAAGAAAGTAGATGTCTATCTGCATTAATCTTATTTTTGTTGCAATAAGGATGGCATGTGAAAATAAAAGCACTGAGAGTAAATGTGATTACTTTATGTAGGCAAAACCGAAACCTAACAACCAAATGACTTCAGTTCTGATAATTAATGATGGTCTGACCCAAATCCATTTTCCCATGTTTATCCTTGAAAATATTAAAAGCCAAGTTTATTGTTATTCTGTAGTACCTATATCTTTAGCAAATGTTCTTGTGTGTAGATAAATTTCCCATGACATAAAACATAAGAATTGTATCTTTTATTGTGCTATTTATTAGATTCTTGTGTCAATATCTATGAAGATACTGTCCTGTAGTCATAAGATTATAAAAGCCTAAGGTTGTAAGATTATAAAGCCTCCATCAAGAGTTTCTAATTAATTTTAGAATTTCTTTGTGATTCTTTAAAAAAAACCTCAAATAAATGACAATGTGTGGTTTAAATACAAAAATTGTAAAAGCTCTTATTCCTAGATTTTCTTAATGTGTTTGTATTTTTGAACCCACTGTTCCCTTTTGTTTTCAAATAGAAGTGGTTTTACATAATACAAATCTAAATTGAATAAGAAATTCTCTTGAATCTCAATCACTCATGGCAGGAAGAGCATGTAGGGTAGTACAATTTATTACAAATTAAAGTTAATGGTAGGCCCAGAAGTGACTTTATTATAAAGTTTAATATTCAAGGCCTCACTTTCACGGGCCATTTTTAGGCCCTAGGAGTGCCATAGCAATTTTGCCTATATGATCATGTATTCCTTTCCCTAAAAAAGTATCCCAAACTGTATAACGGTTAAGCCTCAAAAAACTTAAATATATCCCTGATTATGACTGAAGATGTGTGTTTCTATACCCCACTTGGGATTATTTGATATGCCCCCAGTGTTGGAACTTCCTTTTGCTAATCTGGCATTAATTTTTCTGTGACAAGCCTCAGTGAAGAGAGCAGCATAGGTAGTTTATAGCCAGAGGAAATATAGGAAAAAGTGGAGGTTACCCTTTTTTGTTTCTATTTAATGGCATGTGAGAACATGTTTAACTCTTCCCCAAACAGGAAGGAGTGGATCAAAACTTGAATGCCTAAATTTTATTCCTAGTGTAGAATGTACATAGAAGAGTAACATAAGACTGTAGTTCCTAGAATCCCTGGTCCTGCCCATATGCGAATAATTTAATGGCACAATTATTTAATATTACCATAATCAGTATGCCACTCTTCTTTTATTTATTGAGCATATTTGAGACCCAAATGATCACATAGAGCAGTTTATTTGTTTTTAACTTGCAGGTTAATATAGAAGTTCAGTTGAAACATGGCTTATCCAAAATTTGTTGTATTGCCTTATACTTAATTGTCATCACTCAGTTTTAATATTTTTATATGCCATTAACTTTTGTCACATTCCA
This sequence comes from Saimiri boliviensis, assembly GCF_048565385.1. Classification (NCBI taxonomy): domain Eukaryota; kingdom Metazoa; phylum Chordata; class Mammalia; order Primates; family Cebidae; genus Saimiri; species Saimiri boliviensis. The sequence goes on from NC_133452.1 coordinate 75,699,040, forward strand.
CATCCAGTTTGTAATTAGAAAATATATAATTGCATGCCTTACTTGCTGATATAGACAAGATAAGCTTGCTGTATATGAACAGTTTTCATCTTTAGAGAAAAGTAGCAATGGTGGTTTAAAGATGTTTAACTTTCATGAGAAATGGAAATAATATTTTTAAATGCAAAAGCTCATACTCAACTTATGGTCATCATAATATTTAGATATAACATCAATATTGTCCTTATTTTAAAACGTTCATTTTAAATGAATAATGAGAAAAGTACACTTAACATATCCTATCCTGGTTAATTCTTAATATTTTGAATCATCATTTTCCAAGGATATCTTTTCTAGTCGTTTGATTAAAACCAAGTATTTGGTTTGATTTTATGATTACTGAATGTAGAAAGTATAATACTGTGGTAACCAGCTGTTTACAACTTGGTGTGTTTTTATTCCTCTGTTTAGTACATGGACAATTTTCCCAGGTGCTAAAACACCAGACTGCATTTTCACAGAAACTTGAAAACAACCATTTAACTGGCTTTTAGAGCACCGAATTTAACAGAATGTCCAGTCATTTGTATCAGGTGCCCTTAACTCACCATGGCCCCAAGTGCTACATTGAAAGATATAAACACAATGGAGGAATTTAGTGAAGCAGTTCCAATTTACATTTTGTTTCCTCCTACCATTTCTTCTAACAATGTCTTCAAATCCAAGCTGGGCAGTATTTCATGTTTTTATGCCAAAATAGCTCTGGCCTGTCAAAATGTTTTATGACAGCTTGAATAAGGAACCATCAGAGACCATTTGAGATGCAGAAGGTTACCTCCAATCTAGCTCCCTTATCAAAACAAAATAAAAAATATGAAAGAAAGAAAGAAAGAATAAAAAGGGAGAAGATGGCTCATTCTCCATCTGCCTGCCAATCTAGGAGGTTAACCTATTGTTTTCTTCCCTTCTCTCTTTTTCTCTTCCCCCTTTCCCTATACTCCTTCTCTCTTTTCTCCTTCTATCCCCTCTCTCTTTTCTTCTCGTGTGTTTTTTTTTTTCATGTTCAGCTTTAGTAACAAATGAGCATCTGTCAGTTTTATAAACTGCAACAATAATTGTTTAAGACAATCAATTTTGGATAAACAATCAACTACAGCAGAATAAATCAAGATTTTTAAATCCCATTTTCCTTTATACATTCTGCTTCTTTTTGTTATGTGTTTATTTTTAAAATATAATTTTAATGTGATGACATAAGCACAGTTAGGCTGCAGTGTAATATATAAAGAAATATATTGTTCTCCAAATAGTAAGATTTGATGAAGATTGTTCAGTGGCTTTGTTAAAACAATAAAGTTTTTTTTTTGAGGATATAGTGTAATTTTTTTATTGCATTAATATAACCAAATATATGCCTATCTATCTTATCTTTGTCTTTTACCAAATGATTAGATTTGGAATACATTATTGTAATTGAATTTGATTTAAAGTTGACATAGCATTATCTGTTACCTGCATGCTTCTGGGTGCATTTTAAGAAGATTTTAACTTTTAAGATGATTCTATGTTGTTTGCATTTTGACTACCTTTCGTGAGGCATATTGGCTACCTCTTCAGCAGTTAAGATCTTCCAGAGCCTTATAATTGAAAGTTCGTATAAATGATTCCTCTTTCAAATCGCTGTCATACTTGGTTAACAGATCCCAGGAACATTGTAAATTTTCTAACTTTACTCTGCACTTTGTATATCTGGCCTCTATTGCCCTTGAAGGTGAAGATGAAACTGTCTTTAGAAGATATTTCTTTGATTCTGTGATGGAAGTCCCTCACATCTTGTATTAATTTTTATGTATATGTCAAAGGTGGATGGTCTTTAAAAAAATAAATCAAAAGAACCAGTAAGATGTCTAAATGTTTTTAATATTGCTGTCAGTGTAGTAGGCTACCTGTAAATGAAATGTCTTCTTTTCCCAGTGTATTAATTTGATTGATTGACTGACTGGTAGATTTACAAATGTGTTTCCAAGTCCATTACAAACCTCAATATGGCTTGAACTATGCCATGATAGCAGTGAATTTAATTAAACCTCCAGTCTGATAGGCATGTCAGAAATTTTGGTGAAATGTCTTTTGTTGATTTACTGGAAAAGCAATTCAGTTAGTAACCTATCAGCTGGATCCTATGTTACCTATAGAAGCTTGCAGATAATACCTATACGCCAGCAGACTGAAGTAGGCTGTTAAAACTCCTGTGAATCAGGTGATGTGGAAGCAAGTTCACTGTTCCAAGGAGCACTCTGCATAATGAAATTCCTGGGCTGACTGCACAATAAGTGCTTTGCTTCATCACAGTCATGCTTTCTTACATCATTACAGTTAAATTTCCAGGCACCAAAACCTACATTGACCCTGAAACCTATGAGGACCCAAATAGAGCTGTCCATCAATTCGCCAAGGAGCTAGATGCCTCCTGTATTAAAATTGAGCGTGTGATTGGTGCAGGTAAGGCTATTGTAGCTTCCTTGTTCAGCTGTTCCATTTAGCCAAGATCGAAAGTCATACATCATAATGACAGGCAAATAATTATCCCTCAAGTATAGTACTTTTGCATTTACCTGAACTGTTGGAAGCAGTGAGGCTGTCCTTGTTTATGAAATCTTATGAAAAAATGTGAAAAACTAGCATGAGGCACAAAAAATCCATATAGTTTTGGTTTTCTGTTGGATTTTTAAGATTGTTCTATTAAAAGCTATTTTATAATAGCTCTGTCCTATCATTTATGAAATGACTTAGTATTTTTCAAAGATCAGAAATTTCCAGAATTTTCTGGGCATTTACTTGATTTACTGTCGTCTTACAAAACTTTCATTTTTATCTTTTTTCTTGTATTTGTAGGCATTAGCCATTGTACTTTAAATTCATGTAGAAAATTAATGTGTGTGAATTATTTAAAGGAAATATTATTTTCTATTTGCATGTATTTTTATAATAATTATGCATTTGAGTCTAATTCCCTTAAATCCAGAAGACATAATGCATATAAATTCCAGATTTAAATCTTTAATAAATATTTTCTTCTCAAACTTAAAAGCATAACAATGTTTAGAATTTGCTAATGTGTCCTCATGCTTTAGTAGGTAGTCTAGGTTATATATTAATATAATATGTATAATAATTTTAAATATATATAATATATAATAGCATAATTCAAATCTAAATGTTGACCCTGAGTGTTGGGTAATTCAACTGAAAAATAGTACCCTGTTTAACAAACAATTTAGGAAAGCATGTAAGGAGTTAAAGGCTTTCTTGAAGGAGTTCTGAATTGTATCTTCAAGTTTTAATTTCGTTTATGCTATTATTTTCATAAACAACTTTTTTGTCTAAGAATTAGACTCCCCTATCTATGGGAATGTGTTCAGTGTAACTTACAGGTCTGTGCCAAGTATTTTATGAAAATATTTTTAAATGCTTAAAATAATTTACTAATAAAAATAATTCAATACATTTACTTTTAAAAGAAAATTAAAATATTTAGAAACTGAAATATGCCTGCTTGTTCTGTTACTTCAGGAGAATTTGGTGAAGTCTGCAGTGGCCGTTTGAAACTTCCAGGGAAAAGAGATGTTGCAGTAGCCATAAAAACCCTGAAAGTTGGTTACACAGAAAAACAAAGGAGAGACTTTTTATGCGAAGCAAGCATCATGGGGCAGTTTGACCACCCAAATGTTGTCCATTTGGAAGGGGTTGTCACAAGAGGTAGACACTGGTTATATCTTTATTTTATCAAATATACTGATAGTCAGAAATTAGTATTATGTATGTAATAAAACAATCAAATTATGAAATAATGTTGCATAATCTAAATGAATGTATTTTCTTGGTATGTAACTAATCAAAAAATTCTTCCTTTATGTTATCACCTCAAGAAAAATAAAAACAGAAAAAAATGAATGCCAGATTAGAGTTGAAGACTCTGATAGATGGAATGAATGATAAATATTTTTCTTTTCAAGAGCCATGATAATTATGCAATATAGTCTTTCCATTTTACATAAAATGTAATTTTCTTTGAGTTTTACTCACAAAGCAGAAGTCAGAAGAACACATTGACTTTTATTTATGTGGTTTAATTTTATGAATCATAACCATATTCCAAGCAGATATATAATGACTTTTTGAGCTTAGCAGCAACACTAAAAACATTAGAAATGCTCAGATTTCACACATTCATTCCTTCAAAAGAGCACTATATGTTTTACTGGAACATGAGAAAGGAAATTATTCTAAAGTTCAAGTTATGGCTTCTGAAACTTTTTTTTCTTTTATTTTAGGGAAACCAGTCATGATTGTAATAGAATTCATGGAGAATGGAGCCCTAGATGCATTTCTCAGGGTAAGTGCCAATGTTACCCACTTAATCTAAATATACTATGCTTGCTACCAATATAATTTTATGAACTTTTTTTGCAATGTAAAATGAGAACATTGTAAAATAGTAAGAGGTTAGAAAATTGTCTTTGAAAATCAGATTAATACTCAGAGTTCAAGACTAGATTAAAATAGAATATTTTGAGCATTTAAGTGATACAGTGTGGTCAAGAAATGGTTTCTGTTAATATTATTGCCTGAGGTAAGGAGGATACCTGAAGCCCTTAATTTGAATTCATGGTATAAAACAACATATATAATTGTAAATGAAATATAGAGATACATGGAAAAGACTAAAAGGTAAGATAACCATTCTTTGTTGACTCTATGATCACAATTCTGCTCTGTAGAACCATTTCTATTTTATTGTTAGGTGAACACCAAGCGTTAAATATATGATTATTAACATTATTTTTCAAATTAATGTTATGTGATTTATTTGTAAATGACATAGAAATCCAAAATATATAAACATAGATAATTTACTCAGAGGCTTTTTAACTAAGAAAGAATATGAACATGTGAACATTTTTCCAAATGGCAAAGAGAAAATAATCTAAAGAAAAAGAGAACACGCTAAGTTGTTTAATGTGATCTAGAATCATATTTAACCTAGACATATAAGCAATCCTAAGATTTAGAGAAACTTTTATTGCAGCAGCACCATGATATAAGTATCAACTAGGAGATTCATCAGCTCAGACTAACATCCTTCCTGCAACATGTTTATATTCAGCTGGAGTAATTTGGGGGTTAAAAGGGTTAGAAATGTGCAGTGGGCAGTCTGATTGCAAACAGTTCTCAATCCCATTTGCTAAGTACATCTGTCCTAGAGAATCCCTGTTATAAGTAATGCTCCTATTGGTAGCAAAACAAAGAAAAATGAACTGAAAACAAAGCCACTACAATCACTTTCTACATATTAATTTCTCTTCATTTTGGCTTTAATATGTCCCCCCTTTCTCTTTTTTAGCATTTAGAGGAAAACATGCCTTATTATATGTGTATTTGTTTATATAACTTTACATTATTTAGACTTTTTTGGCATATAGGGAAACACTTAGCTGTTGGTATTTTTTTAGATTTTCCATTTCCACACTTAAAAATTAGCATGTACTTTTGGACTTGTGTAATCTCAAACTGTTATTAGTTAGTATTTTACAAAAATAATACAAGTAACTACATGATTACCATAATTCTCTTACTTGGCTATCAGCTAAATGAGCATGTTATGGTTTTATTCCCCACAGGTATCCATATTATGTAAAAAAATTAACAATTCCTGTTATGCAATAGTAAATAGCTAGCATGCAGATATTTTTCATGGTTATTTTTGTCTCTTTTAATGTATGCAGTTAACTGGGCTTTTATTTTTGTCTTCCTGCAGAAACATGATGGGCAATTTACAGTCATTCAGTTAGTAGGAATGCTGAGAGGAATTGCTGCTGGAATGAGATATTTGGCTGATATGGGATATGTTCACAGGGACCTTGCAGCTCGCAATATTCTTGTCAACAGCAATCTCGTTTGTAAAGTGTCAGATTTTGGCCTGTCCCGAGTTATAGAGGATGATCCAGAAGCTGTCTACACAACTACTGTAAGAAAAAGTCATTTGCTGCACTTCTTCACATTCTTAAGATTTTTCTACCAGGAAAGCAAGGTCTAATGATGTAAAACTAAACAGAAGAAATGAAGTAGGTTGGGCTAAGCATTTTAAGGTTGCTGTTTTTTTGTTTTTTGTTTTTTGTTTTTCTGGAAGAATCATTATTTTTACAATATATATAGATAGGCTAAGAAGGAAAGTGATGATAATATGACTATCTTACGTTGGGAGATTCATATAAATAGAATATAGTTACATACAACAACATCTAGTTACTATCATTCATATTTGTAGAAAACTATAATCACATTTTAAATATTTATAAGAATATTAACTATGCTGATCCTGATAACTTTTGTGAGATTAGAAAAAAAGAAAACATGAGATTTATTTAAATTATCCATATTTTATTCCATTTTCATAGTAATTTTGCCTAATTTGTCTTTGTTGATATTGTTGTTGTTGACATGGAGTTTTGCTCTTGTTGCCCAGGCTGGAGTGCAGTGGCACAATCTTGCTCACTGCAGCCTCTGCCTCCCAGGTTCAAGCAATGCTCCTGCCTCAGCCGCCTGAGTAGCCAGTATAACAGGCGCCCACCACCATGCCCACCAAATGTTTCTGTATTTTTAGTAGAGACGGAGTTTCACCATGTTGGCCAGGCTGGGTCTCGAACTCCTGGCCTCAGATGATCCACCCGCCTCGGCCTCCCAAAGTGCTGGGATTACAGGTGTGAGCCACCAAACCTGGCCTATCATTGTTTTATCAGTATACTCCTGTCCTAACACGACACATAGCTCATTCAGTTGAGATGCCTTGTAAACTTCATCGGAGGAAACTTGTAATGGGATTCTAAAAATCAGATTAGTAACTTTAAATACACTTAGAGATTCAAGATGGGTAGACCTGATGCTGCTGAACTTCTAACCAAAAATGCACATATGTATATCTGATATTGCCATAAATGATATATAAGTTATTATACATATTTAAAATGTTCATTTCTTTTTATAACAGGGTGGAAAAATTCCAGTAAGGTGGACAGCACCCGAAGCAATCCAGTACCGGAAGTTCACATCAGCCAGTGATGTGTGGAGCTATGGAATAGTCATGTGGGAAGTTATGTCATATGGAGAAAGACCTTATTGGGACATGTCAAATCAAGATGTAGGTGTTACATTTATTTAAACTAAAAGGATTTAATACGTTAATATTCACTATTACTGGAACATGTAGGTAAAGACTCACTAAGTCTTTTAAAGAATTATAAAGTAATTCTTTAGCTAAATATATAAAAATATGTAAAAATAAATGATAACAAGAATTTTAAAAATACAGTTTTCCACAATTGCTACCACAAATTACCACACTAATTGCCATAAATTAGTGGTTCTACTAATTTTATTATTTTGGCTTTCATTTTGAATAATCACTTTCTCTTTTTATAATATAAGTTCTATGGACAAAATAGAAGCTTACTAATGATATTTCCACCTTAATAAAGATAATATTTCCACACTTGCACAGCTGGTGTGGGAGTACCACATGAGTAAAAGGAAGAAAGTTGTTATGTTTTGTTTTGTCTTTGACGCTTCTTTTTCTTTTAGTGTTCTAAGAAAATTTATTTAAATTATCTACTGTTGATTGGTTTAACTAAATTTTAGTTTCATGGGACAATCTAGATTTTGTGATCAATATTAGTAAATGTTTCATAGTGATACTTTAGAATTTAATCACAATGAGAATATCCTTGGAAATTCATTTTAAAAAGTATATTTTTAAATGTATATACCCTTTGCCATGAGGACATACTAAGACATAAAACTTACTGTTATTCATTGAGAAATGAAACTGATGGTAGTTCATGTGATGGTATACATATCACACCAAGAGACCATTTGTCAAACAATGTGACGAAAGTGCAGAAAAAAAAATGCTTTTATTAGGTTGAGTTTTATAAAATTGCCATTTTATAGCCCAAGAGCGTTTATAGTTCCACCTATTGAAATGTGAATGAAATTTAGGTAACTGTAGAGCCAGTATGAAATCTAGGACTGTATCCTGGATTGTACTAGAAATCTAAAGGATACCTTGGTTCAAGCTGATGAGCAAATTCTCTAAGGAAGCACACTGGAAAGTTGAGAGGTTAAGGTTTAGCAAGGTGTAGGGAGACCAATCAGATGGACTAACTTTTCTATAACAGAGATGCAGTACATTTGTGGTAATTAGAAATTAAGATGTAGGTTTGGACAGATTGATGAAGGAGTTTTTTAAAGAGTCTGGAAATTATACAAGTGCAAATTCTTGGGAGTGTGGGGTGAAAAAATAAGTAGTGCTTAAGGAAAGTCTACACTGCCATTTAGAACAAGGATGTGACTAGCAAACTGGTTTGCAGTAGTTAAAGCTTGAGGTATAAACAGAGATAGCAATAGAAGCTGACTACTGCAGTTACATCTGAGTTATCTTTTTAAAAAGAGATCATGCAAATTGTTATATTAAATCAGTAACTTTGATTTGAACTTTAGAATTTCCGATATCAAGTTGCTATGGGTTTTTTTTTTTTTTTTTTTTTTTTTTTTGAGACGGAGTTTCGCTCTTGTTACCCAGGCTGGAGTGCAATGGCGCAATCTCGGCTCACTGCAACCTCCGCCTCCTGGGCTCAGGCAATTCTCCTGCCTCAGCCTCCTGAGTAGCTGGGATTACAGGCACGTGCCACCATGCCCAGCTAATTTTTTTTTGTATTTTTAGTAGAGACGGGGTTTCACCATGTTGACCTGGATGGTCTCGATCTCTTGACCTCATGATCCACCCGCCTCGGCCTCCCAAAGTGCTGGGATTACAGGCTTGAGCCACCGCGCCCGGCCGCTATGGGTTTTAAAACTTACGATAGTTATTTTTAGACAACTAACATGTAGACTGTTTTATATGTTGTTAGTAAGGTAATTTTTGATAATTTACGTACAGATTTTTGCATTACCAGAAAAGTTCCCAGTCTGAAAATAGGAAGGCTTTATATCAGTTACATCTTTTGATAGTTTGAATTGGATGATGACATAAAACTTTTTCATTTGCTTTTTGTTTTGTTTTTGTTTTTCAAAGATGAAAGTCTAAATGATGAGTCTGTTTGGCAGAAGCAAAGTTGTTAATATTTGACAGGTCTCAGTGTCAAAGATTTCATGGACTGTCAGAATTTGGACAAACAAATCCTTAGGGCAGAGAAAGAGAAATATTTACATTCCCTAGACACTCAGTGGAGTTTCATTTCTTTTGACACCTTCCTTCTGTACTGGATGCAAACATAAAGGGGCTGACAGAACTGACAAATTCAGAGTTCACTTAACTTCCAAAAACAAATAATGGAAATGGTTAAGAAAAAAATTAATATATCCAATCTTAAATTTTGAAATGTCTTAAGTATTGTTTTTTGTTTTTCTTAAAAATGAACATCATGAATATAGCCTGACTATACCAAGGATTAAAAAATAGTTTATTAGTCAAATGACATAATAGTGTCTATTGAGCAATTTAGTTCTACCCTAAAATATTTGGCACCATCTTTCTTTTTTTTTTTTTATTTAGAAGGTCTAAAATAATTGAAAAATGTGGACACAGGTTTGTTTAGCAGTGAGAAATTACCTAGACAGGTCAGTTTGTACAGTGAAATTGATATTCATATTCTTCTTATTAGATAATATTATTTCATAATTATGCCAGTAAAGTGCTATTTCAGCAATTATATTTTTAATTTTTGATATGCAAATGGAGAAAAATTGGATAATGTAGGATAATGATTTCCATTCTGAGATAAAATTTTCTAGATAAAAGCTTTTTTACTAGGACTCTGTGGTAGGAGTTCATGAAGAGACTTAGATCTGTGAACCCCTAATACATGAGAAAACTGTTGTTTATGTGCGAATATATTACTTTTTCTGGGAAGGATGCCTTCATCAGATTTTCAGTGTTCATTTTTTTTAATTATCAGTATTCATATTTTTAAATTTATTTCAAGTATTCATTGTTTTTTAATTATCTTAGATGGATGTATGAAGTTAATCAATTAACTTTACATTATTTAAATTTAGTTGCTAGGAACTTGTCAGGGATTTTAGAAAGCCCTCAAATTTTAAATGCCTCAGATTTTAAAAGACTTTTTATAAGACCCTAGAATACAAGATGCAAATTGATGGTGACATTTCTACTTAAGTCCACACAGTTCCAGGCTGAATGCTAGATAAGGTAAGGTTTTTGTAACCTGAAGAGATACAAAAGAGTGATGTAGAAGCTCATGAGTGAGAGAGTTCTGGACTATCTGGACACTTTATGTAACTCTGGACAAGGCAGTGAACAAGCAAAACCTAGGAAAACTTAATATACATACACATGACCAGAATCATACTCAAATAGGTTATCCCTTAGTTAACTCTTGAATGGGCATTCATTTTATATTTTAATGTGTGTATTATTTTCTTAAATTTTAACTGAAATGAAAACAGTCAGATTCAGTTATTTGCAATTAAAACCAAGAGGTAAAGCTTTCCAAATAAATTTCCAACTTTCATTCTTCTGAAAAAATCTACAGAAATTTAGCTCTTTCCGTTAATGACTTTTCAAAGAAAAATCTTTATGTATGTAAATGCAGTCAAATATAAGAAATATTGTGGAAATTGAAAATATCCTTTTGGTTTTCATAGAAGCTGTCTTTTAAATGCATTTTATATCTTGATTCCTCCAAATCAAATTTTTACCCTCAAGTTATGAAATTTGAAGTTTTTTTACTACATAGATTTTTTTTTCTTCTAGTAGTATTCTTTCTTACATTAGTATTTTAATATATTGTAATATAAGAAAAAATACTACTAGCATAAAAAGAATAAAATCTATGTAGTAAATTTAGTATCTTAATTAACATAAAAAAAAATTAAAAAAATACTTAATATAAGAAATTATCTTTTTCCTATATAAAGCTAGGCCAATAAATTGTTAATTTTCCTAGTAGGTAGATATTAGGGATATTTAAAAATTTAAGCTTTCATAAAGATATGAGACATAAAGATGATTCCTTAAAGTCATATATGAAAAGTTATTTAAGAGCTTTGAAAACATAATGTACTCCTAAGTGTAGTCTCAGCTAAATTGTGAGACTTCATGTTTTCTTTTAAAAGTCACTACTGATTCATGTTTTCTTTTAAAAGTCACTACTTATTTATGTTTTTCATGTTAAGATAGAAACAAAATTATGATGTTGTTTTATGTAAAACTTTACCATAGTCCCACAAGTCAAGTCCAACATATTTAATTGCATAAAATTTGGATCATATTATTATGATGTTAATGAAATGAAAATGAGCATTGAGCAGAGGACAGAAGCCAATCATGTCATATCCCATTTTGAGTTATTACAGGCTCATTAATGGGGTCTATTGTGTTCCTTTTTTTCTTAATTTCAGTGGTCATACTGTAATAATATCGATACACTTCTCAGTAAGTTTTGTTTTTATTTCCAAGTATTGTTTTACAGCATTTGCCAAAGAATTGGTTCTGTTGTGTCCCAGAGATCTTTTAAAAAATTTAATTTACCCAAATCACTTCCGGTTCCTCTGGGAATTGTTTAGATATAGAATTGGTTATGAATTTTTTTAATTTTATTAAAATACTAAGGCTAATACAAGGAGTTTCTAGTAATTTCATAAAAATATATTTTAAATGAATTCAGTGAACAATTATATAATCCTCTAAGAAGTGGAGGGTCAGCAATCCTACCTCTGTTCATTGTTTTTCCAAGAAAATTTATTTGAAGGTGGTACCTATTGTTGCATTGGAAGTATAATGCCATTCTTAATAGCATGGGCTCTGGTCCAATAGCCTATGTCAAATTCTGCCTTTTCTACCAACAGCTATGTGATAGTGATGGGCTCTTCCTTTTATTTCTGTGTGCCACACATTGTTTATCTCTAGAAAAAGTGTAATAATGATACTTAATCTCATAAGGTTTTTGTAAGAATCAAATAAGATAATTCAAGTTTAAAATCATGCCAATCATATTGTAAGCATTTATTAAATATTAACAATGATTATTAGTTGCATCTTTAACAGAGAAACTGTTTTACTGCTAGGTTAATAAATGAAAACTGCAGAACCTCAAGGTTCAGTTTGTGCCTAAATTAGCTCCTATTGGCTGGTTTCCTTTCAAAGGGTGTATCTTGGATTATGCCAAACTGCTCTATAAAGGTCGAAGAGTTTCCAGCAAGTACCTTAAGTGTTTATATCCATAGGGGTGTGACTATTAATGAGAGTATTAAAGTACCAGTGTTTCTTATTTTGAATGTTATATCTTGGTATTCCTTTATAAATATGTAAACCACAGTATTTTTGAATATAGCTGAGAGTTTCACTTTGAAGTGAGATCAGTGTTATTTCTCTGCAGAAACAATAGGAATCACTAAATTTCTATAATGCAGTAGGACAACTACTACAGAGGTTCATTAACTCATTTTTTTGTAATAATTCTTTAATGCTTCTGTGTTCACTGATATAAAGACTTAGGAATATATTGTGTTGAAAGCTAATGAATCAAGAATTGTAAGTGTTCTTCTGAAAGCTTGGAGTGCTATTGAAGAGTATTATGTCAAGAGGGCATGATAAGATTTAAATTTACATTTTAAAACATTATTTGGAGGGAAAGAAAAAAGGAAAGTTCACTCTACTTACATTGTTCCTTTCAGGACACCTGAAGATAAGCTATAAGCAGGGAAATAATTGAGGAGGTGGTGGGAAATCATGAGGACTGAATGGATGTTAGGAGTATTAGAATGGAGTCATGTCAAATCAGAAATAAACTGCACATGTTTAAATAGAAGCAACCTCAAATACAAAAAGCCAGTCATTTATCAATGAAACAAACATATGTAATTGCTTATTGTGTGGTCACTTGGAATATTTAAAATGTTAGAAGTTATTTATTTATTCACAGATTGACCTTCTATTTAAATAATTTAACCCACGTTTCTAAACGTACATTACTTTTACTTTTATCCACATTTTTTTTTTTATTGCACTTTAGGTTTTGGGTTACATATGCAGAACATGTAGGATTGTTGCATAGGTACATACACAGCAAGGTGGTTTGCTGCCTCCATCCCCCCGTAACCTATATCTGGCATTTCTCCCCATGTTATCCCTCCCCAACTCCCTACCCACAACTAGCCCTCCCATAGTCCCCCCACCCCTGGCCAACAGATCCCAATATGTGATGCTCCCCTCCCTGTGCCCATGTGTTCTCATTGTTCAACACTGCCTATGAGTGACAACATGCTGTGTTTGATTTTCTGTTCTTGTGTCAGTTTGCTGATAATGATGGTTTTCAGATTCATCCATGTCCCTAGAAGGGACACAAACTCATTGTTTTTTATGGCTGCATAGTATTCCATGGTATATTTGTGCCACATTTTCCTTGTCCAGTCTATCATCGATGGGCATTTGGGTTGGTTCCAAGTCTTTGCTATTGTAAACAGTGCCACAATGAGCATACATGTGCATGTGTCTTTATAATAGAATGATTTATAATCTTTGGATATATACCCAGTAATGGGGTTGCTGGGACAAATTCTATTTCTAGATCCTTGAGGAATCGCCACACTGTCTTCCACAATGGTTGAACTAATTTACATTCCCACCAACAGTGTGAAAGTGTTCCTATTTCTCCACATACTCTCCAGCATCTGCTGTCTCCAGATTTTTTAATGTTCACCATTCAAACTGGCGTGAGGTGATATCTCAGTGTGGTTTTGATTTGCATTTCTCTAATGACCAGTGATAATGAACATTTTTTCATATGTTTGTTGGCCTCATATATGTCTTCTTTTGAAAAGTGTCTGTTCATATCCTTCACCCACTTTTGAATGGGTTTGTTTGTTTCTTTCTTGTAAATCTGTTTTAGTTCTTTGCAGATTCTGAATATTAGCCCTTTGTCAGATGGGTAGATAGCTAAAATTTTTTCCCATTCTGTTGGTTGCAAGATCACTCTAATGATTGTTTCCTTTGCTGTGCAGAAGCTCTGGAGTTTAATTAGATCCTATTTGTCTATTTTGGCTTTTGTTTCCAATGCTTTTGGTGTTTTAGTCATGAAGTCCTTACCTATGCCTATGTCCTGAATGGTTTTGCCTAGGTTTTCTTCTAGGGTTTCTATGATGTTAGGTCTTATGTTTAAGTCTTTAATCCAAGGGTCCCCAAACTATGGCCCGCAGGCCGCATGCGGCCCCCTGAGGCTATTTATCCAGCCCCCGCTGCACTTCAGGAAGGGGCACCTCTTTCATTGGTGGTCAGTGAGAGGAGCACAGGATGCAGATGCATCCTGTGCTCCTGGACTACTGTATGTGGCAGCGCCGCAAAGCGCAGCGTCCCTCATGTACAATACTACTTCCAGTGATGCGGGACACATGCGTAACGGCTCCGGAAGCACGTCATATGACGCACATCCGGTCTGCGGCTGCAGCGCCCCACATCACCGGAAGCAGTGTTAGATAACAGAAGTAGGAAGAAAGGCAAAGCACTATAACCATTACTACACAGTACGATGGCCCCCATACTCCCCAAAATGTACAACAACATAATGGCCCCTATAACCTCCCTTTGCCCAAAAGTCTCTCCCCACATTACTACACACCCTGTTTACCCTATTATAAGACCCTGTCTTATATTAATTTTACCCCCAAAAGACGGGGGCTGTCTTATTGTTAGGAGGTGTCTTATAATAGGGGAAACATGCAGCAGCAGGCTTCCCACAGAAGAGGCCCAGCGCTGCTGCAGATGTCCAGGATGCTGTATACACAGTGTCACAGGCTGATCACCGCCATCCCTGTATACAGCACTGGAGGCGGTGCTGGGCCTGTGACCCTGTGTACCGCTGTCTGGGATAGTGGAGGCAGCGGTGCTGGTGTGAAGGGTGCCACACCTTGCATAGTCCAGCCCTCCAACAGTCTGAGGGACAGTGAACTGGCCCCCTGTGTAAAAAGTTTGGGGACCCCTGCTTTAATCCATCTGGAGTTAATTTTAGTGTAAGGTGTCTGGAAGGGATCCAGTTTCTGCTTTCTGCACATCGCTGGCCAGTTTTCCCAGCACCATTTATTAAACAGGGAACCTTTTCCCCATTGCTTGTTTTTGTCAGGTTTGTCAAAGATCAGATGGTTGTAGATGTGTGGCGTTGCCTCCAAGGCCTCTGTTCTGTTTCATTGGTCTATATCTCTGTTTTGGTACCAGTACCATGCTATTTTGATTACTGTAGCCTTGTAGTATAATTTGAAGTCAGGTAGCATGATGCCTCCAGCTTTGTTCTTTTTGCTTAGAATTGACTTGGGTTTTTTATATGAAAGGCAAAAATAGATCTTAAAAACTCAAAAAGAGAAAAAAAAAATTCAAAAAGGGCCCACATTGCGGGCTCTCTTTTGGTTCCATATGAAGTTTAAAGTGTTTTTTTCCAGTTCTGTGAAGAGGGTCACAGGTAACATGATGGGGATAGTGTTGAATCTGTAAATTGCTTTGGGCAGTATGGCCATTTTCACAATATTGATTCTTCCTAACCATGACCATGGAATGCTTTTCCATCTGTTTGTGTCCTCTCTTATTTCCTTGAGCAGTGGTTTGTAGTTCTCCTTGAAGAGTCCTTTACATCCTTTGTTAGTTGTATTCCTAGGTATTTTACTCTCTTTGTAGCAGTTGTGAATGGCAGTTCTTGATTTGGCTCTCTGTAAGTCTGTTATTGGTGTATAGTAATGCTTGTGATTTCTGCATATTGATTTTGTATTCTGAGACTTTGTTGAAGTTGCTTATCAGTTTCAGAAGATTTGGGGCTGAGACGATGGGGTCTTCTAAATATACAATCACGTCGTCTGCAAATAGAGACAACTTGACTTCCTCCTTTGCTAATTGAATACCCTTTATTTCTATAACATAGCATTTTCTAATTCAAGTACAGTGCTATTAGTGGAATATTGTACAAAACCACTGGAAATTTTTTGCATTTAAAATGATTTTTTAAAAATATAATTTCAGCCAGGCACAGTGGCTCATGCCTATAATCCCAGCACTTTGGGAGGCCGAGGTGGGTGGAAGAGGAGGTCAGGAATTTAAGACCAGCCTGGCCAAGATGATGAAACCTCGTCTCTACTAATAATAGAATAATTAACCAGGCATGCTGGTGGGCGCCTGTAATCCCTGCTACTTGCAAGGCTGAGGCAGGGAATTGCTTTAACCAGGGAGGCAGAGGTGGTGGAGATCGTGCCACTGCACTCAGCCTGGACAACAGAGTGAGGCTTCATCTCAAGTAAAAAATTATATATACCATATATATGTGTGTATGTATATGTATGTGTATATATATGTGTGTGTGTGTATATTTCATATATCTATAAAATCTATACTTATAAATTTATGATCTTTACAGAGTTACCATTTGTGTATGTTTGTTTGATGTATAGCTTCCAACAGGGATATTTTAGAGGAATGTTTTCAGTGATATCCAACATTTGTAATTATAGGATCATAAAAGGAAATTTTTAAGTTCTGTCATATGACATCCACTGCATTCAGTACCAACACTGATTAAGGCCACTGAAGGCCAAGGTATTTTCTCCATAATTGTTGTTCAAAAGGAAGTACTTAAAGAAACACCTCAGTGTGAAACTTTGTAAAGACTTAATTATGAAATAATTACTCCGTCACTTCAGGGAGATGTATATATAGAGAGAGCGATATAAATGTGGATATAGATATGGAAAAATACTTTTTCTAGTATTTTAGCATATAGTGTATTCAGGAAGTAGTCATCAGAAAGTGGTGACTAATAGTGTGTATAAGAGGATGTGAGGCAGTAGGATCAGGTGAGCCCTGGAGTTCAGCACTGCAGTGAACTGTGATTGTGTCACTGCACTCCAGCCTGGATGACAGAGCAAGGCTCTGTCTTTAAAATAAAAATAAATAAATAAATAAACGAGAGAGAGAGAGAGAGAGAGAGAGAGAGAGAGAGAGGGAGAGAGAGAGAGAATGAAAGAGTCTGTGACACTTTTCAGCTTTTTGACTGCGACTGTAAGTGCTGTTAATTGAATAATAAAAGATTAGGATGGGATGTGATACATTCAGTTTTAAACATATAGAGTGAAGGTAACTATGGAAAATTCAGATCAAGAGTTTAATAAACTGATGGAAATACAATCTAGTGATTAGGAGACAGTTTGGTCTTACATTTTATACTTATATAAATTTTCAAAAGTTACTATAACTAAGTCCATCTATTTACTTTCTAAACTTAATTTGACTTAGAGATTTTTCTTAAAGAAAAAATGTAGACTTTTATTTTTTTTCTCTTATACAAAAGAATTTTTCTTTCAAACATTGGTGATGCCAGGCACTGTACTCATTACACCCTATCCTACAAACTTTTACATATTAAGATGCTATTTTTGAATGTCAGTATGCATCTTAAGGATGTGTTTCCCTAAAAGTATTAAGGTCATCAACATTTTGTAAAGTCAGCTTTTTGTCTGCCTACCTTTGGCCTTATTTTCTTCAAAAACTCAAAGATACTTTTTTTCTCCCATAGGGTCATTTTTTCTAACATTTCTACCATTATATCAGTCAGTATCAAATGACTTGTTCTTCCCGCTTGAATACTATTTTTATATTTTCCAAGCCCTTCTTATTTCTGCTGTTTGCCTTCTTGTTCTCTTCTCTTTGCTGCTCAGATTTGGAACTTTTTTGAGTTTTTAAGATCTATTTTTGCCTTTCATATAAAAAACCCAAGTCTACATGATAAATAATTTTTCTGATTGCCATATACAAATGTTTATAGGGGACTATTTTCATTAACATTCAAATCTTCATATAAACAGTATTTGTGACTGTTATTAGATATAAATAGGCAGTGGTATGCTGATTAAAAAAATAAAATAAAAACCAGCTCTCTGACTGGGAAAGCCCTAATTTGTAACTTTTCCCAATTTCCTACTGTAACCTTTCCTCCAGGCTGATTTCAATCTCCCAGTGTGAGATAATGGAGCTTGGAGTCAGGAAGGGAGGCAGCCGCCACTCATAAACCAGTACAACCTCATTCCAGCACACCACTGTCTTATAACACTAACAGTAAGCTTCCTGTTATTTAAAAGAGTCGTGTGCTTGGTAATATTTTTCATCATAGTACATTCACATTATTTTGATATCCTGTTTAATAGTGAATCATTTTTGGCTGATTCTGGGTAACTCAGTTTCCTTTTACAACTTACAGAATTTTTAAATGTATGGACTATATGTATACTCACAATTATATACAAGGAAGATAGTTCCATAACATACTCCCTTTTGAAAACTTTTGGGATGATGTTAAAAGTGTTTCCATCTATTGCATCCTGGATGAACTTAATTGCTGTTCCCTATTGCTGAATTAACTAGGAAATGTCATCATATCCTGCACTTCATGTACTCCTTAATAGCAGGCTTAATATTCATGGAAATTTTGGAAAAAAAGTAAGTCTTTTGTGAAGCAGTGTGCCTTATTCTTGTCAGGATAAATAATTTCACCTACCAGTAAATTTGTTATTATAATTGAACCTAAATCAGTAATATTTGTAATGTCCTTTTGGCTATTAGGTTATAAAAGCAATAGAAGAAGGTTATCGTTTACCAGCACCCATGGACTGCCCAGCTGGTCTTCACCAGCTCATGTTGGACTGTTGGCAAAAAGAGCGTGCTGAAAGGCCAAAATTTGAACAGATAGTTGGAATTCTAGACAAAATGATTCGAAACCCAAATAGTCTGAAAACTCCCCTGGGAACTTGTAGTAGGTAAGAAATGCCTAAGGGAATGGAATCTGGGAGAAATTAAAACAGTCACAGAAACCTTTTATCTCTTCAACCACACCCCAATGGCAAATTGACTTGTGTGTTGAAGTATAAACTCATATTAAATGTATTGTATTTACAGAAGTATATTTTTTTCTTTTCAGTTAAGCTTACTTTAATTAGTGTTTAAAGAGAATGTATTAGTTATATTGTATTTTTTTAAGTTATAAATATATCACTAGCTGCTTTTGTCAAAAACACTTTATAAACTGGATTTTTGTGATAAGATAGCAGTTCATATTTTCAGACCAATATTATTATTATTACATGAGTTTTTATTACTGTTGTCCTTGTTTTGTGTTATATGCATATTACCTATTTAGTTGTTTTCCTTCAAGCCTTTTAATAAATGATTCAATGATGTTAAAGTTGATAAAAGAAATTCAATACATGATTAAAGAAGTGTACTCATTAAAAAGAGTCTATTCATTATTTGCACTTGGCTTGCTTGATTGTAATGCATATTAGTAGTTATTCAGCTTCAGATGCCAGGTAAGTCTGCTGCTCTGGTTTATACTGGTAGTAAGTTAGGCTCTTTTGGAGGTATGCTAACTCCCCAGGCCTTCACAAGAGTGCCATTAGCAAAGCAGATGCGCAGTATCTCTGTAGCGCACTTGTGATCCTGAACAAGTTAGAACACAGGCAAATGTGCTTCATTGACTCCCAGTTACTTTTGGAAAAGCAAATGAACAATTATTTGCTGATTCCAAATATTGTTGGCTGTACTTTTAAAAACATAATGGAGGACAAAACCAGGTGGTCATCACATCTAAATAAAATATAAATTTAGGAGTTTGTAGTTACTGGCCACCTGGGTGCTTTAGGATTTTATTAGCATATCTATGTATTTTTTATTATATACATCAATTAAAACATGTAGATGCTTTAGGATTTTATTAGCTTATCTATGTATATTTTTAATTATATACACCAATTAAAACATCCAATTTTGTTTTTTCTACACTAATTTTATATGGGCCAATGCATTACTTCTTTGGTAGTTCATGATAATAATCGCTTTTCTGTTTCATGTTTATCTAGGCCAATAAGTCCTCTTCTGGATCAAAACACTCCAGATTTCACTACCTTTTGTTCAGTTGGAGAATGGCTACAAGCTATTAAGATGGAAAGATACAAAGATAACTTCACGGCAGCTGGCTACAATTCCCTTGAATCAGTAGCCAGGATGACTATTGAGTAAGCTTAAACTCTTAAAATTATATTTAAGGATTTATTAGGTATAATCCATACTTTATGCATTAGGTTATCTTCTTTATATTAAACTAATTTGAATCCCCAAATCAAAAAAAAAAAAAAATGTTTCTTCAACAAGTTTTTACTGTGTACCAGGCATTACACTAAATAGACATTTAAACACATTATCTTTTTAACCTTCACAACATCTTTATTAAGTCTATAGTTTTATGCCTATTTTGTGGTTAACAAGGCTAAAGTTCAGAAAATTTAACTATTTCCCCTAAGCCAACTTAACTAGTAAGTAATAACTAATATGGCTCCATAGCTGGTGTTCTAAACACCATCCAATGAGGCTTCCTCTGTAGTTAACCTCTGTGTTATTTAGATTCTATTCATTGAGGAAACTTTATGCATAACAAGGGAGAATTTCTTTCACCGTGGTTGTATTGACCATGAAAAATCTCAGAATTTTATACTCAATACTAAATGCATTAGAGCATCCAATATGATTATTACTTTCTGAAGAGATCAAAAGAAGTTTAATTCAGTTAACCATAGCTGAAAAGTAAGAGTTTAACTTAGTTTTTGGAAGATGTATTATTGATTGATTTTTTTTAACCTGAAAAAAAAAATGACCTGATAAAAGAACTTTTGAAATTGCTATGAACGTGAAGTTAAAGGAACTCACTTTTTCTCTCTGGCTCCATCACTAATTATGGGGTCCTGGACAATGTAAAAATCTCTGAATCTCAGTTGACTTGGCTGTGGCATGACTTTCATGGGTGACATAGTTCCTCTCAGTCAGTGTATTTGAAAATGGAAAACAATAATCAAGTTTCCATTTTGGGGAAACTATGTACTGTCATTATTTTTCCAATGAGATGAAGACCAACAATCAAAAATATTCTTTTCTAATACATACCAGGAAATGTCATGTACATCAATTTAAGTATGTGCATGCCGTCTTGTTCAGTGACAGTGCATACTGTCTTGTTCAGTGTCTTGTCCACCTAGTCACTATGTGGGTGGAGTTGGCATTTTACACTTGGGTCCAAAAAGCAATCTATACCCCTCAAAAACCATGTTTCTTAGTCACCAGTGAAAAACTGCAGTTCTGTAGTTTTACAATATTTTAGCTTCTTATAAAGACATAAGCTCAATGTATATAGCTCTTAGGAAAGGCAAAAAAACCACAAATTTAATTCTTATTTTAAATTTAATATATTAAACATAGAGATTGTATATTTTAAAAGATTGTTTTTATAACATATAATCAGATTATTGAACTGAATGGAGTAAGTATGTAACCAATAATATGCTCAGAGCTACCATATGTTAATTAAACTCAGGATAAAATTATGCATGATCATCGATGATTTCCAATTTTTCTACCAGATCCCAGCACATGTTTTCATTATACTATATCCAGCTTCCAGTTAAAGGTTTCTAAGCCTCTATTGTGTTCTAGAATACATTTCAAATAACATTTCCTAACCTTTCCTTAAGTTAATAATAATTTTAAGACTTAAATAATTTCTTATATAAAATATTAAATCACTTTAAAATAAATTGAGAGTAAATTGAGAGCCTTAGCAGTTAGGTTTTTACAAAGGAAAATGTTGATGTAAGTTACTATTCTGCTCCAATGCCAGAGTATGATCATAATACCCAAGAACACTAAGATAAGATCAGTTTGGCTAAGATAACATATTTAATGAAACAGTTGATGACAGTTTCATACCACATTAATTCTTTGTAAGGTACCTAATAAAAAATGCATTTGTCTTTTTCAGGGATGTGATGAGTTTAGGGATCACACTGGTTGGCCATCAAAAGAAAATCATGAGCAGCATTCAGACTATGAGAGCACAAATGCTACATTTACATGGAACTGGCATTCAAGTGTGATGTGCATTTCTCCCTTGTAGGGGAGATTACAAACTGCAAGAGAACAGTACTGGCCTTCAGTATATGCATAGAATGCTGCTAGAAGACAGTTGATGATGTCCTGGGTCCTTCCAACAGTGAAGAGAAATTTTAAGAAGCACCTATAGACTTGAACTCCTAAGTGCCACCAGAATATATAAAAAGGGAATTTAGGATCCACCATCGGTGGCCAGGAAAATAGCAGTGACAATAAACAAAGTACTACCTGAAAAACATCCAAACACCTTGAGCTCTCTAACCTCCTTTTTGTCTTATAGACTTTTTAAAATGTACATAAAGAATTTAAGAAAGAATATATTTGTCAAATAAAATCATGATCTTATTGTTAAAATCAATGAAATATTTTCCTTGAATATGTGATTTCAGACTATTCCTTTTTAAAATCATTTGTGTTTATTCTTCATAAGGACTTTGTTTTAGAAAGTTGTTTATAACTTTGGACCTTTTTAGTGTTAAATCTGTAACACATTACTACACTGGGTACCTTTGAGAGAATCTCAGATTTCAAAAGAAATAGCATGATTGAAGATACATCTCTGTCAGAACATTGGTATCCTTTTTGTGCCATTTTATTCTGTTTAATCAGTGCTGTTTTGATATTGTTTGCTAATTGGCAGGTAGTCAAGAAAATGCAAGTTGCCAAGAGCTCTGATATTTTTTAAAAAGAAATTTTTTGTAAAGATCAGACAACACACTATCTTTTCAATGAAAAAAGCAATAATGATCCATAAATACTATAAGGCACTTTTAACAGATTGTTTATAGAGTGATTTTACTAGACAGAATTTAATAAACTCGAATTTTAGGTTTATGACTATGTAAAAAAGATGAGGCACTTCATCTGAAGAATGTTGGTGAAGGCAAGTCTCTGAAAGCAGAACTAACTATCCAGTGTTATCTAAAATTCAATCTGAGCACATCAAGATTTTTTCAGTCTCGTGACATTAGGAAATCTAGGATAAATAGTTGACATATATTTTATATCCTCTTCTGTTCAATGCAGTCCAAACATGAAAGGAAATAATTGTTTTATATTATAACTCTGAAGCATGATAAAGGGGCAGTTCACAATTTTCACCATTTAAACACAAATTTGCTGCACAGAATATCACCATTGCAGTTCAAAACAAAACAAAAAGTCTTTTATTTGTGAACACTGATGCAAGAAACTTGTTAAATGAAAGGACTCTTTACCCTAGAAGGAAGAGGTGAAGGATCTGGCTTGTTTTTTAAGCTTTATTTATTAAACCATATTATTTGATTACTGTGTTAGAATTTCATAAGCAATAATTAAATGTGTCTTTATAGATATTGCAGGAATGTATACATATTGTGAGTAATGCTTTCAAAAGTTATGAAAATCATGAACTACCCCAGAATTGAACTGTTGTACTTCCAAAGAGAATTGGGCTGTTTATAATGATTTTAATAGAGAAAGATCCCAGGGATCGGTCATAATTGGTCTTGTTTGGTAATGTGGGCATCCACAAACAAACAAATAACAGAAACAAAATCTGTAAATGTTCCTTTGTAAAACTTGTAAATTTTATTTATACTGTCTTGTTTTGTACACACATTTCTCTGTAGTGGGCTCTGAATACATTGAAAATGCACTATATTTTTCTATTTTACTTGCAGAGCATCACAAAAGAACAGGTATTTTCAGTGCTACATAATGTGTTTTCCCACATTTAGGACCAAAGATGGCTACAGAAAAACTCAAATGGATTGCTTCCCAAACCCCTCCCCACCCTTTTTTTTCTTTTAAATCACTGTACAGTGTTATTTGATATTTTAATTTATTTTTTGATTGACTAGAAAAATCATTTTAATTTCACTAAAATGTTTTTTGTCCCTAAGGAAAAGTAATCTGTAAAAATAATTTTAATTAGCATAATACAGTCACCTAGACACTTCCATTTGTAATCTTTGTAATAGACTGTAAATATATTTTTGGAACTATAACACAATGTGCTTGAGGGTTATTTTTCAGTGTCTGCAGTGTATACAAGTGTTTATACTAAGTACAGCACTTTACAATTCTAATCAGTAGCATTGGCCTTTGTGAGAATGAGTGAAAGAGTTTGAGTGAGTGTTCTTAATTCCTTTTGGATTCTAGACTCACTAATAATGAAGTTCTTTTCTTGTTCATAGCTTAAGGTGCTTATTTTTTCTATTAAAATTAAATTAACAAAAAGCCATTCTAGAAATAGAAGACATAGTATGGTACATGCAAATGGTGTCTTTCCTGCTTTTTTCTAGCACTAGATTTATAGTTGAGTAGTCTTTCTTGAGTAGAAGGGCAGAATAAAAGTTTTTTTGAGTTTTTTTCAAAAATGACTTTTTCCTTCAGCAATATACCTCATCTGCCTTAAATTTTTTACAGCTCTTTACAGGGAAAGGGGAGAAGGGATGGGAAAGACACACAGCACAATAGGAAGTGTATGATTACATCACTCTCTCGTTTGTAAGTTTCTTTTCCTAATCAACATTATGATTTTGAAATACATGTATGTGAAACAAATATTAAGAGAAAAAGAATTAACATTGTAATGCTGATTGTAATACTCTCTTCCAGAAAGAGATGAGATGGTATAATGATAAGAATGTACAACTTGCACCTTGAAATCTCTTTTTTTTTTTTTTTAAATAAATTAGTGCTCAGGGGAGGAAAAGTAGAGAAAGTGAACGTCAAAAATAGAATTCCAAAATTATAAAAAATGAAAACGGAAATGGCCTCCTTGCTTTAATAGAGCCACCTTTTTTAGAACGCTGTCCTCACACTTGACCTGTGTTTTGCATTCAGTACTGAAATAAAAGTAACTTGTACTACATTTGAATCTAACATTTTCTCAGCAACTGATCTGGGCCTTGTTTCCTAGAACTGGTGGTTTATGCTTGTCAGAGCACTATTAGTTGAATCATATTGTATACTTATGTAATCTACATTAGCTAGTACTGTTTAGGACTATATTTTAATTGCTCTTCTTATCCGTGTTTTTAAGACAATTAAAATGGTGTAATTCACCTCTCTTTTTTTATTTAGGTAATGCTGATATTCTCCCTTTTGTTTCCTGAGTAGCCTAGAACTATGCTACTCACTGATGTGCATGTTCAAATAAATTACTGATGTGTATTTTTTTTGCTATATGTGGAGAAATCATGGGGAACTCGGGGCGAGATGTGCTTTTTGTTGGATGAATTTGTCCCTCCTTGCCTAAGAAATACTACAGGGGTCATCCTTTTATAAGGACAAACTGCTTTTGAACAGTGTCTTCAATGTATCAAGCACAAATAACTCTTTCTTCAACACGAATCATAAGTCTCTTTTTACCAGCTTAAAATAATAAACAAGTCTATTAGACAATGTAAAGAAAATTCTGTCTCCAATCATTGGTGGATTCCTTTATATTCTTTACCCTTTCCTTATTTTCCTATGTAATATTATAAGAAGAGATACGGTTTTATTGAAATAGTTCAGTGGACCAATCAGAATATGAAGAAAAATGAATAGTCATTGCTTCCTTTTGTTCTCTTGCACACTAACTTAATTCCACTCTAATTATTACAAAATAACAAGATGATGCCTTAAAAGCCACACTGCCAAACATTTTAGTTAAAATCTTTTTTGCTCCTTCCTGAAACTACTATTACATAATACTAACAGTAATACTTCCATGAGAAAGGAAACACTTTGTTGTTGGATGTTCTCATATTTTAAACATTTGATACGATTGATCAGCTTGGAATTGTTTTTGCATTCAGTCTACTGGATAATGCAAACGTTAAATCAAAAAAAAAGTGATTTGATTGAATGATTGAGTTGTTTAACATAGAAAGTGACTCAGTGATCATTTTAACTTGCACCTAAAATGATGAAAACTAAGCACTCCCTATCTTAAAGCATCACCCTCTTAAATTCGCCCCAAAATGAGAATAATAGGCAAATGTCAGATGAGGTGCTGTTGCTAGCTTTCATACTTGAAGTGCTGAGGCTCAGGCTACACCAGATTGAAATTCAAATTAAAATACTGGCCTGCCCCTGCCCATACCTGATACGCATATGAACAAAATGCTGCTCAAAGAGTCAAGACATAAACCAACATTCTTGTTAAGTTCATACAGTGATAATTATATATCCTGGAACAGTAAGGGAGATCCCAGAAATTATAAAATTATCTCTAAACTATTCGATTTATAACTTCTATAAAAATAAGCTATCATAAGCCATTATTTAAGATGTTTAATTAAAATTTAAATATGGTAGTCATCAGTAACAATGTTTTTGTTGAAGTACTTATCTCCTACTTTTACCCTTTGTTGTATATTGTTATCTGCAATGAAAACTCAGTGTCAATTCTGAAGAAAGCTGCTGAAAGAAACACACAAATCAAGGAGATTATCTAATTCCTAAATGCAAAAACTGTAACTACAGATAGAAAAGTATAAAGACAACATGGTGACTGGCAAATTTTCAAGCTGGGGAACAGCATCCTCTTGGCCTTGTGTTGCTGTCCCTGCAGTATCTTAGATACTCCCACCAGCTGTTCTTATTCTTCTGTCTAGTGCATCTCAAGCATAGCTTGAAGAATATGGGCAAGAGAATAAAATATTTCAATAGGAATGCTTCTGTGAGCCTCATTAGAGTTAAGTGCAGTAAGGGGGTGGATTTTTTTTCAAGTTCAGTGATTGAATGTAATTAAATCTGTAATTAAAAACAATAAAAGACCTCTTCTGATTGACCTTGAGGTTAAAATAAATGTAATTAATTGATCCAATTTAATTGGACCTATCACACAAAGTTTAGTAAGTAGTGATGCACTGGCCAACTGTTTTGTAGATATGTAACAGTAGTAGGAATTTCTAAATCTGATAAATTTGGCAACAAAAATTAGTGGGGTGTTGTCTATTCTAAACCTCCATTAATGGCAAATAAAGCTCCATCGGATATAACCTGCACCTTGCATTTCATTATTTTAAATGTCCTAGTTATCTACTGCTGAAGATTATTTTTATCTCCCTCTTGAAATTCAAATTAGCCATATTTGTAGATTTTATATATAACTAAAGAAGGTACAATATGTTTTTCAATGTGTGTTTAATTACAGATCTTATTTGAAGATGCTCAGAGGAAAAAAAAATGAGCAATTTTGTCTTAAGAAGCCTGGTTTTAGTTTAGCAAAGGACAAATACACTGTTCAAATCTCACCGTTTCACATAACTGAAGCTAAATAAAATGAATAGAAAACAAACAATAGAAAAACAAATAGAAAATATTAAACTGCATATGCAGAATGTGTTGAAATAAATCATAGGATTTTTAAAACATCAATTCATAGAAATGAAACAATTTAAGAACACTTTTAAAATGCAACATGAATCTGCAGACACTTATTACACTGATAACATGGACTCCACAGCAAATTACAATTTGCTAGAAATACGCACCGTTTACATTAAAAACCAGACAGAATATGAAACTAAAATGTATTCCTTCCAGATGACAGAAACCCAAGCCTTTCTTCATTCCTGACATTTGCAGGAGTGTTTTCAGGGATCTGCTGGGATCTCCAGCCCATTGTAATTCTTTGTTTTCACTTAGAGCCTCACCAGTTACACACTGAGCTCCACACAAATTCACCAGGAC
The DNA here is from genome assembly GCF_048565385.1 of Saimiri boliviensis. Lineage (NCBI taxonomy): Eukaryota > Metazoa > Chordata > Mammalia > Primates > Cebidae > Saimiri > Saimiri boliviensis. The sequence goes on from NC_133452.1 coordinate 75,726,728, forward strand.
CCCACTTAATAGAAATTACAGGAACCTGACACTTCAAACAGTCATGCTTAGTTTTACCTGAGAAATGAATGTGGTTAATGCTTGAGTTACTGCTGTTGTCGTGATGGCTTCTCTCATAATAAAGGAGTCCCTGTTTGGTTAGGTTTGTCGTGGAGCCAGCAGAACAAGGTGCAATTAAATCTCTTCTGCTCTGCTTACAAAACAAGACCTGCAAACACTAAATATGAGTAAGGAATATTGTGTAGAAATTTGTATAGAAAAGGCAGAGATGAATTACATAAAATTTGGAAGTCAAGTAGGAGAAATTGAGTTTAATAGGAGAGGCATCACAAAGCTATTGGCAACTTTGGCCAGAAAAAAGATCTGGTGGAAATGAAGTTTAAAGCAATAGTGTCTGAAGTACAGGTTAACTTAACTACTGACTGCTTCTGGATCAGATCAATAGATTATATGCTCCTTCACTTATGATAGGGTTACATCCCCATAAACCTATAGTAAGTTGAAAGTATAGTAAGTAGGAAATGCATTTGATGCCAGCAACACAGCAGAGGGTCCCCAGCTTAATTTTTTGACTTTAGTTTGGGGTTATCAGGATACAGTCTCACCCTAAGTGGAGGAGCTCCTTACAATTTAGGATGACGTTATGGCTTCTACTGAATGCAAATGGCTTTTACACCATGGTCAGCTCCACAAATCATAAGTGAAACTATTCTAAATTGGAAAATTGGAAACAGGCTGTACTTCCATGCTGCCATTCTTTTCCTCTACAGCTTCACATTTTCTCCCACATTTCTTTCATTTCTTTTTTTTCTTCTTCCTCTTTTTTTTTTTAGACAGTATCTCACTCTTTCATCCAAACTGGAGTGTAGTGGTCTGATCTAAGCCCACTCTCCACCTCCCAGACTCAAGCAATTCTCTCGCCTCAGCCTCCTGAGTAGCTGGGATTACAGGCATGGGCCACAATATCCAGCTAATTTGTGTATTTTTAGTAGAGACAGGATTTCACCATATTGGCCAGGCTGCTCTGACACTTCTGACATCAGGTGATCTGCCCGCTTCCACCTCCCAAAGTGTGCTGGCATTACAAGCGTGGGCCACTGCGCCTGGCCTCCCTCCCACATTTTTAAACGAGAGAAATCCCCCTCTCCAAGATATAACTCAAAAGTTATTTCCTGAAAGTCTTCACTGACATCAGGAACCCGGAATTAATTCTCTTTGGCGCTTTGCTTACACTGCTAGTGCTACTATTATCCTACCTGGTTCTGTTAGATTATTTGTGTGTGTCTCTCCCACTAGATCAAGTGCTCTTCGAGGGTAGAAGCCAAATGGAAATCTTTGTTTTATGTCCTTAGGGACTTAGCAGTTTCTGGCACTCAGTAGACACTCTAAATATTTTAGAATCCTTGAAGTGTAAATTAATTCAAATTGTTTTCTTCTTAAAAAGTAGCGAGGATCAGGTGCTCTGAAGGATGAACAAAGTGCAGTAAAGGTGGTAGGAAAATGGGTGTTGAGGGAGAAAACTAATTTCAGAGCATGGATGGATGCTTCTGTGATGGACTGGGGAAGCAGGAACGCCCAGGGGGACTGAGAGGAGGAGCAGAGGTGTGAACCTGCTAGAGAAAGGATGGTGGAAGGAACTGATTAGTAAACAAGACCAGAATGTACCAAATAGCAGCACCTTCTAGATACTGAAAAAGAATAGGTGGTATCAATGCAAACAGCAAGGCCAGATTGAATAATTAAATAATTTGAAATCAACTGGAGGAAATTGGACTTGACGAGAGAAACAATAAAGTATTATTTACCAATATTTCTTTTGATGAGGTGGAGACATGGTAAGAATGTTTTTGCGTAAACAGTAATATGCAAAATTATGTGAAATGTGACTTTGGCCACTTTAAAATTTAGACAAGATGAAGACGAATGGTTTTTCTTCTATTATAATGAAAAAACTGCCCTCACTCTATCTTCCAAACTCAAGGTAATATCAGTAATTCTATAGTTAAGAAAAATATAATGAAATAGAATGTTGTTGGCCAGCCTATGAGTCTACTTAGCATTTATATCATGAAAAAGGTAGCATCGGGTGGTGGGGAGATTGCAGAAGTTTCGAAGCCGGACACTGTCTGATTTATTCTTATTACTACATTTGTCATACAGGGAAAATGATTTCAATTCTTCATATCCTTCCTCTTATCTGTAAAATGGGCAAAAATCCTACCTACTTTACGAGTTTTTAATTTGTTACTTGATACTCAGAAAGTATTTGTAACAATATTGAGTGCTGAAACACATGTTAGCTCTAATTATTGCTTTCGGTAATGTTTTTGTCTACATTTCTATCTCTTTAGCAAACAGTTATAAATACACTGCTGTGAATTCTGAAGAACTAACTCACAAATAAATTTTAGAATGTAAATTATGTTTTTGTTCCAAACCTCTTCCTTATCCTTTACTCAGTTTTTGTTTTGTTTTGTTTTTTAATATCATTAATCACAACTCTGAATTCAGTACACAGAGTCAAACTTCATTAATCTGGCCCGAAACAATTGTTCACCACAGCCAGCTGATTTGGGCTCTTCAGTATCCCTTGAGTCTATCACCATTCCCACAGACACTGACCTAAATTAGGTTTTCATCATCTCTCACCTAGATTAATGTCACATCCTCTAAACCTGTTTCTCTACCTCTATCTAATCCTTTTTACTTATGACTTCCTGAGTAATTTCTCTAACACTTATCTGATCATGCCATTGCCTCATTTAAGACTTTGATGGCCCCTCACAGATCAGAGAGTCACACTCAATTATGTAACATAGCATCAGCAATTGGGACCCTGCCCAGGCATGATCTTCAACCATTCTCCTCTCTTACCCATGCTCCTGCTGGACTGAATTACTGGCGTCTCCTGCAGCATAGTCCTTTTATATTCCCTTGTAATTATGAGTTCTCTGAGGTGAATTAGCAAATGTATTTTATTCCTTTTAGTATATGCTGAGCCCAACACCATGCCCAACACAGAATTAAAGGCTAAGTTGGTTTCTATTCCTATCCCCTAATGCAAGAATAGGTAATTATCTTTAAAACATGTCTTTTATTTGGAACATTCTACTGAACAAAAAAGGTTACATTTGAGAAAAAACACACAATTCCTACTCAATTTATAGTTGATTTCACCATGTTATTTTTCTTCACTTTCTCATATCTCCTTCAATGACTTGAATGTACCTCTAGAAGTGATAAAACAAAACATTGTTTTTTAAATAAACATTACATTTTAGGTATAATAGAAAGTTGTAACTATTGCATGCTAATTTATATTTTCTTTCATCTTAATATGTGTTTTAAATTTTATCTTTCATTGCTAATTGTTGGAGAAGTGCTGGGGAGATTTCTGCGTGACTTTATTCTGCTATCTTGTCAGGAAGTTAGAAAACCCCTAATTTCCCATTACCAAATTATATAATACTTTACATTGTTTTCTTTCTCTGTCAATTATGTTGCCTCATGGATAGTGAGTAGCATTTTGTTCAACTCGTATTTATATTCCAACGCCTGGAACAGTGACTGTCACCTTATAGATTCCTAATATGTGTGCATTGAACAACTGAATTTGTCACATGATTCTCCAAGCCAGGGACTCTCTGCTACTCTAGCAGTAGATACAAACCTAATACAAAAAGACTATTTTCTAGAACTGAGAATTTTCGTCACTCTTGTACTCCTGAAGTGTCTCTTCTCAACAATAGAAAAGATTTCCAGATACTGCACTGTGCCATTCTTCATTTATTACTCAGCTGCACTTGACATCATCAGTTCAAAACAGCAATACTAGAAAAACATGGCCCCTGCCATAACATCTATATATTTCTTCTCCCCCTCTTTTTCCAAATAATAAAGGTAAATACTGTATGTATTTTCCCAGCCTTGTAGCCACGTCTCTCCTTTGGCGAAATGTCTATACATCCTTAACATAAGGCAATGTCACACTCACTATTTAGCCCATTTTTCTTGAGTTTAATATTCTTAAAGTGCACACCTCTATACTTTATTCATTTATGCATTTTCAGTTAAATAAGATCAACATGTGCAGCTATAATTCTCAGTCTACCTTGATTCTCTGCCCCAAAAGCAGTAGCAGACACTCCTATCTGCCATGTATTTGAAAAGATAGCCAAAGAAGTTTGCATCTACAGTCTTCATACATTCCATGTGCTAATAATAAGAACCAAAGTCTGATCCTAGTACTTGCATTATTGACATAATTTTGGTACCATTTAGGACTAAATGGATCTTCATGTTTCCTATGTGCTTGTTTTGCATAAAGATTTAACTTTCCATTATAGTATTGCAGAGAGTCTTTCTGCATGAGCTATGGCCATGGACTTACTATAAGGAATCTTCAGTTTCATATACTTACTCGGCACTGCATATAGGCTGAATAAACACTGCTTTACACATGGTAGGTACATAATCAATGATTTTGGTGAATAAACAATTACGTATCTGTCTTTGAGGCTAAAATATACAATACATTTCAAATGCAACTGAAATACAATTTTCACTTACTTAATATACTAACTTAGTTTTGACTATTCATTAGAACTATCATCATGCATAAATTCATATAAGTTTGATATCAACAAAGAATCTTCACACAGCATAAAAACAATGAAGACAGAGAAAAAAGTTAGAAGCTCTCAAAATTAGAAGATTTTAATAATAGAAATATTAGTCCTGGTTCAACCATTTACTGATTTCTTGATATTGGGGAGAACAATTTAACTATAAAACTCAGTTTCTGCATCCATGAGATTGGAGACATTTGTCTTGACTTATTTTTCTCAAGTGACTTTAAGAAAATCACATGAAATTAGATGACTGCATTTAAAATAATATAAAGCACATTAAAATAACATTGTGATGATTTTCTCTCTTTGGGAAAAAAGAGATCTTTGGCAATTGCCTTCTTATACGTTTCAGTTTACCCTGATAAATCCCAGTATATGTTTGTAAGAAAAGATATTGATGTTTTCTTATGTAGTAATCATTTTGGTATCTTTTCTTTGTATCTAGAATGATATTTTCTAACTTCCTGTGGTTTCTCAACCTTCATGACTTGGATGTTACGTAGCCCAAGAATTTCCCACTACCCACTGTTTTGTGGTGCTTCAACTGCTTCCACTCCAGCACAGGCTCCCCATTCAAAATGTTTCTTTGTAGCTTCTAAAGCTTCTAGAGATCTTGCAACATGTAATCTGCAAGATCTCTTAATCCCACAAACTCTAGAGTCATGTTCTCTACTCTCCAAACTACATACTATTTATGTACCCTTACAGCCTACCTCCAGTTTCTAGGCCATGATGAATTCTACGTGTTGGCCCCTCGGTTACAGGATGTGGGTGTTACTCAGTACTTGTGTAAGCTGTCTGGATTTAACAACTATAATTCCTGCATGAATAAATAATATTTGCTTATTCACTAGTGCTCCAGGGTATGGTAAATTTTGATTTCTCTATTTTATTCTTGTTTATGTGCATATCTAATTATGCTTGTTTGGTTTAGCACTGCACAGACTGTTAGGTAATGCTATTATCAGTGGTTTGCTAATCTTGAAATGTCAGCCATAGGACTAGAGCAGAACATCTAGAGTTGAAGCCACGTGCCTGAGGTTTGGTCACTACTGCTTTTAGACTCCATATAGTTTTAGAAACTTCTAACTGGGATGTAAATAATCACATCAGATTCAGCCATGGCAGGTCTGTTCTGACCCTTCTCTCCAGGTCTCAGATTATTTGAATTATGTAAGGTAAATGACATTTTTGAGACTTTTTTGTTACTCTGGATTTTTCAGGTGTCTCACTGCATTTAAAAGAAAAATGATTTTTTAATTTCAATGTATTTCAGACAAAGATAAAAGTGTATGTGTATGTATAAATATCGATGCTTTGAAACTAACCATTTCAAAACTATTGCAACTGAATAAATAAGCACATAAACACTATTGACATAAAAGAAATGCATTTCAGAGTTATTAAAATAAACTCTTTGACTTACTTGGTAGTTTTTCCAACTATGACAATAAAGTTATAACTATTGATATGTGTAAATCCATATAATTTCTCATAATATATGGCATATTGTATCTTGATTTACATGTTGCTGATTCCTAAAGAGATTGCAATTCTGGTTCTTAAACCTCTTATCTTTGTTTATCAAGTTAGCAGAATCTTTTCTCAACTTAACTTTACAAAATTTGTTGACAAAGGTTATGGTAGTCCTTGTTTTAATTTCAAAAGTAGATGTGTATAATTGTTACCTTCATAAGAATCCAAGATATGACACTTAAGTTCTCAGTCAAATGATGGCAGTTTGAGCAAGCTAGACATCCATAAATACTTGAGCTTGGCTAGAGGAAAAGGTTAGTAATGTTTTTCCATAAAAAAGATATGAAACTCTTTGTTTCTACTTTCAAATCCCAGTTCACCAATTACTGGTGGTACGACCTTAGACTAGCTTTATAACCACATTCTTGCCTCATTTTCTCCTCTGTAAAAATGAGAATGGTAAGTAGTACCCATTTCATAAGGGTGCTGATAGAAATAAACTAATTAACATAAGGAAAGCTCTTAGAAGACTGCCTGGGTATAATTATTTTAATCATTAAGCTCTGTGACTAAAGATTCCTCATAAGTTAAGAGGGCAGGAGCCTATCGAAGGATATGTTCATTATAAGCATTCAAATAGAGTCACTGAGAACAACTTAAATGTCAAGGATTTTACTAGGCCTCAGCGCCGTATGATTATGGTGGTCTAAATGAGGGAAGATGTAGGGAACCCAGAAAATATCTTTTAGAGAACTTTTAAAAGAAGGCTATCTACCTGAATATGGAGATTTCCAGAGCAAATCATGGATTCTAGGAAAAGGGAAGAAAGCCTGCTTATGTACTGTCTTAGTGCATAGATGTGAAATACACATTTCTTAAATCTCCCCCTGCAGTGGCTGCACATTTATTAGAGTAAGACACATTTTGCTTAAGTGAAGCCTTGACCATTCAATAAATGTGACTTTGAGGCTACCTCTCAAACATTTTGAACCTGTATCATCACCAGCCAAATCGACCTAAAGTATCTCTTCGAACTGCTGCTTTAAGAAGAAGAAAAAAAATAGATATAGCACACTGTCTACTAATATAATAAAATGTTTAATTTCCTCCCCTTGACCAAACCAAGGGATTGACAGGACACACAGAGGTATACAGTTCGCCTTTTCCTTGGTCTACCAGGATCTGTTTCCAAGGACAGAACTCCTGGCAGCAAAGACAAGTGTAGTAGTGACCATGTATCTTCACAGTGCACATGGAAACACAGTTAGTCTCTTTTGCCCAAGAAAGCTGAGATTTTTTTCAATCTAGACCCACCTCAAATTGCCTCCTTAGAAAGGAGCAGCCAGGGTATGAAGCAGCCGCTGTCCTTTATTGTCACCACATCTAAGAAGCAAAGCCTTTTGTCTCTACCAATGGCCTCCAAGCCCAGAATATAATTTGAATGTCAACTTTTTAAGAATTTAATTTTAAAATTTAACATCACTCAGAATTAACAGTAAGTTATTCTAAAACTTAACTAACATTACAAATATACCATATCTAAGTAGAAAAAAAAGTAAAAAAAAAAAAAAAGGAAGAAGAAAGAAAGAGAGATAAGAAGTCATTTAGTTGTTGGATCAGAGGTAAGATTAGTAGAATAATCAAAAAATGAGCCAAGAGTTGATGTAATACACCCGGCAACACACATATACAGGAAATAAAAATGGGGTGTTTGTGAGCATATATGATGCCCTAGCATTTGTAATCATAATGCAATTCAATACCTCAGTTAGTGTGAATAAGGCAATAGTGTGTGCCTCAAACTCAATGTAATTTAATAATGAAGAAACATAAGCCAAAGAAAGATATCTAGTTACCATTTGTACAACCTAATTTATCCTTTTGCCCAAATGCCCTTTCCTTTCACTATCATGACCTATTAGCGACTAGTTTTTAAGAAAGTATATCTGCCTTTCTAAAACTGCACAGGTTTACAAAACACATTTCTTTCCTATTTTCTAAATAGCTACCGAGAGATTCGTGAAAATTACAGAAAAGCACACTCTTCCTCGACTTCATCTTCATATGCATTCTATATTGTGTCACTGGTAGGAAAAATAGTATCTTGCCTTCATGCCTAGTTCAGCATGTAAAAGATAACTATTTGAATAACTAGGCAAAAAGCTACACTTAAGTAACCAAAAGCAAGTCAAGAAAGTATATATACCCCCATCCTTATGTGAAAGGTTTTAAAAATAGGAGCATGTAAACCTCTAGTTATTAAATAGATAACAGTCAGTCATTGAATTTAAATCCTAGCCTAATTAGTATACCAGGCAAAATCCACATTTGCCTGATATTTAAAATATTATGAAAGCTTAAAAGTTGTCTTCAACTTCCACGAGCTGGACTTCTCTGTTTTATGGAGGGATTTGAAACTAAGTGTTTTCATGACTTCTGTATTGTAAAATTCCAATTCCAATAATGAGTTTCATTATATTTAGAAGTATTTTCACTGATTTTTCAAGACTTCACTGCTGAATATTTTCTAATTTATTTCTTTCATTTGGAGGACAGTAGTTGCAATAACTGTTGTTTTTAAAATGTTTAGCGTCTTATCTATTTCTCAGATAAAGTCCCCACTAATTTACTTATAGGGATCTTAAAGGAAAACGAGGGCAAGTTGGCCCTTAAATAAACAAAAATAATCACATAAACCCATAACTTAGTATTAAATAACGTAAGATCATCTTGAGAAAAGTACACTTTCCACCTTTTCCTCACATAATTTTTATGGTACTATGAAGAATCATTTGTAAATTTCTTATCAGTCTTTACAAATAAATAGAAGCACAATTGGTCCAAATTCCTATGAGAACTAGCACTTTCTCACACCATCAGCAGATTGGAAATCGTTTGTCAAAAACCTTGAGAGACCTTGGAAGTTAAAACAAGAAATAATTTTACTTCAAAGAATTCTAAGTAAAATAGCTTTCATATTTATATTTCAAAACAACGTTTCCATTGCCTAATAAAGTATAAGTTAAATATTTATATGATTATCAATGTAGAGCCTACTTTTCTTAGGAGCAATCTAAACCTATTCATTCTAATTATCTTGTTGGTCCTATAAATATTAGTACTCCACACCCTCTGTACTAGCCCTGATCATCTTGTTCACAAAGTTTGAAATCTTGTCTAATACTAGTATCCTTTTAATTATTATTATTATTTCCAACTTTCTTATTACTTCTTCAAAAGCTAGATATCACTGAAAGCAGCCAGCCTCAAATGATTTCACCTAAATGTTTTCTTTAGTGTAAAAATATTTTTTGAAAGCCTTATAAAATGTATTATGACATCGTCCAGTGTAAAAATCTTTAGTTTGTGAATTGATATTATAAACAAGAAGAGAAAGAGCTACATCTAGGATTCAAATCTACAAGCGAACACTTATACTGATGAGTCCCAAAGTTGATGCACATTAGAATCAACCAAGTGTCTTCAAAAAATATACGTGTCTTGCTACTACCATGAACATTGTGTCACAACTGGTCTGGGGTACAACCTGCACATTAAGATTTTTTTTTTAATTCAGTTGATTTTATTGTGTAGCAAAGTTTAGAAACCATTGATTTTGACTATGGTGTACAGGCTTTGGGTCAGAACTAAATAACACTCTTCCAGCTCTTTTCTCACTTAAAGAAAATTTTATAAATGATAATTGCTTGCAAATCTCTTTTCCACTCCCACCCCTCATAACCTCAGGAAAAAATAAAACAGTTACCTCTGTGTCATATTTTTTATAAAACTTTAGACATGTCTACAATGAGGAAATGTTTGAGAGAGACTATTCATCTTAATTATGTTAATCTTCCTTAGCCAAGAAATGGGAAGTTGAGATCCTCCCTCTGCATCAACAGAGATATGTTTGTCATTGCCATAACATTGTTTTGGGTAATCTGAATATATCCTTCGGGTTTGTAAAAGATTCATGAAATAACAGTATATTTCCCTGTGGGTCACTTTATACTATGTAGAATACTAAAAGCTAAAACTTTATTTTTCCGAATGGTATTATTTCAGAATCTTAAGTGATTCTATATGAGCACACCAATTTAACTCTAGTTAAAGTAATCATGATTTGGTTTCTTCATGGATAGTATTTTTTACTATAGTGCCTCAGAGGGACTTAAAAATAATTGGTTATTTTCAAACATATAATAATAGCACTTTGTAACATCTTTACAAAACAAAATATAAAAGGTGTTTATGAAGTTTAATTTTTAATGGACAGTGGTGAGGTAAGTAAATATGGTTAGGTCCATTTTACATAGGCTAAAAATAAAACAAAAAATAGTTATTTCCAGAGATTTCATAGTACTGAAATTTTTTAAAATAACAGTCTTACATCTTAATATTAGATGTTTTACATACATAATGTTAGATGTTTAAATAGTTGAAATATTCCTTGGATATATATAATCAATATTGTAGGCTTAATTTATTGAATATATCAGGTGCTCTAGATCTTATTGGATTTCTTCATTTAACTAGCAATAACTAAATATTATTTTCAAATGTATTTAAACATGCTATAATAAAAATAATAATGGTTAATTTGTGTTATTAAATAATAATGTTACTGATAAACAGAATCACAACATTTTGCCAGGAATATGCTAAATCTGGTATGTGAATTATTTCAGTTATGTGTTCTAAGACTAAATAAGGTAAAAAAATTTTTAACTCAATTTCTAAATATGGATATAGAATTAGAGATGCTAAATGGTTTTCCCAGATTATAGAGAAAGTAAACTGATATCCAGCATTCACACAGAGATTTCATAGTACTGAAATTTTTTAAAATAATTAAATTTAAATAAAATTTAAAATTTTTTAAATTTTTAAAAATGATCCACAAGGTGAATCATTTCCAGAATCCATGTTTAATATATTGTAATGAAACTAATACCAAATCATGGCTGGGTATGTAACATTTAAATATTTTGCAGAAAAGTTTTATAACTTTTGTTGGCCACTCTTTATTGGCCACTCTTTATTGGCCAATGAGATCTGTTATCCAGATATTTAGGAACATGAATGCATGTTGATTTTATTTTATTGTTAACCAAATACTAGGTGTCACTCACATGCAATCTTACCTTTTATATAATTTGAGATGACAACTAACAATAGACCCATAAATATTTTGCAGACTAAATACTCAATTGGAGTTAACTATCTGGATATGAATTAGTAAAGCTTTCTTTCTAAAATATTATCTGAGCTTACACATTAAATAGGAGGGGGATACTCATTGCCCATTTGAAGTATAAACTTTATATTCCTTCTTTACCCTTTACCCTCTTATTATCTGAAAATCACACTAGTATTAGGGGCCAGGCTCTTTAGCACATCAAACTCAAATAGAATAACCCATAACTGCTTCCTTTGAAGGACATTCTTTAAATAATTAACCCAAGCTAGCCTTGAGGGTTTTCTAGCAGCAATATTGACAAGGTGATATATGCTCTGATGTGTTAAGGCAATGCCTAAAACTCAGCAGTTCCTTTTGTAAATTATTGTCATTTCATAAATGCAGACAGAAATTACATAATTTTTAGATGAAATGTCTAATAAGCTAACTGTATATAAATTCTAAGAAGAGTTACCCTTTAAAAACAATACATTACATTTTGGTACAGGTTGAAAAGCTATATCAGGGCCAATCATGGTTGCTGTTGCCTGTAATCTCAGCACTTTGGGAGGCTGAGGTGGAAGAACTGCTTGAGGCCAGAAGTTCAAGACCAGCCTGGGCAGCATAGCAAGACCCTGTCTCCACAAAAACATTTTAAAAGTTAGCTGAGCATGCTTGAGCACACCAGTGCTCCCAGATACTCAGGAGGCTGAAATGAGAGCACAGGAGCTTGAGATTGCAGTGACCCATGACTGTGCCACTGCACTCCAGCCTGGGAGACAGAGTGAAACTCTGTCTCAAAAAAACTAAAAGAAAAGAAACCTATATCAGAACTGTTGATGAACATAAGCTAAATTTCAGGGATATGAGCTATCCCACTATCTCCAATCCAGAGAGGATGCGGGAATAGTTACGGGTGCAGAAAATACAAACACACACATACAAATCCACATATTAGAAACACACAGCATAGGGTTATAGAGTCTTTTGATGAGAAAATAAAGAAATGTATAAAGCTAATAGCTAAACTGAGAAGGATATTTATTGATGACGCTATTACATTGTAGCCATCTGTAGAGGAGTTTAACTGCTAGACTCTCTCTCTCTCTCTCTCTCTCCATATATATATATATATATATATATAAAATCTGCCTCTTAAGTATATATACATATATATATATATATATATATATATAATCTGCCTCTTAAGTATATATACATATATATATATACTTAAGAGGCAGATTTCTCAGACTACAGATGGGAAAGCCAAGTTCTAGAGCAGTTTATAACATATCCAAGGTCACATATCCTTAGTGGCTATATTGGACTCTGAAACACCACACTCTTCTCTGCATACCACATTAACTAAAATTATTTGCTTATTTCTGCCTTCCTGGTTCTAAATGGTCTCCTATCTAAGCAGGAGAGAAATACAAGTATATATTTCCAGAATCTTTTCATATAGTTTCCTAGAACCATAAAATGTGAATGTTTTACATCATTCATTAAAGAGCCAAAAATAAAAACTGTTTAAATTAAGAAATACTTGTATTCAATATGATCTTTATTTCAGGCTTTTCTAGTGACAGGCTTAATTTTTTAAAATAGCTTTCAATTAAAAAAAGGAAAAGAATATTATTAACATAATGCAGTTCTCCAATTTAAAAAAAAAAACCGTTTTAAGGTACTGAAATAAGTACATCAGTAAAATGTAATAGACAATCTTTTAAAATTTAGAATTGCGAATAATCAATAAAAATAACTATCTTCTCAGTGTGTGCTGTAAAAAACTTCTAAGCCTAATTTTCAGGTGCTGGGAGCCATGACGCTTCACACTGTTTAGAAAAAAGAGCATAAATGACATAAAATATGAGAAAATCTCCATGCAACTTAAAAACAAATTGTTGGAGAGTAGAAAAGACTAGATTAATTTTAAAGTCCTGAATTACACACATCTAAAATTTATCTTATTAGTGCCCTAAGGTTGCACTGTAATACCTGGGTCTATAAGGTGATCTGATAATGATTTAAGCCACAGTTCTCAAGAAACATGTGGTCCTGAAGCTGTGGCTCCACCTCTCTACTTCCACCCTGCAGGCTAGTCACGCCTCTAAATTCTCACTGCTAGTCTTTAAAGAAACTGATTACTTAATTCATGACTTAAGCAGATAATTTAAGGAAATGCTTAGGGGCAAAATTAATGAATAACACAAACAAAGAAGACTTTGTTTTTAATCTTATCTAAGTACCCATATCATGAATGTGGTAACATCTGAGGCTGGTTTCCTCATCTGTCAAGTGAAGACCTTGAATCAGGTCAGTGGATTTCAAGTTCTAGTGGGCATCCCTATCACCAGAAGGGCTTGTTAAAGCACAGACTGCTAGACTCCATACCCAGAGTTCCTGCTTCACTGGGTTTGAGGCTGGATGGAGGAATTATGTGTCTAAAAAGTTGCTGAGTGAGGCTGTGTTGCTGGTAGGGACTACACTTTAAGAAACACTAAATTAGATGATCTCTACATTTGCTATTATGTCTAACATTCTAATTTTTTCTAAGTGAAGATTTCAAAATATTTCCCTAATTTTTCCTCCAACCATATAGCTAATAAATGACATTTTTACATTTTTATTGCACAAATAATAGTAGCAACATATCATATAAACAGAGTCTAAGGACCCTAATAGAGAAGCTTCAGTCTTTTCCAACACCTTGTTAGAAAAATGAAACCAATACCTAACCTACTGTTTTGTGTCTAATGTCCTTGTTATTAACATTAACAGAAATGCAGACTGAGAAATTAAATAACTTCCTCAAAAAGTGAGCAGTGGAAAAAACCCAAGTTTAACTTAAGTTCTTTTCCCCACCCCCCAGGGTCACTAAATTATGCTTCAGTTCAATCATGCTTTAGTTCAATCTTGCTTTAGAGATGTGCCTGATATTGTATCTTCTACTGAGGATGGATTTTGAAATTATTTTGGTATCTCTCTATGCTCTAGACATGAATAGATTCAAATCTGAATCAACACAACAATCTCAAGGTGCAATTTTTCTGGGTAATAGTGTGAACACAATGATACCAACAGTCAGAATAATTATTATCACAGTACAGCATAGTAGTTTGAATGTGTATCTGATGTGTCAGCTTTGATATGAGTTCTGGGTATACATATCAGTTCCATAATGCTTTTTTTCCTTTCAAACAGACAAGTTCAACAAGAGCTCTTTAGCAGTCATGAGGCTGGGACAAGGTTATATAGTTGTCTGATATCTCAGGCGCTCTCCTGTCACCCAGCTCTTACTGCTATACTTAGCAAGTAATTGTCAGCAAAGAGCCAGAGGAGGAATCCAAGGGCAGACTTACATAGGAGAGGGTTATTGTCTCATAACAGCTATGGGCTCAGATTGCTGTGGTCAGTTTCCTCACAGCAGATTCAAAGTCATCTTTCCATACATACACAATATGAAAATATTACATCCCTTTTCCCCACTTTTCACTCAATCCCTACCACCTATCAGTGCCTGAATTCAGACCATGTCTTCCCTATATGGGGAACAAAAACACTTTCTCATCAGGATAAGAGTGTTTTGTTTTGTTTTGTTTTAATTTCCTAATGTCATGAGGCAGGTGTGACACTTTCACTGATCTGGTCTTTTGCTGGGTTGGCCAAGCCAGCAGGGTGGGGTGGTAAACTATGCTACCCTCGTAGGAAGTCAGAGAGTTAAAAAAGCCATGCTCACTCGACCACAGTTTTATGTCCTTCTGCTTGATTTGGCGTTCCAGTACTCTACTCTTACCCCTGGGTACCGACTTCGACACTGATTCTTACAGTTCGGTATCATAGTGTTGCCTCCGGCCTTTGACATTAAATCGTCCTCTTCTAGGTAGTTAGTGAAATTCCTTATTACAAACAATGGTACCACAAATCATGAAAGGACATAAAAAAGAATTGTTTCATTTCTGGTGAATTTCAGATATGAGGATAGAGGTTGGCAGACTCATAGTTATTTAAATGTCCCTTGGTTACCAGTAGGTTTTGACCTCTGTACAGTGGTACGAGTAGCAAAGAGTAGCAGGAGTAATGACAGTTCTGCTCTTGCTCAGTGTCTATTTTATGTACTATTAAATTATCATCACATGAGGCAAAACACTGTAAGGCTCGATTGTAAGAATTATCATAGAACAAATTTACACTAAACAAAGTAGAGAATCAGAAGAGTGCTTTCTAATTTAAAACCTTTTGCAGATTCCTCTAAACTAGACTAGACTAGTTTGGAAAGTGCCACACATTTTAGTCAATCATATATGTCAAAATGTAAATCTAGTTGTGTGTGCATGTGTTTTTATGATTTTTTACTGTTAAAGGGAAAAAAAAATATCTGAAAAGTTTGCTGTCCCATATTTTTGTGAATAGTCATCGACTTAATTTAAGATGGTGTAGATATTCAGTTTAGAACTGCAAATAATGTGTATGGTTCAAAGACCAAAAGTTAACAGACACAGGTGTACATGTGGCTCATTATGTAGAGCGTTCTCCTGAGCAACCCAGAGAGAGAGCAGTGAGTGAAGGCATGGTGGCTCAGAGTATACCTAGGCCTGGGACAGGTAAAGACAAGAGCACAGCAAGAAAAACACAGTTTTAGAAAAACATATTTTGACTATGAATGGCCCAATTTCCCTAGTGAGGAACACTTGGTGACAGCCTGCCATGGTAAATATTTGTCAATTGCCTACCCACCATTCATTGGCCACCCATCTCACTTTTGGCCAGAAACAGTGGCTCATGCCTGTAATCCCAGCATTTTGGGCGCTGAAGTGGGTGGATCACGAGGTCAGGAGTTCGAGACCAGCCTGGCCAATATGGTGAAATCTGTCTCTACTAAAAATACAAAAATTAACCAGGTGTGGTGGCATGGCACCTGTAGTCCCAGCTACTTGGGAGGCTGAGGCAAAAGAATCACTTGAACCCGGGAGATGGAGGCTGCAGTGAGCTGAGATCATGCCAGCGTACTCCGGTCTGGGTGATGGAGCGAGACTCCATCTCAAAAAAAAATTTTTTTTAAATACTCTCACTTTCAGACAAGTAGCCACCCCTGCAGTGAATGCCCTTCAAGTTGGCATCTAAGAATAAGGCTCTATTCACCTAAACTTTTTTATTTAATTGTGTTATTTGAACCTTAGGTACACAGGTTTGGATTACTTGTGATCTTTGGCTTTTGATATACTTATTTTATTCTCCCAAGCATGGCCCACTTTTCTATAATTAGTTAGTTTAATTTAATTTTTTATTTTCAACTTTTATTTTAGGTTTAGGGGACACATGACGATTTGTTACATGAGTAAATTGCATGGTTCTGGGTTTTGGTGTACAAATGATTTTGTCACTTAGGTAGTGGCCATAGCAGCCAATAATAGGTCTTTTAACCCTTATCTTCCTCCCACTCATGAAGGCCACTGAGGTCTTGTTCCCCTTTTATGCTCATGTGTACTCAATATTTAGCTCCCACTTACAAGTGAGAAACTGTGGCATTCAGTTTTCTGTTCCTGCATTAATTCACTCAGGATAATGGCCTCCAGCTGCATCCATGTCGCTATAATCCAATTAATACACATACACTCAGTTTAAAACTGTCATGAGAACCCATGAACCAAGCATCTCAAAGCCTAACTAAATCTGTTATTATGTTGGTCATTATCATTCATATGTTTTTGCCAAAGGTCAAATAGATACAGGCATCACATCCTGCCCACCTGGTAAAATATGTGATACTGGACAAGAGTCCCTCCTTTGAGTAGCTGATCGCTGCTTATTCTGTGATTGTAGTGATCTACCAATCCAAAAACTCCATGCAACTAGCCACAAGGATGAGTATGTGGCTCCTGCCTGAGGAATCATGGCAAACTACCTACCTGGCTACTGTAAGTGAATGTGAGTAGAATTTTCTGGACCATTGCAACAGCACTGGCTTTTATTTTGAGCAAGATAGTGAGGTACTGGAGGGTTGAACAGAGAAGTGTGGTCCTATATACCGTGTTGTAGGGCTACTTCGCTGCTCTGTGGAGAAGAGAATCAAGAAGATGAGAAAGTCAAAAATTTTGTGAGGAAAGGATCCGAGCACAGCCTGACACCTCCGCTGTGTTTTTAACAACCTTGTGCTCTGTACGGAATATGCTGGGAAGCTCAGAAATTATATTATGTGCAACAAACTCACAGCACAGTCTGTATGTCTCTGTTTCCTCTGTAGAAGGTACATGCAAAACTTCCTTGGAATTTGTTAGCCATGTGTATGTCAGTGGCTCTCACACATGCCCCCAACTTTCTGTATTCCCCGCCATGTAAGGCAAGGGTTGGGGCCCTTTTCTGCTGCATGAAGTAGGGGGCATTCAGCCACACTACCTTATTAGCTGTGGAATGAATCCTCTAGCCATGCAGAGCCGACTCATTGCAAGGGGCTGTGTTTTGAGTACTCTTTTCTCTTGCTGTGAGTAAATACTACACCACTTCAGCCTGGTGTATGTGCTGTCTGTTCTCAGCAACCTCAAAACATGCACAGTTCTGGGTACTGCTTACCTGCCTTTTGACATTGGTCCCATTCTTGCTACATCCTATACTGCAGGGCAGCATGAAAACCCAATGAAACAATTATCATCCAGGAGGGAGATGAAGTACACTGAAGCAGGTTGTAGTAGTGGATTTGGTGAAAAGAGTTAGATTACAGATATATGTTAAAGGTAGAGACCATGTAATTTATACTGATTGAAAATGGAGTGTGAGTTAAAGAGGCAGAGCAGTAAAGAGTGCTCGATGTCAGGACTGAACAACTGGAAGAAAAGAAGGGTTCTATTAACAGAGGGAGAAACCCGGAAAAGACATCAGTTTGGAGCTAGGTGGAAATCAGTTTCTATTAGGAGAATGTAACTTTGCACGGCTATTAGATATCCTTATGAAGGTGAGAAGAAATAGTTTGGTAAGTGGACCCAGAGTTTAGGAAAGAGGCTGAGGCTAGAATTCAAGTTTGGAAACTATCAGCATGTGGTCGACAAGTAAAGCCAGGAAACTAAATGTGATAATCAAGAATGAGTGCAGACAGAGACAAACTCCAGAGTGCAAACAGAGGAAGGGGAGCCACCAATGGAAAGCAAAGAGGTACAGCTCCTGAGGGTAGGAAGAAAGCCAGAAGAGAGTGTTGCTCTAGAAGATTGGGGAAAGGGGGGTGTTCTCATAGGAAAGAGGGATCAACTTTGGCAAAGGTCACTGATGAGTCGAATAAGATGCGGACTGGGAATCAATCAATGAGCCCTTGACAGCAGCAGCTCTAGCAGAGTGGTGAGGTGAAATATTTATTGGAGTAGATTCAAGGAAGAATTAGAAGAAACAAATTGGGGAGAGTGAGTACTGATGTTAGGTTTCCTCCTTGAAAGTTATATTTTACCCTTTTGAAAGGATTTACTTGCTATTTGACATTTTACTAAATATAAAACATACATGGCAATTAATTTAATAAATTCCTTCATAACATCTAATGAAACATCTGTGTCTTTTCGTCCCCTGCAATGATTGAGATGTATGGCATGCAATAAAATTATTAATAATGTTATCCTTCTGAATGAGAATCTACTCTTTGATTCACACCATTAAATAACCTTCTAATCTGTGAGCCAAAATGTTAGCCAATACATTGGATTGGTTCCTAAAAATATTGGTGGGTAAGAAGAACATTCCTTGGCTGGTTTATTTTTCTTTGGTATTAGTGCTTACTTGGCTCATCTCAACGTCTCTGGTAAATTGCTTTTCACCCAGGAATTTGCAAATAATTTAGTTGGAACATTTCTACCCATATGTATATATATTTTTTATTAAATCCTGGCCAGATTCCATCAGTTCTGGAGATGTATTGTTTTACAGATTTCATGACTGGTTTGTCTCATAAAGTAGAACAAAATCTAATCTTTTTTGTGGTTTCTGGGTATCAGTTTCATTTGGCAATGCTAGTATTTCAATAGCATCTACAAGATGTCTAATGTTGGGTCATGGCTGAGAACGAGCCATTGTTGAGCATTTTTGGTAACACACATTCATAAGCTTGAGTTCAATGTATCACCAGACAGACAAATGAAGGTTGGCTATTTATTCTGAGCAATGTGTCCCTAGAAATCTACTTGGTTTTAACTTTAGTACAAGCAGATGGATTTCAATAACATACACAAAACAAACCCTGCAATTTGGGAAAGAATATTTACTTTTTTCACAAAACTGTTCCATTTAAGTTTTGAATTTTTCCACATAGAGTAATTATAAGAGGAGACAAATTTACGATTACATAGGTTACAGGAATTTTAACAGAGACATTTTAAAACATAAATATCTGGTGATATTAAGCTATATGATAACTTCATTATGTATTTCTGAAATTTATAGATGCAAACATAGATAATTTAAATACATATATATTATTGCCACAGCACAATTTTAAAATATCAGATTTTTAATATCTTATTTAAAACCACTGTGACTACTATGAACATCTCTATGTGTACAAACTAGAAAACATAAAAGAAATGAATAAATTCCTGAAAATAAATCTGAGCCAGGAAGAAATATATTATGAAAAGACCAATATCAAGTAATGAAATTGAATCAATAATTTAAAATCTCCCAACAACAACAAAAAAGCCCAGGACCAGAAGGATTAACAGCTGAATTTTACCAGATTTTCAAAAACAACCACCACAACAAAAACAAAACCCAGCTGATACCTGTCTTACTAAACTATTCCAAAAAGTCAAAGAAGAGGGATTCTTCCATAAATCATTCTACGGAACCAGTATCACTCTTATACAAAAATCAGCCAAAGACAAAACAAAAGAAGAAAACTACAGCTCAATATCCCTGATGAGCAGAAATAAAAAAATCCTTTACAAAATACGAGCAATCCAACTCCAACAGCACATCAAAAAGATAACATGCCATCAAGTAGGGGTTTTATTTCAGGGATGCAAAGATAGTTCAACATATGCGTATCAACAAATATGGTTCATCACACAAAAAAAATGAAAAACAAAAACCATGTGATTACCTTTAAAAGATGCAGAATAAACATTAGATGCAATTCAACGTCCCTTCCGGATGAAAACCCTCCACAAACCAGGCATCGAAGGAACATAGCCGCATGTAATAAACCCACAGTCAACATCATACTGAATGAAAACAAGTTGAAAGCATTCCCCCTAAGATCTAGAACAAGACAAGGATGTCCACTCTCACCAATCCTATTCAACATAGAACTGGAAGTCCTTACCAGAGCAATTAAGCAAGAGAAAGAAATAAAATGCATCCATCTTGGAAAAAAGGAAGTCAAATTATCTCTGTTTGCTGATGACATGATATGAAACCTAGAAAATGCTAAAGCCTCCTGCAAAAGACTTAGCATTGATTGATGACTTCAGTAAACTTTCAAGAGACAGAATCAATGTACAAAAACCAGCATTTCTATACACCAAAAGCATTCAGGCTGAAAACCAAATCAAGAGCACAATCACATTTACAATAGCTACAAAAAAAAAATGTGAATACACAGAAAGGAGGAAAAAGAGTTCTACAAGGAGAACTACATAACACTGATGAAAGAAAGTAATGAATGGGGAAAACATCCCAGGCTCATGGATTGGGAAAATCAGTATCATTAAAATTTTACACTGCCCCGAACAATCTACAGATTCAATGGAATTCCTATCAAATTACCAGTCATTTTTCACAGAATTGAAAAAACAATCCTGAAATTCATAGGGAATCACAATTGAGCCCAATTAGCCTAAAAAAGTAAAAAGCTGGAAGCATCACATTACTTGGCTTTAAGTTGTACTACAAGGGTATAGTAAGCAAAGCAGCATGCCACTCATACAGAAATCATAGATCACTGAACATAATAGAGAACCCAGAAATAAAGCCACACACCTACAACCAACTTATCTTTGACCCAGTCAACGAAACTAAATAATGGACAAAGACAATCTATTCAATAAATGATGCTGGGAAAATTGGACAGTCATATATAGAAGAATGAAGCTGAGCTTCTATCTCTCATCATATGCAAAAATTAACTCAAGATTAATTAAAAATTTAAATGTGAGACCTGAAACTATAAATGTCATTTAAAAGCCTAGGCAAGCCTCATGAAAACTCTACTGGACATTGGCCTCAGTAAAAAATTTGTAAATAAGACCATAAAAGCAAATGCACAAAAATAAAAATAGACAAATGAGACTTAATTAAACTAAAAGTTTCTGAACAACGAAAGAAATAATCAACAGAATAAACAAACATCCTATGGAATGAGAAAAAATATTTACAAACTGTGCATCTGGCAAAGAAATAATATCCAGAACCTTCAAGAAACTCAACTGCACAAGAAAAAACAAATAATCCCATTAAAAAGTGGACAAAGGATGTGAACAGACATTTCTCAAAAGAAAATACACAAATTATCAACAAACATAGAAAAAATGCTCAACATCAGCAATCATGAGAGAAATGCAAATTAAAACCACAATAAGATACCATTTTACACCGGTTAGAATGGCTATTACTAAAAAGTCTAAAAACAATGAATGTTGGGAAAGATTTGAAGGGAGCACTTATTCACTGTGAAATGTTTGTGAAAATTAGTACAACCTTATGGAAAACAGTATGGAGATTTCTCAAAGAACTGAAAATAGAATTACCGTTTGACTCCACAATCCCTTTATTATGTACCTTCCCAAACGAACAAAAGTCATTATATAAAAAAAGACATCTACACTCGTATGTTTATTGCAGTACTGTTTGCAATAGCAAAGTCATGGGATTAAACTAAGTGCCCGTTAGTGGATGATTGGATTCAAAATATTGAGACATCTGAAACACAGACAAATGTGTGCAGTTTAAGGAATGACCCAAAGATATAATAATTATTTTCTCTTTGTCATGGCTTTATACTGCTACTGTCTAATTTCTCAAGATATAACACACACTTAGCAAGAGGCTTAGCCACCACCATGGCATGTGTGCATGGCACCTATGCAACAATCCTGCAAGATCTGCACATGTAGTCCAGAACTTGAAGTACAATTAAAAAAAAAAGAGTCTTAGCATATTAATAATGAAAGCAATTTTATATTTCAAGTAATCTATTTTATTTTGGATGAAACAACTTCTACTCAAATTGTCTCTTCTCCTTTTCTCTTTAGACAGAGTCTTGCTATGTTGTTGCCCAGGCTGGTCTTAAACTCCTGGGCTCAAGCAATTCTCTTGCCTCAGCTTCCTAAGTAGCTTCCATTTCAGAAGCAGCTACAGAAGCCAATATGTATCAAAGGCTTCTTATATATTATTATTATTTGCTCTAAGAATCATTTACCTAGCTAAATGGACACTATTTTTATCTCTTAACATGCTGCGGAAGAGCTTTGCTACAGGTGAAAGATGCTGTTCCAGGCCTTGGAGATTCAACGTCGCTGGCTTCATGAAGCTTACATTATAGTGGGGGATACAAATGAAGCAATACACAAATGTCATTTCAAACACAGTAAGTTCAAGGAAGAAACAACCAGCAATATAAAGGAAAAGACCTATTTGAGATGGAGTGTCCACCGAAGGCCCCCAAAAGGTGACATTGCAGCAAAGACCAGAGCAAAGTGAGGGCCCAAGCCTTGGGAGGGTTTGACAAGGAGTACTCCAGGAGGGCAATTGGTTTGTTTGTTGCCTGTCTGGCTCCCTCAGAATATAAGCATTACACATTCAGGAAACCTCACTTATCATGCTAACTGCACGTATCACAGCCCACAGTGCCTGGTCCAGAGTAAAAATTCCGTGTAAGTATTGAATTGAATCAGTTTTTAAAATATTTATCTTTCGAAAAATTAGTTTGGTGATAAGTTAGGGAAGAATTATAAAAATGCAGCATACAAACATATTTTAATAATAAATCTATCAAGATTCTTTCTAAGCAGTGATGTGAAAACAGGTTCAACAAGTATTATTAAGCAGTGGAAAATATGCACTGAAATTTTAAGTGGAATGTTGATTCTTAAATGTACAAGGAAACAAAAATAGACAGCTAAATAAACAAAAGAAAAAGGAAGTCACTCCATAAAAATTTAGTTTCTGTGGAAACCCACGTTTCAGCTTTTAAACATTTTTCTGGGCCTGACTATGCTGTTTAGGCTGTGTGGGAAGCAGATGCTGGGATGAAGTTAGGAGTTCAAGAGTTTTATTGGATGATAACACCTGTAAACAATGAAAAAGGAAGAAAGCAAGACAGAAAAGAAAGAAAAAAAATCTTTAGGTCTCAACGCAATGCAGCACTGACAGTTGTAAAGGGAAGACAGAGCTAGGGACAGAGGAGAGGAGAAGCAGGATTAGGCATAGGGTGCCTCAGGTTGAGCTGCAGATCTGAAAATGTCTCCACCAACTCAGCAGGGAGCTCCAGAGAAAAGATTGCCCTTAGAGGAGACCCACGTTGGTTAGAAATGGCCAGGCACCTGGCCATGATCAGTCATTTGCTGCGGGCTGCCAGAGTAGAACAGAGGCAAATGATGCAGCAGGAATACCCGCAAGCTGTCAGCTCACTGTGCTTTTTGCAGCCTGACAGCAAGCTCTTCCTTGAAGGAAGACCAGAGAAGGGCAGCTCCATGCATGACACACTCACAGAAGAGGAAACAGCTATGATGTCAAACTGGGTGGCATGCAGGGGACTCACAATAGAGGCCTCACCTCTACCCTTCTTGATGTTCTCTCTGGTGCTGGTGTTAATATCTTTATCAACAATCAATCTCCTTTTGTAAAAAAATAAAATAAAAAAGTAAGTCCTCTGTCGACTTTGTCTACTTTGTGAGTCTTGGTTTTGTTAAAAGTAGATTGTACGAATAAAAAATCCGTGTCATTGGCTACAGGTAAACTGAAAACACTGTAAATTGCTAAAAGCAAACGGAGCAGCAGCGGGTGCAACATCCTACCTCCTATCCTTTTCTCAAATTCCTTGTCGACCTTCCATGACACATGGCTGTCCTGCACGCAGTTGTGGAGTAAAGCTGCCAATTCAAGTCTCTATTAATATTAGCAGCATTTATTTTTTAAAATGTTCCAGCTTGTTTATTAAGACGCACACATATGGAACTGGAAATGCTAATATTTCCTTCATAGCCTGTTTGGGGAACGGTGATAGTGTGTGACATGTAATGAGAAGATGCGTAAGAGCACAGACAGGTCTGCAGGCCTTTTGAAGGCAGTATTCTGTGAGGGATTCTGCACATTGCATCTGCCAGCTGCTGATATCAGGCAAAATACATGCAATTCAGGTAGTGCTACCTTTAGTTCTAGCTCAAATTGCTCTTAAAATGGCAACTTAACTACCGTTTATTGAAGGCTTAATATGTATCAGAGGCTTTTGTACATTATGATTATTAATTGCTCTAAGAAGAGTAAGATGATTTCCTCTATTTTATAGATGGCAAATCTGTGACATAAAAGATTAAATATCTTGCTCAAACTCATGCAGCTAGCATTTGGCAGAGCTCAGATTCAAATCCAGGTCTGATTCCAGATTTCATATTCAAGCGTATTCTAATTATTTCTCACAATGAGAACTTTAACAGCTTGCTAATATATTGTTACACAAAAATAGAAAGAAGAGCATCACTTTTTCATACACAGAATATGAGAATGTACACATTTATTTTTGTTTAGTAACTTTCTTTCAATTTCATTATTTTACATGTTGTTTACTACGGGCAGCTACCCTTTCTGTGCCCTATTTGTATTTCAAAAACTCTCTCTTTATTGCTGTGAAGTTGAGAACAAATTTCTTATTAGTATTCAGATGACAATGAGAGGATGCTACCAAATGATGCACAGGAAGAAGGCAAGGCTGTCATTATAAACTGAGTATGTGAGAAACGCCAGTGAATGCTGGTTGCTCATAAGCTCCCTCCCTCCCTGCCTCCCTCCCTCTCTCCCTCCCTCTCCCCCTCTGTCCCTTCCTCCCTCCCTCCTTTCCTTCCTTTCTTCCTTCCTTCCCTGCCTCCCTCCTTTTTCCTTCCTGTAGAAGCAGCCTCTGCCTGCATGGTAACATGCTGAGGGCAATGCTATTGTCTGAAGGCTCTGAAACCAGAGTGAAGAGCTTAAAGGAGACTTAGGAAGCACACTTGGTCCACAAAATGAACCTCTGAATCAGGCAGAGTCCTAGTTCACTTTTCACAGAGGGTAACAAACTCTGCTCTCCTCATACTTGGCAAAATTACTTGGCATCGCCATGTTTATGTTCCTGCTCCATGTTTAAAAATTCCTAAAAAATGTTCTTCTTTGACACTCTAATAAGAACATCCATTTGAATCCAGGTCAGCATGCATTGGGTGCTTCCTGCCAGATGGTGCAGAACCGCATGTACTAAGATGTTTGTGACTTTCTGAAATTGTGCAGTGCGAGCTCTCAGGAACCAGGGATCTTTATTTGGCTTCCACTGGCTCCTCAGTTTGCTCCTGCTACAGGAAACGAGGATTCCAATTCCATAATTAGAAAGTCTCTTAGCAGTCATCTCTAGAGAGAACAAAGGCAGGTGGCATGGCCCCCTGACTTGGGGGGAACTAAGTCACTGCCCTAGAAGAACTCTCTTTGGCTACCTGTAAGAAACTGTGCAACCTCTGTGTGGCCGGTGATATGCACTCAACTCATTATCTCCACTCTAGAATGTAAGCTCTGTAAAAGGAGTAACTGGGTCTTTCTAGACAGGTCTTTATCCCCAGCACCCTCCCACTAAGGCCATCATAGCTGATAGATAAATAGCTTATATGAATAGATGAGATGAAATGAAAGGTATTTTGTTGTTGTTCATTTTTGTTGGTTGGCTGATTGGCATTAGCCACATGATATGCTACTTCAAAATCTGTCATGAACTTCTTGTGAGATCCATTTGAGACTCCTCAACTCTGGCTTCTTTTTTTTTTCCTGTGTTTGTTTTGTTTATTTTAATTTTTAATTTAATTTTTGACATTATAATTGTATATAAATATGGGATACACAGCAATGTTGATATACGTGCAGTGTGGAATGATGAATTTGGAACCTCCCTGCATAACCAGCTTCCTGTACTGGTTTCCTCTATTGCTATGCCTCCTCTGGCTCTGGATGATCCTCCAGGTTCTGGCTCTTTGCTTTCCTTAACTTCTCATTCCTGCCAGTGTCTTAACACTCTGATCTCTGCTTCCAGGATCTCTGCTTCCTAGGCTTTTTTTTTTTTTTATTACAAGTGTGACTTCTAAGCTCAGTGGCCAAACCAATCTTTCTCTCAAACAGCCATCTTCCTGTCACTTTCCTTCGTAACCTTCATTTGTGTTCTTTAGGTGGAACTATGTCATGAACACGGGGGATTTGCTTTGAAAGTAATGATGCTTGCTAATGTGAAATGCTTCTCTGGGAACAGAGACTGACAGGTATAGCACAACTAAAGTACCCTTGCCCAAGGTAGAAATGAAATGCAGTGTGGCTTTCCATTCTCTGTACTTTGAAGATATGTTGTCATTCGGCAGCCATCTGAGCAGCTATTTTGAGCGTATCACTAGGCCAGTTTCTGTGAAGAATACAAAGAAGCAGATTCCTCACTGTTCCGTGGCCTGCAGGAAGCGTAGTGTTGGGCATAGCGACGAATACAAGGAAAGGTAATGGGATAGACGGTGTATGTGAGCACTGCCAAGATAGCAGGAGTTTTAGGAGCACGAGAATTGCTAAGAATCCCGAAAACAAAAAGTAAATGTTTTACCTCAGGCTGGTTTGGATTTACTCCTAAAGAACTGCAATCATCTTGGGAGAGTTTTCATATGCTGGAAACACCCTGTGGGACAGATGCTAAAACCTTTTATCTATCATATTTCAAAAGTAGATAATGGAAGGTGTTTCTTTTAAAATGTATGCATTAAAATATTTGCCTTTCCAACAACTTATACTGCAAATATTTTCCCCATGTGTTTTCCATACATATTTCACTTTAAAATAAAAATCAAGGAGATGACCTTAAAATATATTATCATTGTTATTTTTTAAATATGCAAATATTTGCACAACCCAGACTACAAGTCATGTGAATAATTCACTAGTTATCTTTTTGTTTTCTATTGGAGAGAGTGTTATCTTCCATACTGCAAAGAATTTGACTCCTTAGTCAATTATATTTAGAAAAGGAAGTGGAGGAATGTCGAGTGATAACTTGAGAAGTAGACATGTTTTAGCTGCCACATCTCTGTAGCAATAACTCCTTTCTTCTGACAAAATACAAAACTTTGTATAGGTTACCTACTGTTGTGTCACAAACAACCCTAAACTTTAGTGGCCTAAAAGAACAATTCATTCTACTGTCTCATGATTCATGGATTGACTGAGCAGCTCTTACTCAGAGTCTGCCGTGTTGCAGACAGATGCTGGTTGAAGCTAGAGTCATATGAAGGCTCAACTGGGTTGAATACTGAGGATGGCTCATTCAGAAGGCTGGCAGTATGGGCAGGCTGCTAGCCGAGAGCTTCCTTAGGACTGTGAGTGAAACACATGCATGTGAACTTTGCGTGTGTCTTTGGGCTTTAGCCAATGTGGCTCCGAGATTTCAAAAGAGATGTCCCCAGAGTAAGCATTCTAAGAGGCTCAGATAGAACTAAAAGACTTCTTATGATGCAGCCTTCAAAATCCCAAAAGTTATTTTCACTATACTCTGTTAGTCAAGTAATTTACCAGGAAAGTCCCTATGCACAGAGAAGTGCATTAGGCTCCACCTCTTGATATGAGACTCACTATGTGCATAGGGACTAAGAGTACCAAACAGTTTGCCTGTGGCTGTTACAGTTCATATTTCTCCCACATACTAAATATGCTTATCTCCATTTCAAGACCCACATGTTCTCATTCCAGTAGAGCATGAGCTCAAAGTCCAGCAGCTCATCATCTAAATCAGGTCCTGGTGGGACAGAGGTTTCTCAAGTGTAGTTATTTTCTGTGAAACCTGTGAACTAAGGAGACAAGTTAGCTGGCTCCTTCACCCCACCATACAATTAGTTTATTGCAAAAATAGGACAAATGCAATAAGCTCTTCAGTGAAAAAAGTTAATGAGTATGATATGTAATGGGAAGGATGTAGCAGTCACCAGTCCAAAGCATTTCTGAATTCTAGGTAAGCACATAATGTCTTTTTTTAAAAAAATCTGCCCCTGATTCGGTTCCATGGAAGTGATATGCTATGTTTTAGGCTCTGTCCTTTGGACTTTTGGTCTGTATTTGTGGCTTTCTCAGCCTACTTCCTATTATATATTTCGTTTTTGCTCTACTTGAACTGTCTCTTTATTTTATTTATTTATTTATTTTTTGAGTCTTGCTCTGTCACCAGGTTGGAGTGCAGTGGTGCAATCTCGGCTTACTGCAACCTCTGCCTCCCAGGTTCAAGTGAGTCCTCTGCCTCAGCCTCAGCCTCCCAAGTAGCTGTGACTACAGGTGCCCACCGCCATGCCCGACTAACTTTTTGTACTTTAGTAGAGACAGAGTTTTTCCATGTTTGCCAGGATGGTCTCGATCTGCAGATCTGGTGATCCACCTGCCTCAGCCTCCCAGAGTGCTGGGATTACATGCATGAGCCATTGTGCCTGGTCAAACTGTCTCTTTTTTTAATTTTTATTTTACGTTCAGGGATATAAGTACAAGTTTGTGACATAGGTAAACTTGTGTCGTGGGGGTTTGTTGTACAGATTATTTCATCACTTAGGTATGAAGCGTGGTACCCATTAATTATTTTTCCTCATCCTGTCCCTCCTCCTACCTTCCACCCTCTGAAAGACCCCAGTGTGCCTTGTTCTCCTTGCGTCTGTGTGTTCTCATCATTTAGCTTCCACTTATAAGTGAAACCACAAACTGTTTCTTTTATAATCCAAGCTAGCAAGTAAAATTTCCTTACAAACTTCATAAGTTTCTTATCAATCACATTAGTGTTCACTCTATTAAACACAAGCCAGACTGTTGATCTCTTAGATCCAATTTCCTCTTTACCCTGACAGTTAAGGTGCTAAAGGACAACATCCTTAGAATTTTTAAAAGTCATTTTCTCTAGCAGAATGTCTAAAAAGCACATCCTTCATCTGCATGTGGATATCCAGTTTACCCAGCACCATTTATCGAAGGAAGAGACTGGCCTTTCCCTGATGTGTTCTTGGTAGCTTTGTCAAAAATAAGTTGACCATAAATGTGTGGAATTATTTCTGGCTTCTCTATTTTCTCCCTTGGTCAGTGTCAGGGTTTATGCCAGTACTATACTGGGTTTCAAAAATTTATTTCTAGGTGAGTCTCACTACATTGCCAAGGCTGGTCTCAAACTCCTGAGCTCAAGGGGTTCTCCTCCTTCAGGCTCTCAAGTAGCTAGGACTATTGGCACATGTCCCCACATTTAGCTACCATGCCGTTTTTGTTACTACAGCTTTGTAGCATAATTTGAAGTCAGGTAATGTGAAGCCTCCATCTTCATTCTTTTTGTTCAGGATTTATTTGTCTGTTCTGAGTCCTTTGTGGTTCCACACAAATTTTAGGTTATTTTTTTCTATTTCTGTGAATAATGTCATTGATATTTTGATAGGGATTTCATTGAATCTGTAGATAGCTTTGGGTACTATGGACATTTTAATATTAATCCTTCTAATCCATGAACGTAAAATATTTTTGTGAGTCCTCTTCAATTTCTTTCATTAACATGTTATGGTTTTCATTGTAGAGATCTTTCACTTCTTTGGCTAAGTTTATTCCTTAACCAAACAATTTTGTTGTATTATTAACTATTTTCAATAGGATTATATGTTTGGCTTCTTTTTCACATTGTTCCCTATTGGCATACAGAAACACTGCTAATTTTTTTTGTATGTGGATTTCATATCCTGCAGTTTTACTAACTTCATCCAGTTAACAATTTTTTGGTGACATCTTTAGGTTTTTATAAATCTAAGATTGTATCATCTGCAAGCAAGAATGAATTTATTTATTTATTTCCAATTTGGATGCATTCAATTTCCTTCTTTTGTCTAATTGTTCTGGCTAGGACTTCTAGTACTATGTTGAATAGAAATGGTAAAAGTGGGTGTACTTGTCTTGTTCCAGATCTTAGAGGAAAGGCTTTCATTTTTCCCCTATTTAGTGTGATACTAGCTGTGTGTTTGTTCTATATGGCCATTACAACCTACAGAATGAAGGAAATTATTTGGAAATTATTCAATCGGCAAAGGATTAACAAACAGAGCACATAAGGAACTCAAACAACTCAATAGCAGAAAAAATAAGCATCCAGTTAGAAAATGGTTAAACGTTCTGAATAGGTATTTCCCAAAAGAATACATATAAATTGCCAACAGGTACATGAAAAAATGTTTGACATCACATCAGGGAAATGCAAATCAAAACCATAATGAGATATCATCTTATCTGAAAAACAAAAAAGTAATAGATGCTGGTGAGGATGGAGAGGAATGGTAACTGTTATATGCTGTTGGTGGGAACATAAATTAGTATTGCCACTATGGAAAACAGTATGAAAATTTCTCAAAACCAAACCAAACAAAACACTAAATTAAAAATAGAACTACCATATGATCCAGCAATCTATTACTGGATATATATCCAAAGGGAAAGGAATCAATATATTAAAGGGATACTTACACTCCTATGTTTATTGCAGCACTGTTCACAATGTCAAAGATATGAAATCAATGTATATGTACATCAGTAGATGAACGAGTTTAAAAAGTGGTACATATACACAGTGGAATAATATTTAGCCTTAAGTAAGAATGAAATCGTGTGATTTGCAACAATGTAATGAAACTAGAGGACAATATGTTAAATGAAGTAAGCCAGGTACAGAAAACAAATATCATGTTCTCACACATCTGTGAAAGCTAAAAATTGATCTCACGGAGACGGAGAGTGTAATGATGGTTACCAGAGACTGGGAAGGATGGTGGGTATGGGGAGAGAAAGAAGGATTGACTAATAGGTACACAAAAACAATTAGAAGATATAAGATACAGTGTTTGTTAAGTATAGGACAATTATAGTTAACAACAATTTATGTATATATTAATAAATATTTGTGTATATTTTAAAAGAACTAGAAAAGTGAACTTAGATTGTTGTTAGATTGGATTAGATTGTAATACTAAGAAATAAGAAATCTTTAAGGTGATGAATATTCCAATTACCCGGATTTGATCATTGAACATTGTATACATCAAAATATCACATGTATTGCATAAATATGTACAACTATTACATATCTAACAAGTTAAAAATTTGGTCATTCAAGACTACTCAGAAAAAAAAAATAAGAAATTGGAAAAGATACATCTTCAAGATTCATGGATGTTTCATTGTTTATTTCTTAGAGGGTCTTTGAACACATCCTTAAATTTTTCTAAGCTCTCAATAAAGGATTTTAGAGTTGCACCCTTGACTTTGTCTTTACCATGAGTCTGTTTCTTACTTTGAGAAATTTTAACTGGCTAGAAAAACAATCCTGGGCCTTCTACAATTCCAGCTTAAACTCCTTTCCCAATCTCTTTATCTGCCTTGAAAAAAAAAAAAAAGGTGTTACTTTCATCATTCTGCCTAGAAATCTCCTTAACCAAAGCAGCAGGTTGGCATACTCTATTTTCCATAGATAAGTATTACCCAACTTTCTTTGATATAACAGAGGACACCTCTTTTACAGTTCTGATAATGATGTCCTTCATTCTTTACTAATAGTCTTCTCGAGGTTCTTCTGTCTTCTACCTAACTTCCAGCCTCAAAGCAATGCTAACTGGTTTCCATTTTTTGTTACAGCGGGACCTAATTTTGAGACATACATTCTGCTTTAATTATGTATTGCTGGGAAAAAAAGAATTATGTGAAAGATCAGTGACTTGTAACACCCAGTTTACTTTGCTCACAACTTTGCATGTCAGGAACTTGGGAAAAAGTTGATTGGGAGATTTGTCACTGATTTATATGTGATCATTTGGAGCATCTGGGCCAGAAGATGAACTTCCAAGATGGCCTCTTCACTCATCTGTCTGGTGTCTCAATTTTCCTCGCCCTTTCACTTGTGGTTTCTCCTCCTCCAAGGACTTCCCACATGCCTTGGGCTTTTGACAGCATGGTGTTCTCAGGTAGTACCACTTATTTGCATGACACATGGCTTCCAAAAGGAGAGAAGCAGAAGCTCCAGGTCCATGTTCAGAACTGGCTCAGCATTATCTGCTGCATTCTATCAGTCAAAGAAATCACAAAGACCACCATTCTGGTGGGTAATGAAGTGGAGAAATAGATACCATTTTTTTTTTTAATATGAGAATGCCAAGGTGTCACTGCAGAAGACTAGTGAAGTTCGGAGATAGAGATGTGAGCATCTTTGAAAAGTACAGTCTGCCACTCTCTCTTTGATGTTCCGGCCAAAACCTTCACTCCATAGTGCCTCATACCTGAATTCTACCACATATCAAAGCTATTTAATGCCTTACCAAAAAGTTCATGATATCTTATTTCAATTGACATAAAATTAGCTCTTAATAAAAAAGATACTTTATTTTTATTTATATTTATTTATTTATTTATTTATTTATTTATTTATTTATTTATTTTGAGACGGAGTTTCACTCTCGTTACCCAGGCTGGAGTGCAATGGCGCGATCTCGGCTCACCGCAACCTCCACCTCCTGGGTTCAGGCAATTCTCCTGCCTCAGCCTCCTGAGTAGCTGGGATTACAGGCACGCACCACCATGCCCAGCTAACTTTTTTGTATTTTTAGTAGAGACAGGGTTTCACCATGTTGACCAGGATGGTCTCGATCTAAAAAGAGATACTTTTATTATACTGAGAACCTTATTTTTAAGAAAAAAATTTAGATGCTAAAAGCCGGCTTAATGCTCCATCAAAAACTTACTCCTCTGTAATTTCTCTCAAATGTAATAAAATATTAGAAATAAGATATGTAATAAAAACCTGGTAAATTCTACAAGAATTACCAGATTAAAGCAGATGAGTTCAAGTCTTTTCTTGACCTAAAATGTATACAGTGTTATCCTAAGATGTAAAACAATATTTACAAGCTTCTGTATGAAAAGAGAGATCCAAAAGTTTTTTTATACAATTTAGCCATCTGCATTTACTTCTGACAAAACTTTAACAATCAGAAGATTGCCAAGTAATCTGTGAAATGCACAGTATTCAGCATATATCTACATATATTTTGTAACTTCACATCATGATTTTTAATTTTTCTCAACTTGTAACATTTAGAATAATGTCTTTATACAATGGTATAAACTTACCATAGAAACAAAACACAATTTTGGGTTTAAAGAGAATATTTCTATGAAATGGCCACAAGTAAGTTAACACTTTCCTCTGTTTGGAATGATAATATTTTGATAACATTTTATAGCAACCAGAGAATGAAAGAAAATCTGTTTTAAGCTTTTGTCTTTTAACCCTGTTGAACAAGATTCATTCACAGTTGCTCAACGTCTAAATAGCATGAATTGTTTTCTTTATTTTGTACTAGATAATTCTATAACCTAATATTATTTTGTGTCATTTTCTTCTGAAAACTGCATTGTTTATTATTATCTAAAGTAAATCAGAATGTGTAAGATGTATTGACTGGAATTTTCTTTTCCACCATGTCATCCATTAATAGGAAAAAATGAAGACTACTTTATATATTGCTATGCTAGACTGATGTGCATACCATCTAAAAGCAATCCTCATTTTACCTTGGTCTGGTAAAAGACTAGGCTATGATAATTCTACAGAGTGAAACCTCACAAAGATTCAGTAGCTTGTGGGATGCACTACTAATATGAGACTATGAGAGCAGAGAGTGTATGTTTAGCATAAATGGAGGACACCTGGGATTTGGAAGGCACAATGTCAGAAATTCTATTATTGACCTTAATGAGTTTGAAGTGTTATGTTTCTAGGCCTCCTTTCTCTTCCTCCTCTAGTTCCTCCTCCCCCTCTTCCTCCTCCTCCTCCTCCTTCTCCTCTTCCTCCTCCTCCTCCTCCTCCTCTTTTTAACATTGCTTGAAGGCTTTAAAAGTTTATAATAATTTCTTTTAAAACAGCTGTATTAAAGAATATTTACATCTAATAAATTGTACTTACTTAAAGTAAAAATTTGATGAGTTTTGAAATGTGACATATATCCACAAAACCATCACCACAATAAAAATAATGAACATCACTTCACTCCAAAAAGCTTTTTCATATATCTTTGTAATCTCTTCAAAATCTCACCCAACCTGTCGTCTTCGGACAACCACTTATCTGTTTTCACTACAGAAAAATTCACATTTTCTAGCAGTTCATAAAAATGGAAACATATAAGATGCACTCCTTTTTGTCTGGCTTCTATCACTCAGCATAATTCTTTTGATTTTCACCCATAATATTGAATATATCAATAGTTCATTTCTGTTTATTTTTATGTAATATTTCATTGATGGATATAACATAATTTTTTATTCACTTGCTTGTTTAGGGATATTTGAGTTGTCTAGGTTTTTACTATTGCAAATAAAGCACTATGCATAATTGAATACAATTATTTGTATGAATGTAAGCCTTCTTTTTCTTTGGGTAAATAGCAAGAGTAGAATAGATGGGTCATATGGTCAGAGTACGTTTAACTTTTCAAGAAAGTATCAAATTGTCTTTCAAAGTGCTTGTACAATTTCACGTTACTGACAGCCATGTATTAGAGTTCTAGGCCCTTCACATTCTCATAAACACTTAATATAATCAGCCTTTTAAATTTTAGACATTGTAATATGTGTGTAGTAGTAGTAGCTTATTTTGTATGCATATTCGCCATCCATAAATCTTTTTTGAAGAAGTATTTGTTCAAAACTTTGCCCTATTTAATGTATTGAGACTATTCACTTTAAAAATAATTTTCATGGCCGGGCGCGGTGGCTCAAGCCTGTAATCCCAGCACTTTGGGAGGCCGAGGCGGGTGGATCACGAGATCAAGAGATCGAGACCATCCTGGTCAACATGGTGAAACCCCGTCTCTACTAAAAATACAAAAAAAATTAGCTGGGCATGGTGGTGCGTGCCTGTAATCCCAGCTACTCAGGAGGCTGAGGCAGGAGAATTGCCTGAACCCAGGAGGCGGAGGTTGCGGTGAGCCGAGATCGTGCCATTGCACTCCAGCCTGGGTAACAAGAGCAAAACTCCGTCTCAAAAAAAAAAAAAAAAAAAAAAAAAAAAAAAAAAAAAATTTCATTATAAATTAAAAATAATTTTTTATAATTGATACATAATTGTACACAATTGTCTGGTACAAGGGGATTTGCAACATATGCATACATTTTGTAGTAATAAAATCAGACTAATTTCCATATCCAGGATTTACAAATTTTATCATTTCTTTGTGGTGATAACGTTCAAAATCTTCTCTTCTAGCTATCTTGAAATATAACCACATTGTTAACAAATATGCTGCATTTGTTTTAGTCGCTGTACTGTGAAATAGAACACCAGAACTTATTCTTCCAAACTAATTTTGCACCTGTTTATTGGAAAACATTCTTGTTCAGTTTTGAAAGTTCTTTATATATTCTACATAAAAGTCCTTTATCAGCTACATATTTTGCAAATATTTTCCCCAGTTTTATCATTCTCTTAACAGTGTCTTTTGAAGAGCAGAAGTTTTAAATTTTGATAAAGTTCCATTTATAAGTTTTTCTTTTATGTATTACTCTATTTGATGTTATAGCTAAGAAATTGTTGCTTAACCCAAGGTCACAAAGATTTTTCTCTTGTGTTTTCTTCTAGATGTTTTATAGTTTGGGCTTTACATTTAGGTTGGTAACACATTTTGCGTTAACACTTTATGTGGTTGAAGTTATGTCTCAATTTTTTAATATAGATATATAATTACTTCAATAATGTCTTTTGAAAAGACCATCTTCTTCACTCAATTTGTTTGAACCTTTGTCAAAACTCAGTCATCCATCTATATGGGTCAGTATCTAAACTATTCATTTAGTTCTATTGATCTATTTGTCTATCTCTATGCCAAGACAATATATTGTCTTGATAATTGTCTTAATTTGATAACGTTAGTATTCCAAGTTTGTCCTTTCTCTACAAACGTGTTTTGGATACTCATTTGCATTTCCATATGAATTTTACACTCAGCTTTTCAACTTTTACTTCACATTTATTATAAAAAACATTAGTATACTTTATTACCTGTCCCAGTCTTTGTGCTATGATTATATAATTCACTTTTGAATATGTTATGATCCCCACATTACCTTATTATCATTATATTTGTTTAAAAAGCTATCTTTTAAAGATATTTAAAGCAATAGAAATCTTATATATTTGCTCTCATAGTTACAATTTCAGGTGCTCTTTGTTACTTTTGAGGAACAATATTTCCATATGGTGTTATTTTTCTTTCGTCTGCCTTTAATTTTGTTGGACTGCAAATCTTTGATGATGAATTCTTTCAGCTTTTATAGAACAAAAAATGTCTTTTTTTTCCTTCATTTTTGAAATGTATTTTCACTAGATGTTGAATTATAGTGGACAAAACTTTTTCTTTCATTACTTTAAAGCTGGTTCTCCTTTCCCTTCTCACTTGCATTGTTTCAATCACGGTTCTTACTATGTCTGTTATATGTTGTTTCTTCTCTGCTTGTTCTCAAGGTTTTCTCTTTATCATTGGTTTTAAGCAATTTGATTATGGTTGACTTGGTGTAATTTTCCTTATCTTTCTTGTGCTTGGATTTTTGTGCGGGTAATAGTTTCTACCAAATTTGGAAAATGTTTATTCATTATCTCTTCAAATTTTTCTTGTCCACATCTTCCTCTTTTAGGTACACATGTGTTAAGCTGTATTTAGTGCTGCCCATAGCTTTCTTATGCTTCATTCATTTTTTAAAAAATTCTGTTTTGGCTTTGTTTCATTTTGAATAGGTCCTATTATGGTGTCGTCAGATGACTAATCATTTTTTCTGTAATGTCTAATCTGCTGTTAATCTGATCTGATATATTTTTAAATTTCAGGTGTTATAGTTTTCACATCAAAATTTTGAAGAGTCTTTTTTTATTGTCCGTGTCTCTACTTTAGTTTTTGAACTACAGAACGTTAAGTAGAGACACAGACAATACAAATGTGGATAACAGTTGTAATAGCTGTTTTAATGTATTTGGTCTGCTATTTCTAACATATTTCAATTCTGGGTTGTTTTCAATCGATTAATTTTTTTCCTCATTATACATCCTACAATCCTGTTTCAATCCTCATATTTTCTGATTGAATGCCAAACATTGTAAACTTTCTTGGTAAGGTTGTGAATACTTTTGTATTCCTGTGAATATATTTCAGTTTTGTGCTGGAATATAATTAAGTTATCTGAAAACAATCTATTTTTTTTTCATTTTTTGGTTTTAAGTTTTTTGAGAGGGACCAGATCTGTATTTAGTTTAATTTTCCCTCATTGCCGAAACAAAACACTCTGACCACTGCACCCAATGCCTCATGAATTATAAGAATATCCAGTTTGATTGATAGGAGTAGGCACTCTTCCCAGCCTTGGATGAGCTCCTAGAACTGTTCTCTCTAATCCTTTTCGGGTAGTTCTTTCCCTGGTGTTGGGTAGCTTTCTCATTTTTAGATGTGCTATACTAGGCTGCATAATCAAGAAGCACCAGTCTCCATGGTTCTCTGGCTGTGTAGCACTCTCTTGTCCAGTACTCTCTTCCACAGTCTCTAGCACCTTGGTCTCCCAAAACTGTCAGCTTTGTCTTTGCAAATCAGAAAGTCCGAGGGGTTCCTTCACATCCCCCTTGCTGAACCACAACCTGGAAACTCTCTGAAGCCTAAAGCTAAGGCAATTATAGGGATAACCTTATTCGTTTTCCGTCCCTCAGGGATCATCGCTCTTTGCTGCCCAACATCCAGTATCTTGCAGTTCGTTGTTTCAAATTTCTTCTTTTTAAAATGGTTTTGTTTCAGCAGATATATAAGTTTGTCTCCTGTTATTCCATTTTGGTTTGAAATGGAAATTTTGGCTTTTTCTCTTAATGTTAGAAAACAACACCCACCTCTAACTAGTCTAGGTAAAGTGTCTCTTATCTGTTTTAGATTAAGAAAACAAAACAAATGAACATATATAAACCTAAAAATTATCTAGTGTTTAAAACAGAATGTAAAACCATTCTGAAAATTTAACAGAGAAACATAAAAGATGCCACAGAGGAATTCCATTCGCTACTGATGTATCTCTCCAAATCTCTTCTTGTAGCTCAGCTCAGTTCCAGCCACCTAGCACTCACTCCGCCCTGGAACTATCCCCAGACAAATCCTGAGCAGGAGTGTCTCTTTTTCTCCCCAACTTTTCTTCTCTTTTTTCTGTCTATATGGTTTGATGTATCTGCCTTCTAATGGAAATCAATAGAGATTTTCCAGCCTTCTTTCAAATTTTCTCACCACCAGATTCATAGGTATAGACTAAAAGGTTCTGCCTTCAAAAACAGTAAAAATTCCAATGTAATAAAGTGCTGTGTGTATGTATATGTGTGTTCATGTGTTTGTGTGAAAGAGGAAAGATTGTGAGCATGTACATTTTAATTTTTCTTTATATTTGTCGTAATCTTCTACCTAGAAAATAATAGAGTTAATTAATCACCCTCATAATTAGACAAATAGCTCTTCTGTCTGATCCTGGTTTCCTGGATTAAGATCCCTTCCAGCTTTAAAAATCTGAAAGTTGTTTTGGGTTATATGACTTCAAATCCTTCTATGTGGTTCTAAAGGCATTTATAGAGAACAGAAGACCTGAAATGACAGGAAATATCTCTGTGTGACATAACAAGAAGGGAGGGGCCCTGAAGAGCCACTGCATATTTTCCCCTAGGATCGCCCTTCCTGGGAAAGCTGCACCTGTATTCAGGGCCACCACAATCTTTTAGTTTAAAGGTTAGACAAGAGTCTGCAGGGGAAGATTTAAGTTTACCCCCTCTTGAAAGTCTGAAATAAATGGCCCTGGCCTGATCTCTACGACTGAACTAAGCAGAGTTAAAAGAATGCTCAGAGTAACCAGTCATGTGTAGATGTGAGGCTGAGAAAGCTTTGCTTAGAAGAATACCTGAGAAGGCAAATTCTTTTAGGAAAAGTTGTCTTCCTAAAAGCTTCCTCACATGATTTCATGTTGTCATTAACATCTGTGTCATGTCTTTTCTACAAAAGAAATCTTCAAACTAAAATAGAAAAACAGGTTAAGAGTGAATTTAAGTTCAGGCTAGGAGAGAAAAAATGTTAGGCATGATGATAAGACAACAATTAAATATTTTAAATTCATGTCTTTAGGCACAAACAAATTAAATTCCAGTTTAGTGTAACAATTCATTTATTAAGTACATATTTATTGAGTGCCTACCAAGTGTAAGAACTGCTGTAAATGTTTGCTCATACAGCAAGGAGTAAAGCAGATAAAGATCCTGCCCTCAAAGTACTTTTATTTGTAATTTTGATTGCAAAATTATTATCTTTACTCTTTGAAGTGTCATAGGGAATGGGAATCTGCCAGATGACTAAAGATGCCAACTTCCTTCTTAATATTCAAAAGAAAATGGCATCAGCAGAATTTAGAAACTCTGCACCCTCCGTGACAACCCTGGGAAAAATTAGAGATTAGATTTCAGTCCTTAAGAGTAAGGAAATACTTAACACATGTCTAATTAGACTAGTCATGTTAACAGCCTTTGTTCATTTTATCATTGAGTTATGATACAAGAAAATCAGGAGAATTCTATGTGCAAAGTACACCTTGATTTCAGCAGGGCTTTTCACAGTATTCCACATTACTTTGAAACTAGATCAGAAGGATATAGACTGACTGAATAAACACTCCTTAAGAATCTAGATTTAATGGATTAATACCAAGTTGGAAGGAGATTTAAAAAATTTTAGGTGATACAAATATATTTTCTCTTAATCTATCAGGGACTCTTGATATAAGAATAAACTTAATAGTGAAAAACCGGCACAGGTATGTAGCAGTATAAAAATGTCTACATTGCACCGTTTATATGAAGATTAAGAGTTCTGTGCTTGTCACATAACAGGAACTTTATAAATATAACTCTGATCCTTCACTCTTTGGCTGAAAAAATAATATTTGCTTTCAGCCTGTTCCTGAATATGTGCTTACATATTACAATTATTAATGCAAAATATAAGAAGACAGGTTGAGTATTCCTTATCCAAAATGCTTGGGAGCAGAAGTGTTTCAAATTTTAGATATTTGTAAAAAAAATTTAAAATATTTGTATATACATAATGAAGTATCATAGGGATGGAACACATATTTAAATGTGAATTCATTTATGTTTCATATGAAACTTATACATTTAGCCTAAAGGTAATTTTATACAGTATTTTAAATAATTGTGTGCATTTGTCATATGAGATCAGGTATGATATTTTCCACTCCTGGTCTCATGTATGCACTCAGAAAGTTTCTAATTTTTAAGGATTTTGGATTTCAGAATTAGAGTTATTCAACCTGTAACTTGAATTTTTATAATATCTGGTGTTCTACTAGTTTAAAAATGATGTATGGGCACTCTTTACATACTATAGTAGATGAAATTATTTAAATTTTAAATGTTGTTTGTATACTTATTTTAAAACACAGATAACTTATTAGCATGTAATAATTTTTTTACAAAATTGAGTTCAAAATATATAAATAATTCACTTTAAAATACTTACATTTTCTCATAAAATTAAAAGAGAAAATATACTTAGTCATGTTTTCATCAAAATCTACATCTTTGGTTTCTCTTTTCTCTGAATGTTAAAACCTAAATAATGTGTTCCTAAAAATGTGTGTAAAAAAAAATGCTCTTTGAAGCATTGATGTCAGAAAAAAAAATTGTGACTTTACGGGCATGGTTATGTAAATTTTAGTACATTTATACAATGAATTATAGAAAACAATAAACAGTAAGAATGTGAATCTATAAATATTGATATGGAGTGATCTCAAGAAAACTATGGAAACGTCTTAACACAGTACAGTGTATTTCCAAATAGTGTAAAAAAGCAAAAAGACTTATGTACATCTGTGTGTGTGTGTGTGTGTGTGTGTGTGTGTGTTTGCACATGTATGCAGGCATTAAAGTAAAGGAAGAGGTGCTAGAAGGTGGTACTTAACCATTTTGAATTGGTTACCTCTGACGAGTACGAAGGAATCAGCATGGTAGAAGCGAATGGGGCATTTATATTTTCTTCGTTTCTTCTATATGGATCACATCTTAGGCCAGGCACAGTGGCTCACATCTGTAATCCCAGCACTTTCAGAGGCTGAGGTGGGTGGATTACTTGAGGTCAGGAGTTTGAGATCAGCCTGGCCGACATGGCGAAATCCTGTCTCTACGAAAAAATTAGTTAGACATGGTGGCAGATACCTGTAATCCCTGGTACTTAGGAAGCCAAGGCATGAGAACTGCTTGAGTCCAGGACTCACAGCCTGAAGTGAGCCGAGATTGCACCATTGCACTCCAGCCTAGGTGGTAGAGTAAAACTCCATGAGAAAAAAAAAAAAAGAAAAAAAAAAACTTTTATAGAAAAATGCATGCTTGAATTTCTAGTATAAAATAATGAAAATAGCACTGATATTACTTACCAAGATTTTTATGTAAAAGAATACCAATATTTGGAATTTTTGGTCAAGAGAAGAATCGTTTAAGCCAGGTCTTGCAGAGTACATGACTACAAGGAGAATAATCATGGACTCAAATCCAAATTATGAATTCATTGTTTGAAAAGAATAATGAAATAATACTCTCATGATTAAAATTTTCTTCAAAAGTCTAATTTGACTATACAAAGAAGCAATTTTGCCATTTGCAATTAGTCTTCTTTAAATAATAGGAGCAAATATAATTAGCATAATTTCTTTTCTACTATCATTTCACAGGAAAAGATCTAAGCCAACAATATAAAAATGGAAGATTCATTAATTTTATTTTATATTACCATTTTAATTAATTTGTCTAGATTGATCCTCAAAACAGAGTAACAGCTCATCTTCTACTTTTAATATTTACAAAGCGAATTCAAAACCTAATCTTATTGTAATTGTGGTATTCTCATTTGTCACCTCTTATTCCTCCCTGCTTTCCTTTCTTCCTTCTCCTTGTCTTCCTTTCTTTCCTCCTCCTTCTACGTCTTTTTCTTCAAATGGCACTTCCCTTATTCATTGAATACGGATATTCCACCAAATTGGAATATGTCGAATGGATTTACGTGTTACCCACATTAACTGACCGAGCATCAGGGAAAACATTTTTAAACATTCTTCTCAAGAAAATCTTCGGGGCGGGGCAAGGTGGCTCACGCCTGTAATCCTAGCACTTTGGGAGGCCGAGGTGGGTGGATCACCTGAGGTCAGGAGTTCAAGACCAGCCTGGCCATCATGGAGAAACACCATCTTAAAAAAATAATAAATAAATAAATAAAAGAGATTCTGTCTCAAAAAACAAAACAAAACAAAACAAAACTTTAAAGAAAAAAAAAGAAAGAAAGAAAATCTTTGGAAA
The DNA here is from genome assembly GCF_048565385.1 of Saimiri boliviensis. Lineage (NCBI taxonomy): Eukaryota > Metazoa > Chordata > Mammalia > Primates > Cebidae > Saimiri > Saimiri boliviensis. The sequence goes on from NC_133452.1 coordinate 75,769,662, forward strand.
GAACACCCTCGATTTCAGTGTCCCCAGCAATATCTCAACCATATATTCCTGTCTTTTCCTTTTTTAAAATTTTTGACTCATGAAATATCAGCATTTCTAATGTAAAATGAAAGTTCTGATGTGAATCAATTATTTCACTTGAATTTAGATATGTTCTAGAGAAACTAACTGGTCCTTTCTCAGGGCAATGCCTTTGATGTTGCTGGTGTCAAAAATGTCATCTCCTCCTGCTAGAGACCTGTATCTTTCTGAACAGGTCATAACTTTTCTGTCTATCTTAGCAAGTTATATCATCTTTTAAAGAGGCTGTCAGTTTGGTCATAGGTCACTTGAAGCACTTATTTTGTAAATTGTGAATGTTTTATTCTCTCAGAGGTGCCAGAGCACTTTGTTCTTGTTCCTTTCTACATTTTGCAATGAAAAAAAAAAAAAAAAAAAAAAAAGAGCTGTCAAAAATCACCTTCTTTGACTTTCACTGGGTCAAGACTGTATCTTTCAACTTTAAGAAGCAGTTAACTACCACATAGGTTTCTTTATTCTGCCTATTATAAAGAAATAGACAAATATAATTTTTAAAAAGATATGCAATCATCTGTGTGATAAGCACATTCCTGTTGCAGTAATTGTGTAGACATCCATATCAGTCTACATGGGGAGGGCCTCTTTGTCCCATTCTTTAGATATAGATCCAAGACTTCCCCATTTTTTAAATCCCATTAATTCTAGGCTCCACCAAAGTTCTTCTCATGCATTCACAGAGAGGAGAGAGAGATCTTCTAGATTTCAACTTGACAAGTATTCAGCTTTAGTTGAGTTCCATTGTGACCATGTGCATATTTTAAACATTTAAAAAATATTAGTTCAGAGGAAACAACTTATGACTTGGCTCTGCATAGATCTCAGCCCCACGATAAAAATACAGAGGTAGAGAAGTGCTAACCATGAATGAGGCTCAATTTTCAACCATCTCATTTGAAATCAGCATTTAAGTGGAATTAGAGAGAGTAAAGTGATGCTTTATCAGCAAATATTTGTTGAATGTCTACTCTGTTATAGGCATGGTTGAAAATGCCAGAAAGAAAGGTGTATGCAAAACGAGGCAAAAATTGTTGGCTCCATGGAGTACACATTCTGGTGCACACCTATGACTGTGGACTGAGAAGCTACCATGTTAGGCATACTTGGGATTTTCTAGTGATCCTCCTGGATTGCACGTCCTTGATGATAATCAATTATCACCCTCTCACTATGCAGTGACAACTGTAAATTTTCAGAAGTAACTATCGACTTGGAAATACTATAATGAATATAGACATAAACATGAAAATGAAAAAAAAAAACCTTTAAAACACTTGGGCATATAAACTGTGATAGGTATATAACAAAAATAGAGATCTGTTAGAATTTTTCTGCAACATTAAATTTTCAGTTATTATTGAAGAGCAACTAAAAAAGGGGTGGTATAGAAGGCAATGGCCCAAAGTTCAGGCTATTAAAAATGCTGAAGCTCTGTAATGTTACATGCTAATACTGTCAGAGTTCTGTGAAATATGATTATCCCTATTTCCTGAACACATCATCTAAGAAAGCTCAGACTTTCTCCTGAGCTAGGTTTTGGCATAAGCTAACACTATAATGGAAACAGTGATGTTTTGGAAATATACGTACAATTTGGCATAGACTATATTCTGAAAGTGTAACTTCTGCCATAAAGAAAAGATATTTAAACTGAGCCAACATTGTAGGGATGCTGTAGCAAAGGTCAACACCTAAATTTGTCCTACTTAATGGAATGTGACCTAAGCAGCACAGTCTTAGGGAATGCGTTCATAAAATAAGTTGTAACTTAGCAATTGTGGATCAATGGTTTATAAATTTTAAAAAGATTTATAAGCATAAAAGAAAGAAAAATATTTTTTCAGAAAAAAAAGCCCTAAGCACTTACCAGAAGACTGATTAAGAAAAAAGAAAAATGTAATAAAGTGCCTACATTCTTACTGAGGCTAGATATTTTGGTCTAGAATCCATTGGCCAATTTCAGATAATTTTGTTCTGGTTAATTTCTAACAGGTTTGACAGGGTCTAGGTAAAGTCCTGTTCTGTGCTCAAGTGTTCTCTGAGTACAAGGATCCCACCCTCCACTTTTAACCACTGACACCATTAAAGGAAAGAGAGGAGAAGGAATTGCTCATATCTACTGGCCATTGGATCCATGCTAAGGTTATTTAACAAGTAGTAACTCAGGATGTGCCAGACAAAGCTACTATTATTCACAGCAAGTAAAATGTCTGTTGGACACTACAAAGCCTTTGGAGAAACCAGATGAAAGTTGGTTTCCTTATTGCAGCGTTCCTGAGAACTAGCTGCCAAAGCAAAGGAATTTCAGTATCCTAAAAGCGAACCTGTTCCTTAATGTGCCATTTATGTGTTGGCCAAAGGCCAGGATAGGATAACACTGTTGCAGAACATTAGCCTATAATCAAGAATCAGCCTCACAAAGAAGGTCAATATCATGAAAAAGACATTAAAAATTCCATGGAATGCCCCATGAAGCAGATTTAATACACTAAGCACCTCATAAAGCAGACTTAATAGACCAAATATTGAATAAAAAGGAGAAATAACCTTAGGTAAAACAGATATATAAAAATCACAAAGAATATTATGTACAATTACATGTCAATAAACTTGAAAATGTGGGTAAATATGAGGCAAATAATGAAATGCCCAAGTTGGTTCAAAAGGAAGTAAGAAATTTGAAAAGATTGATAACCAATAAAGAAATTTGAGTGTAATAAAAAGGCATTCTCTTCAAATAGTTCTAGGCCTAGAGGGTATTACAGGTAAATATTATCAAAATGTCGAGGAACCGATTCTATTTCTCTTTCCAAACATGCTTCTGCAAATTAAATCAATATATTAAATTAGGCAAAGTGTCCAATTCATTTAACTATGTTAAGTATTACCTTGATCCTTAAACTAAAAAACAAAATTATATGCAAATTTTAAATAAATAGAGGTGTAAAATTTTTAATTAATATTAGCTGATCAGAAAGTGCAAGGTACTAACAAAACAATTCATTGTAATTGAGTAAAATTTTACTTTGAAAGTGTAAGGACAGTTAAATAAAAGAATACCACTCAATATTTTCCACCACAGTAATGGGGGGAAAATCATATACTTCTCCATACACTCAGAAAAGTAATTTGAAAAGCTTCAACACTTAAAAGCTCACACAAACCAAGAATAGACAGGAAATTTCTTAACCTGATAAAAGTTGTCTCTGAAAAATCTAAAGCAAATGTATGAGGAACTATAGGGATACCATCTTGAAAGTCTGGAAGAGGGCATGACTTATTGGTGTTGCCTGTATTGTACAATATATTATGAAAGTCCTGGCAACAGTAATACAATAAGCTGTATGGATAGAAAAGACAATATTGTCATTATTTCTAGCTAATTTGGTAATTTATCTTAAAAAAGTGTGAAGGATAAACACAAAAGCTTTTAAAACCAATAATAGACTTCAGCCGGATTGCGGGATTCAAAAAAAGTCACTCCAAATCAGCAGCAGCTGATTTTGGTATGTCTCTACACCAGCAACAATCAAAGAAAATGTAATAGAAAAAGTGCAATAAATGTTTGAGAATTAATTTAACATTCTATTAAGGGACACAATATAAGAGCTGGATAAATAGAGAGTTATTTAATGTTCAGAAATTGGCCAACAACAACATGAAGAAGTGAATTTTCTTTAGAAATAGAGAAGGAATTTTAAAACAAGCCACAAGAGCATAAGCAATAAAAATCTGAGTTTACTTTACAATAACAAATCAAGCACTTCATTTAAAATAAAAATTTGAAATTAGGTAACAACTAGAAAATTTTAGTAATATAAATAATCAAAGAATCAACATCAATAAAATGTAGAATTTTCAAATTTTTTTTTTTTTTTTTTTTTTTTTTTTTTTTTTTTGAGACGGAGTTTCGCTCTTGTTACCCAGGCTGGAGTGCAATGGCGCGATCTCGGCTCACCGCAACCTCCGCCTCCTGGGTTCAGGCAATTCTCCTGCCTCAGCCTCCTGAGTAGCTGGGATTACAGGCACGCACCACCATGCCCAGCTAATTTTTTGTATTTTTAGTAGAGACGGGGTTTCACCATGTTGATAATGTTGGTCTCGATCTCTTGACCTTGTGATCCACCCGCCTCGGCCTCCCAAAGTGCTGGGATTACAGGCAATTTTTTTTTAAAGTAAGCCAAAAATATGGTGAAAAAATATGAACAAGCAATCACAGAAGACAATATTAGAATGACAATAAGCATACTAAAACTTTAAAAATTAAAACATTTTAATAATTTATCTAAGCTATTTAGTGATATTTAAAGTTAATATTAAATTAGACGTCTTAATTTTTAAAACTTAATAGAATGTTATTTTTCATCTGTCAGATTTACTTTGTATGGGCTTTCAAAACTGTGCCTATGATTTAGACTTGCTCAGATAAATATCATGTGTAACATGCTGTATAATTTCAAATATTCAAAGAGATGTTAGATGGGATATTATATTGTGACTTCTATGGGAACACCAGTACTAATAAATGGAAGTTGCAGAAAAAAAATAGGAAAAATTTTTAGCAATAATGTCCAAAGAGAGAAGGACTTTCTTTACTTGATGGAAAACTACACATCACTGGAAGTGTTCAAGAACATGTTGCATAGTAACCTGGTGGGGTTTGCAGAGAAAAATTCAGGTTATTAGACTGGTAGATAGAACAGATGACCTTAAAATCATACTTATAAATGTGAGACTTGAAACACTGGTTATAGTGCAAGCTGAATCTCCCTTTCACCTCCCCCCTGCTTCTTTTTGTTTTCCAGTATTCCTGACTCAGCCTCTGTCCTGGGGCACAAAAAAGGCACAACCCAGAAGGTGGCTGTGACATTCAGTATATGGCAACTGGGCTCCTGCTTCAGAGATCACACCTCTTCCTAAAGGCGATTATTTGGCTCTTCAGAACCTTTGGAACACTGGAGAACAGTGGTGCACAGGATCTGAGGTTTGACAATGTGTCCACAAAAAAGGAATACATATGACACTTAAGTATTTTGCTAAGAACAAAGATAACAAAACCCTCTGATACTATACTTTGGAACGCTTACTTGGAGTCTGACAAGAATGGAGTTTTCAAAGCAAATAATCATATATCACCATTCAAACAACTTCTCTGTATTACATATACTGGCACCCATACACACATACATATATGTGTGTATACAACTATTATATATAATGAATTACAACCTTCTATTAAGGACATGGACAACTCCTTATAAAATTTAGTTTAAAAAAAAGCAGGCTAAATTCTATCCACATATATGCATGTATATTAACATACCCTGCACATATAAATTTCATATACATAATTTCCTCCAGAAAGTTATAAAAGTAATTATTGACAGGAAAAAATGAGGTATCTGTGACTATCAAAGGAAAACTCAAAGTCTTAAAATAGGTTATTAAGCAGCAGAATAGATGGTAGTTAGTTACTTTTAACTGTTTCTTGACTATCTCATCTGTACGCCCAGTCTTACCGTCTAGTTTTCCCAAGTTCCTGTTGTCCTTGTTTTTAAAGAAATTAGTCCCATATTCTTGGCTAGGTGAATATAACCAGGACAAGGAGGAGTGATTTAAGAATTATCATTCATTGTGAATTACGATGTGCCAGGCACTGCACAAAATACCCACATGAATTTTCTTACAGAAGCCACAGAACACTTCCATCAGATGTTCCAGTTACCTTTCTTTTACAGAAGAGAAAATTGAAACTTACAGCAATTAAATAATTTGCCCAAGATTACATACTGTGAGATAGAACTATGATTTGAACTCTGAGCATCTGACTTTGCCATGTGTGTATGGGTGTATGTGAGTTTGTTAAACATTGGTAGGGGAAAACATTTTTAAAAGTTCATATTACATTTAAAGAGAGCTAGGACCACATACCTGTCAAAACAAATCAGTTTTATGTGAAAATTCTTTAGAAGTTTTTTTGTTTGTTGTTGTTGCTGTTGTTGTTGTTTGAGAAATAGTCTCACTCTGTCATCAGGCTGGAGTGCAGTGGTGGGATCTCGGCTCACTATAACCTCCCCCTCCCTGGTTCAAGCGATTCTCCTGCCTCAGCTTCCCAAGCAACTGGGACTACAGGCACCTGCTACTATGCCCAGCTAATTTTTATAATTTTAGTAGAGACGTGTTTTCACCATGTCAGCAAGGATGGTCTCAATCTCTTGACCTCGTGATCTGCCTGCTTTGGCCTCTCAAAGTGCTGGGATTACAGGCTTAAGCCACCCTGCCCAGCCTAAGAAGTTTTTTTTTTTTATTTAATATCATAAAATAATCCGAAGTGACAAAAATGTGAAATCAAATATTGAAAGACATCATAAATTTAAAATTCTTTAATTTAGAATATGTAGTTAATTATATTTCGTTTAGGTAAAGTTTACCTATGCACATTTATAAGAAAAGAGCATTGTGTGTAAAATAACCATAGGTGATATCTTTTACAAAACTGAAGAATAAACTTTCATGTGTTTTGTGACGTTACTCGTTATTTACTATCAAATGGTACTGCTAAATCCAAACAAATTTTGATAAATTTATGCCTGACCTCCTTATAGAAATATATCATAACTAGTTCAAACGATGTTAAGATTTTAAAGGAATAAAATGTAATTCATTAAAAATATTTAATGGTAGATATTTCCTAAAGTCAAGTAATATTCTCATATGGAATACTATGCAGCCATCAAAAACGATGAGTTCGTGTCCTTTGTAGGGACATGGATGAACCTGGAAACCATCATTCTCAGCAAACTGACACAAGAGCAGAAAATCAAACACCGCATGTTCTCACTCATAGGTGGGTATTGAACAATGAGAACACGTGGACACAGAGAGGGGAGCACTACACACTGGGGTCTGTTGGGGGGAAATGGGGGAGGGACAGCAGGGGCTGGGGAGTTGGAGAGAGATAGCATGGGGAGAAATGCCAGGTATAGGTGATGGGGAAGAAGGCAGCAAATCACACTGCCACGAGTGTATCTATGCAACAATCTTGCATGTTCTTCACATGTACCCCCAAACCTAAAATGCATTAAAGAAAATTTCCATACGATCGTTCCAGATTTGTGAGAATTTATTATATCTATTTTAGTCAGTGCCTACAATTTTTTCTACTTTTGAAGAAATGTGACATAAGTTAAGATGTTTCAATCGTAGGGTAAAATAAATGTTCATTTTTGCTTTTAATAGTATTAATTTTTATTAGTAGAAAGTAATGTTACAGTATTTCTTTATTTTCAGTTTTATATTCAAATTTGTTTTAGGTTCAAGCACCTGAGACCAAAGCTACCTAGTGTTCGTAAACTTTATATTATACAGAAGTTTCTAAATTTGGAACTTGTTGTTCTCCTCTCATTTGGATGATTCTGTTTTATAGATAAGTCATAACTTGCTACAGCACTTGAACAAAATTACTAATGCCATTTCCAACGATGTTCTTATTATTTATAACCCTGACACCAAAAGCAATAGTTAGGGCTACAGCACAGCATAGGTGCTTGTTCTCAGCCTGATCAAACAAGCTTAATTATGACCTCCAGATAAAGGTACTGCCATTAAGCCATTGAATTATCACAGATAAGGCTGAGTCTTCCTTACTGTCTGATGATAAATCGCAGCTAACAACAGCAAAGAAGTTAGAGCTCACACGGCTAATCCTTCAGAGATTTTGAATGGGCTGGTTCTCCTACTGTTTTGCATCTATTTATATTACACTCAGAACCCCCAAATGGCCTCTGCTTATCTCCAGCTTTAGATAATTTATGCTTTTTGGTGTGTCACCTCACTGCTGAAGCTGTTATCAGGAATGAGGAGGTTTAGGAAATCGGATCCACTGAAATGCTAATCCTCCTGCCAATTACTACACAAAAACAAGTTTTCTTCACTGATTTGCTTTTGTTTATTTGATACTGCAAATGTGGATTTTATGATTACAGTTTAGGACAATTGTTTAGCTCCAAAACAAAATAAGCATTTAATTTGACTAGCTTTCTCTTTTCACAAGAGTGGTTGGGCAATTTACATTGATTCAAATGGCCAGATGGTTTCCTCTCTGTTTGTCACTGACTAAATAGATGTGTAAATATTTTTATTTTCATAGAGGGCTGGTCTTGAGAAGAGAATTTGTTGAAGCCCCCTCAGTGGTGGGCTCCTGATCCAAGATGCACTCATCCTAATTTAGATTACTTGATATAAAGTATAATCTATGTGAAACTTTCACATGGAAATATGATGCCTGTCTTGGAAAGTCATTAAGATAATTTTTTTCATCCCTTAATGCTGTCCAAGTTTTATGAAATCTTATCTCTGAGAATTTTATGAGGTTGTTTGACTAGTAGTTAAATATATTACTTTTCGGTGATATGAAACATTCCTAAATGAGTAACTATCAAGCCCATAAAATTCTCATGTGCTTATTAGCATAGTATAATGAAAATTTGAAATGCAAGGTTGGACTGTACCTTCAAACCGACAAATTAAACTCACATGTAGTGTGTTTTCCAATTTATTTTTTCCCAATAAGATCTCTAAGTTTCCAAAGTTTGGAAAGGATGAGGTCACCCAATTGTCATGATTGATCACCAATTATTCACGTCTTCTTTTGTTGACTATTGATGTCAATTATTGAGATAGTAATCTTCAAAGTGATAAAGGAAGCTACAAAATTAATTCAACCTTGATATTCCATTACACTTAATGTCACCTAATAGAACATTTGATATTTTTAATTCTAGTTAAAGGTTTTCTCCCTAAGCTAATGCTGCTGGCAGAAATGATGGAAAAGAAAAATATCTAACATTATAACTTCTGCAATTCTTTTTTCTGGGTATATTTCAGTGTAAAGTATTTATGTAGGTGGCTTCCCAAATGGCTTCTTGATTCTTCTATAGGAATATGTGTTTCAATATTTTAACTTGAAAATGAAATGCTCATAAAACTTACTCTGACAAATGTGAAAGTTTCTTTTCTTAAAAGACAAGTTTCTGTATTTTAAACTTGTATATAGAAAACCTTCTTAACTTTTTCTTCTAAGGCAACACAATTAAAAATATATATTGATGAGTAGATGCATGCTATTCCAAGAACTACTTAAAACTGAATATTAGATGAGGTTTAATTTATTAGTAGATATCATGAAGATAAACACTAAATCATTAACCACCAATATATACTTCATTTTCTATTTTATATTTATCAGTAGGTATATTATTTTTGAAATAGCAAGTTCTGTTTTTATTTTATTTTGTTTTATTTTTATTATTTTGTTTAACAGCATGTTTTGAATACAAATTTCAAATTTCTCAGGTGCCAGCAGACTCCCACTCTGAAATTTTACCTGGTTTTACTGGTATCCAGGCCTACGGTAATATAACTTATTACTCTTAATATAAATACACAGAAATAATTAAGCAGAATTATTAGATTTTTTTGCTTCTCTAAACCTGAAATGAAACTTTCAAAGAAAGGGAAGAACAAAAGCACTTGTCGTTTTATGGCACAAGTAATTGTGATATCAAAAGAAAGTCAGTATTTGATTTTAGAAATAAAATATCTGCCAATTTATTTGGTTTTGATGTGCAAGAGTTTGAAATTACCTGACATTGAGGCATTAAGGAGTGTAAGCATATGTTTTTTCATCTCCAGTCAATTATTCGCTAACATTAAAAACACTTTTAGTAATTTTATGTGTCACAGCTCTTAACCAACTGCTCTATGCCAGAGTCCTAGTGGATATCATTCCCTTCATTGAACATAAAACCAAAACAAAACACAAACAAAATATTAAATAAACAAATGAAAACAGAATGATCTGCCTTCTTGCTGATAATGATTATTTTTTGTAAGAATAGGAAACAAACACAATAAAATAAATTAAGCTTAAAGGAGTTATAAAATCCCAAGTTGTGCAATTTGGGAGGTTATTCTTAGTTTTTTGTTTGTTTGTAAAGGATTGCTTTAGTGTACCACCTTTGCTCTCAATCACCATTGTCTCTCTCTTCATCTTTCATGCAAAGCTGTTTTTCCCCTCCGTCTCTGATACCTTTCCCTCTGCCCTTCTCTTTCCCACAGATGTGGCTTTTCAAACTGCCTTGCTTGATTAATATTTCACATATGGACCTTATGAGAGAGATGCTTCAAAATGTTTTTTTCTATGAAATTTGTTCCTTATGCAATAGTAAAGTCTTAAGTATATGAAATAAAACTTCATCTTAATATGAGAAAAGTTAAGCATTTAAGGTTTTGAAATTATTTTTCTGAAAGAATGTGCTACCCTTATTATCCAGCCTAGCAAAGTTTCTAAACTATTCTTAGACAAATTTCTGTTAGCTGAAAGGAATGAAAGAGAAAGAGAAAGGGAGGAGGAGGAGAAGAGAAGAGAAAAAAGAAGAGAGGCAAGTTTGTAAAGGAAAAGCATGGAATTTGCATATTCTATTTAACATGACCTAGATGAATAAGTCAGACAGTTATTTACATTAAACAATACACATAACTACTTACATTGAAATTTTTCTCTACCTCAACTTTGGATCCCTTAGGATCAATGAAAAGATTGTTAAAAGCTCTTTATAGAACTCTCACATTTCCAAATTCTCAACACATTTTCTGTTTGAACTACATAATTGAGGATTGGCCACATACTATTTTAATTATCACTCTTTAATTGTTTTATATATGTGATTTTTTTCTTCATAAACAGATTCTGATTTCCTTGAGCCTAAAAATGCATCTTATTTTTAAAATATATTCGTTGCACTGATAATAGTGGTTGATCCATAGACACAGGCTATTGATATATAGAGAGGATTTATTAAGACAGATCGTAGGTGAAGATCAGGGTACAGCTGCTCAAAAGTGGTGTGTACAAGACACTCTGAGAGGTTGTGCTCAAGAATAATGTGTGTTTGTAAGAGGAATTTGACAGAGATAGCAATAAAAAGCATAAAATTTTATTTCTTTGATAGGTCAAGTGAGTCCATAGCCAGGCAGTTTGACAAGTCACTGTCAAATTGTTTAGTGTACATAACTCTTTATGTCACCTGCACGATTTAAAGCAACTACCACAGGCACTTGAGATAATATAGAAAATTTGTCTTGGACACTTATTTAGTATTTCTTCATAGGTACTTTTGTAGTTTAAGATGCTATTGTTTATGTTATGCAAAAAAATATGTAACTATTTGTGTAGAGAGACCTTTAAAACTATGTTTAGACCAAGAGATGTGGGGGCAGAATTTTAACATTAATTAGCCACAGAAAATGAGGATTTTTGTCATAAGTGTTTGTACCCAGTTCTTAGAGTTGCAATAATCATAAAGTCAAACAAAGCCAATGACCACAGTTGTGGTTTGAGTTAAATAAATAACTCAGGAAAGCATGGAAATCACCAGATATCTGTGTAAACGTGTGGTTTGTTTCCCAGTTTCTGCATGTGTACTCATGTGAGGTGTTGACCCTGTTTTATAAAAGCCTGACGGGAAAAAATAAAATTGGCTTTGGGTATTTTATTGAATTTTTTTTCTGAGGAAAGAAGTCCAAACCTTTTATAAATGTGGCTGATCGCTCTAAATCTGTGAAAAATATTAGAATACCCTAGAGCATAATTGAAAAGCTTTGTGTTTGTGTGTGTGTGTGTGTGTGTGTGCGTGTTTTGTCCTATTTTTCAATAGGGAAATCTCAAAGGCAAAGACATTTCTTTGTATCTCACACTAGTGTTCGGTGTGGAGACGGGGCTGTTTCTCTGGAGATTTTACTTCTCTTTCCCAATCTCTCCTACATTCACGTGCAGAAGATTCCAAGTTAAGGAGCAACCTTGATTAAAGGAAAGGACGAAAAAGGACACCAAAACTCAAGACACAACTTGGGAGAAATGGATACAGGAAGATGCAACTACTTTGAAGGTTGCAGCTGAAAGAGAATTTAGAAATCTGATACTCTCATTCTACAGTGAAAGAAAGGGAGGCCCAGAACCTTTAAGTAACTTAAACATACTCACACAAGTAATTAATTAGTGGCCAATATGGAATTGGATCTCCTTTTCCTAGTTCCTATTTCTAAGTCTTTTCCCCTAAATCAAAATGCCTTTCTTTTAAGTGATGTATAAGGGAGAAGAGAGGTCATACAGTTTCAAACATCTTCTAGGCTTTTAAACTGCTCACACACACCTGAGCACTGCCTATTCTTGTCACTACTTAAAGCAAATCCCCAGCCCAGTGTTCAAGTCCTATAATTCACTACAACTTAAAGTTTGAACCACAGGCTAGACAACTAAATATGGAATACTGGTAACTTACTGACTACATATTGGCTGGGAAAGTAAAACTAACGCCTATTTACCTCTAATGAAATAAGAAACAGACTGTTGCGTGTTGTGTAAATTGCTCTGTAGTGGAACCTGTGTTGTGCATGATTTGTGAGCAGGTGTTTAGACCTGTTTTTGAGGGAGCCAAGGGAAGGTGACGTCAGGAGGAGAGGGTGGTGTTGGCAGTGAGGGCGTGCTGAGATCAAGTTGAATGAGCTTGTTCTACATGCTTTTGTGTTCCCAAAGCTGTGGCAGTGCACTGAAAAGATGAAATTCTTTGAGATAGAGAGCAAAGAGAACATGCAAAAACAAAAAAACAAAAAACTTAAGAAGGTTGTGTAATAGTTTGAGAAGAAGCACATAGTAAAATCTTTTCACAGCATAGCTAGTCCATTTTGGAGGAGATGGGATGTTGTAATGAGCATTTGTCCCTTACTGAACTGAGTGAAGAATAGCTAACTGAGTCACCATATTTTATACATTCAGTATCTTAGGTGCGTGTTCTCAAAGGCAATAGAAAGCCAAAAGCTTGTAATTACTCATATTTTGTGCCTTTTATGTGTGATATTGCTGCATGCTTCTTTTTGATCTTTATAGCAAATGAAGAAGAATTGCAAAACAGAGCTGTCTTCCCTTGTCTCTCTGAGAACTCAGGCAGCAAGTGCATGGTTCCTGCTGTGCAGTGTTGTTAGCTGTGCCGGCAAGTGCTGGCTGGAATATAACCAAATAAACCTACAGACAGGAAAAAGAAACATCATTGCACTTAACATGCTGTTTTACTTTGGTTTTAAGTTGGCAAATGATTCTTAGTTAATTGTCAATATGGAGGAAGCCTAAACAGATAGGAAAGGGAAAAGCACTATTTTTATTTTTATTTTATTTTTGAGACAGAGTCTCGTTCTGTTGCCAGGCACCAGGCTGGAGTGCAACGGCGTGATCTCTGCTCACTGCAACCTCCCCTTCCCGGTTCAAACAATTCTCCTGTCTCAGTCTCCCGAGTAGCTGGGACTACCGGTGCGTGCCACCATGCCCAGCTCATTTTTGTATTTTTAGTAGAGACAGGGTTTCACCATGTTGGCCAAGATAATCTTGATCTCTTGACCTCATGATTACCATCTTGGCCTCCCAAAGTGCTGGGATTATAGGCTTGAGCCACCGCGCCCGGTCAGGAAAAAGCACTATTTTAAAAAAGGTTCCCTTTTAATTTTACTTTCTGCCAAACGATGTTTTCAGACTATTAGAAATTAAACATGGAAGTTACATGGGACCAATAGGAAAGCATTCACTTACTCATTCACTCATTTATTCATTTGTCTGCTATCTATTTGACGGTCTACGCATTAGATTTTATTTTAGTGAGATACTATAGGAGTCAATTAAGAGGTGTATAAAATGAATTTAAATGTTTTATGTCCTTTGCCAAAAAGACATGAAAAATAATGGGGATATAGATTACTTTTCTTACCAAGAGCACATTTTCCTTTACCACTCCAAAACAAATCCCCAATCGTTTCATGATGCATCACTGACAATGGCAAGTTGGGGGTAAGGGGACACTAAATAAGCATCTGAAATGCAGTCTTACTTCTTTTTGGATGTTTGGCTGCTGTCAACTTTCAGCATTCACTCCTGCTTCTTCCTTTCTAAGCTCACTTCTGGGAAAATCCATCAGAAGGCTCTCATGCTCCCTGCCTTGTGCCTGTGGGATATCCAACTTCTCAGGAACCTTCACCCTGGACTCACCCACGAAACACAATAGTCCTCAAATCAATTGCTCCTTCTCACTCTCTCAAGACATTTCAAGACATGGTTGGGAGATACCATGTCCTCCCTAGGTAGGGAGGTATGGTATGAGTTGTATGAGTAATAAACTTTTGCATGCATGGTGTCCTCTGTTTTAATATCAAAACTAAATTTTGGGTCAAGAGTTGATCCTCCCACCTCCTTGGGGCAGCCACAAGATAGTACCGAATACATGCATGCATCTATACAAGTATCACATGAACTATCAAGTGTAATATTCACCAAAAACCAAAGAAGCATGAAAACCACGAATCAAAGAGCAGATTTCATGTGACCAAGTAAATGGCAGTTTCCATTCACATTTTTGTCTGATCCCAAAATCCATACTTTAAAAAAAAAGTGTCAGATTGTTTGTAGCTATAAGTGTCAGAGGACTCACAATGTTCAATAATAAGTAGATAGTTCACGAAAGGAGAATGGAATCAACATAGGTCAATGCAGGAAGCAGTTGAGGAGACACAATCATATTCATTGGTAAGAGGATATTTCCCATTATGTATCTTTTTTTTTTTTAATCAATGAGGCAGTGTTTTCCAGTCTTACTCCTGAAAAACTGTTTTTCAGAAACCACTAAACAGATTTCCTACCTCAGGACTGGAGCCACATTTGCAAGCCTGAGCCAGACACTGGTAAGAGGCTTGACATCACCCTAGACTAATTAATCTTAGTCATGATTTGTCCTGTGAGGAGGAAGCATTTTCTACTGAGCATATGAGAGACAAAAAACAACACAAAAAGAAAAAGAAAGTTCAACAACAACAACATAAAGACCACTCACTCCCATTCCCAATTTCTCAACTGCAAGCTATGTGTTGCTTCTAAGCCTGGTAGCTACTAAAGCTTTTATGTGACCAGGGGTGAATGAAATGCCTGATTCTTAGGTTCTTCTCATGTGGGCTACTCAATTAAAGAATGACATTGAAGAGAAATTAGCACATGAGTAGTCAATCCTGGGAAGATCTTGATGTTTTGGAATGCATAAGCTATTTCACAAAAGAAGATATATAATCACTTATTTTAAGTAACACTAGTCAACTTGACCCACTGAAGACTAGGATAGAAATAGATTATCGCTGAGTCTTCCCTGATTCTGAGGCTAGGAGACTGCAGAAAAAAAAAGAAAAACAGAAAACAGTGATCTTTCTGGGTATATCACCAAGAGGCTGTTAGCTTGTCATTCAAGACAGGAAGGCAGAGTGAGATAACCCTTTTGCCTTTCATCCTCTAGAGAGTTTCTGCTCTAAATAAATTTCAGCCACCAGAACTCAGCTGCACGTGCTGCTTATGGAAATAACTGCCCATTTAAGGGGCCATTACAGTGAGAAAGAAAAAGATCAGAATGTAATTCAGGATATATGTCTAGGGAAAAAGGAGCAACTGAGTTTTAAAAAATAAGGAAAGGAGAGAGGAAGGAAGGAAAGAGAAAAGAATACATTGAAAGATGTTCAAATCACGCACACACATACACACACACACACACACACACACACATACACACACACCCTGCAAATTCCTTTTTGGAAGTAACATTAAATGGATGTTTTAGAAGAGAAAACAGTTACCATTGAAACTAGAATTTATGACTGAGTGATTTAAGAACCAGAAATATCTCAAAGCACAGACAAGAAAGAGAAATCATGAAGAAAAAAGAACTGTGAGAGTATCTCTAAGAACAGCCAAAAGGTGATTTAAAGGAGGAAAAAATAGTAAATGGGAGAAAGGTAATTACCAAACAAATTCTAGAAATAAATTTTCCTGAACTGAGAAAAGATTTGGGTCCAGAAATTAAAAGGGCTAAGTTTCAGGATTATTTAATAAGAAGATCTATGCAACCAAGTAAATCCTTATAAAATGTTTGAACTCGAGGGATAAAGAAAAAAAAATTATGTTCACACTTTGTAAAAACAAGTTACTTACAAAGGAAACATAATCACACTGATGTAGGCTTTATTTTTTTGACACTGAAAGCTAATAGACCATAGATCATTTAATATACTTAGGAAAACAACAGCATGCAAACTATCCTATATTCAGTCTATCATTTTCCTGTTTATTATCAGGTTGATGCCTTTTTACAAAAGACAAAATATGTAGAGGAGTGACATAAACACACTCGAATGGTTTGCTATGTAACTACCTAAGGAAAATACTTGAGGAAAGGCCATAAATAAGTACAAATTAATCATAAGAGAGACAAGATGAAAGAAGAGAGAACAGTAGTAATGACATTTAATATATATAACTTTAATAAATGAGGATATGAGGAATCTCACAATCTAAGGGACTTATTTCAAAACAATTAAAATAATCACTAAGTTATTACAGCAAAACCTAGGAGATTGAGGAGGGCATGAAGGAGGGAAAGAGAGGTTGAAAGTGTTCTAATCATGTCATTATGAACAGGGGAAAGGTGGACACCACGGAATACTACGCAGCCATAAAAAAGGATGAGTTCATGTTTTTTTGCAGGGACATGGATGAAGCTGGAAACCATCATTCTCAGCAAACTGACACAGAACAGAAAACCAAACACTGCATGTTCTCACTCATAAGTGAGTGTTGAACATTGAGGACATATGGACATAGGAAAGGGAACATCACATGCCAGGGCCTGTTGAGGGTGAGGGGGCTAGGGCAGGGATAGCAAGGGATGGGGGGAATTGGGGAGGGATAACATTGGGAGAAATATCTAATGTAGATGATGGTGGGGGATAGATGCAGCAAACAACCACGGCATGTGTATACCTATGTAACAATCCTGCGAGATCTGCACATGTACCCCAGCACTTAAGTATAACAAAAAAAAAAAAAAAAGGAAAAGAAAATGTATTCTTAGAGTCTTTCTTTATTGAGGTTAGGAAGGATATGTGGGCAAAAAGTAAAAGACTGTGGGAGGAGGAGAGAATAAGTCTTGAACAATCAATAGTACAGTCATATGAGAGAAGAAAATGGGACTGAAATCACTGAGAAAATATAATTTGGAGTGGGAAACTATATTAATTTGGAAATGTATAGGAACTTCATCAACTCAGTCAACATAGGGTAAATACATAAAATGTTTACAGTATTAGCATTTACCTGAGTTACAGAGTGCGAGATTGAAGGAGGAGTCCAGCAAAATGGGCACCGGAACAGCAAATGGTACGGGGAGGGTCCTAACAGAACTCTTGTGTCAGAAATGTTCACCATCCATTGACATTTGTGTATCTACCCCTTACTGACAACTAGGAAAGATTGTACCTTCTCGTGCTTTTGAAGTCAGACGTGGCAATCAGCTCTTTGACCAATGACAAATTGCCAGTGTGATCATCTGTAATATGTGTCACTGGTGCACTGCTGGTGTATAAATCTGTATCTCTTTTTTCTGCCATGGCAAATGTGGAAACTTGCTTAAATGTCACCATCACAAGATAATGTAGCCTCCATCAACGGAGGAACAAAGAGCCAGTGACAAGACACTCAGTGCAAAGTCACGAGGTCAGGAGATCGAGACCATCCTGGTCAACATGGTGAAACCCCGTCTCCACTAAAGATACAAAAAAATTAGCTGGGCATGGTGGCGCGTGCCTGTAATCCCAGCTACTCAGGAGGCTGAGGCAGGAGAATTGCTTGAACCCAGGAGGCTATAATTTTACCCATTCTGAACAGATAAAGAGCAAAAATTTAGTCTAATACATAGACCATCAATAAGTAATTATTGGAAGCAAGGCTCCACCATTTGTTTACATTACGGAGCTTTACCAAAAAATTAACAAGGTTGCGGTGAGCCGAGATCGCACCATTGCACTCCAGCCCGGGTAACAAGAGCGAAACTCCATCTCAAAAAAAAAAAATAATAATAATAATAATAATATCAATTTTCTTTTTAAGTAGTTTGCATATACTTGAATATGTTATCAGTTAATTTATAAAGTTACATACAAATTGTCTTAATAACTAATAAGAATATAATAAACATAGATATCAAGTATACAGCGCCTAAGACATGCCAGTTTAAGTACTTAAAAATCATTATTTCATTTAATCATTATAATTACCTTTGAAGTTAAGTACTGTACTATCTTTATAGTATAGGCAGATGAAGCACAGACTAGACCAGCAAATTACCCAAAGTCAAATATTTAGGAGGTGGTAAGATAAGAATTTGAATTTTGGCTTAATAATACATAGGCTCTGTAGTTCCTATCAGGGTTTTTCTAACTTTAGCATGTATGAGAATCACCTGCAGAGATTGTTAAAGCAATTCCTAATCCAGTAAGTCTGGGAATGACTCAATAATTTGCATTTCTAGCATGTCCCGGGAAATGCTTAACACGGGGATCACACACTTTGGGAAGAAGCCCATTTTTAGTTAGCTTTATAGGATCCTGTAGCAGGAAGACACTGAGCAGTTAGTATGCCTTTCTCTTCTTACTGTGGTATGCTATCCACTGTCAAAGGATGCTGAGACTATCACACAGTACCTGGAATAAAAAGCACAAAACTGAATTTATTATGTGAGAGTCATGCTGGTCAGGGACAGTCTTTCTGAGAAGAATGGAGGATGGATCTTACACGGAGTTTGGGGAAAGTATGGAGTTCAGGACTTGGTAAATATTTGGAAGTACAGTGAGTTGACATCACCTGTAGAAGCTTAGTAGCTACTTGTTACCACGGCTGAAGAGAACACTCAATGTTTTCCTAAATTTATGGAACTTCCTTATTTTTATCACCAAACCCGATACACAAATATACCACCACCAAATTCAGACATGGTCTTCATGACACTATCCCCAAATTTTGCAAATGTAGTTAGTAACCAAGTCGAAGGGAGTACTTTACAAATTATATGACAGTGTATCTGTTTAAAAGTCTTACCCATGTATGTCTATTAAAATTGAAAATGTGGTAGTTTCCAAAACAAAGTAGGATTCCTGAATATCCAACAGCAGAAATAAAAGAAAGATCCATGAGCATCCCTGGCAGATAAGAGAAGAGAGGCTCTTCCATGAACTCTTACTTATACATAGTACATTTATCTGGGAGTCATGATGTGTTAACATCTAATTCTTCCTTTCATTACCAACATAATCACCAGTATACTTACCCAGAATACTGTATGTATGTGTATACTTGTGTGTGGATGTATAAAGGAAGAATAATTTATCTTTATTTTCTAGTATATACTTTTATTACTATTCTTAAAGTTAGACACTGGGAATTATGAGTGAATTAGTTCATTACTGAATACATAAATACTGACTGAAATATCAACAATGTCATACAAATTCTGTGTACCATGGGTTAAGGTTAATAAATGACTGTCATCACCGATTTGTTGTATGTTTTTAAACAGGTTTTACTATGTTAAACCTTATGTAAAATCTTTTACTTTTAGAAATGTAAGACCAATGTTTAAAGGTGATGAATAAGTTAACTCACAATTTATATAACTACATGTTTTGCCCTGGAATTAATCATTTTCCCTATGAAGTATAATTTTGCAATTATTTTCTTATTTAGTTCTCTGTGACTGATTAAATTTTTTAATGCTTCTATCCCAGGGATTAACCTGGAAGCAGATATACAAAGAAAAAGATTACTCTATGTAAAATACTGATATGTTCATAACTATTTAGATAATACTATAATTTTACCCATTCTGAACAGATAAAGAGCAAAAATTTAGTCTAATACATAGACCATCAATAAGTAATTATTGGAAGCAAGGCTCCACCATTTGTTTACATTACGGAGCTTTACCAAAAAATTAACAACAGTGAAGCCTCAAACTTTTCTATTGAAATCTTGTGCTTTATTTGCTCTGGTCTGCTAAAGCAAAGATTTTTGTCTGTTTTGAGCAGAGCCAAGGAGAGTGGCATATAGTGAGTGCTTGTGTCTTGGTTGAGTTAATTAATGGACTTTGGAGCAGTCTTCTGAGAGATCCCAAACTATTGATCCAATGAACACAAAGAAGTCTGCTATGGAGAAATCAGCATGAAGTTGTTTAGTCCCATGGTCCTCAAACTAATACGATTTGTAAATCACCTCATGTTCTTGTTACAGTGCAGATTCTGATTCAATAGGTCTGGTCTCAGGCCTGGGGTTCTGCATTTCTAACAAGCTCTCAGCTAATGCCAGTGTACTGTAGTCTGAGCCATGGTTTGATGAGTGACGGTTTCCTCACTTCTGCAAGAAACTGGCCCTTACTCTTTGTTACAATGTAACACTGGAGATAATTACATTATAAAAACGGCAAATTCTATGCTGGAGATATTAAAGCAAGTCAAGCACAATGCAATGTGCTTCTTCATAGTTCTCTTTTGTAAATTGTACTTGGTAGAACTTTGTAGTCTTAGTGTGTTTATAAAGCAATGAAGAAAATGTGTTCTTTGTTCTAACAAAGGGGTCTTTAGTCCTGATTGGGAAATAGACTGAAGCCGGCTGTCAGGTCACGCAATTGACTGTTCCTGCTGGAACATGTGAATTTCCTCAGGTGAGCTCAGTGAAAGAATCACTCTGTTATAACTAAATATGGTTGGTTTACACTTTAGATCTTCCTTCACTCTTTCTTCCTCAAACTAAAACTTTGGGTTTTGTGTGTCTTTTTTCCTTTATCTTCTTAAATAAGACTTTCCTATTTAGGAAGTTTTTAGCAAGTGTACACATTTGGCAGAGCTGACCAACATTTCTTTTGTATGAGTCTAGAGAAAGTGAAATGTTTTGCGTTGGCAGAACTGTAACCCATTCCAAACTTATGGAACAGATAAGAGCTATAAACTATAGTCGTCTGGAATGAAGTGATTGTTCTTGGGATGTAATGTGCCAAAGAAAGAGAAATCTCTGGGTTGGCTTTGAGAAATGTTTGATCAACTTAAAAACAGGATATGAAAACAACACTATAACATCCTGCTGCTTTTAAAGTCTGGGTGGCTTGACAATGCAGAGTTTATTAAACAGTGCGTAAGATAATCCTTAAGCTACCTCTTTTTCAAGGTCACGTTCATGCTAGCAATTACAATGATGTTTGTTGAAGTCACTTGAATGGCAGGTATAAAGGCTGCCACTGAACCAAACTGGTTGATCGGTTGACTTTGGCTGTAAGTTTTCCTCTTTACTTTTCCTTTAAAAGAATCACTTGTGTGGAAAAACAAATAAGTTATTGGACTAGCCCAAATAACCTTAAAGCTAGCAGTTTGTTGGAGATAGACCTAGCAAGCATTCTCATGGAACTGGATAAGATCCATTCGCATTTCGTCTAACACAGTCTTCAGGTTCTCACCATATTGGCAACCTAAGATTTAGGAAGAGAAATTGTCATTGGTGTTCTTCTTGTGATTATATTACCTACGATATGAATCAATGAGTTCTTAATCTTGATGTTGTGATTAGATTTTTTAAATAAGGGGTTTTCTTCTTGTGTATGGGACTCTATTTTTTGGCGCTTTCTCGTTTTTCCCCCTGCCCGAATATACTAGATGATCTGAGAGCAGAACTCACTCTAGTATGAACAGAAAAAAAATTGTTTTGAAAATGTCTACTTTTTCTTGCATAACAAATATGCCAGGAAGAATTACATGTTAGTGGTGATCTTAAATGGGGAAAACAAGTCTTTTAAATGAGCTTGAATGATAGTGTGAGTTATAAAGCTTATTTTAATGTAATCAATTATAGAAACTATAAAACAAGCCTTGATTTTCGATACTATTACCAATCATCACATGATTGAATAAAATTTTTATAGTGTAGTTATAAATATGTATCCATTATTAAATACTTGACCTGAATGTTTGCTGTTTATTACACGCTTTGTTAATATTAAAGCTATTAAATTCTCCTCGGAAAACCGAAAGACACTGTTATTTATGGAAAATGTAAGTTATTATTCACACTAGCATCCCACTTTTGGAGAAACAAAAGAGAAATTACTTTTATTTACTCTTATTTGTCAGTCTTCATAGACATGTTATCTGCATGTGCATTTTAGTCAGGATAGGGAGGGCTATTCTTCTAATACACATTTTTTAAGTCTCGGTGATTTAAGGCAACAAGAATTTATAGCTCACTGTTGTGAGTTCTTTGTGGATCTAGAAAACTCCAGTGGGCAGCTGTCATCTCCAGTAACTTCATGATTACTTCAATCCTCCCCTCTGCTACCTGAACAAAGGTCAACTGGTTGCTCTAGCAAGAGAAACAGAAACTGAAGAATTAATTATACAGCTGCTGTGCAGTGTCATCACTTGGAAGGGATGCATTTCACATTTCTCATTTCATGGGCATAATTAGTCAAATGAACTCAACCACAAAGAGGCTGACATATGTAGAGAAGTACATGCAATATTTGCTATCCTATATTTCCAAAATAGGAAAGGATGAGGAAACATACCTTACTGTTAAGAGTAGATACATTGGGGTCGTGAAGAGGAGGTGGCTAGGGTTGTTCACATTTTGTTTTATTCAATCCTAAATTACTTTTTTTCAATAATACTGTTTTATTTGTCATTAAAATATGTTTTCAATCCTATGTATCCTTAATAAGGTAATTGCTATAGTATGAGATATGAGGGTCAAAAGAATACCCTTACCTGGTATGAGGGTCAGAGGAATCCTCTCTGGCTTAATTTTTATAGAAAGGGTATGAATAGTATCTTATATGGAATTTAGCCTCCTCTTCATTCAGTATTGTCCCTTTAGTTTTCTTTCCTACTTAACATTTTTGTAATGCTATCTAGTCTTTTTATACAACTAAAGAATTTTGAACTTTGTTCTGTAGGCCAGTGATTCTTAATATCAGATTTGTACATAAGTCCTTAATAAAATAACCAGAAGGTAGACTTGTACAGTAAGATCTCCATGAATCCAAATGAAGTTTCATCAAAGAGAAAGATTAAATCTCCATGGGAAAATGTTTCCAATGATAAAAACTTCAGATACATTGTAGATTTAATACGATTGAAAAAGTCAGAATCTAAAATTGTGTAAGCTGGATAAAGCCCTAGGAAGTCACAGGCTTTCAGTGCTCACAGTAGGAAAGAGAAAGCTGTTTGGTAAATTTCCATGGGATATGGCTTCAGGGAAATCCCAATTTGTCTTTGGTTAGCTAACTTAGGAGCGGCTGACCTTATGTGGGCTTTTATGTTTCCCTCGCTGACTTTGAAGGTATATAATTTGTTATTCTTTTATATACATATTATGAATTCTTTATATATGAATAGTATCATATGGATGTAATTCTTAACAAATGCTACATAGCCATAGTTATTTTAGATATAATGTAATTATGAAACAATTGCTACTCCCAACCTTTTAAAAAAGTATATAGTCTGGCAAGACAGGATAGGCTAAAATTCATGGAGGAAATTTGGGAACTCAGTATTCTTCAAAAGATTATTTGTATGAACAAAAGAAGTATTAAGCTGAAGTAAACATATGAAGAAGCATAGGATTTGTTCAAAAACAAGTTGGGATCTTAAATTGCATGCAAATGAAGACTGATGCTTACATTTAAAATGACAATGTGGATTTAAGGTCTGACAGTCTCCATGATCACAATATAACATTATCAGAAAAAAATTCCTATGTAAGGACTATATTAGTTGCAGAAAACAGACTTCACTGTAGCTAACATAAGAAAAAGAGGGCTTTATTCAGAGGTACGATATAGTTTACAGAATTTCTAAAGAGTCAAAGAATGAGGTTTAGACACCACACAGCTGAAAACCACCCAGGAAAATACAAATAGAAAAATGCCCAGCTACCTCATGAGATTATTCTTGGGTAGTGTTCCAATTCAAGTATGGTTTATGGATCAACGGCTGATCTCCATACTGATACCTGTCTGGGAAGAGAGAAGGTGCTTGAACCAGATGGCAAATCATGTGTATCATTAGGCACACTATATAGTTTACTTGAAAATATTTTCATAGTGAGACTTTTAAAAAGATACAGTGTGCTAACTTACACTGGGAGGCAAGCTCTTGTTCTTTTCTCAGATGAGCCCATTAAGTAGCACTATTTCAAGGATAAATTACTACCTTCGCTACCTGCCACATTACACCTATGACTCTATGAAGTGGAAGCAGACAAACAAAAATGTACACCACAGAAATCCCAGAGGAACTGAATGACTTCATCACTTTATTTGCCAGAGATTCAATTCCCTTTGAGCTGCGAAAGTTCCCCAGGATCCCTTCTGCTTCCAGGTCTTCTGTGTAGCTTCCTTCTCTTGGGAGAACCAGATGAGTTTCCAGCTCCTAATCTGCATGAGAGTCTAGTTTTTAAACTCCTTAGTATCTATAACATAAAAGCAAGTTAGAAGGCACTTAGAAGTAAGATTGGCTATCTCAGTAGCCCATTTAGGTAGGAAAAATTTTTTTTTAAGGGAAGAGATCTTAATGAACAAAGTGTTGCTGATTTCTCAGACACAAAAAAAGGGAAAGCACATGTAAAGTACCCATCAAAAGCTAGATCATGGCCAAATAAATGTACATATGCGCTCATTTTATAGAAAGAGCAGATAATATTATTTTTAAATTTAGTTACGAGTACATTTGTCGTATATTTACATGTAGTTTTTTGCTTGTTTGTATTTAAAGTCTGAATTCTCCACAAGAATCAAGAATTTAAAAGTATTTCCATAGTGGAAGTGAATTTTGAGGCCAGCTATTTCAACCTCTTCCATTGAAATATTTTTTGAAATATGATATTGCTTACCAATATATAATAACCACTAACTATAATAGCATCATCAAATAAATTTCTCTGGGACATGTCTTAATAAGCAGTATGATATATAATTAGCACATCTCTTTTATGTAAGTAGGTGATTCTTGAAAATTAATTGGCTTATTTTATTAGAGTAGGCAATTGCTTTGAAAGTTGTTAATTGCTTAGTAGACCAAGTAATATTTATGATTGAATATCACTTTCAAAAATTGGTGTCAAATTAATTAGTTTTATTGTACTTAAGAAATGCAAAATTATGTCACATATAATTTTAGCATTGGTCACTGGTTTTACATACAACCTAATGGTGAATAAATAGTAGTAAAAAATAGGGTACATTGGTTTAATCAACTGTTTTGAATAATAAAAATTATCATTTAAAACCTCCTCTAAAAACCCTTTTCAGTTCATGAAATATTTGGTGACTCTAATAAAAGCCACGGATACTATTGCCAAAAAAATTACACATACACACCAATTGTACATGAATTCACAGAAGACTTATGGATCTTTCAAAGGCTATTCTCAGGTTTTTAGCTTAAATAAAATCCTTATCCAACCTGGATGTGGTACATGTGCCTGTAGTCCCAGTCCAGTTCTGAGGCTGTGGTGGGAAGATCACTTGAGCCCAGGATTTCAAGGCTGTAGTGAGCTATGACTGCCCCATTGCACTCCTTCCAGGGAAACAAGGAATCAAGAACCTATCTCAAATTTTAAAAAGAATCTTAATTTGACTTTAGTAAATACCTCAATATTTTTAATAATATATTTCAATTTGGAACTGAAAGTTGAAGATTGATTCATAACTATTATTGGTAATGTGATCTGGACATATAATCTCTTTAAATCTCAATTATGTTACTTGTAAATTGGAGACAACAATAGTTACTGCACAAGATTACTGTAATTCCTGTAGTATGTTTCTAGCATAGTGTCTGTTGCAAAACTTTAAATAAATGTTTATTTACTCATTTTTATCAGTCATTTTTCTTGTGATATATTAATAAGATTGCTCAGAATCTCTTGATTACATTGTAAAGAGATCAACTCAACAAGAAGAATTATCTTAAATATATATGCACCCAATACAGGATAATCCAGATTCATAGTGCAAGTTCTTGTAGACCTACAAGGAGACTTATATTCCCACACAATAACAGTGGGAGACTTTAACACCCTACTGTCAATATTAGAGAGATTAACAAGATAGAAAAGTAACAAGGATAGTCAGGACTTCAACTGAGCTCTGGGCCAAGCAGACCTAATATGATCTACAGAACTCTGCACTCCAAATCAACAAAATATACATTCTCAGCACCACATTGTACTTATTCTAAAGTTGACCACATAATTGGAAGTAAAACATTCCTCAGCAAATGCAAAAATAATGGAAATAACAACAAACGGTCTCTCAGACCACAGTGCAATCGAATTAGAACTCAGGATTAAGAAACTCACTCAAAACCACCTACCTACATGGAAACTGAACAACCTTGTCCTGAATGACTACTGAATAAATAATGGAATTAAGGAATAAATAAATAAGTTCTTTGAAATCAATAAGATAAAAAGACACAACATACCAGAATCTCTGGGACACAGCTAAAGCAGTGTTTGGAGGAAAATTTGTAGCACCAAGTGGCCACAGGAGAAAGCAGAAAAGATCTAAAATTAAAACCCTAACATGACAATTAAAATAACTAGAGAAGCAAGAGCAAACAAATTTAAAAGCTAGCAGAAGACACGAAATAACTAAGATCAGAGCAGAACTGAAGGAGATAGGGACACGAAAAACCTTCAAAAAATCAATGAATGCAGGAGCTGATTTTGTGAAAAATTAATAATATATACCACTAGCCAGACTAATAAAGAAGAAAAGAGAGAAGAATCAATAGACACAATAAAAAATGATAGAAGGATATAACCACTGAGCCCACAGAAATACAAACTACCATCAGAGAATACTATACACACCTCTATGCAAATAGACTAGAAAAATCAAGAATAAATGGATAAATTATTGGACACATAGCCCCTCCCAACACTAACCAAGGAAGAAGTTGAATCCCTGAATAGACCAATAACAAGTTCTGAATTTGAGGCAGTAATTAATAGCCTACCAAACAAACAAACAAACAAACAAACAAAAAAGCTGAGGACCAGACTCATTCACAGGCAAATTCTACCAGAGGTACAAAGAAGAGCTGGTACCATTCCTTCAGAAACTATTCCAAACAATAGAAAAAGAGGGAATCCTCCCTAACTAATTTTATGAGGTCAGCATCATCCTGATATCAAAACCTGGCAGAGACATAACAAAAAAAGAAAATTTCAGTCCAATATCCTTGAAGATTATTGATGCAAAAATCCTCAATAAAATACTGGCAGGCCCAGCGTGGTGGCTCACACCTGTAATCCCAGCACTTTGGGGGCCAAGTCGAGTGGATCACGAGGTCAAGAGATCAAGACCATCCTGGCCAACATGGTGAAACCCCGTCTCTACTAAAAATACAAAAAAATTAGCTGGGCGTGGTGGCACACGCCTGTGGTCCCAGATACTCGGAAGGCTGAAGCAGGAGAATTGCTTGAACCTGGAAGATGGAGGTTGCAGTGAGCTGAGGTCGTGCCACTGCACTCCAGCCTGGCGCCTGGTGACAGAGTGAGACTCTGTCTCGAAATAAATAAATAAATAAATAAATAAATAAATAAATAAAATACTGGCAAATTGGATCCAGCAGCACATCAAAAGCTTATCCACCAGGATTAAGTCCGCTTCATCCCTGGAATGCAAGGCAGGTTCAACATATGCAAATCAATAAACATAATTGATCACATAAACAGAATCAATGACAAAAACCACATGATTACCAAAAGATGCAGAAAAGGCCTTCAATAATATTCAACACCTTTTCATGCTAAAAACTTTCAATAAACTAGGTATTGATGGAATGTATTTCAAAATAATAAGAGCTATTTATAACAAACCCATAGCCAATATCATACTGAATGGCCAAAAGCTTGAAGTATTCCCTTTGAAAACTACCACAAGACAAGGATGCCCTCTCCTACTACTCCTATTCAACATATTATTGGAAGTTCTGGTCAGGCAAGAGAAAGAAATAAACTGTACTTAAATAGGAAGAGAAGAAGTAAAATTGTCTCTGTTTGCAGGTGACATAATTGTATATTTAGAAAATCCCAACATCTCAGCCAAAAGTCTCCTAAAGCTGATAAGTAACTTCAGCAAAGTCTCAGGATACAAAATCAATGTGCAAAAATCATAGCATTTGTATGCACCAATAATAGACAAACAGAACCAATCATGAGTGAACTCCCATTCACAATCACTACAAAGAGAATAAAATTCCTAGGGATACAACTTAAAAGGGATATGAAGAATCTCTTCAGGAAAAACTACAAACCATTGCTCAGGGAAATAAAAGAAGACACATACAAAAAATATAGAAAAACATTCCATGCTCATGGTTAGGAAGAATCAATATCATGAAAATGGCCATGCTGCCCAAAGTAATTTACAGATTCAATGCTATCCCCATCGACTTCTTCACAGAATTAAAAAAAAAAAAAAACTACTTTAAATTTCACATAGAACCAAAAAGGAGCTCACAGAGCCAAGACAATCCTAAGTAAAAAGAGCAAAGCTGGAGGCATCATGCTAGCTGACTTCAAACTATGTCATAAGACTAGAGTAACCAAATCAGCATGGTACTGGTACCAAAACAGAGATATAGACCAGTGGAACAGAACAAAGGACTCAGAAATAATGCCACACGTCTACAACCATCTGATCTTTGGCAAACCTGACAAAAACAAGCAAAGGGGAAAGGATTCCCTACTTAATAAATGATGTTGGGAAAACCTGGCTAGCCATATGCAGAAAACTGAAACTGGAACCCTTCCTTACACCATATACAAAAATTAACTCAAGATGGATTTCGAACTTAAACATGAAACCTAAAATCATAAAAACCCTAGAAGAAAACCTAGGCAATACCATTCAGGACATAGGCATGGGCAAAGACTTCATGACTAAAACACCAAAACCAATGAAAACAGAAGCTAAAATTGACAAATGGGATCTAATTAAATTAAAGAGCTTCTGCACAGCAAAAGAAACTACCGTCAGAGTGAACAGGCAAACTGAAGAATGGGAGAAAATTTTTGCAATCTATCCATCTGACAAAAGGCTAATATCCAGAATCTGCAAAGAACATAGACAAGTTCACAAGAATAAAACAAATAACCCCATCAAAAAGTGGGTGAAGGATATGAGCAGACATTTCTCAAGATATCTATGTGTCCAATAAATCGAATTATGATCATTAAAAAGTCAGGAAACAACAGATGCTGGAGAGCATGTGGAGAAATAAGAAAGCTTTTACAGTGTTGTTGGGAGTGTAAATTAGTTTAACCATGTGGAAGATAGTGTGGCAATTTCTCAAGGATCTAGAACCAGAAATACTATTTGACCCAGCAATGCCATTACTGTGTATATACCCAAAGGATTATAAGTCATTCTATTATAAAAACACATGCACATTATTTATTGCAGCACTATTCACAGTAGCAAATACCTGGAACCAACCCAAATACCCATCAATGATAGACTGGATAAAGAAAATGTGGCACATATACACTATGGAATACTATGCAGCTATAAAAAAGGATGAGTTCATGTCCTTTGTGGGAACATGGGTGAAACTAGAAACCATCATTCTCAGCAAACTGACACAAGAACAGAAAACTAAACACTGCATGTTCTCACTCATAAGTGGGTGCTGAACAATGAGAACACACAGACACAGGGAGGTGAACATCACACACTGTGGCCTGGGGGATGGGGGGTCTAGGGGAGGAAGAGCAGGGGATGGGAGGATTGGGGAGGGATAGCATTAGGAGAAATACCTAATGTAGATGAAGGGACGATGGATGCAGCAAACCACCACCATGGCACTTGTATACCCATGTAACAAACCTGCATGACCTGCCCATGTACCCCAGAACTTAAAGTATAACAAAAAAAAAAAAAAAAAAAAAAAAAAAGAAAAAAAAAGAAAAAAGGAAAGAAAGCCAAAGGGGGGAAAAAAACGACTGAAATCTAAGACCTGAAACCATAAATATTCTATAAGATACCTTTGAAAAAATCCTTATGGACGTTGACAGGCAAAGACTTCATGACCAAGAACCCAAAAACAAGTGCAACAAAAAGAAAGATAAATAAATGGGACTTAAACTAAAAATCTTCTGCGCAGCAAAAGAAATAACCAGCAGAGTCAACAGACAACACACAGAGTGGAAGAAAATCTTCACAATCCATACATCCAAGAAAGGACTGATATCCAGAATCTACACATAACTTAAACAATTCAGTAAGAAAAAAAGTGGGCTAAGGACATGAATAGACAATTTTCAAAAAGACGATATACAAATGGCCAGTGAAAAATATGAGCATATGAAAAAATGCTCAACATCATTAATTATCAGGGAAAAGCAAATCAAAACAGCATGCAATACCACCTCACTCCTGCAAGAATGGCCATAATCAAGAAGTCAAAAAGTGTTAGATGTTGGCATGGATGTGGTGAAATGAGAACACTTTTACACTGTTGATGAGAATGTAAACTAGTACAACTACTATGGAAAACATTACGGAGATATGTATATATATACATATACATACATACATACATACCATGGAATACTACTAAGCCATAAAAAGGAAAAAATAGTGGCATTTGCAGCAACTCAGGATAAAATTACAGACTATTATTCTAAGTGAAATAACTAAGGAATGGAAAACAAAACACTGTACGTTCTCACTCATATGTTGGAACTGAGTTACGAGGATGCAAAGGCATAAGAATGATGCATTGGACTCTAGGAACACAGGGGAAAGAATTAGGTGGTGAGGGACAAAAGATGACACATTGGATCAGTGTATACTGCTTGGGTAATGGGTGCATCAAAATTTCAGCAATCACCCCCCCAAAAAAAACTTATTCATGTAAGAAAACATCACCTGTTCCCTCAAAATTTATTGCAATAAAAAAATTAAAAATATATAAAACTGATTAACATTAAAGAGAGCAGCAAAAGTCATTAGAGTGCATGAAAACAGAGTAAAATATAAAACAAAAATGGTACCAAACTATGTTATTCTAACCAAAACATATGCATATTCCAAAACATACCCATATAATTTCTTATCCGTTATCTATGAATTAATTAAAAATTATTTTGTATTGGCTGCTTGCATAAACAAATTTTAGTAAAAGTGGCATCTATAGCCAAATAAAGTTAAAGAAATATTTGATGGAAGTCAGTTAACGTGTTTATTCAATGAAACTGTTTAATAAAAGAACCCTTTATAGATGATTTTATAGAAGGTCATGTTAATATGAGTACCAAATAAAACAAACAAACAAAAAAACAACAAAAAGTAATTAAAAAAAAAAAAAAAAGGCTGAGCACAATGCTCACACTTGTAATCCCAGCACTTCGGGAGGCCAAGGCGGGCGGATCTCCTGAAGTCGGGATTTCATACAGCCTGACCAACATGTTGTAACCCATCTCTACTAAAAATAGAAAATTAGCTGGGCATGGTGGTGCATGCCTGTAATCCCAGCTGCTCGAGAGGCTGAGGCAGGAGAATCACCAGAACCTGGGAGGTGGCGGTTGAGGTGAGCCAAGATTGCACCACAGCACTCCAGCCTGGGCAACAAAAAAAAATTTTTTTTGAACAATCAAAAATTTTTTTTGAACAAAAAAAATTTTTTTCAAACAATCTCATTGATTTTTTTTTTTTTGATTTGTAAGTCCCTTACGATATCTTACAATTTTTAATCTATAAATACTGAAGTTAGTATCTGGAGGCTGAAGGAAATTTAGAATTTTTCTAAAAACATAGTCCATTTAAAAGGCAGTTATGTTGCCAAGACTGTATATTCCATCTCGTTAGTTTAAAGGTTGAAGGAGATCATGTGAATAGTCAGTTTTTATTTTCTCATTGCATTCATTTTTAAACAATCTCAATACTTTATTATGGTAGTCAACAGCAACACGGAGAACTTAAAAAAAAAAAAAAAGAAACCTCTTACTTTTTGTAGTTGCATAGTTAGCTTCATTCAGCCTTACTGATCATTGCAAATACAGTGTAGGTCCATTGACTGAAAACCTGATTCAAGGTTAAATGAATAGATGTACAGTTATTAATCTTAGATGAGATCCACATATAACTTCACCAGAGATCAGAGAAGGTGATAAGGAAATGGCATGCAATCTTGCATTCAAGAGTTCAGCAATGCTAGGGTAAAAGGAATGTATGCCTTAAAGTATCAAGAAAGAAAACCTGCATCATTATTTTTTTCCTTTCCCTTAATTTTTGAATTTTTAAAGCAAAACTTTCATCTAAATATGTACGTCAAACGTATATGTATTGTCTGAAGCCTTGCATGTTTTCAAACGCATATTTGATAATGTATGAGTCATCGTAGACAAATCAAAATGTTTATTTTATAACTTTTCATTTTTTCCTATGGTTTTTATTGTTTGTCACAGGGAATGGGAAAAAATGGTTATTCAATTAAAGCATTATGGAAGCAAGTTCAAAATCAGGTTAGGGAGATATTAAGCAAAGGCCAAATGGAACTATTCATGAAGTTATTAAAAAGAATAAATAAAAAATGAAGACTTCCACAACAGGAATAAGACATTCTTATGAGAGATTAATATTTCAAATGTGAGATTGGCTGCAGAGATAGAATGGTATGTACAATGCTATGTGCCCAGCAAACCCCAATTCCTAACTTATTGAAACATGTTGAGTATGCATTTATAATAGAAATAAAATCAGCAGTGTGGTTACAGGCAGTAATATTAAGTATTTTAACTTGGAAACACTTTTAACAATGACACAAACTGTTTTCTTAATTATTCACAAATTAAGATTAATGTAGCCAAAAGCTGCTTGCAGGTTTTAATTGTAAACAAATAATCGATAGCATGTAATTTGTATGTAGCTTTCATTTTTGGCTGTTTAGCAGCCTTTCTACATTAGAGTAAACTATAGTGGGTCAAATGAATGGTAATAACTGGAGGATAATTTTACTTTTTAAAAAAATTGATGCTTTAGACTCAAAGCTATTTTTCCTTTAATCGTTTTTTTCTTTTTATGATTTTAAAAATCTTCTGTCAACAAACTCCCCACAGAGTTTCATGATTAGTGGAATACAATTTTAAGAGACGAGGACAGAAAGATTAATCTGTGTGGAATCATCTCATTAGGGATTTCAGTGGCAGAAATTTTAGGTTGAGGGATAAGTTGTATATTACCAAAATATGAATGTTCTACTGTAACTTTTTGGCTATTTTATAGAAAAAGGCTGTGTATAAAAAGAAAAAACCAGAATATGTGATATTTGTGATTGAGAAGATAGATAGCTATAGTTTGATGTAGATGAATAAGGCTTGGCTATCTAATGGGAAAGGTAATCTAGTCATCTGATAGCTAGCATATTCCACTGTTGGCTCTGAAAGCATTGACTCTCTTCTGGGGAAATAAGGAGTAAAAATTTTTCAAGTCTCTTAATCATAAACAACAAACAGTATCTGTAATGAGCTTTATTTAACCTGTATTTTCTATATTTAATCTAGACAATAGAGGTATTGAAATGACAAACAGTAAATAATATACATTAATAACAGTGTCTTGTTTATATATGGTACCTATTGGTGTTTAGAGCTACTTAGCATTATATAAACATATTAATTCTCTCCCCTCAACTCATTCTCATTCTAGAACAGAAAGAAGAAAGAATTACAATACGTAAGAATAGAGTTTCTTGTGTAGAAATGAAAAGACAGGTTTATGGAGTCTGTCTAATGAAGGATAAAGTTATAGATTGAGAAGATGTTAGTAAGCTAGCTAGTTAGTACAGCTCTACATATCACATTCTGTCTTTGCCCTGAACAATTAACAGATTGTTTTGTCTCTTTATCTTATTGATATGTCGTATTATGATACCTTTTCAAATAGAAGAAGTATTTTGTCCTCTGTAATTGCACATAAAGCGCTCTTGTGAAATTCAGTGGTGTATAATGAAAATAGTTTTTTTAACTTTTGTGTTCATACATGCAATCAACAGATTTCTAATAATCTATGTGAATGTATCCCAGTAAACATATGGAAGTGCATTTCTTCTTCAGCCTCGAAAAACATCAAATTTATATTTTTCATTTTAAGACATTGTGGACCAGCCTAGTTGTTAAGCTTTCGTAGATTTTTTTTTTTTTTTTTCTAATGCTCAGGCCAGGATCAATGACTCATGCCTGTAATCCCAGCACTTTGGGAGGCCAAGGAAGGCGGATCGGATCATGAGGTCAAGAGATCAAGATCATCTTGGCCAACATGCTGAAATGCCGTCTCTACTAAAAATACAAAAATTAGCTGGGCTTGGTGGCACATACCTATAATCCCAGCTACTCGGAAGGCTAAGGCAAGAGAATCACTTGGATTCTTGCCTGGAACCCGGGAGGCAGAGGTTGCAGTGAGCCGACATGGCGCCACTGCACTCCAGCCTGGCGACAGAGCAAGATTCCGTCTCAAAAAAGAAAAACAAAAAACAAAAACAGAAAACACTCTCAATACGTTTAAGTCTCATTTTGGGCAATAAGTTCTGTTTCTTGTCTTTTCTCCATGTTTAGGGCCTCCTGGGCATAAAGATATTGTCTAAATAACTCTGAGCCTTGAACTGTCTACAAGTAGAAAGGATTCTAAATGAAAGGGTAACAACATTCTTACCTAGTCAGGACTTGCAGAGAAGATAATAAATGCCAATTTCACATTGCAAAGAGAAAACAAAAAAGTATATTCTCAATTTGCTTCAGTTTAAATTCCTCTCAACAAATCACAAAATTATAAAATTAAAATTAAAAAGGGAAATTGCAATTAAGATCCTGTGAACAGCTGACTAATGTAAAAATTTTATACAATATGATTCCCAGAGATCCTTTTGAGTACATCAATTGGTTTGAATGGCTGTTTACTTGCAGTCTGTTTTCATTCAGGCTTTTAACTGAAAAGTTGGAATGTATAGTTTGGCAGTAAAGAGACATGAAAAATTAGAGATATGCTTGAATGTTACAAAATAAAGATTTAAAATATATTTTATTAATTTTAAATCATGAGATACCAATGTCACATTTGAAAATATTTTCTTTATAAAAGTGTATTAATTATTTTAAGATTATTGCTCCTGCATTAAAAGACTTATTTATATAGACAGCCTAAAAGGGTATATTTCCACATTTTTACATGTAAGTAATATATAATTTGTATTATACAATATATACAATATATAACAATGTCTCTGTAAATATAGCGTTCTGTAATAATCAGATTTTTTTCTAATGAGAAACCTTTGACAATTATAGAGAACTTTAAAGTCATATCTTTATAATTATGTTAAGTTGTATAGTTCAGAGATTACAACGTCCATTATGAGGATAGGCTTTTAGGTTTTACTGAAACTGTTTATCTAAAAATAGTAAGGAGAGCTTAAGTTTAATTTAAATACTATGTTACAAATAAACTTTTGGGGGAATTTCTCCCTACATTATCTTCTACCTCATTACTCTTTTAATTTTTAAATATTGTTCCTATTGTTCTTCTTTGAAATTTTCTTCCTTCTAAATTTGTCCATTTTGAAATAGTAGGATACTCATTGTAGTAGGAATGGAATTTCTGCATTTTTTTTCCAAAGATATTTAATTTAGAGAAAGGAAACGAGTGGAAATGAAGCATGTCTGGTTATACTATGTTTGACTCATACTACTGGCGACGATAGGGATAAGACCGTTCAGTAATCATTACCCTTCTTAAAGCAGACCACGGCAATTGATTTCCATTATCTAGCATAGCATCTATCATTGTGCATGCTTCTCAGATTTTAGAGGACACAGACTCTTAAACAGAAAACTCTAACTTTTAAAAAAAGTCACCAATACCAATTGAAAGATATGGAATCTGAGTGACTGCACATCTCCAAAAGAAATATAATTATACATTTTTATATGTAGGAGTTGAAATCTTTGATCAAAAGATGTTTTAACATCATGTCATGATGTGAATGAATCCTTGCATTTATGCAAATGTAGAATGTTATTGCCCATTAACCTAAATCAGAATATTTTAAATCTATAAAATGCTACTGCCCACTAACTTAAATTAGAATATTTTGTGCACCTCACCTACTTTTCGTTCTTTTCTCTTTTATGGTATTAGTTTTGTTTGCCTATTTTTAAAACATATCATGATTATAAAAAAGAGAACCATACTTACCACTTTAGCTCAAAAAAGTAATTACTAAGTACATACTGTTTATTGAATGACTTGTAAGGCTGGGTTTACACTGTGGGAACAAGAAAGAAGTATCTTGTGTCTTGCCAAAAGAAATACTCCCTCATATTAATCGTTGATTTTAAATGTAGATTTGTAATTTTATTGAACAAGGAACTGAGATAGTGAAGTGACATCCAGAAAAATCATTTCAGACTACACAGTAAAACACTTGATTCCCAGTACAATATCCCATATGCAAGACACCTCTGTTTTAAAGAAATATACCCACATGACTTAAAGCTTATATCATGCACACGTAGCTTTAATGTTAATCATATCATTCTGATAAAGTAGATGGGTAATGAATGTGGATGTTTCCATTGAATATTGCATAGTATAAAGTAAACATGAATGAAGGAATGAAGTTGTTGAGATTTTTTTCCCCCGCAGATTCATTCCATTCAAAGTGGCCTTGCTCAAATGCCTAGAAACATAATTTGTTCTGCCATCACTTCAAGGGTCTTTCATCCCACCTGACTTATATGCTACCACTTAGGGAATGGTGGAGATATTATAAGGGGAGAAAAATGTAAAACATTATTTTTTACAAAGCATTTAAAACATATGCATTTTCTAAGCCTATTATTACCTTTCAAAATATTATCTTTCATTAAAAATGGATGCCTAGTTTTGTATATTTGTATGGCACCTAATGAATAATAAATAGCTATGACTGGCTTAATAGACATCATGCCAGGCAATTTCAAATTAAAACCCCTGCAACACTCCATGTAGAATAAACCATGATGGAAACAGAAAGATTCGAATTCTCAAGTATACCTTGTGCAGCTTCTGATAATTGAGTCATTGGAAAAGTGCCGCAGGACCATCTGGCTGACTGCATGGAAGGAAGAGTATGCTGACCTGGACTAACAGCCCCACATGTAACCTCTTAGCCTATAGCTAAGCTTGTTCACTTGATTTTCTCTCACAGGAAAAATTCTGTAGGGCCAAACAGGCAATATTAGTATGATTGTTCTATGATGGCTGCTGGATGATGAAAACCAAGAAAGCAGGCACAGATGAAGGAAAAAGTGGCTACGGCTATTCTTCCTGTTGTAATTTTTGAGTCAATGTCCTGACACAGTTTAACGTACAAGATTCTGAAGCGTGTGCTCACCATCTTTTGGTCTGAGGCTGCCTGTGAAGGAAGTTATCTCTATTTCTAATGTCATCCTTCATAAGTCTTTGTTAGTTTCAGTGCCAACACCTTAATGGGCACTTGTACAAATAGGCTGTTGATGCTTCCTCTCTCACAAAATGTTTGATGCAACAGAAGCAGGAAAATATTGTGAAAGAAATGATTACTACAAATGATTTTACAGCAGAACATAAGTTTCCTATTAAACAAACAATTATGTGGGACACACATTAATTTATAAAACAGAACTGGTCAGTTAGGGTTCCAGTTTTTCTTTGTAAATGTCAGTACCTCACCTACTGTATAATAATTCAAAAGTATTTATATCCTCTTCAGAATTCCCAAACTATTATTTGGTGGATAAGCAAGGATATGTACCTTAAGACACTCTGACTCCACGTATTTATTAAATCGAACTGACTTCTAAAATGTCACTTTCTACTCTCCTTTGCCTTTTCTACTTCGTCCTCTTTCCCACAGCAGGTGATTTATACTTTGGTTATCTGATCGGGTCTGCTTTTTCTGGGAAGAATGAAGGTTAACAGCATTTTCTCTCCGTCTTTCTGTGTCTCGTGCCATCAATTTCCACCTACCAATAAATGACACATGGAGTTTTTGACTGATAAATCATTAGGTATAGAACTGCTGGTTCTTCAATAAAGCACATGTTGCTTCATCGTTTTGGGGAAATGTAAGAAAAGATTCATGGGATAAATAAATATCAATTTAAAATGTTTACGGAAAAGAACTGCCCAAAGAGGTGGGAAAATATTTAGAGAAGGAAAATATTAGAAGACCTGTTGGCTAGGAGACGTAGAAGGAGATATCTTGAAAAACAATTTGGATTTGATATAACCAGTCATAGTTTTTCAGTCAGTGTGAAAAGCATTGTTTTCGAGTAGTCAAAGACAAAAACATCCTGCTGAAGGGATCAAGATGAATGCACCGTTTATTGAAAGAATAGGAAGAAGAAAGTAGGTAATCAGAGTAGCTGTCTAGAAGATCGCAGGTTACTAGTTTAAAATTAGGCTATGTAATTTCAGGATATTTTTTACTCAGAGTCTATAAATTTAACTAAAAATTTTCAAGTAAAACTCGTAATAAATTGGCTTCATCTTAACCCTAACTCTAAGGGTTAGCTTCAAATATTAAGGAAGGTTTTATGTCTATGTAAACTTTATTTTTCTCATCTTTGTTCTTCATTATAGTTCTTTTAAACAAGTCACTCCCAGTTGATACAAAAAATATGAAAAACCTTGTATTTTCATTATTATTGATACACTTCACTGACTTAACAAATTCTTACGGTTTAAAAACGAAAGCAAAATGAATGACAATATAATTTGCAGCTTACTTAGTTTTGCGCACTACGCTTTGTTTGAAACCCAATTTGTAGGTCTGGATGAGCTCTTAAGAAACCATTGATGAAAGAGCATGTATCTGTCCACTTACAAAAAAAAGAAAAAAAAAAAAAACTTCCACGATGCTATGGCATCATAACAAAATGAGTTCATAACATGCTAAGTCCTATCTTGAATATGTGACTATCTTTCTGGCTGTATATTTGTGCAGTTCTTAGGGGTGGAAGGAGTGGGAAAAAATAAATAAATAAATAAATAAATAAATAAATAAGATTGATAGGTCTCAGTGAAATTGTGTTGCTCCTTTTAGTATGTTCAGCAATGACAGACATTATCTGAAATCATATGGAAGTTACTATTAAAACATTAGCATGTTAAAAAATACTGGCAAGAAACTAAAGATCTAGTCTGTGTTTGTGCCTCTCTTGCATGTTTGTTTGCCAAATATTCTGAGGAAATAAATTATTTAACTCTTGTCAGGCCAATTGTTCTAACTCTTTAGCAACAGAGGGATTCAAATGAATGTATTAGTTGTTCTAAGCACTTTAAAGCAGATATTTAAATCTAAAAAAAAAGTATTTCAATTACTGTATAAAAAAGCTGAGAGCTTTTTTAAAAGGAAAAGAACTTTTTCTTAAAAGGGAATAATGATTGAATACATTTCTCATCAAAGTGAAGGATTAATAGCAGTGAATAAAAGTCTTCTACAAACTTTTACACAATGTGCTGAAAAATTCATTTTCTCCTCCTTTTTGCTCTCTCTGATGTTTTGGCTCCTTGCCCTTTATACAACTAACACGTTTAGTTTTGTCAACTTGGAGAAAGTACAATAGATCATTTTATATGTGAACTAACATTTGTGAAGAAGTATAGGCTTTTTTATTGCCCCACAATAAAAATAGTCTAGGAATAGTTTATTGTCATTTGTTTTTTGCAAAATGATAAATACAGCTAATAATGCATGACCTGTATTTAGTGTTTATGTGGCTGGTAGAACTTCACTGATGCGGTGAAAATCATCAGTATCATTGAAATATTTTAACATAACCTCAGAAATTTAGAGAAGCTCTCTCAACAACTTAAGGACTGTAATGTGGTATCTCTTATTTACTAGCTTCAGATAATTTCTTTTAGTTAAAAGCAGATGAAACTTCAACACAATGACTGGGGGAAACGTTTAGCTAGAAAGAGCCTAAGTGAACTTTATTTTTCTCCTCTTCATTCTTTGTGATAGCTCTTCTAAATAAGTTTCTAAATAAGTTCTTCTAAATAAGTTTAAATGCATTTAAAAGAAGTTTCAGACTTCTTTAAAATGCACTGATGTAAAATTGGTATAGTTAGAAACATACCAATTTTACATTTTAGAAACTACATCGATTTTGAGTCTATAAATTTAAAAATATAATTTCATTATTCAAGTTGTTGTACATAAAATTCCTATGTAAAAGAAAATAATCCACCTTTCTAGATGTGAAATTAAAAGCTTTCTTTCAGTGAGACAAAACTATTCTTTCTGGTTAAAGATAAAATAATTTAAAGGAAATGATCTTTTTAAAGAACACTTTGGTGTTTCCAAAAATTCTATTGTTTAATCTATGAAAGAATTCAGTTCTCACATCAGTAGAAATTTTAAAACTCCAACAGAACCATACTATTTCCTCAATAATAGCAAGGGAATTAACTTTAATACTATAAATTCATAAGAAACCTCTATGATAAAAAAGATGCCTCTCAGTCCTATTATTTAATTGATCTTTTTGGAACAGTTCATTTGTACTCCAGAAAAAAAATAATAAAGTAGGTTATTAAGTTCTTTCAAAAGTATGAAAACAATGGTGACTAATACCCAGAAATCTTTTTATGAAAGGCTTTTGTGTTTGAACTGTCTATATTCTAATCTCTAATAGGTGGTTCTAGGCTTACTATTATTATTATTTTAAGCCTAAAACTTCCTTGGTAGAATTGAAATAAATTTGATTTAAAGTCCTTTTATTCACTTAAGATTGCATGAAATGGGTTTTACTTGCATAGTGTGAAATATGTTAAATTTCAAAGCATTGTACTTTACCCTTCATTTCCTGTCTAGTCAATTAGAGAAAGCCACACTGTGTGGTAGAAAAAACACCAATTGAGCAGTCAGGAGACATAGGTTCTAGCTATTTGACCTTGAATTAAACTTCAATTAACTTCTTTATGCCTCAGGATCCATATCTGTTACATAAAGGAGTTTTCAGAAGTTGCAAATCAGCGGTCTTAGCTAGATTCAGCCCACAGATAAGTTTTGCTTGACCCACATAGTATTAAAAAAAGAGTGAAAATGGTTGTATCAATTTACACTCCCATCAGCAGTGCATGAGAGTCACAGTTGCTCTATATTCTTACCTATACATGATACTGTCAACCTTTTTCATTCTAGATATTTTGGCGTATTCGTTGTCGTATTTCATTATGGATTTAATTTGCCTGTCCCTGTTGACTAATAAAGTTAAGTGCATTTTCATATGTTTCCCAGCCTTTTGGATAGCCCATTGTGTGAGATGTGTGAGATGCCTGTTTGATTTTTATTCCTTTGGCCTATTTTTTTTTTTTTAAGTTGAATTGTCTGGGTTTTTTTTCCTTATTGATGTGTTAATGAGTTCTTTAGATATTCTAGATATGAGTCTTTTGTTGGATAAATGAATTCAAAGCATGTTCTCCCACTATGTCTTGCCTTTTCATTCTTTTAAAGGTGACTTTAGATAAACTAAAATTTTCAAGTTTAGTGAAGGTCGATTTTTCAACCTTTTCCTTTATAGTTAGTATTTTTTAATTTTTTTGTTTAAGGAGTATTCCTCTCCTCCAAGGTTATAAAAATATATTCCTTTGTTAGATTCAAGAAGCTTTATCTATGTACCATCTGAATTAATATAGTAGATATTCTTTGTCACATATTCTGTAATTCAATAATTCAATTTCAAGGTATTTGCACAACAGAAATGCATACATTTGTGCACAAATATTATGTCCAAGAATGTTTATGGCAGTTTTATTCATCGTGGCCAAAAAATGGAAACAATTATTTGTCAGCTACAAAATGGACTGTGATATAATTATGAAAAAGAATATTTCACAGGAGAGAGAAGGAACTACTGCTACTTGCATCAACATGGGCATATTTCACAGATATAAAGTAAAAGAAGCTGGGCACCAAAAAAAGTAAACGCTGTGTGTGATTTTACTTAAATAAAATTCCTAACTAGGCGAAACAATTATGATGACTGATAACTGAATAGTAGTTACCTTTTGAATAAGGGAAGGTTAAGACTTGAGAAGGGATGTGAGGAAGATATCTGGATGACCGATAATGTTCTCAATTTCTGGATAGTGTGTGTAAAGTTCCATAAAGATGTTGAAAACTCATCAATGTGTACATACAAAATTGGCCCTATCAATAAAATTATTAAGAAATGTAAATATTTATGGCCTAATATTTTAGGCGTATGTAAAGATAAAATTATCTGCACCCACTGTCCAACCAGATCCAATGAGATGAACCAGATACCTCAGTTGGAAATGCAGAAATCACCTGCCTTCTGTGTTGACCTTGCTGGGAGCTGCAGACCGGAGCTGTCCCTATTCAGCCGTCCTGCCACCT
The DNA here is from genome assembly GCF_048565385.1 of Saimiri boliviensis. NCBI lineage: Eukaryota > Metazoa > Chordata > Mammalia > Primates > Cebidae > Saimiri > Saimiri boliviensis. Next base: position 75,812,151 of record NC_133452.1, read on the forward strand.
GCCATTGCTTATGGAATAGAACTAAGATACCAGTTCAGAGTAATCTCTATTAATCCATGTTCACCTTTCTATAAGATTCTTAACCACTCTCACTTTAATTTTCCTGTACAATTGCAGAAGATTATTCTTGTCAAAGTACCCCACTTTTGATCATGTTTTCTGCCTGCTTAGAAATCTTTAATAATACCCTCCACCTATAAACTGCATATCTTAAACATTTAAAGTGTCTGTAACACTATGCTGGATGTGTGCAGGAAGTAACCAATAGGTATTGAGGACCAATTATGTATCAGGTTAATTAAGTTGGTTACTTTAGTGAATTTGACCCTTATACCTATGAGCTATATAATATGATTCCATATTTTATGTTGAAGACACTGAGTTTTACAGAATCAGAAGTTACTCAGTTTATAGGGAAACAGAACAAGCTAAAAATATAGATCTCTAAGACTCCAAAGACTAATTTTGTTACATCATGTAGCTCCTACAGTCACATATAAGCTCCCAGTCTATTTATCCTGTTTCTCATTTTTTTACTTCAATTTAACTTTGTTAAAAATCTGCCTTCCTCAATCTATCTTACTTTTTTATCTCCCAATTTTTCTTTATTCTAATTGCCCTAAAGATGTGAATTATTTTCTTGTTTATTTTCTATCTACATGTATGTTATTCATTCCTTCAGATCACTTTTAAGTCTATCTTTATTCTAATGCTTTTCTTAACCACCAGAGTTATACTAATCTTTTTCTCTTCTGAAATCTTAACTGTAATTATTGCTGGTTACAAGTAATTTATTATGAACAAATATAATTTAAATTCATTTATTTTTAACATGACGTTTATCTTATTTTCATACTTATGTTGAAAACTGAGTACAGAGAAAATGCTTATACTTATCCCTTCCCTCAAAAATATTCAAAAATAATAAGAAATGAACTATAGTTTAGAAAAAAGTACTGTATCAATTGGAATTTTATAGGCTTATGGAAAAATAAATTTCGTGAGGTCAGTTTTATACAAATACAATTATGCCTTTTACTCAAATAGATAGGTGCATGCTATATAGATGATAAACAGATTAATAATCTGGAGATTTTTCTAATTTTTTTTGAATCTTCCTTATCTTCTACTTGTACCCCCATTCATTCCCATAGGTCTTCCATCCCCATCGCTACACCCACGGAGATTGCTCTAATCAAGATCCACAGTAGATAACACATTGGCTTCATTTTACTTGGATTCTCACTGGTTTTCCCTGCATTTGACCACTCTTCCTCCTGAAACACAACTGTTCATTGTATTTGCATTGCAATATACTCTTGATTCTTTTCTCACTTCATTGACTACTCTATCACAGTCTTATTTGCATACTCTTCTTCTCCTATCTTAACTCCTAATGGTGGAAGTCATTCACTTATTTATCCATTCATCCACTGAAGAATGTCTTGGTTGATATCATGTTTTAGCAATTATGAATTAGGCTGCTATGAACACTGGTGTGTAAGTTTTTATGTGGGCATACATTTTCAACTCCTTTGAGTAGACATTTTTGTGGAACATTGATGGAGGGGATAATAAATAATAAAATACAATAGGTTAGACATTGATAGGCACTGTGGAGAAAAACAATACAGGGAAAGGAAAATTCTAAGGGCTGGGGCTGCAATTCTCCAGTTTACAGGACTGGCTCCATAGTTTGTGAGGTTTCGTGTAAAATACATATTAACTTTACAAGTTGCACACCCAGAAAGACAGTCCTGGGTGGCTGCAGGAATCCATGAAATAATATGTGAACAAAGACTTGAAGGAAGCAGGGAATGGAGGGATGCACATCTACAAGAAAAGAATGTTCCTGACTTAAGGGACAGCAAGAATAAAGACCCTCAGGCAGGAGCAAATCTTGTGGATTCAAGCAACAGTGAGGCTCACAGCATGGCTGACTCCAGCAGAGGGAATAAAAGGGCTTCAGTTCAAGATCAAATGGTGGGTCAGGTCAGGCAGGGTCTCAGAAGCCAGTGTAAAGATCTCAGTTGGTAATTTAAGGATAGTTGAGAGCACATCTGACTTAACTTTCCACAAGAACATCTTGGTTTTATGTTAAAGAATAGATCTTAAGAGGAAAGAGTGGCAATATGTGGGGTCAAGCCCTAACTGACATCTTCATTTGAATTTCTCATAGACATTACAAATGTAACATGTCCAATAAATACTTCTCAATATTTTCTCCCAGTTTTTTTCTCCTCAATTTTTCCCTTAACAGAAAATGGCATTAGCATTCATTTAGTTGTCTAAGCCAGAAAGCTTGATTCTCGTTCTCCCTTGATCCTCCCCCATCTCATTAGTCAGCAGCTCCTAACATTTATGTCCCGAATAGTAATTTTCAGTCCATCCACCCCATCCATCTTCACTGACATTTCACTTACCTAAGTCACAGATTTCCCCTCCCTGGGCTTTCAATAACCTCCTAGCTGTTTCCCTCCACTTTCACTCATGTTGTATACCGCAGCATAAGGATTCATTTGAAGGTACAAATAAAATTATATTTTTTTCTCTCTTTAAAAGCCTTCCATTCAAAACTTTCTCATTGTATTTTGAACACAATCACAACTACTTGCCATGTTCCACAAGGCACCGGATAATCTCATCCTGTTCTCGTCCTTTTCCTGGTCTCACGTTCAGTCTCATGCCCGTCCCCTCATTAGCTCGTTGTCTGCTGTCCACAGTGTTCTTCTGACAACTGAAGCACTAATATTAGCTCTATCATAATAGTGGAAATATACAGCATGTAAAAAATAAGAGGAAATATTATTTACAAATATTTGACCACATAGTTAATAATTTAAAATAATAATAATAATAATAAGATATCTCTCTTGTTCACCATTGTATTACCAGTTGTATAAAAGTGAGTACCACATTGTGGGTACACTACCGATATGTAGTGAGTGAGCAACTACATTAAAGGCAAGTGCCTGTTAATTCAAACACTTATTTCTGAGGCAATAAATGTTCTGTTAAGTGAAAGTAATAAATGCAATTTATATCAAAGACATTAACTAGTGCATGCTGTATTTTCCAAACACACCATACTAAAGAAAAAGATACCTTCTTCTTAGTTCATGAAGTTCTGATAATCTACCTAAATTATATAAAATATCTGCCATAGGTATAGTTTTCATTTTAGTGACTCTGATCATAAGAATAATTCAAATGACAGTAGATTAATTTACAAATAAAATATTTTATAATATTTTTTCAGTTCAGTGATTGTAGGACACAACAGCAACACTTCTGAGGTGAAATATAACTGTGGATATAGCAGTAAAGTTTGAGGAAGAACTAGAGAAAATATTATCACAAACATTTGTGCATTGGTCATGTATTTAGCAATACAGTATTGTATTTAAGGAAATAGTTTTTGTTTCACAAATTCTCTTTCTTTCCATTTGGGTTTTTAGGTACAATGAAATATTGAAGGGAGAAGTTTTGAAGTGAAACTGAAATAACTTTAACCTCAGTTTTTTCTCACAAAAGGAAAAATAAAACTGCCTTCTGATTTTCAATCTTTACCTCCATCTCTATAAACATACACATTAGGGCAACAAGTCAATGTAAAATTAAAGCCATACATCTAATTGTTTCTCATCATATCCATTATCACCTTATCAGAGGTTTACTATAGGTTGTGGCCTTTCCAGCCATTACTTCCTAGATACATCAGAAATTCATAGCCAAGCTGGGGCAACGAAGCACAAATGAATTTACTTGTAGGAATGGACTAAAAAACCGTCAGTTAAGTTTTATCTTGTGATGTTCAGGAAACTTTCACCAAACACACAATATTTAAAGAATTTGAGAATGTCAATAACTAAAGGCACAGCTATTACCATATAGAATTCACAATCTAATGGGGAATGTGATAAACGAACATAGAGTGGTAATAATCTTTAGTAAGTAGGATATACGATGCAGTAGAATCTAAGCCGTCCAGTGTGGGGAAGGTGTCTTAGAATCAAGAAAGTCTTCAGAATTAGGTAATGATAGTGAAAAAAAGTACAAAGAAAAAGATGCAGAGAAGGAGTAATGTATTTCAAACAGGAAAAACCAACTTGGGGTAAGAGAAGATGGCACATTTGGGAAATAATATTTCCACTGACAGGCAAGAACATCACGATATAGTAAAGCAGAAAACAGGTTCCAAAAGATAAATTCTCAAGATCAAGTAAGCACTTTTTGATCTGAGGATTCTCCTCTGATGGAGACCAAAGGCATTTTCTTAAGGGCATTTCTGTTTTGGCTTTCTTAGAATGAGTGTTCCCTGAGAAATAGCCTTGTCTCCAGCTACCCACTTTGAGAAGGGGTAAAATTTAAGAAACACTAGTGTTTCTGGCATTTTTTTGTTCCCTTATAATTCTACTGATAGTTTAAATATTTCTTCCCACAATGTCTCTGTTCAAACACTAACAAGTCAGAACACATGCTAAAAAGGAAATTTTACTGTTGCAAAGTCTGTAATAATAAGATTACATATTTCAACACCTAAGTCTGACACTTTTATTAGAGACTCACATGAGGAAAAAATGAAACTTGAACTTCTTCTCCTTTTAGGATTCTCATGCTTTTTTGGAAAGTATGCTGCACATTCACTGAAAATTATACTTTGATCTTCAGTGAGTACAGATATTCTGTACCTCACTTATGCTTAAGACAATGCAATGTGTTTGTTTTGTCACTACTACTAATCCTGCTTTGATTTCTTTGAACTGTTGGCAACAGGTAATTCAGCTTAAGTCTTTTCTAGACAGGTTTTGTTCTTTTTTGGATGATAAAATTTCTCTGGTGTTAACACCTAAAAAGACTGTCTACTTTCGCTCTCCTCTTCTAATTATCGGATATGCCGTTAGACTGTATCCAATAAAGCATTTTAGCATTTTTATTGAGGAAGGACATATTAATTTAAGCAACTTCTGACCCTTCCTAAAAAGAGAAGTTTAAAAAGACAATCCCCAAACTCCCAGTATTAAAAAAATAATGCTTTAGGAAATAGTTTCTGTGTACTATCATTCACATCTTTTTCTTCATTTTATATTTGCTATAGACATACTAGGAATTTCTGGTATAAAATATCAGAAAACGAATTCTGTTCTGTGTTAAAATAGCAGTGACAACTTGGCAAAAATATACAATGGTTAGCATAGATAAATATGTTTTTAGATTTCAATAAGCCAGTTCTTTTTAATAAAATAAAATTTTAATGAATTTCAAACTTAAATGTCATTTATTCCTAAGATTTTCCAGGCAATATATATTTGTGCAAACACCTGGCAAAATTCTAGATATAACATCTGGTAGGTGTGGATGAAATTCATTAGACTAAATCGTCTAAGCATAGATGTTTGCCAAAGCTTTGATATGACAAGCACTTACTCCCGATGGCAGCCATTTATTCTTTGCCAGTTCATAAGTGCTTCCTTCTAGCAGAGGATTGCATTTCCGCTGGCATTTGAAACACTGGCTACCACATCAGTATATAGTAGAATACATGTGCAGAGAGATTATCATCAATCCAAAACAACCGAATGGGAGTTGCAGTTTGTAGAAGACTGTTGAGCTAAAAGTCAGCAGGGTACTCATGGTTTTAGTGAGAAAGTTTTAGCAAGGGAAGGAAGTATGTGCACATTTCTGAGGAGCCACTTCTTGAGTGTTTGATTATGGACAAAAATAGGATTCCTAAAAAGTCTTTTTAAGGGGAAAGATAGGAGTCAGACTACTCTGATAAAGAAAAATTTCCGCTCTCTACTTTGGGGTCTCCTAATAAGTAACTGGAAAATGTTTTGCATTTTTCTTCAAGTGGACATGTAAGGAAATGGTTATCATGGAAGCTATTTGCAGATACGACTTAGGTGCCAGGAAGAAGAGTTGACAAGGAAATGACTTCTTTAAAGTGATCCTAAACAATGAGTACAACATACCCATTATTAAGCTGCCTTTCTTTCTCTACTATGAAAGTAATGGATGATGATATAATTCTTTATTTGTAAGAATAATGTAATGAAATCTGTAGCAGATGGTAACTAAGAAAGTATACATATACATACATACATATGTATATATAAACACACACATACACACACACCTAGATTATAATGTCAAATCATTTTAAAAAATCTTCTATCACTAGCCAAATAATAACAGTAATTAAACTTCAGGATGTATGCCATCAATAACCAAGTTTGAGTCAGTCATTTATTTCCAAGTTTACTCTGAGAGTATAAAAACAGTTTGTCTCAATTCTTGTAAAAATTTCATCTTTTGTGTACATTCACCAAATAAATCTAGAAAAAAGTTCCTTTTGGCTCTATGTGGTTTATTCAGTTACTTTAAAATGTCATTATAAAAAAATTATAATATTTTTAAATATATGCATGTTTCATTTTGATCCAAAGTCTTCAGTTATGTTAAAGGTAAAGAGTAAGGGTATTTCGTGTGTGGGATAATGTTGGATTTTGAGTTGAAATAATGCCTGCTGTTGTCATTAGATATGAAATAGCTAAATAAAATTTGGCTTGACACGGCATGAAGCACAATGTATTAAAAATTATCTTGGAATCACTAGGGAGATTTTGTTTATATCCAATGCCAGCCATGTCAGTAAAACAACTGTCAATTTAGTGAAAATGTGATTCAAATTTGATGTTTGTCCCAAATCATCTAACAGATTTAATTCAACCAAGTAGAATTTAATTACATATCAATAATGTGCAGATTAATTTTCTCACAAATTAATACAAGCATATAAATTTGCTACAATGGTGAAAATCAGAAAGGTCTTAGAAATTCATATCTAAACTCTAATACTGGAAGAAATAATTTATCAAGTCTTATTCCCACACTGGCTGGGTTAGTCAGCTTTACCGAGAAATAGCTGTTTCATGTACCCAACTCTTAAGGATCTGTGGACATTGCAGAGAGCCATTCAAGGGTTTTTGAGCCACAAAGGTGATGTGGTTACTACATTAATTACAAAGTCAAAGAAGCACTTTCACAAAGGTCAGACTTTTGTTTAGTGTATAATTGTATTTCATGTATAATAGATGCTGGTCATTCTTCATCATGAACCCAGAGCAATTTTGAATTTCTATCTCCATTTCAAGTGAGTATCATATTCTGGAATATATACTACCGAAAAAAATAGTTTTCCTTTAAAGGTTGCAATACTAGACACTAGAGTATCTAAAAAATATCTCAGAGAAATGTAATTTGGATATGGCAGAGTGAGAAATCTATTATCAGTATTTGATTATCCTATTTTTTTAATACTGAGAATTCATATGTGAGGTATCCCCCCAAAGAGAAAGTAACCCACATCATTTATGTACAGTTTTTCAATACTTTATTGACCACAAGTAGCTTTTAATTTCTGTCTTCAGTATCTCAAATTCCCTGCACTACAAAATTAAAACTAATTGTCAAATAGTGGGAAATTTGAAATATTTCTGAGTTCAAGAGGTCTCCCTCTAAACCTTCATCAGTTGGAAGGTACATCTTACCAGAGGCTGCTCTTTCATTTGATAAATACCTATGCCATGGGGTTGTGGCTTCTTTGACACTTGCTATTTATGTTGAATATAATTAATGTTCTGTTATATAATAGGCCTATTATATAACAACTCTATCACCTTTCAGCATATAAATTTACATCCAATACTTCCAAGAAGAATAAAGATATGTGATTTGAACTGTATCAATTTATTACCTCCACAGCTATCATTCTTCATCTATTGTCTCCCTCTCTTCTCTTCCAGTCTCAGATGAAGAAATCAAGAAATCTTTAATTTCCCTTTCAAAGTTCAGATCTTCATTTTGACTTCATTTCCCATCACTCTTCTTCCATTTTGTGAGGTATCCATATCTTCCCAGTTTTTGGCATCTCATTCTGTGTTTGTCACTTTTCCCAACATTATAAATAATCTGATTTTTTTTACTTTAAATGATAACGACAAGCAAAGTAAGAACCATCAACATTAAAAAGAACAACTACAATGACAAAATTTTAACCCTTATCCTGACCCTTTTTCTGACCTTCCACTCAAAGTCTAATCTTTCTATCTCCATTTTTCTCATCTTGTTAATTTTGAACCTATTAAAATTTGGCTTGTATCTCTTTGATTTTACTGAGACTTTGTTGCATTTAACTTAGAGAACCTTTATATTTTGCATGTTTTTTCTTGAGGATACTAATCCAATTCCATAACTTCAAATATCCCCTCTATGAAGATAATTACAAAATCTTTATCTTCAAAGCCAAACCTATACTGCTGACCATTTGCGACTATCTCCAACTGGATGCTCTAAGAGTGCTGAAAATTAATACATTTACAAGACTGAACGCATCTTCTTTTGTCCCAAACTTGCTTTTCTACCTGAAATGTCTACATTGGTCTACAGCCTCATTTTTTACTCAGTATACAGTTAAAAAACTGAGGCTCAGACTAGATAAATACATCCTATGTCAAATTAACCTTCAAATAAGATAAGTACATCCTACATCAAATTAACCTTCAAATCTTGAAAATATGACATCCTGATCACATCTCAGACAACATTTTTCCCATCAGCCTTATATATTGATGCCCAGGTTGTCTTTCTAAAATGTTTACATTTCTTTAGGCTACTCTCTCCTTGCAACCATTCAGTAACTCCTCTACCTACTAGAAAAAGCACACAAAGGATACTATTTATGATGCTCTCTACTCTTATGTACCATGGTACATTATTTTCTTTTCATTTATGGTTCCTGCACTCAACACACACATCCATTTTTTTAAAAATACAGAGTATAGGTTAATTTAATACTTACTTTAAAACCCATCAATATTACAAGGTGTAATAAAATGGAACTCCTGAGTGCAATAGACCCAAATTTTAGCATGATATTGCATCTTAATAGTTGATAAATCTGGTTAAATTTTCTGAGAGTGCCAGAATCTGTTTTTTCTCTGCAAAATAAGGATATTAGTGCTTCTATTATATAGTTGTTTTGAGGAGTAAATGGGATAACGTATGTACAGTATTTATCAGGATAGTTGGTGTCATTTAAGAAATGCTATTTCTCTCTTGACTACCTTTCTTAATACAGGCATACCTGTTTTATTGTGCTTTACAGATACAGCATGTTTGACAAATTGAAGTTTGTGCAACTCTGCATAGAGCAAGTGATTCAGCGCCATTTTTTCCAACAGCATGTGTCCTCACTTTGTATCTCTATACCATATTTTAGTAATTCTTATAATATTTCAAACCTTTTACTACTATTATATCTTCTATGGTGATCTGTGATCACTAATATTTGACTTTACTATTGTAATTCTTTTGTCACAAACTGCACCCAGGTCAGATGCTGAACTTAATCAATAAATGTTTGTGTTCTGACTGCTACACTGACTAACCGTTACCCGTGTTTCTTTCCCTCTACTCAAGCTTCCTTATTCCTTGAGACATAACAATATTAAAATTAAGCCAAGTAATACCCTAAATGACCTCTAAGTGTTTAAGTGAAAGGAAGAATCCCATATATATCCCTTTATTCAAAAGCCAGAAATAAATAAGCTCAGTGAGGAAGACATGTTCAACACTGAAATAGGAGGTGGAAAGCTAGGCTAGGCCTCTTATGTCAAACAGTTAGCCAAGTTGCGAATGCCCCGCCCCCCGCCAAAAAAAAAAAAAAAAAGATTTTGAAGGAAATTAAAAGTGCGAGTTTGGTGAACACATGAATGATAAAAAAGCAAAACAGCCTTATTGCTGATATAGAGAAAGTTTTAGTAGTCTGGATAGATCAAGCCAATTTCAACATTCCCTTATGCCAAAGCCTAATCCAGAGCAAGGCTCTAATTTTCTTCAATTCTTTGAAGGCAGAGAGAAGTGAGAAAGCTGTAGAAGAAACGAATGAAGCTAACAGAGGTTGGTTCACGAGGTTTAAGGAAAGAAGCCACTTTCATAACATAAAAGTGCAATGTGAAACACCAGGTGCTGATGCAGATGCTGCACCAAGTTATCCAGAAAATCTAGTTGATAACACTGATGAAAACAAAAGAGTCTTCTACTGAAAGAAGATGACATCTAGGACTTTTATAGTTAGAGAGAAGTCAATGCCTAGCTTCAAAAGACAGGATGACTCTCTTATGAGATGTTAAGGCAGTTGGTGGCTTGAAGTGGAAAACAATGCTCATTTATCATTCCAAAATGGTAAATTTTAGAGGCCTTAGGAATTATGCTAAATCTACTCTGCTTGTGCTCTATATATGCAAAAACAAAGCCTGTATAACAGCACATCTGCTTACAGCATAATTTACCGAATATTTTAAGCCAACCGTTGAGAACTACTGCTCAGAAAAAAAAGATAAATTAGTTCTTAAATATTACTGCTTATTTTTAATGAGCTCACCCAAGAGATCTGATGGCAATATACAAGGAGATTAATGTTGTCTGTCATGCCTACTAAAACAAGATCCATTCTGCAGTCCATGGATCAAGCAGTAATTTCACCTTTCAAGTCTTATTATTTAAGAAATACATTCCCCCAAGCTCTAGATTGCATTGATAGTGATTCTTCTGATGGATCTTGGTGATGTAAATAAAACCTTCTGGAAAGGATTCACCATTCTAGATCCCATTAAAAACATTTTTGATTGGTGGGAGGAGATCAAAATGTCAGTATTAGCAGGAATTTGAAGAGAGTTTATTTCTACTCTCATTATTGACTTTGATGGGTTCATCATGCTAGTGGAGGAAGTAACTGCAAATATAATGGAAATAGCAAGTAAACTAGAATTAAAAGTAGAGCCCAAAGGTGTGACTGAATTGCTACAAACTCATGATAAAACTGAAATGGAGGAGAAGTTGTTATATATGGCTGAACAAAGGAAGTGGTTTCTTGAGATAAATCTACTTCTAGTGAGTATAGTGTGGACATTGCTGAAATAAAGACAAAAGATTTAGAATATCACTTACATAAACTTAGTTGATAAAGCAGTGGCAGGAATTGAGAGAATTGACTTCGATTTTGAAGGAAGTTCTACTGAGGGTGAAATGCTATCCAAACAGTATCACTTACTACAGAGAAATCTCTCATTAGGGGAACAGTCCATCGATATATCAAAGTTCATTGTCTTATTTTAAGAAATAGCCACAGCCTGGAGAAGATGTGGAGAAATAGGAACACTCTTACACAGTTGGAGGGAGTGTAAATTAGTTCAACCATTGTGGAAGACAGTGTGGCGATTTCTCAAGGATCTAGAAATAGAAATTCCATTTGACCCAGCAATCCCATTACTGGGTATATACCCAAAGAACTATAAATTGTTCTACTATAAAGACACATGCACACGTATGTTCATTGTAGCCCTGTGTACAATAGCAAAGACCTGGAACCAACCCAAATGCCCATCAATGATAGACTGGACAAAGAAAATGCGGCTCATATACACCATGGAATACTACACAGCCATAAAAAGTGATGAATTCATGTCCTTTGTAGGGACTTGGATGAATCTGGAAACCATCATTCTCAGCAAACTGACAAAGAACAGAAAACCAAAGACCACATGTTCTCACTCACAGGCAGGTGCTGAACAATGAGAACATGTGGACTCTGGGAGAGAAGCATCACACACTGGGGGCAGGTTGGGGGTGCGGCTAGAGAAGGGACAGTGGAGGGTGGGGAGGGATAACATGGGGAGAAATGCCGGATATAGTCAAAGGGGGAATAGAGGCAGCAGACCACCTGGTTATGTACGCACCTATGCAACAACCCTGCATGACCTGCACACGTACCCCAGAACCTAAAGTAAAATAAAATAAAATAAAATAAAGAAATTGCCACAGCCACTGCAACCTTTAGCAATACCATGCTAATCTGCTAGCAGCCATCAACACTGAGGCAAGATTTTCCACTGGCAAAAATATTACAACTTGGTGGAGGCGCAGATGTTTGTTGGCATTTTTAGCAATGTTTTTAAACTAAGGTATGTACACTGCTTTTAAAGACATAATATTATTGCACACTTTAAATAAACTATGGTATACTGTAAATAAAATTTTTATATGCACTGGGAAACCAACATATTAGTATCACTTGCATTACTGTGATAGTAACTTTATTGAGGTGGTTAGGAACTGAACCAGCAAAATCTCCAGGGTGTGCTGGTAGTGATCATTCTCTAAAGGTTAAGATTATGGACTGTTAGAAGAGGTTCAACTCTCAGTCCTTCCTGTGTGATCTCAGCCAAGTGACTTAAATATTCTGCACTTCAGTTTCTTCAACCGCAAAGCGGGATGGTAAACGTACTTCAGAGGACTATTTTGAGAATCGAATGACTTAATAAAGGTAAAACCCATAGATCTGTGCTTAACAAATAAAAAGCAGTATATAAATTTGGCTATGTTCTTATAAGAGTATGATACTTTGTTTTTCTTTCAATTACAGTTACTTATGCAAATATTTATTTTCACAATTACTAGCATGTATTGGTATAACCTAATGTAAATTAATGCAACATGAGTTAGTTTGATGAGTAAATGCAAAGCATTCTAAGAATATACAAAATATTAATTGGTAATAATTTGAATTTTTTTCTTTCTGTGTTGTTTTTTTTTTCTTTTATTCTTCTTTGTTTCGTTATTAAGACAACAAAATAAAATTGAACCAATAGGGAAAAAGTTAGCCAGAGAAATGGTGGTAAGAAGCAAGATCTTGCTCTCAAAAGAAAAATTACTCTCTCATGTAATTAATTGAGGGAGTTCAGGGGCCTAGCCAAAGTCGAAAAACAGGATAAAGCTGTCAGGGACACTCTCAAAGTCAAATTAGTCTGGAAAGGAAAGGAAGGGTGAAAAATCTCCTCAGCAAAGTCAATAGGAATAAGGTTCAAGATGAATAAATCTAAAAATTATAAATTACGTGAGTGGGGTGTGTGTGTGTGTGTGTGTGTGTGTGTGTGTGTGTGTGTGTGTAGACTAATGTAACTAAGCTGTCATCATTTACTTTGGAGTTTTCTTTATAGTTACAAATTTTCAGATACTGGTATATACCATCTGAAAATTTGTACTGAAGATTCTGCATTGTAATACTTGGAACCAAGTTAAAGTATGTAAAGTTATTCTCACTGATTAGTTACACAGAGACATAAAGGAATCTTCAAAGTTATAAATGAATATATTCCAAATGATGAAATATCCCATACATATCCACTTCCCAATATGAATTTCTGACTCCTGCTCCCGCCCTATTTGTGGCAGACGTGGCTGTAAAGGAAGACTGAGAAGGTCTACATGGCCTGTGGCAGACTAACTACTAGGACTGCTGGTGTGCACAGAAAGGAACCGTGGAGCAGTGTGCCTTCTCCTGGTTGAAGAGAACTGCTTTCTCTTACTTGCACTCACAGAGAAAAAATGGTCTTAAAAACCCTCACATATAGCTTATAATCCAAGTTAATATTACTTTAAATTATCTTTCGTGTTATTAAATGTATTACAAGTTCCTAATTGCTAAAATATAGAAATGCCCACACACTGAATGAAAGGCTGCTGTAAAACGTTGAATAGAGAAAAGTCCTACTGAGATAAGTTGAGCACAGAATGTACTAGATCAGTTTCTGGAAGGCACCCCATTGATAGAGTTTAAAGGAGTCACAGAGCACAGATCAAGATTTAGTAAGAAATGCACTGAAAATTTCGCCATCAGATGAAATCTAGCTACAGCACACACTTACCTTCTCAATCTGCAGGCAGGATTTTAGATTAAAAATGAATTGTAAAACAAACTGTTCAAAAAGTAACTTTTTAACACTGTGGTTGATTAAAAAGAATAAGGTTTAGAAAAATTGTCAGCTAAAATCTAAACTGATTTTTCTTTTGGAGTTTTTTCTTTAATTAATCATCAGGAAATTAAATAACGAAGTTGGCTCAAGAACAGAATATGTTGGTGGAGGTTCTAGTATATTCAGTACTAGAATTATTCTGCTAGTAATTGCTAAAAACAAAAAGGAAATATTCAGGCTGAGACTTTTCAGGTACAGACTTCCAAGCTGAAGCTGGATCTCAGTCCAGATTTTTCATACCAAGTTGCCTAGGACTGGGGAGCTCATAACATAAATCCAGCTTTTGTGCCACTATGAAGGAGGAATACAGTTACTGAGAAAGCAGTATGTTGTGTAAGCCAAGTTTCTCACTGGACCTAGTGAAAACATGACACATAAAGACTTAACTGTAGAATCTGTTCAATTTTCAAACAACAAGTATGTTTCATCACTTATTATGTACAAGGCAAGTGATACAATAACAAACAAGCAGATTTCCAGCTATCAAGGCTTTTGACTCTTACACAATTTGTGATCATAGAAAAAAAAAAAGCCAAGAACATAAAAAAGGCATAATTTTGGGATGCAACCCTTGTATTGCAGAACACAAACATTGCCCACTGAATGAATGTTCATGGTTTGGCCATTGGCCCTGGCAATCTAAACAACTCTGGGAAGTAAGAAATCAGAGAATGAAAGCATATAGCTAATCAGGACACATGTAAAGAAGTGGGATATCATTTGAAGATTGGTTTGTTTTGTGGAACTAGCAGAAGTAAAGAGAAATCATCTGCTTCTTGTTTTGTACTTCTGAGTGTAAATAGGATGTTGAAGAGCACAACAAAGACGGACCACAACAAACTGTGCCTCCTGGTGTTTATGTCTTTTTATTGTCTCCTCTCCCTGGTCTAAACTGGGTCTGTGACAAGTGTTAACTAATTGAAAATGGAGACAGTAACACTTTCCATTCTGGGCTATGCCCTAAGAAGGCCTGACAGCTTTTACTTTTACATTTTGGGAGCCTTGAATTACCGTATAAGGAGTCTGGCTATCCTGCCAAAAGACCACTTGAAAGGAGTCCCTGAGTCTATATTGAGAGAAAGATTGGCCTAGCTATCCCAAGCATTCCAGACAAAAGTCCGCATGACTTCATCCCCAGCTAACATCTGCATGCCACCTCATAAAGTCCCAAGTGAGAACAGAAGAACTCAGTAGAACTCAGTAAACCCACAGAAGAATCCAACGAACTCAGTAAACCCACAGAACTGTGAGACATAATATTGTTTCAAAACATGGAGTTTTAGGTTTGTGTTTTTTTCAGTGATATGTAACAGAATAATAACATCCAGCTATAAGAAAATGTCCAAATCATAACAAGCTGATTAAAAATAATCTTCATTTATGTATTCTATTTCTACTGAGCCACTTTCGAAGGGGATTACAAATAGTTTACTAAAAATATGCATATAAGCAATAAATAAATGCATCATTGACAAAAGACAAAATTTATTTAGAGGTATGTGTTATTTTTATTGTTATTTGCAGTTTTTTGCAGCTGAACCATATATTTCAATGATAATTTATGAGTAAATTCAAATAAGACATAAGTAAATGAAGAGATATTTCATGTCTATGGATAGGAAGTTCAAAATTGTTAAGATGTCAGTACTTCCCACATTGATCTATAGATAAAATGCATTGCCAATCAAAATCCCAGAAAATTGTTTTGTGAATATCTATAAACTGATTTTGAAGTTCATATGGAGAGGCAAAAGACCTATAATAACCAGCACATTATTGGAAGAGAACAAAGTTGGAAGGCTGACAATACCCAACTTGGGAAAATTTACTATATAAAGCTGAAATAATCAAGACAGTGTGGTATTGGTGATCAATGGAACAGAATAAAAAGTCCAAAACAGGTCCACACATATGTGGTCAACTGATCTTTGACACAGCAGCAAAAGCAATATAATGATATAAAATTCCTAGAAAATAATATAGAAAAAGGCCTTGATGACCTTGAGTATAGTGATGACTTTTTAGATACAATGCCAAAGGTACAATTCATGAAAGAAATAATTGATAAACTGAACCTCATTAAATTAAAAATTTTTGCTCTGTAAAATACAATCTCAAAAGAATAGAAGACAATCTGCAGATGAGGAGAAAATATTTGCAAAAGACACATCTGATAAAGGACTATTATCTAAAATATACAAAGAACTCTTTAACTGTACCAAGAAGAAAACAATCTAATTAAAATATTAAGACTTAACAGACACCTCACCAAGGAAAATATGCAGATGACAAATACACATATGAAAACATGCTTCACATCAAATGCCATTAGGATTTTGCAGTGGGAAGGGTTGGCAGTTTCAGTGAATTGAACAAACAAGTAAATATTTTGAGGACAATAGGAGTCAGGTTTCTTACTCTCAGAGATGGGAGATATAAATATGGAAATATGGAAAGCTAGAATAAATTCTCTGGTGTTGAGTTAGAATTGAAAGTATTGGCATGTATTCATGGTAAAGAAAAAGAAAGAAGGAAGGAAAGAAAAGGAAGAAAGGAAAGAAGGAAGGAAGGAAGGAAAGGATTAGATATATAGATAGATAAGGTAGAAATAATAAATATATCTATTGCACACACACATGTACACACCCTCTCAGAGGCACAAATAGAAAATTTGGGGAAAACCTTTTTCCAAGTTTTCTTGGAAAATGGCTGATTCCAGGCTGGCTCAGAAAAAGTGTAAGATGGGTCTCGAACATCCTATGCCATAATGTAAAGATATATTCAAGAAATGAAGAAGACATGTCAAAAGGCCTTTGGGGCTGCTTAAAGGGAATCCACTTGCCAAAGGTGGGACACTTTGAGCCTCAAAATAGTGATAATAATGGATTATAACTCATTAAAGAAAATAAAGATTCATGACTTCATGCTAATATAAGTGAATGAAAAAAATGAGGAGAAAAGAAAAGAAAAAACCTCTTCCTTAGAGTAGAGTGCCAACTAATAAATTTTTAAAAAATGATAGTTGGAGAAATCACCATTTAACTTTCAGTAATTAAGTGATTAAGTATTACTCTCAGATAGGCATATGAGGATCAGCTAGTGATGAAACATCAAACATGCTCAAATTGAGAGACACTTACAAAATAACTGCTCTATGCTCATCAGATATATCAAGGTTGAGAAAGTCAAAGAAAATTTGTGGAACTGCTCTATATTAAAAGAGACTAAAAGGCTGAATAAGTAAATCTAATAAATAATATTGAATCAGATAGGATTTTTAAAATAAAATACATTATTGGGAAAATTGGAAAATTTGAATAACATCTCTAGATTAGATGATACTATTGTGCCAATGTTAACTTTCTGATTTTGAAAGTTAAAATTTCTATAGCTTTATAGTTAGGAGAATTTCTTTGTTCTTAAGAAATATACTTTGAAATACTTAGGATTCAAGGGGCATCATGTGAGCTATCAAACCTCAAATATTATGAAGAATGTTAATGTCACTAAGCCTATCCTGAAAGAGCAAGTTGCTAAAAATTGAGATGTTATTAAAAAGATTTAAATTGGAATTAATGTTCTCTTGTAAATTAAAAAATGAGCAAACAGAAGATACTTTCAAGGAGGTTCTGGAAAATATCAATGTCTTTCTTTGTAATATCACTGAAATTGAAAACTAATTTATGAAAAATATATAAATTTTTAAAAGTTACACAAATGTTCAATTCTTATGAACCATGAGATGAATATAGGTTATATATTCACCTTTTTCAATAGGGCCAATAGCATCTATTTGACGCTTACATTAATATTTTTTCTCTGCTTCTTCAGGCAATGCCTTCCTATTACGTTAACTGATTTTTCCTCATTAAGAATAAATTCAAATTTTAAGAAACTGTGTTCACAGAGTAAAATCTTAGCGCATAACAAATAATTTGCCCTTAAGTGGCAAATGAAAGGTAGGAGATGGCTGTCACCACACATCACAGTGGAAAAGTAATATTTTTTCCTGACCAATTAGCAAAATTTTATAAAATTAACCATGTAAATTTGTCTTTATTCATTTATTTAACAAATATTTATTGATGTGTTGTAAAATTAACCATGTAAGTTTATGTATTTAATCATTTATTTAACAAATATTTATTGATTTGTTGTAAATTGAAACATGTTTTTGAACAAAGGAGAAACACAACTCTCAGAAACTCACAAGACTTTTATGAAAAAAGAGCTTTTGCCGGGTGAACCAAGGAGGTCTGTGGACCTGCTCCACGCTAAAGATGACCAAAACGACTATACAATTAAATCCAATGCATCGAATGCAACCTGTTTCATTGATGAGTGCTGTGAAGAATCACTGTTACTACCACTATATTTTTAACATATTGGACGTTCACATGAAAAAATATGTTAAATCCCCTTAAGCAGGGAAGTATATCAGAATCTTTATCCTGAAATTCTTAGTATATGAAAATATACTACCCATGAGACTTTAATTAATTAATTCAGAATATTGTTGAAACAAGAAAGAAATAGTAAAGAACAGTTTTGAAAGTAGAAGATAGAAATTCATATATGCCGTGTAGCAATAATTGCCTTGGATGTCAGCATTGCCTACACTTTGAAGTAAATCACCTAGATTACAGAAGTGAGAATAGAATCTTGTCCTGGGACCTAAGCCAGAAGAGTCAACTAACATATAGAAAAGCAAAAGCCATTTGCTTATCTTGCTAATGCTAAGATTATGATTTCTGATCAATTGCATCACATAAAATGAATCTAAAATAAATCATGTAGGTCAGAGGCTAAGCTGCTGTTATAAAGAGACTCTAAAAATGCAGGGTCTTCGCTATGTTTAAAGTTTATTTCTCTCACACAAATTTAGAGAAAATTGGTCCAGAACAATGGGATACTATGTTCCTGATAATCATTCAAAAATCCAGATTTCTTCTGTTTTACCAATTCAACTTTCCCTAAGGTACTGCTTTCTTTTGCGTAGCCAAAACAAGACTGGAACCCTATAAGAAGGGAAAAAGATGAAGTCCTGACATTTCATTGTAACCATCCCTTCCACTTGCATCTCACTGGCCAGAACTTAGTCATATTGCCATGTCTCATTATAAAGATGATTTTTAAACGTAGTTTCAATCTTTGTGGATAAGTCACCAGGGAATACTACTGCCAAAAGTGAAAAGGGCAGAATAGATATTGGAAACAATTAGTAATATCCACCTTGGACATTGTTCCATGAAGTAGAATTTTGACTAGAAGTCTTAGTTCAAAAAACTTAAAGTGGGAGAAAAAGTAAATTCAAAAATTTACTTTCAGATTTCAAAAAGAACTTAAATCCTGGAATCAGAATTAAGAAAAAAAGAAGAATGAAGGTGCCAAGTGAACATTTGTAAAGTTTGAAAAGTCCTTTAACTGCCATAATTATTTTGTGTAATGTCTTACTGAAATTTAGGCATATTAAACTGCTTTTTAAATACTTGTTTAAAGTTACACTTTAATCAAATCTTTTTTTTTTTTTTTTTAACTCTTGGCAAGAGTGAAAAAAGTCAAAGTCAAGCACTCCTACCCGGTCAATCACTTCCATAAAACTTAAAACCCCTGGTATCATTCAAATTTGGTTCATATTAACAAGTATTTTGATATGTGTGATGCTGATCATGTAAATGTAGTTAGCTTTCTGGAAGAAAAAAGGAAAGAAAGGAAACCACACAAATTGTAACTGATTAGATGTTGCTGCAATCATACCGAGCTAGTCTTTTTTAAAGGGGAGGGGAGGGTTGCATATTATGTCTACATGAATATAAATAAGCTTCACTTTAATTAGAGATTATTTTGTCTTTATGAAAGAGAATGATTGAAAACCTAGAGAGGAGGTTTTATGTTTTATGCTGCCAGTCTTCTGTTTGGGTGGGAATTATAATGACATAAGCATCATCTGCTTGGTCTCAGTACACACTGTCCAATTCAACAAAAATTGAACTCTTCTGCACATGATCTCATGGAGGTACCTCAGCTTTTGATTAAAGGAAAAAGATGATGCAAATATCTTTAAGTTTCAGATGAAACTAATTTTGCAGATTCAGATATAAAACCAAATAGGTTTTCTCCCCTTTATATGAAGCAACTATTCATACAGTGTCATGGACCCAGTATTTGTATAAAAACAAAAGCTGACTTTCATGTCATCTCCTGTTCCTCCTAAGATCAGTAGAGAGGGAAAGTACACGATTCTGAACAAACAGAGATGGTTGAAATTAACAATTTTTCTCACTCCAAGAAGGGTAGGATTTACACAGATTGCTAGGAAGGAGTGGTGTGTATTGTCCACAGAAATGGAATCCTTTCTTAACAGACCAAAGAAAAAATTGTATCAGTCATCCTTAATGTGCAGGAATAGCACAAGTGAGATTTTGTCTGGTTGTTCCTCTCTGATCTAGAAAGAATTCACCAAACATGTCTCTGCCTGTCATGGCCCGGTTCTCTTATAAGGCCAGTGGGGTTGAATCTGACTCTATTTTTTTTTAAGATATTTTATTTTAAACTAAAGCAAATAACTAGTTAAGTGAAATCTGAGGGCTAGACTATAACGACCAGGTATTTAGTTTTCAGGGTCCCTAAGCAGAAATATTAAGACCAGTTATTTCTGCCTGTTTCTCAAGCAAATATAGCCCACTAATCCAAAACAAAACAAAACAAAACAAAACAAAACAAAAAAACCCCTGAAATCATAGCTAAATATTTACTCTACACTAGTATTACAAATATATCATTTATATTTAAATACAAGCAATAGTAGTACAAGGAGTTTTCACTAATCAATTTTATATCCGATGCACACAGGTTTTAATTATTAGGGGAGTGATTTGAAAACCAGATACAAAAAGTCTCATTACAAAATGTCATTTGTCTGGAAAGTCCTTCTCCAGAGGAAGTGAGCGTCCCGGAGACCCCTTACTAGAACTAAACTGAAATTAATTTTTTAAAAATTACTCGATGTGTATCCCTATATTAAGACTTCTTATGTTAAATGAGCTACAAATATAAAAACCTTTATTAGGTAAACTTGAAAGAAAAAGCCAAAATGTTTATAAAACTGTGATTACGCTATTGAAAATTTTGAGTTTGTATTTTGATTTCATGTATATCTTAAATTAAAAAACTTACAAAATTGAAAAAGTAGAAAAAATATACACTTGTCTCCTATCCATCTAGACCCTTTGCAACAACAAAATACTACATATTTCCAGAGATATTCTATGCATATCAAGCAAATGCATGCATAGATACAAACATTCTTAAATACAGACACATGAAATATAGCATCAGCACTGCTTAATGCCTTGCTGTTTTTGTCACTTAATAATCTCTCTGTATATTATTCCGTTGTAAGGACCTATCCAAATGTACTTTATCAATAATATTACTGAATGTATATGATACTTTCCAAGTTTTTGCCAGTTTAACACAGTGCTTTAATTGTTTTGAAGCAATATAATTTTACTAATGTGTAATAAGTAATATCAGCATAAATTCCTGAAAGTAAAGTACTGTAATAAAGACTGTAAGGTCTTTTCAAGTATAAGGTCACTTACTTGGGGTTTCATTAGTGACAACTTACCATGGCTATTATAAAAATTTTCACACCCCCTCCAAAATAAATTAGAGTATCTCTTTTTTCACAACCCCGCTGTATTAGTCCTTTTTCATGCTGCTGATAAAGACATACTGAGACTGGGTAATTTATAAAGAAAAAGAGGCTTAATGGACTCACAGTTCCTCATGGCTGGGGAGGCCTCACAATCATGATGGATGAAAGGTGAAAACCACACCTTACATGGTGGCAGACAAGAGAGAACGAGAACCAAGTGGAAGGGGTTTCCCTTATAAAACCATCAGATCTTATGAGACTTACTCACTACCACGAGAACAGTATGGGGGAAACTGCTCCCATGATTCAATTATCTCCCACCAGGTCTCTCCAACAACATGTGAGAATTGTGAGAGCTACAATTCAAGATGGGATTTGGGTGGGGACACAGTCAAACCATATCACCTACCAACACAATTTTGTTGGCAAAACGTGTAGACCTTTGTCAAACAGAGAAGTGAAATTGAGAATATTTTTTTTAATTTTCATGTTCATTTCTTTAAATATAAGCAAAGTTGCATATGTTAAAATATATTATTTTTAATTACTTTTCTCTAAACCATTTCTAGTATTTTCCAGTTTTCTACTGTACTATTATTATTCTTATTGTCTTCTAATATATTAAGAAATTAACCCCTTTGTCTGTAATGTGACTTGAAAATATTTGTACTTCAGTTTTTTGTTTTGATTTTAATCTTGCTTTTAGGAAATCTTTAATGTAGCTATTACTCCTGAATGTAATATAATTAACATTTCAATTCGTTTTTTTCTTTATGGCTTCAGGATATGTGTTGTCTCTAATCATGAGATGTATTTTTAAAACCTTGCCATGACCGCTTCTGCTACTTTTACATTTTCATTTACTTTTATATTTTTATTTCCAATGATTGAGTCAAAATTAATTTTGGTGTAATGTAAGAGGTATGGATGCAACTTTATCATTTTAGATTAGCTATTCAGTTGTTACATTTATCACTTATTAATAAACTATCTTTCTGAAATATCTTTACTATTTTGAGTATGTACAGTGCATAGATATGTTTCTGGATTTAATAATATGTTCCACTGATCATCTGATAGCTACTAGCAATTTAGGCAATTACTACTGTTAAGATTCTGTGATGTAAGGTGGTTGATAAACCAATCCTATATTTATGGGTTAACAAAAATGAATAAATATGATATGATTGCATTTGCCAAAATGAAAATTGTGTTACTATTTGCTTTAGAGACACTAAGTCAAGATTTGTTTTTGTATAATGCGTGAAGTTTGAAGATGATGCTTGCGGTCATTTGGGATCTAATGTTCTTT
Organism: Saimiri boliviensis; assembly: GCF_048565385.1. Lineage (NCBI taxonomy): Eukaryota > Metazoa > Chordata > Mammalia > Primates > Cebidae > Saimiri > Saimiri boliviensis. The sequence continues at coordinate 75,834,997 of NC_133452.1, forward strand.
GCTTCTATATTAATTAATCGAAATATTTGGAGGTTGTGGCTTAGAACTAACCTTAATTTATCCATCAAAGAGAGTGTCTATTGAGCCTCAGTTTTATTGAGACCAGTTTTGGTTCTGTCTCACATCTGGAAGAAGCATCACTTGTCTTTGCTTCTTACTCTTTTATTTCGCAACTCAGGAAAGGAGAAAAAAAAATGAAGAAACAAACTTTGTTGGAAATAGCATTATTCTCCTAGTACTCACAGGGTAGGAAGAAAACTGAAGTAGACATTTGTGCTCTGAATTATCCCTTCTCTGAGCAGGAAAGAAAGAAGTCTCTGGAGGATTATGAATACATAGATAAAGGTGCCTGAAGCACAGTTGAAGAAAAAAAAAAAAAAAAACAAGGCACAAATCTGAGTGCCAGTGACAGTCATTTTGGTAAGGGAGGTTAACCTCTGTGATGTGGAAAACTAGCAGAAAATAACTGCATTTTGACGAAGGAGGTGACAGGAAAAGAGAAAAAACAGAATAATTATTTTACTAGGAGGTAAAACCATTTGTAAGCTGATGCCTAAAGTCCCCTGAAACACCGTGGTAACACACGTCTACTGAGAGTTGGGTGTGTGCTGTGTCTGTAGGAAGACCTGGGGTACAAGGCGGAAGGTGGTTTCCTGTGGCCTCAGTTGTCCAATATGACATCAGTGTCCCATGCTGAAAGTAAGCTTGTCCATAAAGTTCACCACACTGTGCTGGGCATGGTGGCTCATGCCTTAATCCCAGCAATTTAAGATGCCAAGGAGGCATACTAATTGAGTCCAGGAGTTTGAGGCCAGCCTGCGCAATATGGTCAAACCTCGTCTCTATATAGAAAAATTAACCTGGTGTGCTGTTACTTGCCTGTGGTCCCAGCTACTCAGGAGGCTGAGGTGGGAGGATTGCTTGAACCCGGGAGGTCAAGGCTGCAGTGAGCCATGATTGCACCACTGTGCTCCAGCCCGGGCAGTTAAGGGAACTGCTGTTTCAATGTGATGATTGTTTTATACATTTTTAAGACCTGCCAGCCTAAGGATTTTGCAAGTTAAAAATATTTTGGATTTTGCAGACAGTTCATTATTTTTATATATGTGAGTTACACTATCCCAGTGAAAAACAAGAAGTACCATCATATAGTTACAATATCTACTAATGTTCACAGTAAAAATAAATATGTATAGGGCTTGAAATAGATAATCATGGTCACATTCATCCACCTTGAATACTATCAGCATATAGAAAAAAAGGCCTTTATTAAGCCACTCAATGAAGGGATAAGACTTCTCCAAAAGACTATATATTAGAGATTTTTTAGGGTAATTCCTATTGGAAAGTTCCAAAAGTGTGAGTGTGTCTTGTGTGTCTTTCTCTCTCTCTTCTCTTTCTTTCTCTCTCTCTCTGTGACTCTCTCTCTCTCGTATTTCAGGTTCAATAAAAAATAAGTACTTAAAAATAATGGAAAAAAAGGAACAGAGAAAGTCAAAATTAGCAAGTAAATGTGATTGTTTGAGGCTAATGTACTTTTATAAAAGTATTTAATACCAAGACTGAAACAGGTATCCCTAATAAGAACAGTAATTAAGCCAATTCTATCCCAGGACTAGTTTCACCACACTGATAAATTCAGTCTGTTTCCTGTTATTTACTAGCTACTTCCAAAGAATAGATGTCAACTAGTTTGCCCTAGACTCACATTTTTTTTAATTTAAAAGGAATTTGTTTTCATAAAATAAAACCTTGCAAGTGCAAAATTCCACCATCAAATATGTGCTTCAGAATCAACTAACGAAGCTTAGTAAAAAGGTACCAAATTGGAAAACCAATCCTCTCTTACCTGTACTTGGAACATAACTCCAGAGAGCTGGTGTTAAGCTCAAGATTCTCTATTTTATATGCTTTACTGGTAATTCTGACAGGCACATCCAATTAAGAACATATCCATGAGGTTTGCAAAAGAACCATCTATAAAAATGGGGCCCAGATAGAGTGAGTTAGCGCATAGCTGCACAATGTGCCTCTTTTATTCCTTGTTTAAAAATCTGAGTTGTTCCATAATCGTTTTATACTTGTGATAAATGATTATTTCAGAATCCTGAATTCAGCTGAACATTACTAATCTATTTTGGTGTGAATGGCATATATGTCAACATACATTGCAAACTGCAAAGTGATTTATAAATGTTGTGGTTGTTATTCCATTTCAAACAACTGTAGTGTGCAATCTGAGGAGGCAGGACTAATGTCTGAAAATGGTTTATATCAGACTTCCAGTGCCCAGCTCATGTAGAATTAAGATGTTATTTGGAATAGGAAATACAGAGAAAGCAAACACTTCACAATGCTTCACATTCTGTTATAGCATTAAAGATGTGTTTTTAATATTGCCTGTTAGTGAAAACCCAAAAAGCCACACAGAACTTGGAGAAAATTGTGATCTTGTGTCATAATAGAAGGAATACCACTTTCTAGTGGTGGATACTAGATGTTTAAAATGTGGAATGAGCCGGGCGCGGTGGCTCAAGCCTATAATCCCAGCACTTTGGGAGGCCGAGGTGGGTGGATCACGAGGTCAAGAGATCGAGACCATCCTGGTCAACATGGTGAAACCCCGTCTCTACTAAAAATACAAAAAGTTAGCTGGGCGTGGTGGCGCATGCCTGTAATCCTAGCTACTCAGGGGGCTGAGACAGGAGAATTGCCTGAACCCAGGAGGCGGAGGTTGCGGTGAGCCGAGATCACGCCATTGCGCTCCAGCCTGGGTAACAAGAGCGAAACTCCGTCTCAAAAAAATAAAAAAAAATAAAAAATAAAATGTGGAATGAGTTCTCACCAAAGCCTCTGACATGAAATTGTGGAAGATAAAGAATACCTCTATGTGTACTATTTGCACAAATAATTTAAAATGAATATGTAAGCAGATCCATCAGTGAGATTGAGATGGGTGAATCTGAGCATGATGATTAGGTGAGGGACACAACAATAGTGATTAGGAAGGTTTTCTAGATAGTTAAGTGGTCCATGTGCATGAAATTGTTACAACTTCTGTTTCACTAATTCTATAAAACTTAGCCACTTGTTTGCTGAGAGAAATGCAGCTGTAACATATTTATCACATTTTTATTTTTTAAAAAGGTTAAATGAGGCCGGGTATGGTGGCTCACACCTGTAATTCCAGCAATTTGGGAGGCTGATGCGAGCGGCTCACCTGAGGTCAGGAGTTCGAGCTCAGCCTGGCCCCCACGGTGAAACTCTGTCTCTACTAAAAACACAAAAAAAGAAAAATTGCCGGGCATGGTGGCAGGCACCTGTAATTCCAGCTACTCGAGAGCCTGTGGCAGGAGGATCGCATGAACCCAGGAGGCAGAGCTTGCAGTGAGCTGAAATTGTGCCATTGCATTTCAGCCTGGACAAGAAGAGTGAAATTCTGTCTCTAAAAAATAAAAAAATGAAAATGAAAAAGGTGAAATGATCTAATATTCAGCAAATAGGAAAGATACAAGGAAATGTCTGTGGTTACTGATAGATTTCCCATTTAATCCCATGTCCTTTACTATGTTAATTTGTATCACAATTGATAACTGATAATTGCGACCCAGCGTTCTTTAAAAAATGCTAAGTTATGGTAAATATTCTAAAATATGACTAAGACAATTCTATTTTCTTCTTCTGGTCTCATAGTATTTTTAATTATTATTTTCACATATTTTATAAATTTTCAGCTTTTGCCAATATATGACAAAAATTTAAAAAATATTATTCCCGCTAATGGCTTTCGATGTAATGTTTGTTAACAAACTTAACAGGGATCACGTTTTTCATCTGCTTTGTATGAAGCTTTTTTAAATATGGTCAAAACAAGGGACTCGAAAAAATAAAAGGAGCGAATTTGCTTTTAGAATGACTCTAAAATGGATATTGTTGGTATTAGTGAGCATGGGCTTAAATAAACATGAACCATTGTTTGGGTTTAATTTATTAATATATTAATTCATAAACATTTGTCAAATACTTAGTATGTGCATGGCATTATGTTACCATCTGATTCTTGCTATTATAGTCCAGGGCTGACACTCAACAGTGTCATTAGCTATACATCACTAGTCTACAAATTCTTGTGGTCTACACTAGTCACACTCCTCCCTTGTTCATTTAGTAAATTGTTACCTCCAGTTACCTCATCAATAAATCAATAAGTATTTTGATAAAATATATTTGAGATAGGTAGAACTGAATTAATAGATATTCTGATTTCAAGAGTCAATCTTGTCAAAGAGAGAAGAAATAAGAAGGTGATGACATATAATTAAATGCTAAATTTCATAGGGGACATGAAAGTTTAAAATAGGAGTGAGTAACATACACTAAAAACATCAAGAAAGGTTTTATAGAGTCAGTGAAATTTGAGCAAGAATTGGAAGGATGGGGAGTATTTACACAGGAAAAAAGTATTGGAGTGTATTTCACATGGAGCCAACACAAGCAATTAAAAGAGGTGAAAAGGAGTAGACATCAGTGTGGGCTGCTGAGAAAATAGTTTGTCTGAAGGGAAGATTTCACATAGGATGGGGCATAGTAATTTCTCTAATTTATTCATCAATAACGAAATTCATCTCAACCAACTATTGTGAACAAGGTGTGAGTGGTTCTTGAGATATTGGGATGGAGATAATATTCTATCAAAAGGAAAACTGATTGAACAACTAATAACAATTAGGTAGGATTGAAAAGGAAAATATTAATATTAATATATAGGGTATATATTAATATATAGGATAGGAAAAGATTATAAAGCCTGTTGGTTTCAAAACAGGTTGTTTCTATTACTCTCAGTGTGATTACATATGACATTGTGACAGTTTTTGAATATAGATTTAAGTCTTTGATCACTTTTTAAGATTGTATTATTCTTTTCTTTCCTTTTTTTTCTTGAAATATTTGTCTAAGAGAGACAATAATAAATAGCTTCATGTCTCAGAAAGCTCAATACCTTGTTGAATTTGGGGTTAAAATTTTACTTTGCCCAGAATTCCTTCAGGTTGAGGGGACATTGTCTTTTAGAGTTTCTCCCTTGTTACTCAGTATCAGTTGCCAGAGAGCTCTGGGATGATGAAGAAAGGTGAGCACTGCAGACGTGAACTTAAATCACTGACAATATTTATGCACTGTTTTTTGGCTAAAGATGGCAACTCTATGGTCATTCACTGGGCCACCTGGTCATTCACAGTCTCCAAACATGAGCTCAATGTCTATGTTTGTGAAAGAAGAAAAAAAGAAAGAAAAAGAAAGAAAGAAAGAAAGAAAGAAAGAAGGAAAGAAGAAAGAAAGAAAGAAGGAAAAAGAAAGAAAGAAAAGAAAGAGAAAGAAAGAAATATGAATGATACAGCCTTTGAGTCAAGAATTTTTAAAATATAAGGATTATGCAGATGTAGACTCAGTGAGATATCAGATTTATACCAGCCACTCTCTGCTTTGAAGACTTCTTTTTCTTCTTGTTAATGCTACTATCAAGACTGTTCTTCTTTTCCTTCCTCTAACTTTTCTTCACTTGCTAACTATTCCTATGCTCTGTTATAATGTAGAAGTTAAAGGAACAGGGAGAACAGACTACTCAAGGGAAGGAGTCTATCCACAGCTGTTCTCATGCAGTATTACATAATCATAGGTAATACATGATTTGTACATCATATCAACTTAAGAGAGTTGGGGTTAAAGCAGAGCTAAGGCCTGGCCACCATCTACTGAAAAGTTTACCTAAGGCTTAGTGAGTACTGGGGAACTACTCTGTTAGAAAGATACTTTATTGAATACACTACATTGCATAATATTTAATCACATGGCAGTAAAGGAATTTTAAAACAAATTGAAATTTACTAGATGCAAAGTAGCATTAATTAACTAGATTACAGACATAGTTTTTTCCATCTTGATATTGTTATTGGCTGAAAAGTAGTCTTCAGTGAGAAACGTATAGCAAGTGAATTTAAAGACAATTGAACTCTGGCTCTGATTCTATGGCTTTGATCTTTCATAGCCCCTATCAATGAAAAGTAAAGTAGAAGTTAAAGAAAAAATAAGACTAATTTTAGTTATTCTTACCAACTGAAAGCTAACATATACTTCACAAGGAATACACAAAGTAATGTTTACTAGTTCAGAAAATTTACAGTAATCTAGGTTAGAGTTGCCATCTTTAGCCAAAACCAAACAAACATAAAAAAGCACACACAGAGTTGGAATTTGATATAGGCAACAGATACACACAAATTCACACATATTTACACACACTTACATATATACTCAGTAAATTCAGTATAATGATACCTTGAGAAATATTTGGGACATACTTTTTATTTTATGCCTTGTTTATCTTAAATTCAAATTTACCTAGATATCTGTTATTTTATCTGGAAATTCCAGTTCAAGATCTGATTCTTAGTTCTCTAAGTTGAGAAGCAGATCTTTATTGGCACATGGAAGGTAGGTAGATCAAGTCCTTGCGGGGAAGCCTCACATTAATAAGCCCTCAATACTGATACATTCAACTACAGTGTGAATTTTTTACTTGTATGAGGAGAAAAATTGAAATAACAGGAATCCCAATATTCGTGTTTTCTTTACCTTTGCAATGTATCAGTATGTCCACTGCTACCACCCTGATTCAAGCCACTATAATTTCTCACCCTGGCCTATTGCAATAAACTTCTAACTTCTTGTCTACATCTTTTATTTACGTACATGTTCAGTCAACAAATATTTATCAAGTGCCTGGTAAGTGCTTAGTACTGTGCTAAGCTGCGAGGATGCAGTTATGTATGAAATAGAGCCCACATACTGATAGAGTTTAATTGGGGGAAGACAGGTAGGTAAAATATGTAATATATCAGATGGTAAAAAAATAAAGTAGAAACAGAAAGGTGTGTGCTGTTGGGAGGTGTACATTTTAAATAGTGATCAGTGAAAGCTTTCCCAAGAGGTGACAAACCTGGAAGAGATGGAGGAGGGAGCCATGTGGCTCTCTAGGAGAATATTTTAGGCTAGGGAACAATCAGTGTAAATTTCTGTACCAAGAGAGTTCTAGGAGCAGCTCTCCATCTTAAGATGGAGAGCCACTGTGGGTTTTCAATAAATGTGGAATATTAACTGACATATTATCTTTCTTATCTGAATTATTTTATCTGGACCATTACTGCTAGAGGAAAAGTAGGATATGGTTATGGCTAAAACCAGGTAGTAATGGTAGTAGTAATGAGAAGTGGTGTATTTCTGAATAAATTTTAAAGATAAAACTAAATGATTTGTTGACAAATTTGGACTTAGTGAATGGAATAAGCAGAGTTATCAAGGATGACTTCAAACGTTTTGACTGAATCACTTGAAAGATAAAATTGTCAATTATTAAATAATGAAGATTGTGAGAGGAGGATGTTTTGAGGGGAATATCAGGAGTTTGGCTTTGGATATATTAATTTTAAATTATATATTATTCTTCCAAGTGGAGTAGTTGAGTCTGAAAAAAAAAAAAAAAAGACTGGGCTGGAGGTATGAAACTAGGAGTCATCAATGGATAGATGGTATCAAAGCCTTAAGACTGACTGAGGTGACCGAGGGAAGGAGTACAGTGAAAAAGTCTAGAGGATCTTACAAATGAAGTCTGAGAGGTGAAGAGAAACCAGCAATTTTGTCAGGCAGGATAAAAAACAGGAAAATATGAATCTGGAAATCATCATTCTCAGCAAACTGACACAAGACCAAAAAACCAAACACTACATGTTCTCACTCACAGGTGGGTGTTGAACAATGAGAACATGTGGACTCAGGAAGAGGAGCATCACACTCTGGGAGCAGTTGAGGGGTGATAGGGGAGGGACAGCAGGGGTTGGGGATGGTGGGAAGGGATAACATGGGGAGAAATGCTGGATATAGATGAAGGGGGAATGGAGGCAGCAAACCAACTGGTTATGTATGCAACAACTCTGCACGATCTGCACATGTACCCCAGAACCTAAAGTACAATAAAAAAAAGAAAAAGAAAAGAAACAATCCAAAAGCTCAGTGGCTTATATTAACTGATACTCATCATTCAAAAGTCTGCACGTTGAAAGGAGTAACTATGCTTCAGACTCTGGGTCAAGTTCAGGTCTGCTCTCATTCTGTATTTCTTATTCTGTGACCTAGTGTAAAGGGTCACAGCCGCATGGGCTGAGCTTATCTCATGATGAAGTTCACAGCTGAAGAAGGGAAACCAAATGACCAAACTCCTCTGAGCTTTGATTGCAGGGAGTCTTTGGTATGCTTGTTCACAAAGTGCTGCTAAAGCAAGTTCATTGTCAATGGGACGCAGACTTCTGCCCGCAGAAAGCCATGGCGAAGACTTTTAGAGAATAATACTATCTACCTAACTACCAAACACAATTAACCAGGCTCCCATTAGTATATATGAAGATTCTAATTTTCACTATCAGAAACAGTTGTGTATTGGACATAAAATATGTGTGCATATTCTTATATATAATATATATTCATTAATTGTATATATTCATTTTATGAGATGAATTCCTAAAGAAGGGCATTATCTAAATCATTTTTTGATAGAATTGCCAAAGAAAAAAAAAAAAAAAAGAAAAGAAAACAAAAAAACAGGAAAATATTGTGTCCTGGAAAACAAAGGAAGAAATGTTTCATAAGGAAGAAATGTTTCATGAAGAAGAGTGAAAAACTGGGCCAAAGGCAGCTGCTAAACTTTTAAAAGAATGACAGAGAAGTGGCATGAGATTTCTTAAACTGGATGTCATGGCGGCCTTGACAAAAGCAGTTTCAGGGGAGTTCTGGGGTTTAAAGGATGGCTAAAGGGTATATGAGATAAAATGAGAGAGGGCCAGGCATGGGGGCTCATGCCTATAATGCCAGAACTTTGGGGAGCTAAGGTGGAAGGATTGTTTGATGCCAGACTGGCCAATAGAGCAAGATCCCGTCTCTACTAAATATTTAAAAAATAAAAATTCAGAAATATTAGCTGGACATGGTGGCATGTGTCTGTAGTCCCAGCAAAAATGGCACAAGCCATCCTCCCACCTCAGCCTCCGTGGACTGAAGTGAGCTGCAGTGATTATGCCATTGCACTCCAGCTTGGGTGACAGAGTAAGGCCCAGTCTCTAAAAAAATTAAAATGAAAATGAAGTGCATAAAAATTAAAAATAAAGAAGATAAAATGAACAGAGAGAAACGGAAAAATATATCAACTCCAGTGAGATGTTTTGCTGAAAGGGGAGCTAAGAATTGGTTCAATAACTGAAGGGCAAAGTAGGTCAAGAGATTGCTAAAAGGTGACAAGATTATTATTTTCTATAAGCTATCCATGTAAAACCATTTTTGGTTTTTTAATTTACAGGTTTTGAGGGTGGGTCTTACTGAAGTTCATCAGTGCTGACAGATGTCCAGTGTTTATATGATAAAAATACCAGAGGCAGAACTTAAGGCCGGATAGACTATCAATTTGGCAGATAGTAGGACATTTCTTGCATTCTTACATACCTAAAAAATTTGTTTTAGATCTTTTTTCTATTTAAATTATTTTTTAAAAAATAAATACCTTTTGGGCCGGGCGCGGTGGCTCAAGCCTGTAATCCCAGCACTTTGGGAGGCCGAGGCAGGTGGATCACGAGGTCAAGAGATCGAGACCATCCCGGTCAACATGGTGAAACCCCGTCTCTACTAAAAATACAAAAAACTAGCTGGGCGTGGTGGCGCGTGCCTGTAATCCCAGCTACTTAGGAGGCTGAGGCAGGAGAATTGCCTGAGCCCAGGAGGCGGAGGTTGCGGTGAGCCGAGATCGCGCCATTGCACTCCAGCCTGGGCAACAAGAGTGAAACTCCGTCTCAAAAATAAATAAATAAATAAATAAATAAATAAATAAATAAATAAGTACCTTTTAAAATCAGAATGATCTTAGTTGGTTAGCGAAACATTTCTAACGCCACATTCTTGGTCTCAGTTTAAAATCTGAGACTATTTTCATGCAGTCTGGCATTAAACCTCTGTTCTCATGATTGGATACTGAAGGAATGAAGAGGCGTCTTTGTTATCCATCTCCAGAATAACACACCAACTCTACGTTGGCCTTACTTCTAATATCCCTACTAGCCACTTCTGAAAAAAATAGCAAAAGCATCAACTGGCTAAATTTAGACCTGCCTCAAAGCAGAGAAAGCTTGAGCCAGGCCTGGCAGTAGTAGGATCATGACTGAGAGTGGGAACTCACCTCTGCCAAGCCCTCAATTTCTGTAAAAATATTAATAGCCAGACTGAGGACTCAGCAGATGGAAAGTGGCTAGTGAAGAGGATAAAAGAGGAAAGCATGGAGGGATATGGTTGAAAGAGGCCAAAAGATAAATGTTAGCTAGTCTTTACAGCCTTAAACGGCTGATTGTACATTCATCTAGATTTAGACTCCTTACATTTTCAAGTATTCCTTAGAACCACTACTTGACTAGTCCTCCCCCTAAGCCTGGGAAGAAGACACTGCTTTCCTTGGTTATCATAATTCTACCTTATCCCCTAAAGCAGAGTTAATTTCCCTGACTGATAGGACTCATGCTAATAGAATGAATATGCTGAATGGGTCTGAGTATGTGTGTGCGTCCCAGGACAGAATTGAATTATAATTGCAGCACGGCAACACTAACATATATATTGGGATCATTTTATCATGTATATATTTTTAAAGCTAATCAAAAACAAATGCAGCAATTTTTCCAAATGCTACTATGTAAGTTAGGCATTTCTTTCAACAAATTGAAGAGAAACTTGCTGGAGTTATGTATGCAACATGAGAAAGAAACACACCAAAACATAGAAAGCAAGTGTTGGATTAATTTTACAACTAGGCTTACAGGAATACTGTACAACTTAAATAATCAACAAAAGGGTAACAAGCAAATATTATTATATACTTATGATGAAGCAATTTGATATGATATAAAGACACATAGAAAACAACATACTAAAGGAAAGTAACAGAATGCGAAGTTTCATTTTGATCCATGTACAAGTTTTCATTTAAAAATCTGGAAAGAGCCGGGCGCGGTGGCTCAAGCCTGTACTTTGGGAGGCCGAGGCTGGTGGATCACGAGGTCAAGAGATCGAGACCAACCTGGTCAACATGGTGAAACCCCGTCTCTACTAAAACTACAAAAAAATAGCTGGGCATGGTGGCGCCTACCTGTAATCCCAGCTACTCGGGAGGCTGAGGCAGGAGAATTGCCTGAACCCAGGAGGCGGAGGTTGCGGTGAGCCGAGATCGCGCCATTGCACTCCAGCCTGGGTAACAAGAGCGAAACTCCGTCTCAAAAAAAAAAAAAAAAAAAAAAAAATCTGGAAAGAACTACTTAAAATAATTGAGTAGTTATGTGGAAAATTAAGAATAAAACATTTTCTTTTCTTTATTGTTCATATTTCTATAATAAACAGCTATAATATATTTTAAATAAAAATATATATGGGAAACAGATCGAATGGGTTAAGCAAAACTTTTTCTCGAGAACAGATTTTATCACTAAAGTTCCCGCTTATTTAACTTTGAGTAATAGATCTAACTAATAACCAGCTAATACTTAATGTTCTTCAGCTCCAAACAAACAAAAATGACCCATGTTTGTGAGCAGGTTTTATGGAGCTAAGCAGATGTCTGAAGCAGCTGACAAGACAGAAAGTGCCTTATAGTAGATAATAACACCGGAACACACTGTTTAGAAATGTCTTGGTCTCACTTTGCTCTGCCAGCAAGTTCAGGGAGTTAACAATCAAAACTGCCTCATGTATTTAAACTTTGTACAGTGGGTCATATAAACATTCTTTGAGTTAAATGGTGTAATAGATCTAAAAATCTCTTCCCCGCTTTCTTTTCTCTCTGAGATATAAATACCCACAGTATTTTACAAGACAATGAACTTGGCTTTTTGTAAGGCCAGTAACTTTTGCTGATTAGTGGAAATCAAGAGAGCTGTAAAATGGCTTTTTGACACAATCTTGGGGCCCTGAGAAGTGCATTTAGAATGTATTTTAAGTTATGATGTGTTCATATTTCTAAAACAAACAAACAAGCAAAATCTGTATACCATGAATAGCATACCTCCAAGGAAACTGCTAATTCTGATAAGTAGCCAACCCAGAAAACTTGGAATATTTTATTTTCATTGGTTTATTTCTCTTTTTCTATGCTTCTAGGGATGGGCCAGTTGAATAGAAGTTTGAGATGATGGCTTAAAAGTTTTAGTAATTAATTCATTCTTGCCCTAATACAGTATGTTCCTGTTGGTCATGTATCTTACCTGCAGTGCTCGGGACTTTTTTTCTCTTCCCCTGTTTTCATTTATTTCATTACAGAACCTGTGATGTCATCACAGTTCTATTAACTGAACGGTAGCAATAAAAGCGCATTAACATAATAGAAATGCTCTAGTGCTCCTTACTAGGAATGTGACTTGTTTCAGGATTTGCCTTTTCTCTGTGTCAACTGCCCTCTCAGAAGTCTTGGAAAATGAAGACATCAAATACTGTTGGGATTCAGTGGCATTTGTCTCTTCAGTCCTCACAGAGTGGGCCTGAAAAGCAAGCCTCCACTTATTTTGGTTCTAACAAAGCCTGAACAATGGGTGGCTGTGTGCAAAGCTTTTTTTCCCTATCCAGTCTATAGTCATTATCCATGGAATCTCCATTCACATGAGGATAATGCACAGGGCCTCTCCTCTTGTTTAGACTATAGCTCATGCTATCTTAGGCTCCCTCTCATTTGCTTTTTGGCATTTTAATCCTTAGACTTACAGAGCTACCCAAGAATTCAATAAACTAAATTAGAAGAAAATGCTGATGTCTCTAAGCATGGAATGCTAACATAAAGGTATCTTGTTTTTTTCTCCTCCAGATGCAATTTATACTTGTGTTAGCATCTTCAGAGACACCATGGATGATCTACACTCTGAATCCTGGAAAGAATTCTGGACAGCAATCACCTACCTCTTGATATTTTCTCTGTCAGATATTACCTAAAGGTTTTTATTTTTAATTTACTCTCATATGGACATAGTTCTCTTTGGGATTCAAGAAAGATTATTTTCAGAACTAAAAATTAGGTTTTTGCCCCAGTAAAAGATGAGATGATATTTTCAAGGAAATGTCTTCCTGCTAATTTGATAGCATTTTTTAATTGCTTAGTAGGAATACTTAAATCACTGATGGAAATAAAGGCATGCCCTTTGGTAGTTTATGAGGAGCATGAAACAAAGTTTGCAGGTTTTTGGACCATTGAAACCACTGTTACATTTATAAGACAGCCGACACATAAATTAAAAAAAATATTTCAAGTGTGTATTCAACAATTGAATTTATTAAGTTGGTGAAAAAGAAATTGTAGTTTTTACCACTAAAAGTAATGGCAAAACCAAAGGTAAGTCATCCACTGGCTGATAGAGTAAGTAATATATAATTATAATGTAGGCAACAATGGAAATTGAATAAAAGAAATCCGGAGTTTTGCTAATACTCTATTACTAATTTAATTTTAACTCAGTTTCCCCTGGAATGTTTCCCGGGCTTCTGATTGTTAATATAACAAATTCCTAATTATGAAAGACAAATTATAGAATTTACATGATCAGTAAACTCTCTCCATAGTCACTTCAATTTTAGATTGGGTCTTTTCAACAAAAATAAGAATTAGTATAGGAAGTTGGTTAAAGTATAGAAATACTATTCATTCATGACTTGGAATTTCTATAAAAAAATACTTAGGGAATGAAAGTAGTTGATTTCAATGTAGATTTGGAATTTTCTCAGGGGTATCAATTTTATCTTTAGTTGTTTTGCCTTCCATTTACATGGATAGTTGAAGATTGGCTCTACGAAGAATAAGAATAAATCAAACAAAATCAGCGAAATAAATGTTATCATTTTGATGTGCCTCCATTTTTACAGGTGGTAATGAATTAATCTCTAAAGGCTTGATTTTTTAATAAAATAGTTTTCATTTGTATTATTTCATATGAGAGAGGTGTACTTCAAAATAGTCTAATTTTTGTAATAAAACAAATTTGCTGACTCAGGTAACTGTAACTCCTAGGGTGAAGCTTGTTTCAGTCAAGGCTGCTACAGGACATCATACCTTGCCTTCCACCTCTCAGCATTCCTTCTGGCCATGAGTTGCCCTTGTAGTCTACTGTGGAATGAAACGGAATCAGAGTGATGGCGACTGGCAACCACACGTTTACATAATCCAAAATGTACAACTTCAGAGAAAGATCATTCATTTCCCTTAACTCAATATGTCCACAGCGGGAAGCCATTTGATTAGTCCACATCATGTTCTTCAAAACTGTAAACTTCCGTGATTAATCAACATTGGGTCTCATAGATTTCTTTTCTGCCACAGAAACAGTGTGTGTCTTCCAACAACTCAAGTTATGAATCTAAGTAAGTATTTTAAGAGTTGGGGTCTCACTCTGTTGCCCAGATGGGGGTATAGTGATGTCACCATAGCTTGCTGCAGGTTTGAACTCCTGGGGTCAAGGGATCCTCCTATCTCAGTCTCCTGGGTAGCTGGGATGGGGTACATGTACAGATCATGCAGGATTGTTGCATGGTACATACACGGCAATGTGGTTTGCTGCCTTCATCCCCTCCATCACCTATGTCTCACATTTCTCCCCATGTTATCCCTCCCCAACTCCCTACCCCTCTCTGTCCCTCCTCTAGTCCTCCACAACAGACCCCAGTGTGTAATGCTCCCCTCCCTGCATCCACGTGTTCTCATTGTTCAACACCCGCCTATGAGAGAGAACACGCGGTGTTCGATTTTCTGTTCTTGTGTCAGTTTGCTGAGAATGATGGTTTCCAGATTCATCCATGTCCCTACAAAGGACACGAACTCATCATTTTGTATGGCTGCATAGTATTCCATGGTGTATATGTGCCGCATTTTCCTTGTCCAGTCTATCATCAATGGGCATTTAGGTTGATGTCACATAGTGGACATTCAATAAATATCTGCAGAATAAATGGGTGAATGAGTGAATAAATGGCTGAGGAAGAGGTGTTGAAAACTGTTGACAGCATAAAAGGTTAGTCCACAGAACAATGAATTCAGCTCACAGTAGATCACACCGTCTAGGCCTCAAAGTACATCAGACGGTGATGGAACCAATACACTTACATTATGCAATGACTGGCATATACACTTACGGCTATAAGCATCTTGGCCTTTCTACTTCTTCCCTGTTATTGGAGTTTCTTAGTGATATTTGATAGAGGCGTTTTCCTACTGTGATCTGTTTTAGTTTGTATGTATATACAGCATCAAATAGTCACACTTCTCACCTTTATTATTGGTGATAAAGGAGCAGTAGAGGAAGATGTGAACAAATATATATAGAAGAAGTAACTGGCACAGTTTTTTTTAGTTTATGAATTATTTAGGTGATAATATTGTTTATAAGGCTGATCTATCCAGTTTATTGCCTTTTTATAAACAGGAAGTAGGACTGTATCATTACAATAGCAGCTCTACTCTTACAACTTTCAAAAGAATTTTTTTGTATTATCTATTGGTAACTTAAGCTAACATTATAAACAATGTTAAGTCTAATAAAATAGTTTTTAAAATGGACCATCTTTAAAAATGTCCATTTATGATTGCTCTTTTGTTCTGATGGATGTTGCCCCCATCGTTAGCAGAGAACTAAAATCATTATGAACCCTTGTAATTACTATAATTTGTTACAGCTAACCGACCATTTCTGTGTGTGGATTAATTTGGGGGTTGCATGTGGCATACGTTAATCTACCGCAGCCTTTCCAAAGATGTTGAATCATGAGCTTTGCAAGACTCTTTTGATGCCTAATTTCAACCAGCTTCGCAGTTTGCCAAGTTGTATTGTTTTCTTCTTCCGGCAAATGAGCAGGCTGCTAGTTCTTACCCCTCAACTGAACCCCCATGCATTTAAGATTATCCTTCCGTCATTGTTTTTCCAAAGTTTTTCTATAATGTATCTAATGTGATTTTCTTCATATTTACCCTAGTCAGTTTTGCAGGGCTTCTTGGCTTCTGAGGTTGATATCTTTCGACAGTTTTGGAAATTTCTCAGCCAGTGTCTGTTCAAATGTGATTACTGCCTGTTGTCTCTCTCCCTGACTTCCAGGAATCCAATGATATTTCTTATTGGAATATTTTACTGATGCCCATATGTATCTTAGCCTCTTTTGCACACATATTTTTCCTCTCTGACTAATCTCAGTATTTCCCACTGACCTATTTTAGAGCTCACTAATTCTATCTCCTGCTATCAAACCCATCTATTGAGTTTCTAAATTCTAGAACTGTATTTTTAGTTATTGAATTTCCATTTGATTATTTATTTCAGTATCTGTCATTTACGTTTTAAACATATAAATCAAATTTCTTATCTGGTAACTTCAGTAACTGGGTCTGCCGATTATGTGTCATATTTGTCCCTTGGATTCTGCCTCTTAAAACGTTTAGTAATTTTTAATTTAATAATTAACACGGTGTATAAAAATATTTAGAGACTCTAAATGGTGCTACATTTTTAGAAAGTCATTTCTCCTCCGGCGGATACATATAGTGAGGGTTTTATCTATCAATATTCCATCAAACTCTACTTCTTCCCAATGTGCTGTGGGCCTCCAAGGATTTCAATAGAAAACCTATAGTCTTTGTTACACTACATTTTAGAGACTTTGTGTTTTACATTGCATTATGTTGGTGCAAAAGTAATTGCAGTTTTTGCTGTTACCTTCAGTGGCAGAAACCTCAATTACTTTTGCACCAACCTGATAGTTCTTTGCCCTTGAACAGTTTAATACTTTGACTGACATTTAAAGTGGAAATCCACTAGTCTTGGGCTTAGTTCCTTCTCATTCCAACCTCTCCCAGATCTTGGACCTCAAGTCCTAGATGTCTGGCAATCCTATACTCCAACTCTGGTCTGTTCATCCCTTTAAGATTACCAGAAGCTCTATTGGCTTCCTTGCCTTCCTTTCCAGCAGAGGCCACAGGGGTCTCTAGCTCTTAAATTTCAGCTCACATCTCTGCATTGGCCTTTCTTCTAAGATTCTCCTCTCTCAAGTGCTGGTTGTCGCCGTAGCTCTCTGATACCTTCAAACAGACTTTTTAAATTTTAATTGGGGGTTTTATTTCCATAATGAATATGTTTTCCCTAGTTGTCCTTAGCAAGAGCAATACTTCGTTACATTTAGAAGTGAAATTCTGGATTTAAATTTCTAAAGTAAATTTTTATTTCTAAAATTGCAGTTAATCTTTTCGGCACCTGCAACATTTGCCTTCTATGAGTCTGGAGCAGCATCATTCAATAGAAATAAATGGAAGCCCCAAATGCAAGACACCTATGCTGTTCAAGTTTCCAGTAACCAGAATTTTAAAAAGTAAAAGTAAAATTAATGTTGTAATATATTTTATTTAACCCAAACTATTTCAAATATCAATATTCAATATGTTATCATTATATAAATCTACCGCCAGGCGCGGTGGCTCAAGCCTGTAATCCCAGCACTTTGGGAGGCCGAGGCGGGTGGATCACGAGGTCGAGAGATCGAGACCATCCTGGTCAACATGGCGAAACCCCGTCTCTACTAAAAATAAAAAATACAAAAAATTAGCTGGGCATGGTGGCACGTGCCTGTAATCCCAGCTACTCAGGAGGCTGAGGCAGGAGAATTGCCTGAACCCGGGAGGCGGAGGTTGCGGTGAGCCGAGATCGCGCCATTGCACTCCAGCCTGGGTAACAAAAGCGAAACTCTGTCTCAGAAAAGAAAAAAAAATCTACCATACATTTTACATCCTTTTTTCAAGTTAAGTTTGTGAAACCTTAGTTGGATCTCAATTTGGACAAACCGTATTTTAAGCACTCACTAGGTAATTACATGATGTTAAATGGCTACTGCATCTGAACATGCAGATGCAGAATTTGATAAAAAGGATCAATTTTTTATCAAATTCTTCATCTGCATATTCAGATGCAGTAACCACTTAACCACATGTAACTACCTAGTGCTTAAAATTCTTTTTATCTAAATGTAGATGCAGATAGATAAAAACAGTTAAATTTAATAAAAATTTGAAGAAAATATAGCTTGTCTATTTTGAAAAACACATCATTTTTGGTGATATTTCTATTAATTAATTTTTTTGTGTGTTTCATTTTCTTCCGATCTTTTTGAGACCTGGAGAAAAGCAAAAGTAGAACTGATCAAAAACCTCTATTCATATAGAATTAAAAGGATATGAAAAGTTTAGATAAAGGAGCATAAATAAAAATCTTTTATTGGGAAACATTTCAGAAGTTTTTTTCAGAAAAAAAAAAATAAACCAACATATCAGTCTTTAATTTTTACTGCTTTGATATTTGTTTTAGTTTCTTTGAGTGTTTGTAGAATGCAGGCTACATGTTTAGGTGAAATTGGTAGACCATGGCTATCTACCCTGTGATACAAAAAACATATTTCTGGGCCTGAAATATCTTTCCAACTCATTTATAGCTGCTGCCATATCTGTGCCAGAAGGTAAAGCCTTTAACTGTACAATTAGAGAGAGAGAGAGAAAAGAATAAAATTCTCAAGAGTTAACTAGCACTGAGAGAGGTAGCACATTGACTTAAATTCTCTGAGAAAAATGGGGACTTTCTTGACCTTTTTTCTTACAGCTGCTTATGCTGACACAAGTAATCAAGTATTTAAGCAATAGAGAATGGAAGACAAATAGTTAAATGATCTTTGCTAAGATTTACTGGGTACCTGTAATATTGTCTTATAGCTTCATAACAATCTCTAAATTAGGTGTTATAATTATTCTCAACCACATTCTGTAGGTAAGGAAATCATGATACAGAAAGTGTATTTGTTTAAAGTTTCATGGCAAATAAATGATAAACCTGAAACTTCTTTAACTGAGATTGACTTACTCACGACTCTGAAATCTGAACTGCTGCTCTCTGTTGTCTCCTGCATATAACATACAATTTTGCCTTGACCTAGACCCCCTGTTAAAAACTGTGGCTTTTAATATTCTGTGTAATTCATTGCATAGAGATGTCAGAATGAATTTAGATCACCTATAAATACCTCCTGGTGATTACCTGAATCATTATATTTTATTTTTGTAATTTTAAGGAATATTTGAATCACATTAGTTGAGAAAGAAAGAGACATAGATTGTCGGTTCCCTGGGTTTTGAGTAGATAATGGCAAAATGTCTCCTATAATTCAGGGCTTTCTGACAGCTAAGTCAATATTGAAAACTGTTAGGGTTAACATTCCTTTGCCTGTTATGCTCAACAGGGCATTATGTAGTGAATGATTCTCTTTCATACTCCAAGATATTCTGACATCAGACAGATTCAATTTTAGCCATAATTTCATTAAGATGAATCTGCTGGAAAGATAACCACGGACTGGACTGCACAGTATTATGAGTGAAGTGCTAATTCCGTTTTTCCTTTGTTCATATACCTTGGCCTTGTATTTCATTTAATGTAACATAAGTCCCTTCAGCATTAGTAATGAGCACTTTCAACAACCATATTGCGTCCGTTTTCCACACTACGCTGTGTCCTTTGTCTTCTAGAAGTCTCATCTCCCTGAGGTTACTGATATATAAACAATCACTTGCTAATGAAGATCCTTCTCAGTCTCTGATTTTCATGTGGATTTCTGTGCATATTAAAGGTACCAGCCTGACAGATGAAACTGATCTCTGTCTAAGGAGTGGATAGAAGAGGGAGGAAACCCTCTATGTGGCAGTCTGCCTACATGGCTGCTACTTGAGAGGGAGGAGAGATGCTCCATCTAAAGCCTCTTTGCCAGTGGTATCTTGGTTAATGCCAACTGTGATTATGTGTCTGTTACTCCCAAGTTCCAGAACTAATACAGAAGGAATAAACTGGTAAAGAGCTTCCTTGGACTCCAGTCTAACTATCTTTATGTTCTCCTGCTTTACCAAAGCAACATATTTTAGAAATACTGCCAATTCCACTGCAGGTTTGGCCACTGATGTTACGCATCTATCTCTTCAGAAAAATAGAAAATAGATACCTCCTAAGAGTGCAACGTCAATTCTGAATGCTGACCGTTTTTTTTTTTTTTTTTCGACATGGAGTCTCACTCTGTCTCCCAAGCTGAATTCCTGTGGCACAATCTCAGCTCACTGCAACCTCCGCCTCCCAGGTTTGAGCAATTCTTCTGCCTCAGCCTCCTGAGTAGCTGGAACTACAGGCATGTAGCACCATACCTGCGTAATTTGTATTTTTGGTAGAGATGGGGTTTCAGCATATTGGCTAGGCTGGTCTCGAACTCCTTACCTTGTGATCCACCTGCCTCGGCCTCCCAAAGTGCTGGAATTACAGGCATAAGCCATTGCTCCTGGCCCTGAGTGCTGACTTTTACATTGAAGAGATGAAAATAGAAACTGAACTGTCATCCATGAGTACTTTATTTTGCCTCTTTTGTAAATGAGAGGAAATTATTAAATACCAAAAAGCTTTGAGGTCAGCTTGTTTTTAAATAAAATAACAATAGAGAGCTTGATGAGTTGTGGTATCACTGTAGCCAAGTAGTGGTTGCAAAGTAATTTAGTCCTGAGATACGGAACCTGACACAATTCCATAACTGAGGAATCTGAAGCATGGTATTGTAAACTCAGTTTTTCTATTTTTTTTTTATTCGACTCTGCAAATGAAGTAGTACAATGAAATCTGAAAGGATAATCTCAGAAAGATAGTAGTCCTTTGGTAAGCAATCTCTTAAGATGTATTCTATGGTCAACTAAACGTGTGTGTCTGTGTGTGTGTGTCTCCTATACTTTTTACCCAGTAATTCCACCTATAGAAATGTATCCTTGATAGAAGTGCCTTCTGAACATAAGTATATATAAACAAAGGTTTTTACCATAGTAATATTTATAAGCGTGGGGAAAAAAGAAACATTTTCAATACTCTTAAACAAGGAAATTACTGTTAATATTCATTATAGAATAATTTTTCAGGCCATTATATTGCCATCTGATTATAGGTATGTACAATTTGTTAGAAAAGCAAATGGCATGGAATCAAATATATGATTCCCTTTTGTGAATCACAATGATTTAAAAACAACAAACTCTTGCATACATAATCCCTTAACGCGTGCAGATAATATCCTTGTATGAACATGGAGAAAAGCATGGAAAAAATCAATTCGAGGTATGAGAAAATCCTATGCAAGAAATGAAATAAACAAGGCTTTAGGGGAAAATATTTAAAAAAATAAAACAACCAAGCAAAGAGATACACAGACTCAGGTTTATGAAAAGGCCATCGGCATGCTTGTATTATAAAATTACTTAACTATCTCCTCCACTGCATGCTGCAGTTTCTCAATTTTCCACTGTAAGAATAATTTCATAGATTTTGTGAGTTTATATATGCAAATTTATCTTTGACTAATGTCAATAAGAGCAATTTATTTTTATTACATTGATTTGTTATGTGAGGTAAATGAGACTGGGAATATCTTTGATATGAGATGTGTCTAGGAGGGAAATCTTAGCAGAATATATGGCTGCAACAGATTCAAGCATCTCAGACTCCTGTGAGAATATGCAGAATAGTGTGAATACTCAATTTGCATTTTTTTAGAGAAAAATTTTTCTGGCATGTGCCTCTATCTTCATATTGGTCTGGTTTATATCATGGATTACTCTACACTACTGTTAGTGGAATTACTCTACACTAATACTGATTACTACATGGATTACTCTACACTATTACTGCATAGTGTAGATTACTCTACACTGTTAGTCTACACTAATACTGAAATGGAATTATCCTGGTTGGCTTAAGCTAATCAACAGGCTACGTCTGGAGTTGGGGAGGGACCAGTGAAAAAGATGGCTGTCTAATATCTGAACAATGGCAGAGTGCACAAGTAAGAAACAAGGCTGTAATAAGAAGCAATGGCTATGGAGCGGGCAACCAACATTGTCCACTTAGCCTTCATTTTATCTACTCTACTAAAGCCAGTTTGCTTGAATTGCTGCCTTTCCTACTAAAGAGGATTAATACACTAAATATACTTTATTTATATATCCTATGCATTCACCACTTGAATACAATGCAAATAAACCTTAGTTTATATAACATTCATCAATTTTGCTATATTCTTTTTCTTTGACTTATTGTGAAAAAATGCTATCCTCGGGTATTTGGCAGATTTCTCACCAGTGCAAAAATGCAGAAAAATAAATGTGAAATGGTTTCACTAGATTCTTTATGAGGTTATGCTTGGCTGGGTGATTGATTCATCAGTTGAATACAGTGGGAAAGTTGCCCTTTAGATGTTTTTAACTATAGAAATAATGTGATAAAAATCAGTTGCAAATCACATAGCTAAATTTCTAGTATTACATTAAAAGGTAATCATATCACACATAATAAAATAGTATCTTTTGTAAAGTGGATCATAATATTTTAAAAATATACTGTTACTGATTTTGAAATTAAAATGATGTTGCCAAAATTTACTTGCTCCAAATGACTTAAGTGAAAGGCTCATTACAGAAAAAAAAAAAAAAAAAAAAAAAAAAAAAAAAAAAAAAAAGCTACGGCTATCTCAAGAATCTAATTAAGAGTTTGCACCAGGCATGGTGGCTCACGCCTGTAATCCCATCACTTTGGGAGACCAAAGAGGGTGAATCACTTGAGGTCAGGAGCTCGAGATCAGCCTGACCAATACGGTAAAACCCATCTCTGTTAAAAGTACAAAAAATTAGCTGGGCATGGTGGTGTGTGCCTGTAATTCTAGCTACTCAGGAGGCTGAGGCAGGAGAATTGCTTGGACTCAGGAGGTGGAGGCTGCAGTGAGCTGAGATCGCTGCCACTGCACGCCAGCCTGGGTGATAGAGCGAGACTCCATTTCAAATATAATAATAATAATAATAAATACAAATAAAATTTAAAAATAAAAGTTTGCTCCTGTGGTGTATAGGGTCCAAAGCCCACGCACAGAGACCTAGGGAGCTAAAGTTGCACCTTGGCTCCAAAAGCACAAGTTCAATTCCTCAGTGATGGCGGCCTCTGGGAGCGGGATGGTCCAGAAAACCTGGGAACCGGCCAAAAACATGCATGAAGCTCAGAGTATCAATGAAATCTACAAATATGACAAGAAGTAGCAGCAAGAAATACTGGCAGCAAAACCCTGGGTTAACAATCACCATTACTTTAAAGTACTGCAAAATCTCAGCGTTGGCTCTGCTGAAGACGGTGACGCATGCCAGATCGGGGGCAACTTGGAAGTTATGGGTTGGATGACAGGAAAGGTGGATGGTAAAACCACAGTTATTATGGGCCGTTTTACTTTGCTTGTAGAAGACACGGATACCTGAGAAAATGCCCAGGCTGCTGCATATGAGTACACGACCACATACATAGAAAATGCCAAACAGGTTGGCTGCCTTAAAAATACAATCAGATGGTATTATAGGCACCCTGGCCATGGCTGCTGGCTTTCTGGGATCATGTTAGTACTCAGCTGCTCAATAAGCAGTTCCAGGAACCATTTACAGCAGTGGTGATTGATCCAACAAGAATAGTATCTGCAGGGAAAGTGAATCTTGATGCCTTTAGGGTATACCCAAAGGGCTACAAATCTCCTAATAAAGGACCTTCTGAGTACCAGACTATCTCGCTTAATAAAAGACTTTGGTGTACAATGCAAACAATGTTATGGCTTAGAAGTCTTGTATTTGTAATCCTCTTTGGGTTGCAAACTGCTTGAGCTTCTGTGGAATAAATATTGGGTGTGTACACTGAGTTTAATTGTTAGGTTTAGAAACACAGGATCGAAAATCAGAAGACAAACTTGCCAAAGCCACCAGAGACAACAGTAAAACTGCCATAGAAGCTATCCATGGATTCATGTCTCAGGTTATTAAGGATAAACTGTTTGATCAGAATAACATCTCTTAAAGAGTCATTGAGAAGCCCTTTTGCCCAAAAGACAAAGTGAGAAAAATACTCAAGTAATACTTTAAAACCAGTTACCGAAAATCTGATTAGAAGTATAAGGTGTTCTGACATGTCTTGAATATTAACATCCTGTAATAAAACTCTTTAAAATGAAAAAAAAAAGTGCTTTTTTTTTTAACACAAATTCATTGATCTACATTAGCTACCTTTTTACTTAGGTTTTTTTTCCTTCTAATTTCTCGATCTTTTTTGAAAAATGAGAGAAACAGAACTTTATTAACGACTATCTTTTGTCAAAGTTAAATCGAGCACTTACATTACTGACCACACTTATTCTCATAATTTTACAGGACACTATAATTTCCAAGGAAGGTTTTCATATTAGTTCTGACTTCTACTTTTAAAATATTGGATAGCTAATGAATTTTAAAAACAAAACAAATACAAATTAAGCTTTAGATAAATGGATTTCATAGAAATCAAATACTTATCTGTGTAGAGCTTATATCATATTTGCTTTTGATATAAAATTTAAGTCAGAATTTATTGCATTTAGGTTTAGCTAATCTTTATTTTGAAAGCCAAATAATCAAAAATAAAAACAGCTGACAAAACTCATTTTATTTAAATAAAACGTGGTGTGTATAACATGGTTTTAAACATCTTTCAGAAAACAGAACGCAAAATCATATTTTATGTATATATTTATAATAAAAATTTTATCTGAAACATTGAAATATTACTAAAAGTTCTATTCAAGTACTTGATCGATATCCATGTAATTGTTGAAGTAAAATTGACAGATGTACACCTCTGCTGATTTCTTTTCTACGAAAAGCTTGTCAGATTTTGGTGTTTTCTCTCTCTCTCTCTCTCTCTCTCTCTCTCTTTTACTGGTAATCTTGTAAATGGCAAACCTGAATATGGGAAGCTGGGAAGCCCCTAGTTTTCTAGAAAGTATCTAATTAGGGGGAAGCAAGTGTAGGATCACATCTCTTGGAATTCTTCTAAATGTTAAATCATAAGAATCTATACTATATTGCCACATAGATTCGTTATATTCTCTTCAGAAGTATAACCTTGCATTCAGTGTTTCCCAGTGTTTCTAACAAAAGCTCAACTGAAAGAAATAATGCTTATGCAACATTGTTTGGAAAATATGCAGTGCCTCTATTATTTTACATAAGAAAGGGTATACTCCTGAATTTAGCCAGACCATCCAAAAGCATGATAGCCCTTTTGAAGGATGGCATTGTTCCAAGTGGGACTTGGTAAGAAATATGGGACTAAAGAGAAGACAATATGACAAATTTCAGAAGTTATTTATACCACTTATTATAAGGGTGTGGTATTAATAGATGAAAATATTTAATGCAGGATATTATACAGTGTCCTTTTAATGAGTACCCTTGAAGAAATTTATCTCTCTTTCTATGAACAGGAGTATCTTTGCTTCTCTAAGTATTTGATTTTTCTTTTGTTTAAAAACATTGATAATCTATTCATATAATCAACCAAACTTCATTTTGTTTAAAGTTGCTTCATAGCCAACTTTTAGCAAGTGCATTGGATAATGACATATATTTTGTAAGGTTCTCTTTTTTAACTTTTTTTCCTTGGATTAATCTTTTTATTATAATTTATTTTGCTTTATCTTGTATATATTTTAAGTTTCTTTTAATCTATTTTGGATCGATACCTAAGATACATAATTTGGTGCAGAGTGAGAGAGAGAAGAACAAAGAAGAGGAGAGAAGAGAAAAGAAAAGATAAAGGAAGAGAAGGGAGAATTAGAAAATTCTGTTTGGTATTTCTCCTATTATGAGTAATAGACTCCTACAAAAAAAGGGATAGTAGAAATAGAATTGGTGATTTCTCATTCAGTTTACAGTAACATATTTTTCCTGTGAAAATTTAAGAAATTTTTATAAATTTTTTAAATGATATTTAGATTAACTTTAAAGAAAGCTGTTGGATTGGATCAAGATAGATGAATTTCGAATAAAAAAAAATTGGAGGTTTTCAGTAGTCAATAAATAAGTTTTTATCTTAGCTTCTTTTGGTTTTTAACTTTTTTTTCTTTTTTTTTTTGAGATGGAGTTCCGCTGGAGTGCAATGGAGCGATCTCGGCTCAGCGCAACCTCAGTCTCCTGGGTTCAGGCAATTCTCCTGCCTCAGCCTCTCGAGTAGCTGGGACTACAGGCACGCACCACCATGCCCAGCTAATTTTTGTATTTTTAGTAGAGACGGGGTTTCACTATGTTGACCAGGATGGTCTCGATCTCTTGACCTCGTGATCCACCCTCCTCGGCCTCCCAAAGTGTTGGGATTATAGGCTTGAGCCACTGCGCCCGGCCGAACTTTTTTTTTTCTTTTGTGGAGACGTGGGCACACTATGTGGCCCAGGCTGATCTTGAACTCCCCCCTCAAGAGATCCTCTTGCCCTAGCCTCCCAAAGTGCTGGAATTACAAGTGTGAGCCACTGCACTCAGCTTATCATAGGTTTTTAATAGGCAGTTTAATAGTTTATTTAACTATTAGCTCAGGCAGGCTAGTTTTCAGAATATGAATTGGGTATTATATTAATACTAAAAGTAGGCACTAAAGCAAAATCTGGATTATTTCAGTCACAGAGTTTATTCTCTCATACTGTCCGCGATTTTGGTTCTAAAGGAAACTGAATGAAAAAGTTTGTCTTTGAAATCTATTACCTTACTAGAAAATCTCTTAAAGTAGTTCTCGAGTGTATGACCTTTTACTGAGATATAATAAAACAGCAACTTGATTACCGGTAATTGTTAGTGTGAACTTTACTGATAGTTAAATTTGTAAAAAGACAAACGGTTTTGTTTGTGTGGGATCAAAAATGCATTTCAAGGAGTTTATTATGATAGTTTCTAAGATTGGAAAACCTTGGCCTGAATCCAAAACTGAAAGAAACCGGCTTCAATATTCAACGCTAAAGCATTCATGAGAGAGAGGCAGTCATTCAGAAAGCTGAGTTCAACATAGAACAAAATGAAAAGCACAGCCTCTCAGACCACTCCCTCCTTCCACCTTCTCAGATTGCAAATACAATATTTCCATTATCAGAAGATCCATTTTCACGTCAGAGCTGCTGCTAAAACAGCCTAACTGGAGGGAGAAGAAATGGCAAAACAGTAAAAAGAAATGCTTTGTAAATCACCCTTCAAAAGCTGTCCTGGGAGGAATGTGATATATCTCAGCATCTTATGTGTTTAGCAAATAATTTCAGCTGTGCATTCTAAACGTAGCTTTCCCTCCTTTACCTAATTACCGAAATATGTGCTGCAGTTTGCAGAACTTCGCCACTGTCATAACTTTTCTTGAAGTTCAGCCAACCAATGATAATAAAGCTGTCACGAGATTAAAGGGGGCTGCAAGTCATTGCTTCTGACATTTATATGTACCATGGGAAATGCAAACAAGTATGTGGAGTTATTAGTAATATTATGGGCTTCGAATCCTTAAAACAGAGCGCTTAAGACATCTGCCTCGGTAAGGAAGGCGAGAATTGAGGTAAATCCAAATTGTGTCCTCCCGTTGTCTAGAACTGGAAGCCAGTCTCAAGAAAGCACGGGGAGTGGTTTACACCATTTCCTTCCTGTGGCATTGGTATGAAGCATATGCCTCACACACACACCCTCAGAAGGGATAATTTTGGTTGTGGAGGAAAGAAAATTGTAAAACTTTACAAACAACCCTTGGGGCCTCTGTTGGGAGCCTTCTCTAGCCTGGCCTCATGTCATTAATTTTAGCACCAGCTCTGGGCTTGGAGCAAGACAAGGCAGTATAAGGATGCAGAAAAACTCTCCTCAGAGGTTTTATAAAGAAGTGTATTTGTTTTTTGTTCAGTGAAGGATACCAAATTAGGAACAAAAGTTTAGAGGAAAAAAACACTATATTGTTTTGAAAACGGTAGGAAAACTCACGTTTTGTCATTGAGTCCTATCTTTATTTTTCTTTCTTTCTTCACTTTAAAAAAAAATCTTATTCTCATCTCTTTTCTGTCTTCCTGTTGGTTTTGAGGTGTATCAAAAAGAAGTTCGGTGTAGGTCTGAAACATTTGTCTTTTCCTTTCAGTCATGCAAAACGGCAGTGCACTTCCTTATCTTTGGTGGTAATAGAGTCCCAAAAAACTAGGCTGATTCAGAGCTATTCTTTCTCAAACACAAAAACATTTTAATTATTTAAAGTAATCTTTTAAAATTGTTATTTTGATGCTGATTTTCAGCCATAAATTTGGCTTCTGGAGATGAGTTAGTGAATGCAGAAAATACTGGCTCTTTGTAGTTGATATGTTGATAATTTGAAACCAGATATTTTCCAGGAAAGTCTTGACTCTGAAAATACTGCACGCAAGCCTTTCTGATTTGTTTATCTCTCTTCTACTCTAGGAAACTGCAGTTTGAGTGTGATTAGTGCAAAGATACTAAATTGCATAGGATAAGGCGCTAGAGGTGTTTAAGAGGAAATAGGATATGGGGGAAAGGGACTGGGAGTTCTGAAGCATTTGGCATAGTTTTGATTCTGCTAATAACTATAATTATCACCAAATGAGCACCCACTATATTCCAGGCACTGTGTTAGGTGCTTTCCACAAACAGAATTCATTTAATTAGGACTTAGGTTTTCTACCCGCAATGATCTTATTTAAGGAAGCAGATTTTTTTTTTCTTCAAATGATTAAACATTGCTTAGAGTGAATTTTATTTTAAGTCTAAATTTAGGACTTAACATTTCAATCTAGGGAATGAAAGCAAACCTTAGTAATTGCTCATAATGTTTATTTTGTAACTACCTATTATGAAGATGAATTAACTAAAATGGACTGAGTCTACCAGTGATCAAGGAGAAAAGTGCTAATTTGCAGAAGCTCGTGACCTGGTTTCTTAGTTAATAAATTATTTCTTGTCAACTAAACGTTGTATCGTGTCATCAACATAAATTAGTGATGGTCTATGTGTTTAAGTCCAGAAGAATCAATGAGGCTAAAATAAATTAGACCAATGGAAATGTAGTATTTTTTTTGCAATGTATTGAATGTACCACTTAATATGGTCATGCTATTATCACTAGTTTAGTATTTAAGGTTAAAATTTGCCTGTGGTCTAACAGCATTTGAAGGGAGGAGGATGAAATATGAAAAATAATTACTGGTAGAGTATCATTAGTGGTGGTCCTGTCAAATAGTCTCCTGTAAGTACCCCCTTCTCTGACAAAATTTATGTCTTTCTTTGTATTAAATAATTTCCTGTCCACACTGTACCCTGTATGCATTTTTAATTATTCTACAATTTTTAAATCTGTAGTAGTGTTTTTTTTTTTTTGTATGAAGAAACTACTGTCAAACACAAAATTTCAAAGATAGTGAATTATAATTTTGTATTCAAATTTTGTTTTATTAAGTAGGAAGAATATGATTCAACAAGGGATATAAAGCAACTCAAAAGTACCAAATACTAATTTTTAAAAGTAGTGACAGCTAGTCATGTTTTTGTGTTTATTTAAGTAACTTAACAGGATTCTAAGATATTCAAAGAAACATTGAAATGTAAGATTTTAAATTTCTAGAGCAAAAACCTTCTAAGCATTGGCTCCAGCAGGCACAATTTTCTCTGACATGCTTGATGTGCATTTTCACATGACCTTTTCAGGGTTAGGACTAAGACTAAGAAGTTTTACCAATAAGGGAGAAGAAAAGACTTAGGGCAGAGGAGCAAAGCAGAAGTGTAAATAGTGAATGTGGTGTGGAATGAAGATATTTGAATCTGAATAGTGAGTTAATGATTCAATTAGTTTTTCACTTTGTTAAACGACATTAATCCTTCTTTATCAGGTCCCCATATTGAAGTCTTTTGAAAAGTAAAATGCAAAGGATCTTAAGGAGAACAATTCTGAGAGACAGAGCCTTTTAAAATCATTAATGCTTCCCAAATACATGCTGCCTATTGGCAATGATGTGGATGTAGCAGATATTGTTTTAGAGGTCTCGAGACTTGAATAAGGATAGTTCCAATGGCCATACAGTAGTTTTGAAGGGGTTCCTATCCGAAGTAGGCTTATAAAATGTGTACTCTATTTTTAAACCGTGGAAAGAGAGTTATTTTAAGCTGAAAAACTGGGGAAGAGGGGATTTGAAAATAGCTGATTAAATATATAAGCAGAAGGTTTCAAATACAAATTCTTACTACATTGAAAAGGTAAAAATGATACTGAGAATTTCTTTTTTACATTCTGTTGTGCATTTAAATCTTCAGCATTCTCTAAATTTAAAATATAAACCTAGGGACTAAAAACTTTTAAGCTTAATTATGATTGCCGTTTTTGTTGTCCTTATAATCATCATCAAAAGCATTTTATTAAACATTTAGGCATACCTGATGCAAATCTAACAAATTAAAGGTGGAAGTCCCTGTCCTGAATATTTACAATTTAACAGATGTTAAATTGTTTCACTAAACCTATAAAGGGCATAAAGAAAAATGGAAATTTGCTAAAGAAAATTACCCAAAGGATAGTGAAAATACAACCAAGGGAGCCTAATGATACCAGGTCAAATTGACAGAATTCATAAAGATTGTGAATTTTTACTAGAAATGGGTTTTATTTCAAACACAAATCAAAACTCTAACTCTGTTAACAAATATATGGTAATGGTCTGTTGGAATCTGCTTTAGCATGGTTACTTTTAAATTAGGCTTTAATTGTCTCTACATTTATGTGTAAGTGTGTGTGCTAGACAAACCTTTTTTTTTAGGAGTCTCACTCTGTCGCCCAGGCTGGAGTGCAGTGGCATGATCTCAGCTCACTGCAACTTCTGCCTCCCGGGTTCAAGCGATTCTCCTGCCTCAACTTCCCGAGTAGCTGGGACTATGGGCGCATGCCCACTGGGCCCAGCTAATTGACAAACTATTTTTTCTTTTACTATGTTAAGTGTTTTTCAGTGAAATGTTGATTTTATATCCTAAGTGATTTTTTTCTCTTGAATTATATGCAGGTAAACCCAGTCTAGCTCTAAATTGTCATAAAGTTGGATTATTACTGCTTTCAATAGTATCAGTGTAGCAAATGAATCTAGTGATAGATGCAAAGAAGGAGAAAACCATGGAAGCTGCAAAGTTATACAGTTTGTAGAATAAGAACCGAACAAACGCTACATGTTAAAAAGTTTTGGTTAACCTCTTAGGTAGAATATCAGATAATCTTTTTAATAGAATGGTTTCTACAGTATTTCCATATTCAAAGTAATTTTTACATACGATATTTGATTTTGCCTAGAAAATATTTGGTATTCTAAGACGGTACCAAGGTAATAAAAGATGCTTTATAGGTATAAGGGTAGAGCAAGGGAGAAAGATCAGACATGCAAATGAGGAAATTAACTGAAAGAAGAAACAATTTAGGTGAAGTTGAATCCACATGTGACTCTTAACTGATACAAATGCAAGAAATGGGACATCTACTTTTACATAGCTAGGGGATGTGATGAAGAGCCTGAAGTTTGACTGCTTGGCTGACTTTTAGCAAGTCATTGAAATTCTTTGTGACTCAGTTTCTTCACCTGTAATGTAAAGAATATTGTCATTCTACATCTTTGACTTAGTCTGACGATAAAAGATTATGTATGTGAAATTTGTAGGCCAGTGCCTGGCATTTAGCAATTGCTCAATAAACGTTAGCTCTTGTGATGATCTTGATTGCCTTGGTCTAAATACATCACAAAAAATTCTCATTTAAGGTTGAAAATTATGACTCTTCTAGAGCATGTATTGGAAAAAGGGAAGATGTTAGCTGAGGGAATTCAATGGAAAGTTCTGGGATTATTTTTCAAATATATAGGAATAGAGGGAATGAGTTCTTAATTTAAACATAAGGAATTAAATCCTGTTACTTCATTTATTACGTTTTAGGAAATTCATTATCTCACTCCTCTCAATATTTCAGAAATTATTTTCACATGATGGTTCTCATCAAGGTGTCGCTTGATTCTGTAAAATTTTACTTTTTAAATACAAGAAAATAGAAAAAATAAGTAATTTTAGAAGTCCAGATCTGCACAAAACCTTAATCCAGACAAAAGCATTTTTAAATTTAATTCCAGGTTTGGAAAAGGAAGGTTAATCTAAAACTCAATCACTACATGTATCTTTTAAATACCTTTTAGCATGTCATTAAATACCTATTGATTGTAATTGTAAAGTTAACTATGTGTTACTAGCATTTTTTTCCTGATTATATATTTCCTATATCATCCATTGCATAAAATTGACCAGAAATCTATACTCCCTCTTTTTCCTGGCTCAAATATGGGTTATTGCACTCAATTTGTCTCATAGTAGCTTTTTTGGGGGATCAAGCTACTTTTCTTTCTGATCCAAAACCTAGCGTAAGATGAGTAAGTAACATGACTTTGATCCCTAAAGAGCAATTAGGCTTAGAAATATTGGATCTTGTTATTCTATCAATGTAGGGTGTAGAGCATAGTTTTTAACACATGGTTTCAACAAATCATACCAAACTATTCCCCCAGAAACTCCAGTGCCAAACATTTACAACTTTCAGCAAATGAATAATCCTTAGTTACTCTAAGAAAACAATTAAAAATGTGGAATCGATTAACCAGCAATAGGTTTTTATCAAAAGGATTTTAACAAAGGCACAGTATTTTCTCTTGGAGGGAAAATTGAAGAAAAAAAGACATTGGAAACAAAACAAAGGAATAAAAAATCTATTATGGTGAGTGTTCTTTGAAACACTATAGTACTTCATCACAAGTTAACTTTTAGTTAGAGCTGCCATTTGCTAAGCATTAAATCATTGCTGAAGAGTTTTACAAACAATGTGAATGTTGAATATTTGGATTTTTTTTTTTTTTTTTTTTTTTTTTTTGCCCAAGGCAAACACTTTACATCTCTGGCTAACCTATCCCAGATTAAAACAGTTGAAAAAGAAAACATAAGGCCCATCCCTCTTTTTCAAAAAGAACCACATTCTTTCATTACTGCAGAGTGATCCTCTCAGAATTAAGGAAAGAGGGCCAAGAAAATGCAAAAACAGATAACTTCATATGAAACTTACAGAATTTTTCTTTCTTCAGGTCCCTGCAATTAGTTTCCATTCCAAATATTAAAAGAGCATCAGTGTTACCCATAAATAGCAGTACCCTTTTGCTGTAACTCTGGAGTCATCACTTATGTGAAAACATTACATGTATTTTAAAAAATATGTCATACCTTTCTTTTTGAATCCTTTGCTTTGCTGACAGGGTCGCTGCCCTGCTTTAGTGATTAACAGGTGGGAATCTGTACTGGTGACTTTTCATAACAAAAACAAAACCTGTATTTCAGGAATGCTTTTTCAGCATTTCCTTGTATCCTTGCCTATTTTCAGCTTCTACACTTTCAGCGAGTTAGTCAATTACGTGTATGTGTTCAAGGCTGATTTTTCCTGTGTGCTTATTATAATTAATTCTCCTTTATGAATAATCCTTTAGATGAAGACATTGATGAAAAGCAAGCAGCAGTCCTTTCTGCAGATTGAGTTTATGCCCCATTTCTTTTAAACACGTTGTCTTCACAAATAATATTTTCTGGCATTAACATATTCTACATCCTGTTGCATGTTTGGCTGAATTCTTTTCTTCCTAGTCTTGAAAAATTACATTGGCTTTTCACTTATCTCCTAGTAATGAATCTTGCGGACCAAGCATAGTAGCTCACTTATCTCTTCACAACCCCACATGGTGGAGCAGTGCGGGCTTGTTTGCATCATTTTAAAGATCTGAAGTGAGAGTGAATGGAGAGGTGAGTAAAGCAAAATGTATTTCAAAGGAGTTTTGGAATTGCACTTGGAAAGCATTTTATTTCTTGTTAATACGTACTGAACATCAAGGCACATGTTCCTCCTTACCACCAGATAAGACTGACTCCAGAAGGCTAGTTGCCTTCAATGATTGCACTTTCTAAAAATTCAAAGGTCATGTGGAGTTAAAGATCCATCACAGTTCTTTAAAAAAAAGAGTGGAAATGTGGACAGGAGGTGAGAAAGAGGGGGTTGCTCATGCATACCAAGCACTTTGAAGATGAAAGGCTCTAATGAGTGTTAAAAATGATGATAACATAATAACACACCCTTCAACATTTATTTAGCTACTTCCTCCAGAAAATTTTTGGGTTGTGGGATAGAGGGGTTTGATTTTAAGAAAAAGTGCCACATTGGCTGAAGAAGAAAAATTATATGTGCTTAAATCATTAGTTGGTGCCCAAGTCAGTCTTGAGGACTCTTAATGTTCAGCTTCAAAGAGGTAAGATAAACATGGCCAGCACTGACTAAAAGGTAAACACAGCACCAGAAGTCCTACCTCCTCCATTGAAGTCAGAGGGAATGAAGAAAACCTTTGTCACATTTTGCCTACTTTGTTATTGCTGTAACAGAACATACATTTCTTCATACAAATGAGTCCCACATTATTTATAATTGAAAAGAGATAGCGTTTGAAAATCACGTATTAATTTTAGGTGTATATGACCTTCTGTTACATGATTATTTTCCAGGGTTACTAGTAACCTATCACTAGTAGGAGATGGTCCATTGCAACATTGCTACAGAATTGAAACATTAATCAAATATATTTTTAAAAATCATGGTATCACTAGGTTCCAATGTGGCAAGTTAAAATCCAAGTAAATGAATAAAATTCTCTAAAAAACAAGTTTAAAAATGTTTCATTTTAAATTGGTTGTTTAGCAAAATAAACTTAAAACTTAGCCTAGTTTTTTGTTTGTTTGTTTGTTTGTTTGTGAGACAGAGTTTCGCTCTTGTTACCCAGGCTGGAGTGCAATGACGCGATCTCGGCTCACCGCAACCTCCGCCTCCTGGGTTCAGGCAATTCTCCTGCCTCAGCCTCCTGAGTAGCTGGGATTACAGGCATGCGCCACCATGCCCAGCTAGTTTTTTATTGTATTTTTAGTAAAGACGGGGTTTCACCACGTTGACCAGGATGGTCTTGATCTCTTGACCTCGTGATCCACCCGCCTCGGCCTTCCAAAGTGCTGGGATTACAGGCTTGAGCCACCGTGCCCAGCCCAACTTAGCCTAGTTTTAAAATTCACCATTCTGATATTGAAATGTAATACAATTTTTCATGATCATGATCATTACCTAATTTAATTTCTAAGTTAAGGTTTTTCAATAAATATGTGAGTAGACCTATTAATAAACTTGTAACTGAAGTAATTTCTGTATTTTAAACATTATAAGGAAGGAAAAGGGTGTGATTCTTCCCTGGTTCTGATAATTTATTCTGTGAAGTGGGAGACCTGTTAGTGAAACACTCATAGTGTCTCATCTCCCACTTACCTGTAACAGGTAGGCAGGGTATTGTGGGACTCAGTAAACTGGGATGAGCTATACTGGTGATACCCAAAGAGTTGATGCCCCAATGGGACTTTATTATACAGGTTTCTATAGCTTGATCTTGAACTTCATGAATGTTGACCTCCTAACACATGTGCTCAGGCCAGGAAACTTTGTAGACCCAGGCATGCTATAAGGACCTCAATAAATTGTGGAGGCAAATATTTCCTAGAAAAATACCCCTTTTCAACAGATCTTTTAGGCATTGGTAGGGTGGAATATAAGATCTACTGATTTTTAAATTGCAAAAATGCTATTTGGGACTGAAAGTTTTTATCCTTTCAAAATTTATATGTCGAAGACCTAAATTCTAATAACATAATGGTATTTGAAGGTGTAGTGTTTTGTGAATAAGTAGGTTTGCATTAGGTTATGAGCATGGATCCCCCATGATGGCATTAGTGTTCTTATAAGAAAAGAAAGAGAGACCAGAGATCCCCCTTTCTCTGCCTTCTGAAGACACTGTGAGAAGATGGTGCTATGCACACCAAAGAGAACTCTCGATAGGAACCAAATCTGATGGCACCTTGATCTTGGACTTCTCAGCTCCAGAACTGTGAGA
Organism: Saimiri boliviensis; assembly: GCF_048565385.1. Lineage (NCBI taxonomy): Eukaryota > Metazoa > Chordata > Mammalia > Primates > Cebidae > Saimiri > Saimiri boliviensis. The sequence goes on from NC_133452.1 coordinate 75,871,036, forward strand.
AATAAATGTTCATGGAATACCAGTCTATGGTATTTTGTTACAGTAGCCAAACAAACTATACAAATGCTGAGTTCGTTTGATACGCAACACAGATGAGGTTCTAGAATTAAATTGTTAGTGTCCGGCATAAGTTATCAATGCACAGCGGGAACAGAAATCAAGAACTTCTCAATATACAGGTGGGGAAAAAAGGGTAACCAGCATAAGTCATGTCATCATTACAAATTTATAAATATTGCAGGATATCATCAATATCTCAAATACTACTCTCAGAGAGGAAACATGCTCAGGTAGAATATTCTTTATAGAGGATCACAGTAATAGCCCAAAAAGTCTGCTCAAGAGAATTCTTCCAGTAGAATAAATTGACAGGCAATTAGCATAGATAGACTAGCATTCATGTGAGGCTATATAAAAAGGAAGATTCATAGCTGTCCTACTTCACTCAAACATTTCTGGGCCTTTGCTTCATCTTTAGGAATATATGTGCTATTTTCTAGATGGAGGATTGCATTGTGGAAAATTTCTGTGAAGACTGGAAATGTCTTGCTTTGAGGCAGGGCTATCATCATTTTGCAAATCTCATTAACTTATTGCAGTCTCCAAAATTTGGGATATTTGATATTTGACACTGAGCTAATTCAACTTCTGAAATCCTTAAGGAAGCATGTATATTCCTATAGGACTCTGGGCAGTAGGTTGAAGGAACTTCAGTTTCACCTAGGCATCAATAATCTCCATGGTTGAAACAGAATAGGATGAGATAAAGGTGAGATAGTGGGGTGGATTTGGTATCTTGGACTTTCAGCTCTAAGAGAGAAATATTTTACTTTGTATCTAAGTTTCCTTTGATCTTTGAAGTTGGTTTTTAAACTTCATCTCTCTGGGAATGTGATAAAGGTATTGGAATGTGAGGCATCTTTTTTTCTGACATATGATTACAATATGTGAATTTATATAATTATTGGAATATCACTGTAATGTTATATTCTATATTAGATATAATGCAAAATGTGAATAGGCATGCCTTGGGATAGGAAATAGAGTTAATAGTGTACTTTAGCCTGGAGCACAGAGGGATCTTGCTGTTTATCTAATGTAGCTCAATCATTTAAAGATTTAAATCATTTTTGGTGGCAAAATATTTTCCATTATTTGTTCCCCTGAGAGAACACTCAGAAGAGGAATAGTTGGCTTTAGGAGCATAAACCCAGGAGCATGAGAATAGCTGTCTGAATAGCTTGTTGTTCTACATCCCATCCCTGAGGGCAATAGGCACTCCTTGAAAGATAACAGGCTAAATGGGATAATAGTGTATAAAGTGAAGGGTTCTAGTGAGATACATTTATTTCCTTTTTCCTAACAGTTCCTTAACATTTAGAGAGACATATATTAGCATAGCACTACTGTTTCTCCCCATCCACTTCATTATCCCTTCCCTAGGGTTGAAGAGAGACCTACCCAGACCTAAAAGGAAGCTCAGAGAAAGTGGCCAGGTCATTTCTCTCTTCTTTCCTTGGGAGTGAACACACGCTGTGCTGTAAGACACACTCAGCCCCTTCAGTGGGCAGTGAGGTCCAGGCTCACAGTGGCATTTTGTGGTTTGGGGAAGGAGGTGGTATTTAGAGATAGGAGAAGCAAGACTAACTTGGAAGGAATTAGGAAGCCCGATAATGCTGCATATGTGAGTTGTACCTCTGCTCTTGACTTTATCATTTAATGGTAGGTTTGTTTTGTTTTGCCACCTTATTTACTTTATTTCCGTGTTTCTCAATTTGCTTCAAGTCCAGGTGGAGAACAAGAATACTATTTTGGGGACCCCAAAACCTCCAATATTATCTATATTATATTGAAGATGTTACCAATCTTGCACTTACGGTCAGTACAAAGCTAACTTAGGAAGCCTGTTTTCTGGATTTGACATTAATAAATAATTTCCTCTGCCAAATCTACTAAGTGAATTCGTGACAAATTTAGAAATGTATCTATCAGGAGAGAAGGAGACTACTTAGTAATTGGTAATAAAATCGCAAAATAATTAGCATCAAGATAAGCCAAAATAAGCCATATTTCATTTAATGACTTTCTTTTCAATACCTGAGAAAGGCATATTATGAAAAAGTTGATTCTCTATGTTTAGTTTTTTAAAGTAAGCCTGAAAAAAAAAAGAATATTCTAGCACCACTACTACCCCACCCCATCTCCTACCCTTTCTATTTTCCCCATCCCCATCATACACATAATACTAACATTACTTAATATTGAGTTCTCAACATGTCCAGAACAACGTACTAAATTTGTAGATATATTATATAACAAATTATCACAATTCTTCAAATAGGGACCATTCATTTTTCAGATGAGGCACCTGAGGCATAGAAAGGTTAAATAAGTGGTCTGTAGTCCCAAATGTAGTAAAGAGCTGATCCAGGATTCAAACAAAAGTGGGTTGCGTCCAGAACCTAGATGCTGAAACCCTAAACCAACTGATTTTTGGATTATATTGCCAATGATATTAACAAGTGCCATGACTGTAGCTGAGATTCCTTGGGCTGCTTATGCTTCTTCCTAATAATTCTTTTCATTTGCATAATATGTTACTGCAGAGGAAATTCAGCCCCTTTTGATAAACACACAGATATTCATATAATAGTCTAATTCATATTTCTTCTTGTTTCGTAAAGGCTGAACATTTCATTAATACTACTTTATGGATGTGATTTTTTTTAAGCTATAGGAAAGGAGAGTGGCAGTCTGCAGGAGTTTATACATTCCCTGTTTTCTAGAACGAATCAAAGACAATTGTCTGAGTAGTGTAACACAAGATCTGTTCACAAGGATGTAATTGGGTAAAGTTATTACATAAAAATGTGTACTGAAAAAAACAGAAACAATTATATAAAACAAAGTTTTCTAAGATTACTATAAAAGAAGTAGAATAAAATCAGGCAAAACCAACATGACACAGGTAACTTGGGATCTCTCCCATTTATTCCATAAACAAATTCAGTAGAAGACCAGGGCTACACTAAAAATTTAACTTCACAAGTTTCATTCTTTCTTGAAAATGCATTTGCTTATCATATGCAGACTAATGGGTTGCATGAAAAATGTAATTTATAATGTACTATGGACTAAATGCTTTATGTTCTTAAAAATATTTTCCTTTAATGATACAATCCAGCATATGTAATTGAAGCTAGAGGCCTATGCTAAGTGTGTACAGTTAACTTTGACTTTGGTTTGTCACCTCACAGAGGACATGTAACATTTCTATTTTGAATCAAAGACAATTTTTAAAAATTATCTAATATGTTGTAATACATATGTGACACATATTTCATTTTGTGCAGTGTTTAGGTGGAGGAAATCTGCCATTTATTACCTCTATTGCTTGTCATAAATCAGAAACCAGGTGCCATTAAATATTTCCAGCAGTACTTTGAGGTATGTATTATTTACCCTAATTCATAGAAAATGAAGCTTTCTAGTCACAGAGGTTACATAAAATGGGCAGTGTCACATCACTGGGTAGGATCCGAGAGGGTCCAAGGGGTGCAAATCCAGCCCTGCAGTGTATATTTTTATCCACAAGTCTGTTTTGCTTCTCAACATGCTAACAATTGTACCTTATCAGCCTTGTCTTGGCAGTGTATAGTAGGTATCACCTGCATTTTTTTAATCATAGAATTTCAAATTTGATGAGGTTTTTCCTTATGTATAATTTCTTTTTCAGCCTTATAATCTTTCGGTTCTATCTTCAGAATCCTTGTGACTACTAAACTGGCTTAAGAACTTAAATCTAGATGAGATTAAAGATTAAGAAGCTTGAGAATAACAAGATAAACATTTAATCACTTTTGTCTTCACACCGAAAATATGTAAAGCATAAGCTTGCAGAGAAATGGGGAAGAACAATATGGTAACTGCTTTAGGCTCTTTATGAGTGTAGAGCTATTTAGCATCATAATAATTAAGCCCTTCTCTCAGGCTACAGTTTACTCTCAGAATTTCTGTCTGTATAAATTTCTACATACCCTTAAAGTCAGTAAACTAAATCTCCTCCAGATAAGGAATGATGACCTCTTTTCAATTCTCCTGATCCTATATGTACTATAGGTGTGAAAACACTTATCTTATCATTATCCAAGAGTTTTCGTTTTCTTTTATTAATTGTTCACTTCTTAAAGGAAAACACAGATTCAGTTATAAAATCAATGATAGATCAAGTCAATAGCTGTTTTATGAAAACTCTGGAGATACTGTGCTTTTATTTATTTTTGTTTGTTTGTTTAGTTTTAAATGAAAAAAAATACACAAACTGTCTATATGTTCCCATGAAAAAAATAATTAAATTAATACTAGGGATTATCTTAGTATTTATGTGTGTTACAATGTCTATATAGAGAAAGAAAACCTTTCCTCTACCCTATTAGGTTCTATGGCCTGAGAACTAAACTGATAAAAGGCAGATTTGCAGGAAAAAAAGGCCAAAACTTTTATTTGATTTTAATATATTTACATGTATGTGGAAGCTTTCACATATAAAAAGGAAAATACAAAGAAGTGGATAGGTCTTACATACCTTATAAGCACTAAGTCAAGGTTGTCTAATCTTTCGGCTTCCCTGGGCCACATTGGAAGAAGAATTGTTTGGGCTACATATAAAGCACGCTAACTCTAGCAATAGCTGATGATTTAAAAAGGAAAAACAAAATCATTAGAAAATCTCATGTTGTTTAAGAAGGTTTGCAAAATTGTGTTCAAAGCCATCCTGGGCTGCATGCATCTTGTGGGCCCGCAAGCTTGCTTGTCTTAGGTAGACAAGCTTGCTCTAAATATTATATAGTGAGAGCTTAAATATCATTTTAACAAAGCACAATAAATTGTCTAGATGTTCTAAGACAGAGGAAACAGAGGTTCAAGTTAGGGGCAGTAAATTGTGGGAAAGTAATTAGTAAATACAAAAGGAAAAGAAATAGAAGATAAAGGTTATTTTAGTAAGTCTGTACAGATTCATCTCAGTGTTAACTCCCCATTTCTGATGATAAGAATATTCCCCTCTTTCTGGTTTCAGAAGGATTCTTTTCACAAATAAATTTTTACTTTGGCTTTAGGTAAGAAGATGCAGTCAGAGAATTCTTCCTGCATCTGTTACTTCTTAATTGCCTTCAGCTCAAAATAATCAAAGTGGCATATTTTGGAATAGAGTATTTTGATCCTCTTCATTTACAAATAACAGCATTTTTGTCTTCTTTGTCATATTATTTCTATAATTTAGATTTGCTGCTGTTGTTTTCATATAACATCGATTAGACCTTCCAGGGCAATGCTGACTAAGAACGGAGATGGCACATTTCCTTAATCTGTTTCTAATTTTTATTTCTAGTTTCTTAAGAGAGCATCTTTCTTTCTCTTTCTCCTCTCTTTAAAATTAGAAGTGTCGAATCTTATCTAATATACTATAGATATATATATATATATATATAAGATAAATATTCACTTTACATCTTATAATATAGCAGATAGCTATATTGAAATGTTATTCCATTTCGGGAGTGAACCAATCCTAGTCATGACATACTAATCCTTTAGTATTTTTCTGGATTTGAACTGCTAATATTTTATGTAGCATTTTTGTTCTTTGTCTATTTTTTTCCCTATCACATGTACGTTTGGGCCAAAGGGGTGTGTGTGTGTGTGTGTGTGTGTGCATTTGTGTACACTTGTGCTCACTACCTTCGCCAGGTTTTCAACAGCACAGTTATGGTAAAAATGAGTTGAAACATTAAATACTTTTCTATGCTATATATAATTGTGGAAGCAATAATGAAACACTACATGAAGTTTTGATAGATCTCATCTATAAACTTATCTTGATCTGATATTTTGTAACATATATTTGACTAAATTTTACAGTATCTAATGATTATTGTCTATTCAGATTTTCTATTTTTCTTTTTTCTGAATGAAGTTGGATGATTTATATTTTCAAATTTCCTCCAATTCACGTGTTTTTTAAAACTATTGAAATAAAAGTATCTTAATTAGTCATAAAATTTTTAAAATATTTTATTTGTCTCGTTTTGTCTTAATTATTTTCCTTAATGTAGTTTTAATATACACATTTTTTTCATTACCTGACAAGCACAGAAAGAAAATCTGCTTTTTTGTTGTTTTCCATTTTACTCATTTTTATTTTTAATTAATTTAATCCAACTAATTTAAGGCTTTCTTCTAGTTTCTTGAATTGTACCCTTGAATTATTACTTTTTAATCTCTCTTATTTTCTAATATGAATAGCATATATTAATTTCCTAATGTTACATTAATGGATTGTATGGTTAATTATCTGGAATTTTAATTCCGATTTATGCTATATTTTTTACATGGTGAATGAACAAACTTTATACTTCATTATAAGTGTTAATATCTTTTTGTTGCTTTTATTTGGCTATATTGCCCTCATTATCGCTACTTGTAATCCATGCTTTCCTTTTCTTTGGATTCATATTTTAATTTAAATTTGTTTTGTGAATCTTTCATAATTGCTTCTTTGTAAGTTCTGCAATAAGTTATTTCATTTCTATAAATGGTTACAATTTATTCTCACACTTAATTGCTGACTTGACCTTCTACGGGATTTGGTATTCAAAAGCATTTTTATCAGTTATATGGAAAAAAACATTTTTAATTTTTTTCTTTAATATTTGTGACTGGATCATTAATAATTTTATTTTACACTTTTTGATAGCCATTTTTCCTTTCTCTTTTAGCCTCTGGTCAATGAGAAACCTAATATCAGTCTGATGATTAATCTTTCGTAGATGGCTTTACATTTTTAATTTCTATGCTAAGTTTTTAGTACATTATTTTTATTATTAATTTTTTAAAAATCTCACTCATATATTTCTATATTGGCCACTTTTATTTTGCACAGACATTGGGAGACCCTTTTCATCTTTGATATTTCTTTAGTATATTGTTGACAGTATAGTGTTTCTTTTATTTATTCATTTTTTCCCTTTTTTTTCTGCTTTTTATCTATAGTCTCCTTTTTGAGATCCCGCTATATAGAAATTAAATCTTCTGGTTTTGTACTCTGAATATCTTGAATTTCCTCACATTTTTCAATCCTTTATCTTCTTATTGTGATAAGAAGGCAAGGATTACCTTCCACCTCTAATTGGCTTTTTCATTGTGCCCATTCTATTTCTTAAACCATTTCCTTTTCTTACGTTGCTAATCAAATAATTTAATTTCCATTATCACTAATTATTTCTTTTATAGCATATCTGTCTTATTTTATGAATGCAATATCTCTTTCAATGACTCTAAGTATTGCAATTATTCCCTTTGCTCCCTTTTTAAATTTATCTCCTCAAAACTTTTTTTTTAAGTTTTTGCCTCTTTATCACAATGCTGGTTTTCCTCAAGTGCTTTGTGATGTTTTTAGGCTAGTATTATGTCTGTAAAATAATTTTTTCCTGTCTTCAAATATAGGTTAATGTATGGAAACTTACCGTGTTGGTAGGGAGGAAACACAGGAATATTTGTGGTGGCAGAAACTAGTAGTAGATTTTCTATTTTTTTGTATATCTTGGAGGGTTTATGGCTACCTGAGCATGTTTATTTAAAAATTCTATCTTTGTAATAAAAAGTTTGCTTTATTTTTATGTATTCAGTAAAAATATCAATTAGAGATAATTTAGACCAGAATATAAACATAATTTATGGTTTTATAATATAATAAAGTGTTAAAGCAAAATGTATTATACATCATAGTAAGTAGACAATCTCCGGTCTTTAAAATTGAAAAACACTAAGTCTGAATCCTAAATTTTAACTTTTTCTACATTTCTAGTGATGAGAATTTGAGCAGGTTATTAACTTTTCTGCATTTGTTTCCTTGCCTGTAAAATGTGGTTATAATAATAATTAGTCAATATTTTGTGTAAATATGAAAAGATATAACAAATGTTACGGTTGAAACAAGGCATAGACTGTATTTGGTGCTCACTTGTTGTTAGTCACCTTTTTAGTGCACATTTAAATGGATAACACCAGCATCGTCTAGTATAAAAAAGTGGATCTTAGTCAGATGAATTTAAGACTTATTAAACTCCCAGATAAGTGTGTTGTTATGTGGAAAAAAACTTTTTAATTTTTTCCTTAATATTTATGCCTGGATCATTAAAAAGAATGAAGGAAAGCTATGTAAGTACTGATCCAAACATGGATGTCAACTGACAACAGCTAGTTTCTGAATATTAGAATCATTCAGACAATATTTAGTGAATGTCTAAATATTTCCAGCACAGCTCTTAATTCTGGAAGGGCGGAATATTATTGAATATGTATTCTCATTGATGCTGTTTAAGATCCTGTTTGCAAAAGATATAAAGTAGATTTCATCTCTCTGCCTGCCATTATTCCTATAATCAGTATGTAATCCACAATCCAAAACTGACACAAGAACAGAAAATCAAACATCACAGGTTCTCACTCATAGGCAGGTGTTGATCAATGAGAACACATGGACACAGAGAGGGGAGAAACACACACTGGGGTCTGTTGGTGGGGGCAAGGGAGGGACAGCGGGGGCGTGTGGAGAGGTCAGGGAGGGATAACAGGGAGAGAAATGCCAGATATAGGTGACGGGGGATGGAGGCAGCAAATCACATTGCCATGTGTGTACCTATGCAACAATCCTGCATGATCTGCCCATGTACCCCAGAACTTAAAGTACAATTAAAAAAAAAGACACTGGATTGCCCCATTTCCTAAAATATTATTCTGTATTTAATATAATCCATGATGGTAGGCTCAAATCAGTATGTCATGCCTTGCCATTACATGTACACAATCTCTTTATAAAATGTAAATATTTAATGAAATGCTGAGTCATTTAGTAATCACAGGTTAATGCTAATTGATTTGTCATTAATTATCTTTCTTTATGTCAGTAGGGACCTACTGAAGCCTAAAGGCACTAAATTTTTGAAAATAAAAAAGCTGAAAATCTGGAATGAAATGAACACAGATGATATAGCATAAACCTATCATGGTTTAAAGGGCTGTATTAAATAAAGACTTAGCCTAAGTCACAATTGACCTATGCTGAGTCTACTTAGGGCATATACACAAGCCCCTGTTCAAACACGGGCCTTCTTTCCTTATTCCCGCCTAACCTCTGAGAGGTCAGGATTTCCCATCCTGATATTTTACCTTTTATCCCCTTTCAAAGTATGTGGGTGTAGTTACCACTTTAAAGTTTGCCAAAGCAAAAGTAACAATCCCCCATAACTGAGGGATTTATTAGATTTATTGCCCTAAAACAAGAGATTTATTAGATTTTTTTTTAAAAAAAGATACCATGTAGCAGAGATAAAATATGTGGTTAACTGCAGACAAAGTGATTCCAGATGCTGTTTGGCCATCTGGCCTCCTTGATGTGTCACTCACCGGTTTCTGCCACACTGCTGTCCTGGCTCCGCCATCACTTCACACAAAATTCCTGGGGAGGGCAATCAGAGGCTCAGTGGACAGGTGCCATGCAGTCCTAATTATTGATTCTGGCAATCCCAACACAATCACTTTGGAATCTCCAAATCAAAATTGTCTTTCTCCTATTCCTTTCCCTTCCCTCTTCCCCACCACTGTCACTTGCTTCTCTAGGTATGCATTGCATTCTTCAAATGAATAATTTGTGAGAATTAGGGCAAAAAACACCATTATTTTCTGTACTTTGGAAACATAGAGTCTGTAGTCAGTTGCCTTCCAGCCAAGCAGCAACTTCTCAAATAGGCTTCAGGATATAAGGAGGTCCTTGGAAGCTGAGATTGCACAATTTATCCAAGGAACACAAGTTCCAGGAGAACAATACATCACTGTTCTCATAATATCTTCAGACTAAAACCAGGACATTTCTGTGTTTACAAAGGCAGACTTATTTGGTAAAGGACAGGAGGATGTAGCATAGTAAATGTTTTGAAGGAAAATATCAGAGTGTCTTTTAATAAATATTTAAAAGGGGCCTATTGGAATATTTCAGGTGTGCGGTTCACCAACTGTCCTTGTCTAGAAAGAATCATGTATCAGAATGTTTCCTTTCTAAAGAGGAGTGATGTTAAGAACCTAGTGATAGATATCTGTTAGCCCAAACTCCTTAAACATTTTATCTTTTGTATAATTTAGTTTTGGTTTGAATGTTCTAAAATATGTCATAGTAATCACAGGTTTTAAATGGCTATGGGAACCATAACTCATTTCCCTTGTTTGTTACATTCATTTATTTTTATATAAAAACATTGTCCCTTGTTATATTAGTCACAATAGGCTGCATTATCCTGAATAACTGAAATCTCACTGAATTAGCACACAGGAGCTCATGCAAACTGCTATGTGTCTAACATCTTCTCAGGGTAGCTCCCAGTTGATAACTCAGGGATACAGATTATTTTCATTTTGGCTCTGCTCCAGGATCTCAATATGTGGCTCCAGGTTATCATATCAAGAGAAAAGGGTGAATATGGAATTCATGTCTTCTTTTATATGCCTTGATTCATAAATGATGCCCTCGATTTTTGGATGTAGAAAAGATCCCATAACTCCACCTAACTGAAACAAGTGGGAAAACGTCACAGCATGTAGATAAACTAGATAAATAGTAAGTGCCTCTACTTTACTTGGGCAAAATTTTCTCTTTCCTTTCTCCCTGTTATTTACTATATCTTTAAGTCATTATTCCATGTTCATATTTTTATTAATTATATGAAAAAGGATAATAGGCAGTAACTTTTTATTCAATTTAAAGAAGTTGATTACCACTAATGATATTTAGTAATTGGATAATTATAAAAAAAAAAAACCTTTCCGTATGATTCTACTACATAAGCTGTAATATATAATTTCAAATAATAGAGATGAATGATGATCGCCACAAATAATATCTAAATATTTATTTTGAAGACTAGATTTTAGGAAGATATCTCCCAGGGAATAAGTCACTAATCAAATGCCTGAAAAACAGGATTATCCTACATGCAGGAACTTCTTCTAAATATCTAACCTTCCAATCACATCTTTCTAACTTTTCAGTTCAAATGCTATTATATTCTAAGAAGCCATCATTGAGTATTTTAATTGATTTACTATATTACTCTATTATTCAGCTTCTTCCTGTCTTTAATTATCTTTCACCACTGTTAGATTGCCAATGGTTCATCATTAAAGTTATTTTCTGTAAAATACAGTCATCTTTTTTACCCTCTTTTTTCTCTATTACATATTCTCGGGAAAAAAAAAATCAGTTTCAAATCCCCTCAACATTTATCTACTATGGATACAGTTAGCACTACTACAGAAAATATACATATGGATGCCATTTTATAATCTCTAATCTCTAATGGACTTTAACACTGTGCTCAGAAGTCCTGCTTTTCATTTCTCTTCTGAACATTTTAATGACCTCCACATCACTAAAAATCTAATAGACGTTTTTCCTTACGACCTTACTCATCTTTGTCTTTTTTTCCAACAGCGGGCAATTCTGTAGGACTGTTCCACATTCAGACGTCTCTGTGGAGACAACAGAAGCATTCATTGAAACAATATCAGGCCAACTTCTCCCTCTGCCAGTCTGGCTCCCTTCCCTTGTACAGATGTTGGCTGTCTGGAGGCTAATCTGCATCCCAAAGTTCGCTTTTCAGGAAAAGCATTTGACAACATTGACTCGATCTCACTTTTTAAGTCCCAGTTTAAATGTTACTATGAGAGTATTTTCCTAGTTTCCACTCTAACACAGACTCTAGCCTTCTCCATAGAAATGTTCTCAAATAGTACCCTATTGTTTTTATTTATAGATATTATCATACTTTATTTCTAAATATTTGTTTTTTCTTATTCACTACTTATTTACTGATATGTTTCTCTTTTACTATCTATCTCTTTGCCTTTTGAGGAACAGGGCAGAATAATTCTTATATTTACCAGCATATTTTTTCCCAATGCCTAGCACAGGGCATAAATTATTGAAAGAATGATCATCTTACTACTGCTATTTACTGGCATCCTGTTGTGATAAGAGTGAATGAGAAAAGTATAAGATACCCTCTGGAATAGCATTTCCCAAAATTTAGTCTGGGGATGTAATATTCATATGAGTGCATGCACACACACACACACACACACACACACACCCCACATGCACACACCAGGAAGTAGAATGAAGAGAAGATGAGGTCTAGTCGATTACTTAGAACAATTTTTCACATAATGTCTATTAAAATATTTCAGAAATACTGTCTTAATAGTAAGATTTTAGCGAAAGTGAATTGAATCTCAAAGTATGTGCTGTCTTAGAACACTCAGACAGTGACCATAACTATATTGATTTCTGAATAATTAGGTCTGCACTGTTTCTGAATAAAGAATAAAGGTAATGTTTACCATATGTACTTCATGTTTGAAAAACACATTTCAACTGGCTTGCTGTGTTAGTGATTCAGTGGATGTTTTTGAGTAATATAACGTTTATTTACTTTAAGTAACATACAAAATTCCATACAGCAATGATAGAACATTTCAGAGTTTGAACAAAATAGATATTAATGAAGTATAATAATTCATTTATTATTTTTGATGGATTAAGTAGTAAATGACACAAGGAGTTTTATAATTTGCTGCAAAAAAAGTAGAAATCGAAAGATTCCTGGTAGTTTTAAATCACAAAACAATTGTATTGAGAGCTTTTAACTAAATGATAAGCTTTTCAATGGTGTTTAGAGACTTACTGATCTTTGAATTTCCGAATAAACCCATATCTGGCCCATGGTAGGCAAGTAATTAATGTTAACTAAATAAATTTAAAATTACATATATGCATTATGTATTTTACTTTAATAGGAACATTGTAACATAGACAGCAGATCTATTATTAAAACCATTTAGCAAATGAGACAACTGAGAATCAAAGAGTTTAAGAAAGTCAATGCCTTAGTCAGGAATTGTTGGTTGCAATGAATAAGCAATTCACCCAGTTTAGCTCAGACAAAAGTAAAAGTTTTTGTGAGGATACAAAGAAATTTCAGGGAAAAGAGGAATAGGAAATACAGGCAGGATTCAGGCATAAATGAAAAGTCACAAGATAGCTAATTACACACTCTGCCCCTCTGGATCTCCCCCTTTATTTTCTTTCTCACTCAGGCTACATCTCTCTTACTCAGTTTCTTATATTCCATCAATTTCTTTCTCTTGGTGGCTATTTCTCAACAACTTTGGCATCCTGGTGTATTTGCATTATTGTGGTTCCAAACTGAGCTTTGATAGACTCCATATGACTAGAAACTACCACCATTTGAATAAATATTTGATTCTGGTTATGGTAACAAAAGCTATGATACTTATACAAGCCAGAAAATATGGGGAATTTATTTTTCAGATACAATTATCTGTAAGCTGAAAATCTCACAGAAGTGCTCCTTCTGTAGTCTGAGGGTAAGACACACACACCAGTCCCAGTTCACAGTGCTAGTAAGTAGTTCAGTAGAAATGGAGAGCAGAGATTTAAATTTAGATTTGATTTCTAGTTTGGTCCTCATTCCATGTAGCATGGATTAATGAGCAGCAAGGAACTATACACCAGGAACCAGGCTAGATACCAGGCTATAATGCTAAACAAAACCGAATTTTATTCCAACCCTCATGAATCTGGTAAGAGAAGTAGAGAGTAAAAATAAGATAAAAATACAAAGTTCATAAGTGTGGTGAAGAAAAGATATATATTGCCTCATGATATAGACAAGGGACTGGACCTGAAGGTGACAGTTCCAGAGTACAGAGGAAGGGATGTTTAAAGCAACATTGATAATAGGCTAAAAGTGGGAGAAAAGAAGAAATTTTAGAAGGAAAAGGTAAGCAGGCAAAGGTAAATATTTTGGTAATTTGTCCAAGAATATTTGAAAGTGATGGATTTTGAAAGGAAAAGTGATATAACAATGTTTGCATTTTGAAAAGATCAATGTGTGCAATATGGAGGATGAAAATTAGCAGGTGAGGGTATAGAGAAGAATGTGGGGGTTATTTGACTGGTAATAGAGACATTACAATGAGGCTTTGAAAATCAACCTTAGTTAATAAATGATTACCACACCATGCCATGGCATACTAAAACTGAGATCTAGTGCACAGTCTGCTTGATGCTTTCTCCCTTACTTAGTGATGATTAATTGTGTTCTTATTATTGTTAAAAATGCTGTAGCCTGATAGGAACAATCTGCTAGAAATCCTGATGTGCAATGCAGAAAGCATTGGCTCACAAATTCCTTGACAGGAGAGAGAATGTTAAATTGGTGTTAATTGCAACAGAATTTTCAGAATAAAGGGCTTGACTGCTGGTACAAACTCAATATTGCACAACACCAAATAACTTTTAATGAAGTTACCAGTAATTTCTATTTATTGGCAGTTATTTTTAAACTTCTAAATAGGGATTTTGCGTTTGTATGTAAAACTTTAAGTTTACATTTTTTTTCCCAATAAATCCAATATTTTACTGAGTTACATTAGAAATTTTACTTCCTTGGTGTATATGTACCACATTTTCCCTATCCAGTCTATCATCGTTGGGCATTTGGGTTGGTTCCAGGTCTTTGCTATTGTAAACAGTGCTGCAATGAACATTCGTGTGCACATGTCCTTGTAGTAGAATGATTTATAATCCTTTGGATATATACCCAGTAATGGGATTGCTGGGTCAAATGGGATTTCTATTTTTAGGTCCTTGAGGAATCGCCACACTGTCTTCCACAATGGTTGAATTAATTTACATTCCCACCGACAGTATAAAAGTGTTCCTATTTCTCCACATCCTCTCCAGCATCTGTTGTTTCCCGATTTTTTAATGATCGCCATTCTAACTGGTGTGAGATGGTATCTCAATGTGGTTTTGATTTGCATTTCTCTGATGACCAGTGATGATGAGCATTTTTTCATATGTTTGTTGGCCTCCAAATGGGGGAGGGGTGGGGGGGTGGGGAGGTGGGAAGAGATAGCATGGGGAGAAATGACAGATACAGGTGAGGGGACGGAAGGCAGCAAACCACACTGCTATGTGTGTACCTATGCAACAATCTTGCATGTTCATCACATGTACCCCAAAACCTAAAATGCAATAAAAAAAGAAAAGTGGGATACTAATAAATTAAAAAAAAAAAAAAAAAGAAATTTTACTTCCTAAGAGACTTTTTTCCTTTGGATTGGGCTTTCACTTGTCCAGAGAATTTTTTCTCATTGTTTTCCATCAGAAAGCGGCTTGCTTATTGTTGCTATTAGCTAACATGTTGTAAGCCTTCACACTACTCATGGAAAAACTATGTCAATATTTCCCTATCTAAATAACAAAAAAAGCCATTGCAGTGTTTTGGGTCAAAAACCTTTTTATAACGTGCCAAAATATGCGACTCCACAATTAGAGAGTAACAGCTGTAGTTGAGGTTTTTCGGGCTAATGGATAAATAATCTGTTGTCAGAATTAGTTCTTATATAAGCATATATATTTAGATGATAGGCTATAGTGACTTTGAAGTTGTTATGGTCCACTGAATAATTAATGCATTTAAAAATAGAAACAATATGCAAAATCACATGAATCTGAATGGCTAGTAATATGCTTTAATATAAAGGCTTGTGGAAAGATGTGGGAAGGGAAAAAATCTTTCTGTTAAAATTAATTTAAAATTGAAAATATACTAATCAAGTTGTATTAGATCAAGACAGCAACGGAAATAAAACATGACCAAGGTCAATGAATCAATCAGCAATTTTTAATGGATTGACAATTCTGTGCAATTATGCATTGATTCACTGGTAGATATAATTCCTAGAACTGGAGTCAAAATAGAAAGCACTAAACATCATAATGTTGTAAAGTAATAAAATACATGTGATCCCAGTTTAGTAGTGACAAACCTGAATACTATAAATCATACTCAACTAGGAGTTATTAAGAACTTAAAAATATTTTATATGAAAGATTGCTGTAACCATCAAAATACATAATTTATGCTAAGGAGCTTCTAATGGAAACCACATACAAACATAAATAATTTTGTATTTATATTTATAAGAAAATGCATGTTACATTAAAACTTCATTTTCTTCCCTCATTCATTAACGTGGTTTTGTTCTTTTATTTCTTAAATAACTATTACTGTACATTAGTTGGGTTAGATATTTGCTTTTAAGTGATTATTTCTAACTCTTTTTCATAATGTTATATTAAAGAGTTCTATATTAATACTTTCTTCAAAAATAGAATTAAAAAACTCTTAGTTTACTCCAGAAAAAAAGTCAATTTCTCAATAATAATGAATTAACTAATTCAAGAAATACTTATGGGTTTGCAGTGTGCCCAGTTCTGCACAGGTATTAAGCACACAAAGATGAATAAACATTTCTTTCCTAAGTGTCCAATGAAGCGGAATTCTACTGTGAAACTAATTCTTCTGCACAGGTTAGGTATCTGCTTTCACAGTCACATGGCTAAAGTGTAGCACTTATCTCTAGTCTGCTACTTTATTTCAAGACTTTGAAAGAGTTGGGAATTCATACCAATGCTCTCTCAGCCCCATCAGCTCTCTCTGTTTTCCCACAGACCAATCTGCATTATCCTTATAAATTATTTCCTACTAATGATTCAGAATCCAGCATCCTCAATCTCCATCATAAACTTATACAATATACTGAACTCTCCTGACTTTTTAGTTATGGATTTTTAAAAAGGAAATTTGTACTGAATTGCTTAATACTTACCTCTGCTGCTCTCATAAAACCTCATGAGGGCATTGAGCATGCTTGTGGTACTTTCCTCCTATTCTCTGGTTCCTAGCTCAATACTAGGCATAACTTAGGTGCCCATTAAATATTTGATAAATTAAAAAATGATTAATGGAACACAACATGGGTATCAGACCATAGAAATAGAAACCAGATTTTCACAAAATGCAATATGGTTTTGATTACGATCTGTAATTCCAAAGAAACTGTAAATAAATTCTTAAATTGGAGGTTTAATGGAATTCTTGCAGTAGTAGATTGAGCTTCGTTTCTCTTACTTGTCTTATATTTTAACCTTATTCATTTAAGTGTTTCTGGAGCATCTGCCAAGTCACGTGTAGTGATGCCGAGGAGCCTAAAAGGGTAACTCCAGTCAACAAGAAACTCAAAGCCTGGTGAAAGAGTAAAATTCATTGCAATTTAATATGCAAACTATTGTGGGAGTAAGATACAGATTATTGTTGAATCCCCTGGAGCTAATAATCTGTCTTAATCTTGAAGAATCAGAAGGATTTCATCAGTCGTGCCATAAAAAAAGTCAATGTTAGGTAGAAAGAATAATATATGTATAGGCATGGAGGTGATTCCCATTTATAGAGCTGTCTGCTCGATCACTGAAATGCAAAAAGAAGCATGGCAGAAGTGTACACTTTCATAGTAAGTGGAGGCAGCTTACAGCATGATGAATGTACAATAAAACTATCCATGTAAGAAGAAAAAATGTTAAAATATAATTTAAGTAAGAGATGACCTGAAAATCCAGGAAAAAGAAATTGCTTCAAATAAACATAAAATTTAATTCTGAGTTTTCTTGAAGCAAAAATTAAAGTAATAATTTCAAAAGAGGAAAATGAGATGCTGTTTCTTTAACATAATACAATTAATTTAATAGGAGAGTCTAGCATTTCACCAATACTAAATTCAAGTAATTTATGAAAAATCTTTATTTGTAGTTGTTTGACATAATGACCAATGTCTATAATGAAAATTTTTAGATGATACTGTAAACGTCTCAATAGGAATGCTTTTAAAAAACTACATTCATTTTCTGATTACAAAATAATGTAGGCCCACTATAGAATATTTGAAAGCTGTGATAGAAAATAAGGAAGAAAAATAATCCCCTAAATTCATACTACCCAGAGCTATCACTGTGAATATATGTATTCATGTCCTGTCA
The DNA here is from genome assembly GCF_048565385.1 of Saimiri boliviensis. Taxonomy (NCBI): domain Eukaryota; kingdom Metazoa; phylum Chordata; class Mammalia; order Primates; family Cebidae; genus Saimiri; species Saimiri boliviensis. The sequence goes on from NC_133452.1 coordinate 75,889,052, forward strand.
TTTATTTTCCCTAGGTCATAGCTCTGTGAACAGCTACATTATCTCAGATTTTCATTAATCTCACGACTGACTTTTTAGTGTATTTCTGATCTTGATGTAAATTCAGTACTTTCAAAAAAAATCCCCAAACTTACAAATTCAAGGAGCATATGTTTACAATGAAAATTTGTAGACCATTTACAGTAACTTCTCCATGAACATCTTTATGACCTAGCTAAAGATGATGGACTTGCAGGAATGGACCACATTGCATAAGGTGTAGCATTTCACCCACTACATTCACAGGAGACACCTTCCCAAGTTGCTCTTCCCATCCCCTTTCTGTCTTAATATCTAAAGGGGTCACAAACTATTTCCCACAAAACATATTTACACACACGCTTGCCCCCACACACATGACACATTTGCTAGAGGCACACAAAGTATGAGAAGTTATACAAATGTTTATGATTCTTTTAAGAATCCATATTTCTACCTTCTTATCTTAAAACACATGCTTTTTAGTCTGTGTAATAATCAAAATAGGAATATATAAAAATATATTAAGCTATCCTCTCATTGTAGAGAACAGTGAAACAAAGATTTGTACCTGTGTTTGTGTGTGTTTTCACAGCACTAAATAACATTGTGAAGAAATCTTTGCTTAGAAACAATTGAAAGTAGTTCTGTTTATTTTATTTCTTAGGGTCCAGGATCACTTTTTAGGATGATAAATCATTGACTAGCTTACCACATCATTACCAGCACTGTGTTGATTCCTCTTTTAAATATATCTCTATATATAGATATATATATAGATATAGATATATAGATATATAGATATACACACACACATATAATACACACACATAAACAATCATTGATTTATTATTTTTACTGCTCGTATCATTAAAGCTGTTTCATCTGTACATATTTCACTAATATTTTGCTTATACTTCTTATGTGAATTTCCTGGCTCTTCCCTTTGTTTTCCCCTTGAGAAGTGCATGATTCAAGCCAAGTTAGACTTTATTACAGTAGATTTCAATGACAAAGGTTTTTGTTCTGCTTTGTATTTACATTCCTGCTACATGTCCTTGGGGGTCGACCACAGCTCTGCTCCTTGTTGGTCTTGTCATCACTCTGGGACCCAATTGACAGAGCAGCCACTACCTCGGATTATATTTTCCTATTACATGTCTTCTACAAATGAAATATATTTTTGTCCTTCCATTTTTTATTTACATAATATGTGGAATTAAACTGCATCTAAATGCAAATTAGAAAAACATATAGAATTCATTTAAAATAAAATGTTGTCTATTTTTACGAATATATTTGAGCCAGCAAAGAAGCTATTTTGTCTTCTTGAAACTTTAGTGCTGATATGGCAAAAGAATTAGAGATTCTCTAAAAAGTCTTTTCAAACAGGTAAATATGTTTCTCTCCCTGTAATCAAGAAGGATCAAAGTGTATAGGGGAGGGAACATGCCCAGGCTTTTGAAAGATTCCTGTGAATACCTTCAGAAGTGGAGCTCTTGGCAGCCTCAGTTCTGCTCTTCATTTCCAAGCAGGTGCAAGCCACTTCACGTTTTCTTTCTCAGCTTCCTGCCCTGCCCTCGTTTTGGATTCTCCTCTTGTTTGCTCACCTGTCATATTTCTTCTCCTTCCATCTTTCACAATTCAAGTTATCTCCACCTGCCAGACCTCACAGTAGAGTGGGGCAAGAGGGGAACAGCATCACTGTCTAGAACCAATTAAATTATTTCTTTTTTTAATCTCTGCCCAGAAGGAATATGGGAAAACAATCAGAAACAAAATTGACAAATGATGTTGTGTTTCCTGTTTCCTTGCCATCCTGAAATTCTTTTGAAGAAAGCAAAATCCTTTGCTCTTTAATCATTAAGTCTGTATGTTGAACTGTTCATTAAATAACGATCTTCAAACTTTTTTTTCTCCCTGGGTTCTAGTGCAGTCATGTGTCACATAAGGACATTTCAGTCCATGACAGATTGCATACAGGATGGTGGTCTCATAAGATTATAACGGAGCTGAAACATTTCTATCACCTAGTGGTGTTGTAGCCAACTTAACATCGCGGTGCAATGCGTTACTCATATGTTTGTGGTGATGCTGATGTAAGAAACTGTTTCAGGGCCAGAGCAGCCTCAGCAGGTCCTTAAGGGGGCATTCTAGAAGGCATTGTTATCATAGGAGATGATAGCTCCGTACATATTATTGACCCTAAAGACCTTTCAGTAGGATAAGATGTGGAGGTGGAAGACAGTGATACTGATGATCCTGAGTCTGTGTAGGCCTAAGCTAATGTGTGTGCTTGTTTCTTCATTTTTAACATGGAAGTTTAAAAAGTAAAATAATACTTAAAACTGTAAAAGTAAAAATAAAAAACTTATAGAATAAGGATATAAAGGATATATTTTTCTACAGCTGTCAGCTGTACAATTTATTGTATTTTATGTTAAGTATTACTACAAAAGTCAAAAAATTAAGAAAATTTAAAAGTTCATAAAAAAGTTACAGCAAGCTAAGTTTAATTTACAATCAAAGAAAGAAAAAATATTTATTCGAGTGGCTAAGTGTACAGTGCTTATAAAGTCGATAGCACTGTAATGTCCCATGCCTAGATACACAAATTAGATACGCAAATATTTACTGTTGTGTTACAATCATCTATGGTATTCAGCATAGTAATTCATAGGTTTGTGGCCTATGAGCAATAAGTAGGCTATACCTTATAGCCTAGGTGTGCAGTAGGCTATATCATCAGAGTTTGTATAAGTACACTTTATGATGTTGGCACAAAAACAAAATTGTCTAATGATGCATTTCTTAGAATATATTTCCATTATTAACCAACACATGACTGTGTTTTATATCGACAATGATTACTTGATCAGTGTTAATTTTCTATACAATTCACTCTAAATTTATTCAATTTGAATGAGTACTTATGAATTTAAAAAAAAATTAAAAATTATTTGATGTGGCCTGGTGTAGTGGCTCATGCCTGTAATCCCAGGACTTTGAGAGCCCAAGGTGGGTGGATCACGAGGTCAGGAGTTAGAGACCAGCCTGGCCAATATCTACTAATAATACAAAAATCAGCTGGGCGTGGTGGCAGGCGCCGGTAATCCCAGCTACTAGGTTGGCTGAGGCAGGAGAATCGCTGGAACCTGGGAGGTGGAGGTTGAAGTGAGCTGAGATCGTGCCATTGCACTCCAGCCTGGGTGACAAGAGCAAGACTCTGTATCAATCAATCAATCAATTTGATGCAACTATTTCATGTCCAAAAATGTATGCTATTAAAATGATTTTTGTGCTGGATTCCTCATTTTAACTTTATTTTCAGCAGCAAAATAAGGGAAATATCCAACGTTCTAACAATAGGAAGTTAGTTTAGGAAACATGGCACAGACTACACAATAATTTAGAATAAAATAGGAAAGTATATCAGTATAATGCTAAATAAAAAAGTGTACATAAAGTGTGTATCATGGGATGCCAGGAAAAAACACAAATACTTATGTGCATCGAAAGATATAAACAGGATTTATAGAAAATAGTAACTTTTTATCTCTGGGATATGATGTTCTATGTAATTAACTTTTTTCAATGAAAAACATCACTCTGGTAAGCAAACTGCAAAAAATAAAACAGTACATGTCACAAAACTTGCTGCTCATCTGCATATGTATTTATTTATGTAAACATATAACAAACTTTTTTCAAAACAAGTTTTCTGAGTTATGTTGAAGAGAAAAGAGAAAATAAGGGTTGGCGTAAATCTTTAGAACTATTTTGCCCCTCCCAATCTCTCATGTCCCCACGGGGATACTGACCACATTTTTGAAGTAACCTGCCATAGTTTTCTTAAAACTAAAATTTCCCAGCTACATCCCTTTTTTCACTACCTTCTTTCTTCTTTTTTTTTTCCTCCTTCTGTGTTCTCTTTGTTTTTTCTCTGCTCTTCACTCTATCTTTTCTTTTTTCCCTTCTCTCTGTCTTCTTCCTCATTTTTTTCTTTCTCTATTTCCTTTCCCTTTCCTTCCCTCTTTCCGTTTCTTCCTTCTTCTTTCCTTCCTTCTTTTTCACTCTCCAATTTCTCCCTCTTATTTTTTTCTTCACTTTTCCTTCCTTCCTTCCTTCCTTCCTGCCTTCCTTCTCTTCTCTTTTTCTTTGTTCACTTTGTCCAGTTTTACAAACAGTAATAATAACAACCGTATATAAATATTTAATTTGTTTTGCTATGTGAAATTTTAAAGCAATTTTACCTTCTTAGCAAGTCAGACATTTTTATGTCACTTACAGATTATAGGTTAGGGAGATGAGAATCAGAGAGATAAATAACTTACCAAAGTTAAGCTAGTAAATAAGAATTAAAATCTGAATTCATCTTCTCTCTTTTATACTTTGGATATGTATCTCCACCCAAATCTCATGTTAAATTGTAATTCCCAGCATTGGAGGTGGGGCTTGGTGGGGAGTGGGGGTGATTGAATCATGTAAGTGGATTTCTCATGAATGGTTTATGTTTAGCACCAACCTCTTGATGCTGTCCTCACCATAGTGAGTTCTTGTGAGATCTGCATGTTTCAAAGTGTGTGCATCTTTATCCTTTCTCTTGCTCCTGCTTTTGTCATGTCATAAACCTGTTTCCCCTTTGTCTTCTGCCATGATTGGAAGCTTCCTAAGGCCTCACCAGAAACAGATGCTTCTATGCTTCCTGTACAGCCTGCCAATTAAACCTCTTTTCTTATAAATTACTCAGTTTCACTTATTTCTTCATAGCAGTGCAGGAACAGCCGAACACACTCTCCAACTTCATTATCAGTTTTCTTTCCATTTCCACACTCTTCACACAGCTTCCTTCTTCCCTATTAAATAGTATGTATCTCAGAGCTGAACCCTGACCTACTTCTCTCAACATTGTTTTTCTCATATAACCTATTTATTGTTCTCTCTCTCTCTCTCTCTCTCTCTCTCTCTCTCTCTTTTAAGAGACTGTGTATCACTCTGTCACCCAGGCTGGAGTACAGTGGTGCAATCATAGCCCAATGCAGCTTCCGCTCCTGGATGCCAACCATCCTTCTGCCTCAGCCTTCCAAGTAGCTGGGATTACAGGTGCAAGCTACAATGCTTGGCTCTTACTTGATTTTCATGAACTCAGCAACTATCATGGAATCTTAAATCTGGAAATCTTAAATCTATATTCCCTCTCGTGAGCTATCGCTAGAACTCTAGTCTTATATTTTAATTTTTAGATAGTAGGTATCTGACATATATTGTCACTTAATGTGTGGTAATCATTGTTATCAAATGAAGCCTTAAGTCATTAATGTATTTAATGCTCATAAAACTACAAACAATTTCTGTAGTTGCACATTTTACTGATAAGAAAATTGAAGATCATAAAAGTAAATTGTCCAAAGATACAAAAGCTTGATATTTCTCCTTGAATAGACCTACCTTCATCAATAACAATACCTAAAGGTGTCCTTACTTCTAGACATTCTGGCAAAGAGAAAAGAACTTGTTAGGAATTATTGTCTGATGCCACATTTTAAAAGATAGTATGTATTTGCATTACCTAAACATTTATATCCATCAAAATCTAAACTGTTGACATTGAATTTTGACATTATTTTGCTGCTGCAAACTAATAGGTTCCAGAACTGAAAATATTTAGAGAGGATCTGAGACCATTTATAAGATTTTTCTCTTGAACCTTCATATGTCATTAGACTATGTGAGCTCTTACCACACATAGTCTAATGTGCACTGGATGTTTAATTCTCAATTTAAGGTTCTTATTAATGATCACAAACACCTTTGATTCTATAATCCTCATGCCAGACACTGTACTAGGTACCAGGAAAACAAGAAATAAAAAAGAAAAGATATAATCCAAATAAACATGATTTAAAATGAAAAAGAAGATATTATAACTGATACCACAGAAATACAGAAGATCATCAGAAACTGTTATGAACAATTACATGATCACAAATGAAAAAATCTAGAGGAAAGTGATAAATTCCTGGAAACAAATAACCTCCCAAGGTTGAACCAGGAAGAACCAGAATTCCTGAAAAGACCAATAATGAGTAGTGAGATTGAGACAGCAATAAAATAAGTCCCAAGAAAAAAAAAAGCACAGGACCAGATAAATTCACAGCCAATTGTACCAAACATACAAAGAAGAACCAATATCCATCCTCCTGAAACTATTCCAAAAAAATTGAGGAAGAGGAAATTCTCCTTAACTCATTCTATGAAATAAGTATTACCCTGATACCAAAACCAGACAAGAACACAACCAAAAGAGAAAACATATCAATATCTCTGATGAACATAGATGCAAGAATCCTCAACAAAATACTAGCAAATCAAATCCAATAATACAACAAAAAGATGATAAGCCATGATCAGGTGGAGTTTATCTCAGGACTCATGGATGGTTCAGCATATGCAAATCAAAAAAAATGTAATGCATCACACAAACAGAATTTAGGACAAAAACCATATGATCATCTCAATAAATGCAAAAAAGCACAAAATAAAATTCAGCATCCATTTATAATGAAAATCCTGAACAAAATAGGCATAGAAGAAACATACCTCAACATAATAAAGTCCACATATGACAAACTTACAGCCAATATCACTCAATGGGGGAAAGTTGAAAGCATTCCCCCTGACAAGGAGAACAAGACTAAGATGTCTACTTTCATCACTCTTATTCAACCTAGTGCTGGAAGTCCTTGCCAGAGCAATTGGGCAAGAGATAGGCATACAAATTAAAAAAGGGGAAATCAAATTATCCCTGTTCACTGAGGATGTGATATTATATATGGAAAATCCTAGCAATTCCACCAAAAACCTCTTAGATTTGATAAATAAATTCAGTAAAGTTTCAGAATAAAAAATTAACTTGCTGAAATCAGTAATATTTCTATACACCAATAAAGATCTAGCCAGAGCCAAATTAAGAAGGCAATCACATTTCCAATAGCTCCAAAAAACAAAACAAAACAAAACAAAACAAAACAAAACAAAACAAAACAAAACAAAACAAACCCAACAACCTAGTAATATATTTAATCAAGACAGTTAAAGGTCTCTATAAGAAGTACAAACACTGATAAAAGAAATCATCAGTGACACAGACAAATAGAAAACGATCTCATACTCATGGATTTAAAGAATCAGTATCATTAAAATTATCATATTGCCTACCCAAAGCAATTTATAGATTCTACTCAATTTCTATCAAATTACCAATGTCATTTTTCAAGGAATTAGAATAAACAATTCTAAAATTCTTACGGAGTGAAAAAAGAGTCCAAATAGCCAAGGAAAACCTAAGCAAAAAGAACAAAGCTGGAGGCATCACATTACTTGATTTTGAACTACACAACATGGCTATAGTAAGCAAAATAGCATTGTATGGATTAAAAAAAATAGACATATAGATCAGTGGAACAGAATAGAGAACACAGACATAAAGTCACATATCTACAACCAATTGATTTTTGAGAAAGTCGGCAAAAATATACACTGATGAAATGACACTCTACTCAATAAATTCTGCTGGGAAAATGAGATAGCCACATGCAGAAGAGTAGAACTGGACCCATACCTCTTACCATATACAAAAATTAACTGAAGATGGATTAAAAACCTAAACACATGACCTGAACCTATAAAAATCCTAGAAGGAAGCCTAGGAAAAACTCTTCTGGACAACAACCGAGCTAGAGAATTCATGACCAAGTTCTCAAAAGCAAATGCAACAAAACAAAAATAGAAAAATGCGGCCGGGTGCGGTGGCTCAAGCCTGTAATCCCAGCACTTTGTGAGGCCGAGGCGGGTGGATCACGAGGTCAAGAGATCGAGACCATCCTGGTCAACATGGTGAAACCCCGTCTCTACTAAAAATACAAAAAATTAGCTGGGCATGGTGGCGTGTGCCTGTAATCCCAGCTAGTCAGGAGGCTGAGGCAGGAGAATTGCCTGAACTCAGGAGGCGGAGGTTGCGGTGAGCCGAGATCGTGCCATTGCACTCCAGCCTGGGCAACAAGAGCGAAACTCGGTCTCAAAAAAAAAAAAAGAAAAAGAAAAAGAAAAGAAAAATGCGATTCAATTAAACTAAAAAGCTTCTGCGTAGCCAAAGAAACAATCAACAGAGTAAGCAGAGAACCTGTAGAATGGGAGAAAATATTTGCCAACAATGCATTCAGCAAAGGGCCAATATTTAGAATCCAAAAGCAACTCAAATAACAACAACAACAAAAACCTTCAAATAAATCCATTAAAAAGTAGACAAAGGACAATTGCAGACATTTTCCAGAAGAAGACATACAAGCAGTCAACAAACCTATGAAAAAAATGCCCAATATTATTAATCATTACAGAAATGCAGGCCGGACACAGTGGCTTACCCCTGTAATCCCAGCATTTGAGAGGCCGAGTCAGGGAGATCACTTGAGGTCAGCAGTTTGAGACCATCCTGCCAGCATGGCAAAACCCTGTCTCTACTAAAAATACAAAAATTATCTAGGCATGGTGGCAGATGCCTGTAGTCTCAGCTACTTGGGAGGCTGAGGCAGGAGCACTGCCTGAACCTGGGAGATGGAGGTTGCAATGAGCTGAGATGGCACCACTGCACTCCAGCCTGGGTGACAGAGCAAGACTTTGTCTCAAATAAATAAATAAATAAATAAATAAATAAATAAATAAATAAAGCAAATTAAAACCAGGAGGAGATACCATTTTACACCAGTCAGATTGACTATTATTAAAAACTCTAAAAATATCCCATATTGGCCAGGATATGGAGAAAAAGGAAATTTGCTCACTGTTAGTAGGAATGCAAATTAGTACAATCTTTGTAGGAAACAGTATGGAGATTCCACAAAGAACTAAAAATAGAACTACCATTTGTCCAGCAATATCACTACTAGGTATATACGCACAGGGAATAAATTATTACATCAAAAAGGTACCTACACTTATATGTTTATCACAGCACTATTCACAATAGCAAAGTTATGGAATTAATCGGTGTCCATTAACAGAAGACTAGATAAAGAAAATGTGATCTATCTATCTATCTATCTATCTATGTATCTATCTATCTATCTATACCATGAAATACTACTCAGCCACAAATAAAGAATAAGATCATGTCTTTTGCAGGAACATAGATGAAACTGGAGGCCATTATTTTAAGTGAAATAACTCAGAAACTGAAAGTCCAATGCTGATTGTTCTCCTGTATACATGGGAGCTAAACAATGGGTACACCTGGGCATACAGAATAAGAATAATAGACATTGGAGACTCCAAAAGGTGGGAGAGTGGAAGGATCTTGAGGACTGAAGCTTACCTATTGAGTACAATGTTCACTATTCAGGTGATGGGTCACTAAAAGTACAGACTTCACCATGATGCAATATATGTGTGTAAGAAATCTATACTTTCACTCACTAGATATATATAAATAAAAAAAACTTAAAAAAAAGTAGAATGAGCACATTGAAAAAAAAAGTTTCCCAATCTCATAGAGCTTTAATTTATAAAGGTCATTACACTTGTACTCAACTCAATTTCTTCTACCCATCAGACCCAAATCAGGCAAATGCTTGTGTTACTTTAATGTTCACTTACAAACCTCAGTTACAGCCTATGACTCCTAAGATGTGGCCCTTTAAGCAACCATAACTCACTTCATAGAAGATGTTCATTTACTGGTAGTTAATTAAATTATATTTTTGTGTATATTACCAGATTTTCTATTTTATCTAGTCTTTTTTGGTCATTTGTCCAAAAAATATATATTGCCTGTAAAATGCTTCATCCAAATATTTCCTCAAATTCTAATGATTGACAATGACTGTGGAAAACTTTGTTTTCTGTTTCTATTTATAATTGTTCAGTAAATTGTTAATAAGCAGTTTGAGAAAAGTAATTAGCCATTTATTTGAATAACTATAATTTTACTTAGGATAGTATTTGAAGAGGCAACCATTTTTCCCAATAGCAAGAACAGATCAGTAGCTCAGGCTAGGGATTATTTCCTCTGTTTTCATATTCTGCAAACATGTTATTCTCCTCATTAAAGATTATAGGCCTCTTTAATATCTTAGAAAAATTGGTCACTGTCAGAAACAAGTAAGAAGAATCAAATTTTGGTAGTTTCTCTTTTCTCTCTCTCTCTCTCTCTCTCTCTCTCTCTCTCTGTGTGTGTGTGTGTGTGTGTGTGTGTGTGTGTGTGTGTATTTGTTGTTCATTTAGTTTCAGAAAGAACTGACAGTATTCTTTATTATTAATTGATGAATATTTTGGTCCAACATAAAACACTGATTCACCCATTAAAAAGTAGTTGTGTTTACTAGATAATGCTCTTACATCAAATGAATATTGAATAACACTACAGAATAGAAACCTGTCATTGACAGGCCTCCTATTTGGATGTATGCAATGAACAATGACTTATTATGAACTGCTTTTTAAGTCAGACTGAGAAAAAGTAGGGCAAAAATAACATTAAAAATGTCAACAAAGGTAATTATTTACAATGCATTTTAATGCTTTAGTTTCCAAGTAAGTATTTTTTTCCTTTCTTTTCTTTTTCCCTTTCTTTAAATGATATTGTGACCTGAAGTAGTTATATTTTAGTTAAAAGACAAATAATAGTTGTAGTGAGCATTTGCATTTCAAACCTCATGCTTAAAAAATAAGTTCATTGGAGTTTCTCTCTAACCTAATCCTCAGGGTCAATTCTATGAGATATTGTTATTCAATAGGTGAAAGACTGAATAAAATAAATAAGCCATTGTTCCCCCCCATTCACCTTTCTCAAAACTTGATGGAAATACAGGTGTTGTGAAAGGGAAAACAAGGAAGGTTAAAATTAATAGCTTTTGTGAGGAACAAAGATAAGCTTTGTTGCACTGGTTTAAAAATACAGGACATTTTTTGAAGAAGATCTAAAAATGGCAAAACGTTGCAGAAATATTTTCTAACCATATAACTGGTGAGTATGAAATAAGCTGATACGTGATTTTTAAAATCTGTTCCTAAGATATAAGAATCATTTATTTTATGGTTATCAATATAAACTCTTCCTCACATCAATATAAACTGCAAGTCCTTTAAAATGAATACCATGAAACCAGCATCTTTGAGTATCATTATCAAACAAATACTTTAAAAATGTAATGGAATAAGCGTTCCATTATGTTGATCTATTGCATGTTAAGCTGGGAGAATCTGTTTTTTTCTTTGTCAGGAAATAGTTGGAGGTTGATAAAATATATACTGCAACACATCTTTGTTGCTTGTATTTTCTGTATGTATGGAAGTGATGCCTACAAAAAACTAATCCAAGCTTTATATTCTCCAAGTAAAATTCCATTTGAAGGGAAGATAAGCAATGAAATATAATACTATATAAATTGTTTTTACGTCAAATCTCTTAATTTTCTTAGGCTCATTCTGTTGTTTTTTTTCTTCACTCTAGTTATTTGAATATTTGTTAATGTCTTCATTTGAGTGTGTTTTGTACTGTACATCATTTGGACCTTTGGAAATCTCAGGATCAATGCATTGCCCATGAGAAAATCTATCAACAGTGCACATATTTTAGATTATATATATATATATATATATATATATATACACACACACACACACACGTATATATACACTATACACACACATATATGTATGTGTATAAATATCATATATAAATATATATGTTCATATATTTTCATGTATGTCAACACATCAATCTTCCAAAAATATTAAAACAATTTCTAACATTCCTCCAATAACAAATGTATTTCACATAGCAAGCAAATTAAAACAATTAATCAGCTGTCATCAATAATGCTGTGTCTGAGACTCCAGCCCAGCAGCAGTAGCCAGTCTATCGAAGGTTTTTGAAAATTATTTGAAGGTACATTGTGCAATCTGAAGATACAAGTTTATCTTCAGATGTTAACCTAGTTCGTTTTAGATTTCAACTGTTTCGAGAAAAAATAATGAGGTAATTTTTTGCTTTGTGTTGCTTATAGGTAGAGGAGTGTGTAATCCAAGTGCACTCTGGCAAACCAAATACAGATATTTCAGTGAAGGAGAGCCACTAGGATTAAAGTGTGGTATATATAAAGAGATTTTTCCTTTTCAAAGTTTGCCCTCTAATTAAAGAAATATAATTGTTTTCTTTTTTTTTTCCTGTTTTAGTTTTTTTTTTCTTTTGAAGTTGTTGATTTCCACTTTGAAAACTGGAAGAGAACAAAGCTAGTTTTAGTTAAACATGGAACATTTTTTTTTGTAGGTAACTTCTAATATATAGGCATTTATGTTTATATATCCATAAAATCGAGGTTTCTTGGTTTCTTTCTTTTACCATATTGATGTTATAAGCGTTTAAAAAAAATTCTGTCTTTTAGAGAAAGCAGCTTTCTCTTTAGTCATATTTTCTAAATTCGTCATGCAAAGAAATGTCAAAAGAAAAATATAAGTTGCATTAAGAGCTTTTTTCTTATTTTTGATAAACTGTTCTAGCCATTTGTTTTATATTTTTGAGTAAGACATTCCTTTAGGGTTAAATTAGCTTTGAAAGGGCATATCTAATCATAAAGGCAAGCTTCAATTAGGAATTTTATTTGCACTCTTTTGACCTTTATTTTATATTAGTCTGTCCTGTTTTCTTGACTTTGTGCCTCAGCCATTTTACAAGCTGTATGACCATGTGAAAGTTAATAAACACTTTTAAGCTTCAGTTTCCAGTTTCCTCAGCTGTAAAATAAAGATAAAATTATGAGATAATGCATGCAGGAATATAAACATGATGAATTCCATATGTGTATGTGCAAATGCCGTATATATATATAAATACATATGTGTATATGTGCATATATGTACATATATACACAAATAGTGTGGGTGAGCAAATATAGTGTCATATTTCATTTATTTTTCTCATAGTCTTGTCTCCAATCTTTTTATTATATTTAATAAGTGTTTTAATTGAATAATTAATAAAATGCTCCAAATATGTCAGACTAAGTGTTTATTTCTCTTTTATTGAGAGAAGGAGCATGGCTCTTAAGCCTGAGTTGGAGATTTCAGTTTTAAAAAATGTTTAGAGGAATTTGAAATTATAAAGGATTGTGGTTGTTGGAATAGAAAAGAAAATCTAGTTCTTTTGTAGAGAACTAAAACTTTCAAATTTGTGTAGACTTTCATTTCTTTTTCTTTTTCTTCTTTTTTAAATTTGTTTAAAAATTAAAAGGACACCAAGAAAAAAAGAGATGAAAATCAGATTATTTTTTGAAATCAGAAGATGAGAAATAGTAAGAAATCCTTTTAGATTATCATTTAAAATTGAATTACATTCTCATTTAAATAGGGAAAGCTTAGAAAGTAGCCTACAGGAATTCCCCCTAAGGCTGAAGCCAGACATTCTTTGCTGATTTAGGCCCTTAATTAGGCATAAACTAATCATGCTGTGAGCTCTAGAGACAAGATGACACATAATTGTTAGTGCTAATTTCTTAATTGTTAGAAAGTGATACTTCAGTACATGCTTCATCCAACAAGAATGATCTGTACTCTGGCATCTCCTCTCTCCATGTGTCAACAATTTACACTTATATTAAGAAAGAATACTTAACAATACACTTAATTCTGTTTACAGTGTCCTCAAAACAAATTTGATTTTAAAATACAACCCCCTTCCACTAATAGAGAGATTGATATGGCTCTTCAATACTGAAAATGGGAAATTCAGTCAACGTGTATAAAATTATTTTTTATATTAAATCATCCATGCTAAATTATCAAATGGCATCGGTAGACAAAAATGTCTATGGATACATCAGCCTTCTAAATTTGCCCTGTACGTACATTGTCTCAAAGATAAAAATTAGAATAATAATTAATTACAATTATTATTAATTCATATTCATTATATGCTGTGATTTTAGGTGAGAAATCAAACACAGTATAGATCAGTATTTCCTTCTTTTGCAAAAGAACTGGATTTCAAGGAGGCTACAGTCATTATAATAAGTTATTTACTTGCATTTGCTTGAATAAGTAATAAAAAATGTGGAGTTAAAATTTCTTGGACATGACAATTAAGGAAAGGAACATCATAGGGGAACAAAAACAAGAATTCTTGTTGGTTAACGTAATGAGGACTTTCTCATAGAAACCAAGCAAGAAATAGTTCTTTCGCTTCTGGTTTATTTAGACCTCATAAGTCAAAGGTGGAACTAAATATACTTACTGAAGAAAAGCTGAAAGTTTTATACTACTGATAGAAGGTCATATAAGCTCCAATATATAGGAATGCATTTTCCTCCCCTTTCTTCTGTCTTCTTTCCTCTTGTGCCACTGAATGGACTTCAAAGGAAGGAAAAGAAAAGAGCACAGCATAAAGTAGATTTGTATGTTATTCCAAAATTAAAAAGAAAAAATTTAAGGCAATGTTATTAGTAAATTTTAGCTCATTATGGTTTGCAAATATTAAAATCGTTGCAGGTTTCTTTTCAAAATTGATTTTAGTGAGTTTTTTCTTATGCTATTAAGTGTGCATACATTTTGTGATATGCTAATGTTATGGTACACACTGAGAATTATAACAGCATGAATTTTAAAAATCCTGGGAAAAATAATTTCAAGCCACCTTTCAGCCCCCAGGAAAGCCTGAGCACAGCTTAGGCTCCCAGGACTGAGGATGCAGAGATGATTGTTTCTGTGCTGCCACCAAAGGCAGATGATATAGTGAAGAAGGCTCTTCTCTAGGGCAAATAATGGTGAGGGTCCAGGAAGACCTATGGGTGGTGGGGAGCAATGGATAAAGGAGGGACACTTGTCCTTAGATGTCTTTCTTTGCTGAAAGCACAGCTCTGAATGTCCTCACAAATGTGTTCTACCCTTTTTCTAATCTTCTAACAATGAACAGTGTACGTGTAAATATGTTAATTTGAATACCTGTATTTATTACAATTATAATAATTTATCATTGATTCATAATTTTTTATTAGAAAGTTTATAGCTCCATTCTTGACAGAAGACCAGTGTAAAGATATTTTAATAGTCTTACAGTATTGACACATATGAATTCACTCTAATTTGATCCCAATTTATATTAAAAAAATATAATATCGTCTCCCTTATATTTATTTTTAAAGGTCAAATAGTCTTTGAATACACCAGTAATAACATTTGAGATGATGAGTCATTCTAAAATGCAGAATTGGATGTGTATATAGGTAGCTCTTACACTTTGATAGGAAAATAATCTGTCCCTAATTTCCATACATTCTTTTTTTTTTTTTTTTTTTTTTTTTTTTTTTTTTTTTTTTTTTTTTTTTTTGAGACGGAGTTTCGCTCTTGTTACCCAGGCTGGAGTGCAATGGCGCGATCTCGGCTCACCGCAACCTCCGCCTCCTGGGTTCAAGCAATTCTCCTGCCTCAGCCTCCTGAGTAGCTGGGATTACAGGCACGTGCCACCATGCCCAGCTAATTTTTTTGTATCTTTAGTAGAGACGGGGTTTCACCATGTTGACCAGGATGGTCTCGATCTCTTGACCTCGTGATCCACCCGCCTCAGCCTCCCAAAGTGCTGGGATTACAGGCTTGAGCCACCGCGCCCGGCTTCCATACATTCTTGAAAGTATTTATAAACATTAGTGACATTTGTAATGCCAAGTGAAATGAAATACGTTAGGTTGTAGCCGTAGTATTGGATCAACAAATTCTAGCTATCTAATCAAGCATCCTCTTATCTCCTAAAATTAATAAACCAAAGAAATTAATGGAGTTAAAGCATAAACATTGTGAAAACCTAGATATAAACAACAAAATGTGTTACTAGAAGAGTAGCTAAAGAATAACTTGGATGTAATTAGGTAAAATACATTTATGGTTTTAAATAGCATGGTGTGTCACATACTAATACCCTATAGAACTTGAACCCTCATTATGAATAATATTTATAATAAATATAGACATGATATCACAAGATTTTTCTCTCCAAAATAGGTGAATGTGGTGTGTGTGTGCATGTGTGTGTGTATGCCTTCTATAAGGTATAATAAGTTAATTTAGATGTTATAAATAAAGCAATAATATACATAATAATGATTTCCAAATATGCATTAATTGTGTATTTATGTGAAACTCTTTACCTAGTTTTCACTTATTGGAATCACTTTCAGCACTACAGAATTAACTCTATTAATCAACTAATTCAACTAAAATGAGATTTGGAAAAATCATCTTTGCAAACCTTTAGAATCTGATTTTTGAAACTACAGTATATATAACTCTTATTTACATTATTTTACAAATCACTGTACTGTTCAATTGCATTATTAACCTTTATATCTTTGATTTTAAACCTATTTGATTTTAAATTTAAAATCTATTCATCCGTTAATTGTTGATTAGCTTCAAAAATAGTCAAATGAAGCCCAGCTATTATTTTACCTTCAGGATCCCAGAGTTGCACTGGCTAGTAGAGCAAGTTATAACTACAAGCTTCCTAGAGAAGCCATTTTGATTCAATTTGATTATGCTTAACAAACATTTCTTGACCAGACTGGGCCTGCAAGCTGCTGAAAGAATAAAGATGGGTCTGTTTTAATCCTTATCTGTAAACATGTTTGAAACAGTGCTGTCAAAAGGAAAGTATGATGCTGGAGGACTGTTAAAAAGCTGCAGCGATTTTCTGCCTCTGGAAGTGAAGACTGGGATTTAACTTTGATACAGACTCCTTTCTGCAAGATAAACAAAATTATCAAGCCCTTTAATTCATTTAGCTGTAAAACAAACACCTACTCATTTTTCCTAAGGTTCTTCCCCAATGCAGATAGTGAAAAATAAGTTTTATGTTCAGTTTCATGAAGGGGATTTGGTGCTTCTCAAGTTTAGAATAATTTTCCATTCTTACATTTGTCATTAGACCCTCCAATGTCTGAAGATTTCTAACTATTTTTAGTACATTAACTTTTTGTCATCAGTTGTCACAATGATTGGAAGCTAAAACCAAACATACCAGTGAGGGCCAAACTTCTTTTTATCTCATCATTTACAGAAGCCTAAGAAAAGACAATTGTCTTGGTTTGGATTCCCCTTGAAAAAGATTCTGAGAAAAAGTTTTGAATGCAAGTACATAGTTTATTTGGGAAATCAAGCCAAGTCTGAGAATCTCCAGAAGGAGATAAGGACATGAGGCATGGAAGGGAAAAAGTCAAGAGGGTGCATAGTGAAGCCAATTACCAAAGAGGGAAAGTGGAGCTCAATCCTGTTGGCAAAATCTGGGAAACACTACAGAAGATACCTTAGAAGTACTCTAGGAAAGAAGCTGAGATGTTCATCCTTAATGATGAGTGCCTTGTTTGTCGAGGGAAGATTTAGGGAATATTAATTCTTGGCACTTCTGGTATGCCCTCTGCAGGAGTCAAATATGAAGAGACAAAAAAATTAAAAAAGCCTTCAGACCAAGAAGATCACAATATATACATAACAAGCAGCCTTAGATATATACATTTATATTAAAGAAAACACAAAGGCTATAGAGACCGAGGATTGAATGCTGAGTAGGATTTTTTTTTATTTTTTTATTTTTATTTTTTAACAGCCAATCAGGGACTCCAATCTAACAGAGTTTAGGAAGTGTCTTAAAGTGAGGAAATGGTGTAGAAGGTATGTAGTGGGTCTTAAACGCAAAAGACTTTCTGGAGAAGCTGTTTCATTTCAATTTGATTACAAATAAACATTTCTTGAGCAGACCAGGGCCTGCAACATGCTAGAAGAATAAAGATGGGCTTGTTTTAATCCTTATCTGTAAACATGTTTGAAACAGTAGTGTCAAGAGGATCCATATCGGAAAGGCAAAATCTCTGAATGTTTCTGAGGAGCTGACAGTATCTAAGTTTGTTATTTAAGCTCTGAGTTAGCTGGAGATGATCTGCTGTGTATGTGCAGTGTTTTGAGATTATAGTGTCCAGGGGCTTCCCTTTTGTATGTAAGGCCCCCATCTGAGGATTCTGGAATTTGCTGACCCTGCTTTGTGTGTGACATGCTGGCGTTGGGATTATGTTTCCAGTTAGGTTGTCCCGAGTATCTGTAGACTGGATGGCCTACGCGGGGTTTCTCAGGTAGTGCCAGGAGAGAAAATAATAGCAGTTTTGAAAGTACTATATTAATCTCGGGCAGCATCTGTTGAATCAGCCATATTCTCACTGATAGGAAAAATAAGTAAGTTTTTTCTCTACAGTTAACTAATAGGGCTTAACAATTTCGTTTATCTTGCAGAAATAAGAATATGGCAATTGGACCTGAAGGAAAATGATGTCCCTACAATTAATTATCTTGGGGCTTGGAAGGCCCAAGGAGAAAGCTAGGTGAGTTTTACTTAGTCCTAATTATATGAGTTCCAGAAATTAAATGTTATAGTGATAATGAAAGGTCTGTTCATGTTGTACAACTACAAGATGTAACAGAGGTAACTACTCTTACATGGAAATAGATTTACCAAGGTTGGGCCTAAAGGCATATGATTCTTTGGCCTAGAAACTTGGCCAAGAGAGATTAAGATTGTGATGAGGAAAATAATGAGAAAGAAGAAGAGGGTACTAGTAACGTCTAATAGATATATCTATACTCATATTAATAAGAAAATTTAAAATATATACCCTTTTCTTTCGTATTTATGATAATTCTAATTATACAGAGTAGGGAATGAAAATTTCTAAAAATCTAGAGATAAAAATTTAATACAAGGTGGTCAGAGGCCAAATCTGTGATTGGATACAATATACCACACTGACATATCAGACTGTCTCAGAAATCACAACAGCTGCATTTATAATATGGTACCAGTTTAATTAACTTTGCACTATTAATAGTTTCTGAATTAGGAGAACCAGTGGGGCCAAAAAGACCCTGAGCCTGTCAGCAAACATTCCCGGGTCAGACACCCATGTGTCCTGATTAAAAACCAAAATTTGTGTAAAATACTTTCATTCAGAGAGAGGGGGCCTCAAAAGACCTTATTTAATTGAATGTTTAGTCAATTAAATGTCCTCCTGATCCATGCAGTCAAAAACGTTTAATGGCAAGAAGGAAAGACATTTCCTATTTTTAAAACTAAAGGGTATATTTTTAATGTGAAAGATTATTTAATTTTGCCATATTAAAACAAATAGGGACCAGTGGTTTTATAATAACAATATATTTGTTTACATTGTAAAGGGTTATTTATAATAAAAGCAACTTTATATTAGATATTAGTTTTTGTTTCTGTTTTTGGAAAAAAAAAAAACTAAAAGAAAAAACAAACACAATTGTATTTCAAGTAAATCTTAATCGAACTGAAGGAAAAATGAAGAGAAAATTGAATCCAAATTGTTTATGAATACATTTCAATCTTCAGGGGCATATTGTTGGGAAAAACTGTAAAATCTTTTTTTGTTACGTGGGCAAAGCAATTCTGAAACTAAGATGTATTATAGGACTAAGCAAATGAGTAAATACATTGATATTATTGGGAGTCAGAGTTCTCACTATGAAAGAAGGGGCATTTAAATAAGGAATAGGGGACGAAAAAAAAAGAATACTGTGAGGATGAAATGCATTAAAGGTGTGGGTGTGACCTCATGATTTCTCATACGTGTGCATGTGTATCTACATGCATATGTAGGTATATATATGACATGTATACACAGGTACTACAGCACTTTTTCCCTTGAGTCCACATATTTCTTTCACAGAGACTCAATGCCAAGCATTTAATGCAGTCTGCAAACTTATTCCTTGGAACAATATAGCATTTTCTTAAAAATTCTTTATATATATATATTTTTTTTTTCTTAAAGACAACATTATTTAAGTTAAAATCCGTCCTTATTTCCTTATTTCTTATTTTGAGTCTAGGAAACGTGTTTAAATGGAGACAGGGCAAACACTGGTAGATGTCCGTTCAACACAGTGGTTTACAGCCAGGCTATTTTGCCCCTAGGGGACATAGAGTCATGTTTGGAGACATTTTTGGTTGTCACAGCTAGGAGTGGTGGTGGTGTTGGCATCTAATTGGTAGGGGCCGGAGGTGTTGCTAAACATCCTACAATGCGCAGGACACTCACCTCACCCGCACTCCCACCCGACAAAGAATTAGCTGGCCCAATATTTCCACAGTGCTCGAGTTAACAAATCTTTATTTAGCTGGAGAAGAGATGCTATTAGGACAATTTAGTCAGATTTGATTTTAAAGTAGAGACAGAACTGTAAGTTACTGAATCAAAGTCATATTTGTGTTTTGTCAACAACTTTTATGACATTTCAGCATTGTCTTTTATCATTAAAATCTGTACGGCACAGGTGTTTACAGAATAACCATGACTGTCACATGAAAATAGTGCTTTCCATTTTACACAGCTTTCTGTTGCTTTTCCTATTGTTTTCAGAACCATCTAAAGTCTGAAATTCGGAATGAAGATTTTAAAAAATTACTCTTATTTCTTGTTCAGTTTTGAAGTTTCCCACTTTCTATGTGATGTTTGGGAGAATGCTTTTGTTTTTCTCATCTTACTATAGAAGTTCTCACTTTAGTATGTATATTGGAATCATCTGGAGAACTTTTAAAAAATCCTAATATCTGGGTTTCACTTCCCAGAGATTTTGATTTGTTTTTTGGGATGATGCCTATTTTTAAGAGGTCTTCAAGTAATAATAATATTAGCTAAATTTTAGAAACACTAGTATATTCTTTTTAATTAAATTTTTCAAAGAAAGTTACAGCATTTTAATTATTATTGTGCTTTATTTAAAAAATGAACATGAGATCAATTAAAATAATACACTGTGAATAGATTGTGAGAAATTAATACTTAAATACCAAGTAGGTTCTGCTATTGCCCCAAAAAATGATTTATATTAGCATATTTTTTTCCTTCATCACTTAATGAATGTTGGGATGCTCCTACTAGACTGAGTTTACAAAAGGGACTATAATTTTCATGAATCTTCAGCTGTTATCCTGGTACCTACTAGCTGTCATTATCGTGAAACTTATACAACACTGCAAATTAATCTGTTAATCCTTAACATGTTCTGGACTATGTGCTAAGCTCTTTATGGGCATCATGTCATCTAGTTCTCAGCAAAGCTCTGTGAGCTGGGGATTATTTGCTTCCTTTACAATTGAGAAGAACAGCTTCAGACATGAAATAACCACCTTGCCATTCAAAGCTAGTAAGTAGCCGACCCAGAATTTGAACTCAAGTGAATCTTTCTGAAAAGCCATGATTTTAAACTTTGTTGTGCATACTCGCCATGAGGCTCACTGACTAGTTGATGCTGAGTCATACAAAGATCACAGGGACTCATGAGGAGGGAACAACAGAAATGAGCAGGATGTGAGATCTCTTCCTGCCCCATGTTACCATCCTGATCTCCCTGCATCTCTTTTACTGCTTAATTTTACAAACTCTGGCTAGTAAGGCTATTCTATGGGAAGTGCTTTAGTACAGGTGGATTTTCTTTAAAATTTATTTCGTATTTTTATTTTTTGTAGAGACAGTGTCTTGCTATGTCACCAAGGCTGGTCTCTGTCTCCTGGCTTCAAACAGTCCTCCCACCTTGGTTTCCCAAAGTGCTGGGATTATAATGCTACCGTGTCCAGCCTGAGGCTACTTTGACTATGTTTAGGAAGATCATCCCTGCTGAAAATACAAGGCAGAAATTTCACAGCATTATCCTTTGAGAAGATGCTACAGATCACGGTTATAAAGAAAAACATGCCTACCAATGGTGCAGCGTCCTCCTTTTCTTTGTTGTTCTGGTGATTACACTGGGAGTTAGTGGGTCTGGCTCTTTTGCTGTAAGTAACTGAAGTAAACTCTGGGGAACTGGTAAATTTAAGCAAATGGAACATTTCTTTTAAGGGTATGGTTAGAAAATAAGGCTGAAAAACCAGGCTTGGAAGAAATAGCAACCAGGCAGTTACCAAAGAATATTTACAAAAGAAATCACTTGGCAGTTTCACCTGACCTTTACTGCTGGAAGAAATGAATACCCCTTTTTTGTCGTTACATTACTTGAGAGGCAAAATCTTAGGAGACAACATACAGTTAGCCAGATTTAGGAAACACATTTCATGCAAGGGCAATGAGAAGGTGAATGACAGCATATGGTGGAAGAAACTCTTCCTCTTTTAATGGGATGAGTTTAAAATTGCTTGCTTTATTCTTCAACCAAGATTCTATAAAAAGAGTGTAGACTAAGCAGTTACCCAAAGAGAATGAGGATGTATACATAAATGGCAAATTCACAGTATGTGGTCTTAGCAGAAGGCACTGTACAACAAAGATACAAAATAAAAACTTTTACATCAGATTTAGATTTCTTTTTTGAAAGAAATTAGAAAATCTGCAAATACTAGATGCACACATTCCCTCAGGACAGCAATCTGCTGGACTGGAAAAGAGGCTGCCACCTCTAGATTGACATAAGCTTTCCAGTTCCCCATAGTTCTTACCACTCTTTATTATCTCACACCGGATCCGTTCACATCTTTGCTGTACCTCTATGGTCTCTATAGTCCTAAGGGTTCTTGAATTCTCTCACGAAAGCTCTCCAGGAAGCTGTCTTTTATGGTTGGATCATCAAGAATAACTTCATCAAACATGGAAAATATCAAACTCTTCTGCCAAGAAATACTATATTAATTGGAACACCTATGCTGGATCTGCCTGGTTCCCTCATCCTTCTTTCCCTGAGGCCTTGCCCACTCTTATGTTTCCGGAAATGTTGGAACTAGTACATTCAAATATCTTTGCCTGAGATGCTGCTAAGAAACCACACATCTCAGATTAAGAGTCATGTTACCTTGACCTCTTTTGGAAATGAGCTCTGAACTCGCACACTACTTTTCTCAGGACAAAAATTCCTACAACATTGCTCCTTTAAGCTCTGTGTTTTCCCCTTCTGTACTATCTCTTTCTGATTTGTGCAGTTTTCATCTTTCTACCAAACTGCCAGTTCAGTTCATAAAGTCATTTTCTTCTGCCCTTTAGGCTTCTTAGATTTTCGCATTGACCTTGTTCCAAAAGAAAAGCCAGAATTTGATACCTGTGATTCAGATAGAAAAAGATAAAAAAGAAAAAAAAGAAAAAAAAAAAAAAAACAAAGAAAAGCCAGAATTATAATTCTCCATCTGGTCCTTGGAGGAGCAGTAGTTTCACACAAGGCTATTGAAGATACTTACCAAAAATCAGCTGTATTTTTTATCCCAACTTCTTTACCTGACAGATGTAGTAGCTATAGTAGGTTACATCTGGCCTATACGGCTAACCTGGAGAAATATTAATACCATTAGAGAGAACATGTTTACCCTTCATCTGAATGTCCAGCCATATAATAAACAGCTCTATAAGTCTTTTTTATTTGGCCTTTATGTGGGCCATTAAAAAAAAATAAGGATTGGGGAAAATTTCATGATGTCTCACCCACAGAATATTTTTTCCTGATAAATGGAGTAGTAAGACTGAAAAAAACGGAAGCACTACAGAGAAAAGCTGTCAAACCATCTTTGGTCTTTGAGAAACTATCCCTTAACCAGTGTCTCACAGCATCAGAAAGGGATTTCTTGACTGTTCAAAGTTAGACTGCAATATGAAATTAGAAGTTGTTTCAGACTGGCAAGAAAGTTCAGTTTGTTTTCCACACTTGTAGCACGAACTTCTTTCCCGTGGTTCTTAGCATTCTCAGATATTGTTTTAAGTAGCTCTGTGGGAACATGGGGAAACTCGGGCAACTATAGGGAGGGAATTTGTGCAGGAGCCTTGTCAGCTGAGTCCACTGAATCTCAGGGAAACCTGAGCTATGCTAGGTACCACCTTGCCCTCCTGACAATTCTTTTGAAAATTCTGCTGGAAAATTTATCATTGATTTATTATCTGAGCACCAAAAGAAGCAGCTGAATATTCTGTAAGTGCCATACTTTATAAAAAAAAATAGATATTTTTAAGCATTAGGCTTTCCCGCCTTCAGATGTTATATTAGAGGTTTTTAGTGTGCCTTAGCCATTTGGAAATAGCAAGACAGTGCATGAAGATCAACTCTGTGAGCTTTAATTCAAGAAAGAAAACAGAATCCACTGGAACCATGAAAGACATCCCAGTTCAAGGGGAGAAGAATGTGGGGAGACAGCCCTTGTGAATACATCTGCCTGATAAAGGCATATCTCCATGCATTTGGGGCACATGCTCACCTGGATCAGTAGCCTGAGTCACCCACCCTTCCTGTGCAGAGATTGTGGTGCAGTGGGGCCCTCTCCACTTCATGCCCTGGCATTCAGAACACCCAGTTGCCCAGATTGGCAGCTTCTGTTACCCTACGCTTCTTGTGAAGATATCTGGGTGCACCAAAACCCTGTCTGCTCCACACCAGTCAGATCTCCAGGCACTCAGAGCCTGCATTTCTGCATCAGCATTTTCTGCATCTGCATTTCTGCACCAGTACCCTAAGCCAGTCCACTCTTTCTTTGCAAAGACTGTGGTGTACTAGGGTTCTCTCTGCCCCACACCCAGGCAGGTATCCAGGCAATAGGAATATTTGTTTGTCTGAATTAGCAGCCTGAGCCACCACAGTATTCCTGTGAAGTGATTGTGCAGTGGGACCCTCTACACTACATGTCCAGGCAGATTTTCAGGCATCTACTCTCCTGAATTTGGAGTTTAGGCAGCACCCCTCCCCTACCAGAGAACTTGAGGCTAAGTAGGTTTCCCAGTTCCACTCCTAGGTACATCTCTGAAGACTTGTTAGTTACCCACTGGATTCTCCCTCAGTGTTGATGTACGAGTCTACAAGGACACTTGTAATGGAACTGCCTAGTATGGCCCTGCCCATCTTGCCACCTGTAAATTCTGGGCTGAGCAAGGTATTTAGACCACCATGTGCTCCATAAATCAGCTCAATGTCTGAGTATCTCCTGGTAAGCAAAGATTAAGTATTAATACATACCTAGCCACAGACATGTTGGCCATAGCTGGTTCTTACCCATAAGTGCCATCTACTGGCTTGTAGGTCAAATGACACAGCCCAATATGAAACCTGCTGATAAGACTATACGTGGCTATAGAAGCATTCTCTACAGTCAATACCCCCAAGGGAGGTGAGAAAGGAAAAGGGAAAGGGAAAAAAACCCAGTAATATCATAGAAAAAGAAAAAAAAATCCTACTAATCCAAAAATAATAAAAATTAGAAATGCCAGGGTTTCCAGATGAAAAGGAACCAACACAAAATTTCTGGAACCATGAAAAATTTGAATATAGTGATATCACCCAAGGCTCTCATTATCTCTCCATCAATTGTCCATAACCAAAATGGAAATTCAAAAATGGCAGGTAAAGAATTTGAAGGATGGATTCCAAGGAAGCTCAATGAAATCCAGGACAAAGTTGAAAATCAATGAAAAGAAACTTGCAAATCAATCCAGAAAATGAAGGGAGCGGATAAACACCTTAAAAATAAGTCAATCAAGCTTCTGATATTGAAAAAAACTAACTTAAAATGCCAAAATACAATTGAGAACTTTGTCAATGGACTGGATTAAGCAGAAAAGAGAATTTCAGGTTTGTAGAACAATCTTTTGAACTAATCCATTCAGACAAAAATAAAGAGAAAATTATTTTTAAAAATCTTCAAGGAGTATAAGATTATATACTGCCATCAAACCTATAAATTATTGGCATTCTTGAGAGAGTAGAAAAAATAACCAACAAGACATATTTGAGAAAATAATTCAAAAAAATTTCTTTAATCTTGCTAGAGAGGGAACATTCAGAAACAAAAAATCCAGAGAAGACCTGAAAGATACTTTACAAAATGAAAATCACCAAAGCATATAGTCATCAGACTATTCAAGGTAAATACTAAAGAAAAAAATCTTAAAGACAGCTAGAGAAAAAGGTCAGATTACATACAATGGGAACCTCATCCAGTTAACAGTGAACTTCTCAACAGAAACCTTACAATACAGCAAAGATTAGTGGCCTATTTTCAGCTTTCTTAAAGAAAAGAGTTTCCAACCAAGAATTTTATACCCTGCCTTCATAAGTAAAGAAGAAATAAAATATTTTCCAGACAAGCAAGTGCTTGTTACCACTAGACTTGCCTTATAAGAGCTCATTTAGGGAGTTCTAAACATGGACACAAAATAAGAAAATGTGCTAACACAAAAACACACTCAACAACTTAGCCCACAGACTCTAAAAAGGAACCAACAATACAAACTTCAAAGTTACCAGCTAATGACTTAGTGATAGAATCAAAACTTCACATATCAATATTAACCTTGAATTTAAACAGTCTAAAATCCCTGTTTAAATGGCAATAGAGTTGCAAGTTGTATTAAAAAACGGACAAATGCATCTACTGTCTTCAAGACACTAGTCTCACACATAATGACAACAATAGGCTAAATGTAAAGATTTAGAGAAAGATCTACCATGCAAATGGAAAACAAAAAGAGCAGGTTTTAATACTCTTATATCAGACAAAATGGGCTTTAAACCTGTTTTATCTTTAAACGAATTACAGTAAAAGGAAACCAACAACAGTAAAAAGAAAAAAAGACAAAAGAAGGGCATTACATAATGATGAAGGGATCAATTTAACACAAAGACTTAACTATCCTAAATACGTATACACATACAACACTGGAGCACCCAGATTCATAAAATAACCACATCTACACTTACAAAAAAATTAGACAGCCATACAATAATAATAGGGGATTTCAACATTTCTCTCACAGCATTAGAGAGATCATTGAAGCAGAAAACTAATAAAAAAATTCAGGACACAAATTCAACATTTGATCAATCACAGAATACCCCACCCATCAATCTTTGAATACATATATTCTTCTCATCTGTACATAGAACATACTCCAAGATCAAGCAAATCCTTAGCAACAAAGCTAGTCTCTATATATTAAAAAATAAAAATAAAAATTATACCAACCATACTCTGGGACCACAATGAAATAAAAATAGAAAGTCAATACCAAGATATCCCTAAACCACACATTTATATGGAAATTAAATAACTTGCTCTGGTATGACTTGGGGATAAACAACAAAATTAAGGCACAAATAAAACATTTTTTGAAATAAAAACAGATACAACATACCAAAATCTCTGGGATATAGCAAAAGTGGTGTTAAGAGAAAAGTGTATGATGGTTGATGCAGACCTTTAAAAGTTAGAAATATTTCAAATTGATGATCTAACATCACATCCAAAGAAACTAGAAAAACAAGAATAAACTAAACCTAAAGCCAGAAAAGAAATAACTAAAATCAGAACAGAACTGAATAAAATTATGATTGAAAATCTTCACAGAGAATCATCAAAACCAAAAGTTTGTTTTTTGAAATGGTAAACAAGATTGATAGACAACTAGCTAGACTAACAAAGAAAAAAAGAGAGAAGATCCAAAATGAGCAAATTTAGAAATAACAAAAGTAATATTACAAATGATACCACAGAAAGACAGAAGATAGATCCTCAAAGAATATTATGAACACTTCTATCCACACAAACAGAAAATCTAGAGAAAATGGATAAATTCTTGGAAACACACAACTTCCCAAAACAGAATTAGAATGCAATCAGAAACTGATAAATAATGAGTATTGAGATTGAATCATTAATAAAAAAAAACTAACAACCAAAAGAAGCCTCAAATTGGATGGATTCACAACAAAATTCTACTAGATGTACAAAGAAGAGCTGGCATCAATTCTACTGTAATTATTCCAAAAAATCAGGGAGCAGGAACTCTTTCCTAACTCATTTTATGAAGCTATAATCATTCTATGCAAAAGTTTGGCATGGACACAGCACAAAAAGAAACTACAGGCCAATATCCCTGATGAACACAGGCACAGAAATACCCAGCAAAATACAAGCAATCTGAATTCATCAACACATCAAAAAGTTAGTTCATCATGACCAAGCAGATTTCATTTCTGGAATGCAAGGTTGGTTCAATAAGTCCAAATAAATAAATGTGATTCATTACATAAACATAACACTTAAAAAGGAAACCATTTCGTCATCGTAATGGATACAGAAAAAGCATCTGATAAAATCCAAGATTCTTTTGTGATATAAACCCCTTAGCAAACTAGGCACAGAAGAAACATATCTCAAAATAATAAGAGCCAACTATCACAAACCCATAGCCAACATCATACTAAATGGGCACAAGCTGGAAGCATTCCTCTTATGAACTGAAATAAGACAAGAATGCCTGGTCTTACCACTCCTATTCAACACAATAGTGAAAGTTCTAGCCACAGCAATGAAGCAAGAGAAAGAAATAAAATTTGCTTTGGATTTCATAAACTTAGCAAAATATAGACTTGTTTATTAGTTTTCATAATTGCCATTTTTGATCTCACCAAATCTTGATACATGTAATGAAAATCTTTTTTTAGACAGGGTCTCACTCTGTAATCCAGGCTGGAGTACAGTGGTGTGATTATGGCTCACTGCAGCGTCAACCCCCGAGGCACAAGAGATCTACCTCAGCTTCCCAAGTAGCTGGGACCACAGGTGAAGAAAATTTTATTTCATGGCAATTCTTTGGCTCATTTTACTACCAAATTGGATTTACTTGGCATGACCCATTAGCTTCTGTCACTCAGTTATATGTATTTATAAAGAATAATTAGAAATGCTTTCTCTTTCTTCACCTATATAATGAATTAGCAGGTGGCACTCCCCCTCAAATAGTTTATTGTATTCATTTTTATCTTTCAAATGTATAGTGATATACAATATTTATTACAATATATTTATGTTTAAATAATTTCAATAATTTAGTGTTAAGGATCTTTCACATGATCAGAAAATCCCTTACAAACTGCATATACCAAATATCTAAAGCTGTTGCCAATGTTGGTTGGCTCTGTGTTCCTACCCAAACCTCATGTCAAATTGCAATCCCCATGTATCATAGGAGGGATTTGGTATAAGCCAATTGGATCATGAAGACCGAGTTCTTCCATGCTGTTCTTGTGATAGTGAGTTCTCATGGTATCTGATGATTTTAAAATGTGGCACTTCCCCACTCTCTCTCTCTCCTGCCACCATGTAAGATATGCCTTGCTTCCTCTTTGCCTTCTGCCATGATTATAAGTTTCCTGAGGCCTCCTCAGCCATACAGAACTGTGACTCAATTGAACCTATTTTCTTTATAAATTACCCAGTCTTGGGTAATTCTTTTTTTTTTTTAAGAGTACATTATTTTTTATTCATTGATAAACTAAAAGCCAATTTCTTGGTATTTCTCATGTATAATTCATTTATTTTATTAATAAGCAAAGCCCTGTAAGGGAAGCCTTTGCCTAGTCCTCCAACTCCGATTCATCTTCATCTTGACTAATCTGGAAGTAACGAAGTTCATATGTCTCCTTGTCAAATGCAACCACTCGAAGCCAATCACGAAGATTGTTCTTCTTAAGGTATTTCTTGGTAAGGTATTTCAAATACCATTTAAAGAACTGTTTCTCAGAAACAACAGTGATTTTATTCTTGAAGCATTCAATGTGAACAACATTCCCGAGATTTCCAGTTTTGCCATTAACTTTAACCTTCTCCCATAGAAACTGCTCAAAATTTCCAGAATCAAAAATTCCATCTTATACTGGATGAGTAAGGTCCAAATGAAACTTCCAGGTGGACTTCTTGGGTTTCTTGTCTTTCCGAGGCACCATGTTGCGAGCCGGCTGCGCGAGCTCCGAGTAATTCTTTATAGCAGTGTGAAAATGGACTAATACAGAAAATCGGTACTGCAGAGAGTGAGAAACTGCTATACTTGAAAATGAAAGCAGCTGTGGAACTGGAAACAAGCAGTGGCTGCAAATGTTTGGAGTGCTTAGAAGAAGACATATGGGAGACAGCCTGGAACTCCCTAGAGACTTGTTGAATGGTTTTGACAAAAATGCTGATAGTCATATGGAGAGTGAAGTCCAAGCTGAGGGGGTCTCAGTTGGAGATGAGGAACTTATTGAGAACTGGAGTAAAAGTCACTTTTGCTATGCTTTCGCAAAGAGACTGGCAATATTTTGCCCTTGTCCTAGAGATCTGTGGAACTTTGAACTGAGAGATAATTTAGGGTATCTGGAAGAATAAATTTCTAAAGAGTAAAGTATCCAATATCTTGACCACTAAAGAGTAAAGTGCTTTAGTTGACCTGGTTGTTTCTAGAAGCATATAGTCATATGCATTCACAGAGAGATGATCTGAAATTGGATCTAAGAGGGAAGCAGAACAAAAGTTTTGAAAAGTTGGAGGCTGACCATGTGATAGAAAGGAAAAATGTGTTCTCTGTGGAGAAATTTAAGCCAGCTGCAGAAACTTGCATACGTAATGAGGAGCCAAATGTTAATAGCCAAGACAATGTCTCCCAGGCATTTCAGAGATCTTCGTGGCAGCCCCTTCCATCATAGACCAAGAGGCCCAGAAGTGAAAAATGGTTTCAAGGGCCAGACCCAGTACCATTGCTTTATGCAGCCTTGGGACATGGTGCCCTGCATTGTAGCTGCTCCAGCTCCAGCTATGGCTAAAAGGGGCCAAGGCATAGCTTATGTCACTTCTTTAGAGGGTACAAGCCCCAACCCTTGGTGGCTTACATGTGGTATAGGGCCTGTAGGTACACAGAAGTCAAGAATTTATCTTTGGGAACCTACACCTTATTTCAGAGGATGTATAGAAAGCCTAGATGTCCAGGAAAAATTCTACTTTAGGGCTGGACCCCTCATGGAGAACTTCTGTTATAGCCGTGCACAGCAGAAATGTGGGGTTGGAGCCTCCACATAGTCTCCATTGGGGCACTGCCTTATGGAGCTGTGAGAAGAGGGCCACAATCCTCCAGACCCCAGAATGGTAGTTCTACCTACAGCTAACACTGTTCACAGGCACTCAGCACCATACTGTGAAAGCAGCTATAGGGACTATACACTGCAGAGCTACAGGGGCACAGCTGCTCAAGGCCTGGGGAGCCCACTTCTTGCTTCAGCATGCCCTGGATGTGAGACATAGAGTCAAAAGAAATTACTTTGGAGCTTTTAGATTTAATGACTTCCCTTTTGGGTTTCATACTTGCATGGGGCCTGTAGTCCCCCTTTTTTGGCAATTTTTTCTCTTTTGGAATGGGAGCATTTATGCCTATACCCCCATTGTATCTTGCAAGTAACTAACTTGTTTCTTATTTTGCAAGCTCATAGGTGAAAGTGACTTCCCTTATCTCAGATGAGACTTTGGACATGAACTCTGGGGTTAATGCTGGAATGAGTTAAGACTTGGGGGACTGTTGGAAAGACATGATTATGTTTGGAAATGTGAGAAAGACATAAGATTTTTGAAGGGCTAGGGGCAGAATAATACGGTTTGGTTCTCTGTCCCCACCCAAACCTCATCTCCAAATGTAATCTGCACGCATTAAGGGAGGAACCTGGTGGTTAGTAATTGGATTATGGGTGTGGTTCTCCCATGGTGCTCCTATGATATTGAGTGAGTTCTCATGAGATGGTTTAAAATTGTTTGACAGTTTCCCTGTCTCTCCATCTCTCTCTTTTCCGCTCCCATGTAAGACATGCCTTGCTTCCCCTTTGCTTTCTGCCATAATTGTAAGTTTCCTGAGGACTCCTCAGCCATACAGAACTGTGACTCAATTAAATCTGTTTTCTTTATAAATTATTCAGTCTCATGTAGTTCTTTAAAGCAGTGTGAAAATGGACTAATACAGAAAATATTTGCTTGTTTTCCTGTTCTTCATGAATGGAACCAACTGTTAAACATCTTCACAGTATATCTGTAAGATATATGTAGAGTTTCAGAAAGTAAGTTAAGGAAACAAGGAAAATTTGACTTAAATAATACAATGGCAACAACCAGTAGCATACCTATTGTTTTCTAACTGGTCCCACCTCCAGCACTCAAAAAGAGCCAACAATTACAGAGCAGTTAGTAGATATTTCTAATGCACTGGCTAGCACACTTCAACAACATGAACACATTTAATTCCTACAATCTTCCTGTGGGATAAGTAGTATGATTGTCTTTCTTCCATAGATAAGTAGTGATTATAGTAGGCAGAACTATGATCCCTAAAGATGTTCACATCCTAATTCCTAAAACCTGTGAATATGTTGCTAAGCATGGCAAAGTAGACTTTGCAGATGTGGTTAAATTAAGGATATTGAGATGGAGAGGTTGTCCTGGATTATCCAAGTCAGTTCAATGCAATCACGAGAGTCCTCATAATAGAGGAAAGAAAGGGTTAGAGTTAGAGAAGATGTAGTAATAGAAACAGAACTGGAGACAGACATCTGAGGATTCTGCAATTGGTTTTGAAGATGGTGGAAGTGACCATGATCCATGGGCTGCAGGCTGCCTTTGTAAGCTAGGAAAGTTAAAGAAATCTATTCTCCTCTAGAGCATCCAGAAGGAACACAATGCTGCTGACATGACATGTTGATATCGCACACATGCACGCATACACGTACCTATACCCTGTTAGACTACGACTCTTGCAACACTGCATAGTGCTAGCTATCAATTTTTTTTTATGAGAAATAGCTAAGGCAGTAGCCAATGTATATTCTTTGTACACTGCTATGTATATAATAAAATAAAAAAATTGTTCAATTTCTTCAGTGAATTATTATGTTTCCTTTCATCTGATCACCAGTTCAATAAATCAATGAACAATTACAATAATTGGTAATGTCTGCAATTCCTGAGTTGTAAATCAAGTTTCAAATTCTTTAAGTGAGCATTATATTTTAAGGTCTATAAAGAACCTTGAGTACTCTTTCTAACCCTGAAGCCTAGCATGGATTATGGTACTGAGTAAGATCTCATTGAAAGTTTGTTGAATACAATTGAGTAAGGCAATAAATAATAAGGAAACCACATTTCTTATATATATTTTTGTTCAATTATTTTGAATATAATCTCTCGTATGACAATGTGAATGTGGGTGTGAATGTGTATTTGCACCTTCCTTCCACCAGCATATATTTGTGTTTTCCTTCTGTAGTAGTATTGGTTTTCTTTCTTTATAGCAGCTTTTCACCTTTATTTTATGCCTGGTCAAAAGTGTAAGTGAGGCTTATGTTCATAATTTAGAGGAAAGAAAAAAAAATCTTGCCTTTATCAGAGTATTGCTCACCTAATACTCAGGAAAGTGTAATGATATCAATGATTATTATAATTAAATGAAATTATATAATGATGCCAGTGATAATGATGATAAAATAAAATTATTCCTCTTAGTTATTTGTTACTAAACTGTCTATGAACAAATGGTCAATGCCTAAATATTCACTTACAAATGAAAAAAATTGCATGGATTAAAAAATGATTGATTAAATCCATTAATATTTAGCAATTATGCATTCTAATCCACACTAAACCCATAAACACAAATGCCTGGGTTTTTAGATGCATGATAGTAAATGTGAGCATGATTATTGTCTGATAATCTAACTGCTCAAATATCTCTAAACTGAAATGCAATGAATGAGATTAGCATTCTCATTTGAGAGCTAAAGATCTCAGTAATCTTCAGCAGCCAAAAAAACCTCAAGGTCTCCCGCCTGCTGGAAATTGAGGGAGGTAGACTAAATCTGAAACATTTATTTTTTAATGTACCAGTTCTCCCTACTAAGAACTGTCCAACTGCCATCTTATTTTCACCACTAAAATCATAGTACTGGTTGCTCTATTCTGTTTTCAGCAATAAGCAAGTAATTAATCAACCCCCAAGGAATAGTTACAGGGAAACTCTTTATAAGTCCTTTTCATAGTATAATTGTGGTCTTCCCTATCCTGGCATTTTTCTTGAGCCCTATATACTCACATATGTGCAGAGATAATAACTGCTATCATAAAGAAGCTGGAACACATTTCTGAAAAGATTTGAAGGCATTATGTCCTAGCCAGACCTCTTTCAGCTCTACTGCTCTTCTTGAAATTCCATATTGTTCCTCCTTATATCCTTTTTTGTTGTATTTTTGAATATAGCATGATAAAACATTGTCCAGATAGTATAGCCTCTTCTGGACCCCAATATTCTGGAGTAGCTATTCTAGGGAAGGAAACGACTGGGGCTGATACTGCTATTTTTGCTTGCATTTAAATTAGTTTTACTACAAGGTATTATTCTAATATCTTAAATTAAAATCTATAAACCATGACAACTTGTGATAAATGAGAATAAAGCTTGTTTGCAAGGAGACACAAATAAAAACACAACACAAGTAAAAGAGGGTAAAGTGGGAACTAAACATAGAAAATATCTATTTTGCCGTTGTAATCTGGATTGGAAATTTTAAAGCTAGCGTTTATGTAGGGGTGAATAATAGTGGGTGGAGAGAAAGAAAAACAAACAAACAAAATACTTTATTCCACTAAACACTGAATGTGAGTTTGATTGATGAGTGTGACCAACAGACCTGCACTCAAAGACTGTGAGAATGAACTAACCAGGGAGTAGGCAGATGGCTCCAATGTGGTAAGCGCTTCCCCTCTGCCAAACAGCTCACAGCTCATAGCTCACACTCTGGTAAATGCTCCCCCTGCAGAATCTCCCCAACCCCAGTGCATACTTTTTTGTGCTGGGTTAGCCATTCTTTTCTTCTTCATCTAATTGACCTACCTAATTTGGAGCACAATGCAAGTAAAATTAATTCATCAAATTCTTTATTTGTAAAAGCCAAAGCACATTTTATGCAGTACTCCCCTGGAGAACCAGAATAATAAACGTTTAGGCTGGGCTTGGTGGCTCATGCCTGTAATCCCAGCACTTTGAGAGGCTGAGGTGGGAGGATTGCTTGAGCTTCGGAGCTTGAGACCAGCCTGGGCAACATGGTGAAATCCTGTCTCCACAATAAATACAAAAAAATTAGATGGGCATGGTGCTGGGCAGCTGTAATCTCAGCTACTCAGGGGGACTAAGGCGGGGGGATTTCATGAGACTGGGAGGTAGAGGTTGGAGATGGCACCACTGCACTCCAGCGTAGGTGACAGAGGGAAACCCTGCTTCAAAGAACAACAATAACAACAAAGTTTTGGTATTATTTATTTGTTAAAATGGCCACCAAACATAGTTTACAGAAAGAAACATTCTTAAAGAATCAATTAGAAAGTGCTTCCTTTTTTGAGAGTGATACTCATGCTTACCTTAACACAGTTACATATGCATGAATACGTAATATATAATTCACATAAGAAAGCAAATATTGGGCCTATTCTCAGCCAATATCCTACTCCATTCAACTTCACAAGTGTATATCCCAATATTGGGGGAACATCTTGCCATTCTGAAGATGAACCTAATGTTTTTTATTATTTTTTATTTCAAATTTTATTTTAGATTTTTAGATTCGGGCAGTACATGTGCACGTTTGTTCCAGTTTTGTTATTCTAGATACAGCTAGTCCATTTTTTTAGTACTACATATTGAATAGAATGTCCTTTTCTTATTGTTTATTTTGGTTGACTTTGTTTAGCATCACTTGGCTGTAGGTTTGTGCATTTATTTCAGGGAACGCTATTGTTATCCACTGGTCTGTGTGTCAATTTTTGTACTAACACCATGTACTAAACCATATTTTGGTTACTGTAGCCTTGTAGTATAGTTTGAAGTTAAACTTTGCTCTTTCAACTTAGGATTGCTTTGGCTATTTAGATTCTTTTTTGTTTTTGGCTCCATATGAACTTTAGAATAGTGTTTTTTTTTTTTTTTTTTTTTTAAATTCTGTGAAGTGATGTTGGTAATTTGATAGAAATAACATTGAATCTATAGATTGATTTGGGCAGTAAGGACATTGTAATGATATTGATTACTCAAAATTTTGAACATGGAATGCTTTCTCATTTATTTGTGTCATCTATAATTACTTTCAGCAGTGTTTTGTAGTTCTCCTCGTAGAGATCTTTCATCTCCTTGGTTAGGTGAATTCCTGAGTGTTTTAAATTGTGTGTGTGTGTGTGCTGTAAATGGGATTGTGTTCTTTATATAGCTCTTAGTTTGAATGTTATTGGTGTACAGAAATGCTACTGATTTTTACACATTGGCTTTGTATTCTGAAACTTTGCTGAAGTCATTTATAAGGTCTAGGAGTCTTCCTAGGACTCTTCAGGTTTTTCTAGGTACTGAATCATTTCAGTGAAGACAGATAATTTGAGTTCTTTTTTTCCTAGTTGAATTCCTTTTATTTCTTTCTCTTGACCCATTGCTCTGGCTAGGACTTCTGGTTCTATGCTGATTACGAGTGGTGAGTGGGCATTCTTGCCTCGTTTCAGTTCATAGTAGGAATGCTTCCAACTTTGGCCCATTCAGTAGGATGTTGGGTGTGGGTTTGCCAGAGAAGGCACTTATTATTTTAAGGTATGCTTCTATGCCTCATTTGTTGAGGGTTTTTATCATAAAGAAATGTCGAAATTAACTGAATGCTTTTTTTTTGCATCTATTGAGATGGTTAATCATATATAAGTACATATATATATTTAATTCTGCTTATGTGGTGAACCATATTTATTGATTTATGTATGTTGAAACAACTTTGCATCCCAGAAGTAAAATCTGCTTGATTATGGTGAATTAACTTTTTGATATATTGCTGAATTCAGTTTTCTAGTATTTTGTTGGGGATTTTTGTATCTATGTTCATCAGGGATATTGGCCTGTAGTTTTCCTTTTTTGTCATGTTTTTGCCTGTTTTTGGTATCAGGATGATACCAGTTTTATAGAAGGCATTGGAGAGGAGTCCTTTCTCCTCAATTTTTTGTATTAGTTTCCATAGAATGATACCAGGTTTTCCTTGTACATTTGAGTCCATGTGGTTTGATGCTTTTTTATTGTTGGTAGTTTGTTTTTTTGTTACTGATTGTATTTCATTACTCATTATTAGTCTGTTCAGAATTTCAATTTCTTTCTTGTGTGTTTTTAGGAATTTATTCACTTCCCCTAGATTTTCTAATTCACGTACAGAGGGATGCCCATAATAGTCTCTTAGGATATTTTTATTTCTGTGGAATCAGTTGTGATGGCACTTTGGTCATTTCGGATTTTGCTTGTTTGGATCTTCAATCTCTCTCTCTCTCTCTCTTTCTCTCTCTCTCAATCTCTCTCTCTCTTTTCTGTTAATCTAGCTAGCAGTCTAGAAATCTTGTTTATCCTTTCAAAAAACCACCTTTTCATTTGATTGATCCATTGCATATTTTTTGGAGGGGTGTAAACTATTTTATTTAGTTCTGCTTTGATTTTAGTTATTTACTTTCTTCTGCTAGCTGTGGGTTTAGTTTGTTCTTGTTTTTCTAGTTCCTGTAAGAGCAAGGTTAGTTTGTTAATTTGAGATCTATCTTCTTGATAGAGTCATTTAATGCTGTAAACCTCTTAACACTGCTTTTGCCATATACTAGAGATTTTGGTACATTGTGTGTCCATTTCTGTTTGTTTCAAAGACTGTTTTTATTTCTGCCTTAATTCTATCATTTACCTAAAAGTCATGTAAGAGCATGTTGTTTAGTTTTCATGTATTTTTGTCATTTTGAGAGTTCCATTTTTTACTGATTTACATTTTTATTTCATTGCAGCCCAAGAAGATGCTTTGTATGATTTTGAATTTTTTAAAATTTATTGAGACTTTCCTTATGACTGAGCATGTGTTATTTTTAGTATGTTCCATGTGCAGATAAGAAGAATGTATATTCTGTGGTTACTGGTTACTGAGTGGAATATTCTGTACATGTCTGTTGGATCCAATTGGTCAAGTATTGAATTTTAGTCCATAATTTCTTCGTTAGTTTTCTGCATTAATTGATCTGTCTAATGCTGTCAGTGGGGTATTGAAATCCCTCTGTATCATCTTGTGACTGTTAAAGTCTTTTCTTAGGTGAAAATTAGTTGTTTTATAAATCTGGGTGCTACAATGTTGGGAGCATATGTAGAATACTTAAATCTACTTGTTGAATTGAAAGCTCTGTGATTTAGTAATGCCCTTATTCATCCTTCTTTACTGCTAAACCTGTTGTTGGTTTAAAGCCTATTTTGTCTGATGCAATAATTTAAAAAAAAAACAAAAAACAAAAATGTCAGCTCTTTTTGGTTTTCCATTTGTGGGTCAGATCATTCTCCACCCTTTAACTTTGAACCTATGGGCATTGTTATTACATATGTGAGGTGGGTCTCTTGCAGACAGCAGAAGGTTAAGTCTATTTTTTAAATCCAATTTTCCACCATGTGTTTTTTTAAGGGACATATGGACCATTTGCATGCAAGGTTAATATTGTCACGTGAGGTTTTATTCCTGTCATAGTGTTCTTAACTGGTTGCTATTTAATATCTATTGTGTAGTTGCTTAGTTGCATCTGTGGGCTTGTATTTGCATATGGTTTTGTGGTAGCAAGTATTGTACTTTTGCTTTTATGTTTAGAAGTCCCTTAAACATCTCTAACAGGGCCAGTCTGGTGGTGATGAATTCCCTTAGCAATTATTTGTCTGCGAAATACTTTATTTCTCTTTGTTTATGAAACTTGATTATCAGGATATGAGATTTGTGAGTTGTATTTCTTTTATTTAAGAATGCTAAAAATAAGGCCCAAAATCTTTTCTGGTTTTTAAATTTCCTACTGAGTTGTCTAATGCTACTCTGATGGGTTTCGTTTTATAGGTAATATGATCCTTTTCTCTAGCTGCCTTGAAGATTTTTTTTCTTTTGCATTGACTTTGAATAGTCTGATAAGTAGGTTATGTGGGTGGTCATATTCTACAGTATCTTTCCAGAATTCTCTGGACTTTTATTTGCATGTATTTGTCCATTCTCACACTGCTATTAAGATAGTACTCTATCTTAATAGGACTGAGAAATTTATTAAAAAAAATAGGTTTGATAGACTGACAATTCTGCATGGCTGGAAGGCCCTCAGGAAACTTATAATCATGGTGAAAGGCCAAGGTGAAGCAAGGCATATCTTACGCGGAGGCAGGGGCGAGACAGAGTTCAGGGGAAATGCCAGGTACTTATCAAACAACTAGATCTTGTGAGAACGCCTTACTCTCATGAGAACAGCACGGGGGAAACCCACACATGATTCAATCACATCTCACCAGAAATCTCCCTTGACACATGGGGATTACAATTTGAGGTGAGATTTGGCTAGAAACACAGAGTTAAGCCGTATTACAGCATGTTGAACTCTCCAGCAAGATTGAGTAAATTTTCCTAAATTATTTCCTGGAATATGTTTTCCAAGTTGCCTACTTTCTGTCTCAGGTATGTCAATAAATCAAATATTTAGTCACTTAGGTAATCCCATATTTCATGAAGTATTTATTCTTTTTAAAAACTATTTTCTCTTTATTTTTTTTCTGACTGAGTTGATTAAAGGAACTGGTCTTTGAGCTTCTGCTTAATCTGATTTCTTTTTAAGGCTTCCAAGGGTATTTTGAAATTTCTATAGTTAATTTTTCAATTCTAGGAGTTCTGCTTGTGTCTTTCTTAATATATCTATGTCATCTTTCAGATCTTGGATCCTTCAGTCTTCTTTATCTTGGATCTCATTAAATTTCATTATCTTTTATATTCTGAATTCTATGTCTGTCTTTTCATTTTATGCTGATTAGGATCCATTGCTTGGGAGCTAGTGGGATCCTTTAGTGATAAAATGCTCTGGCTTTTTATATTCCAGAGTTTTCACACTGATTTCTTCTTATTTGAAAGAGCTAGTTTTCTTCTTTCTTTTTCCTTCCTTCCTTCTTTCCTTCTTTCCTTCCATCCTTATTTCCTTCTTTCCTTCCCTCCCTCCTATAAGGGCAAGGTTTCTTTCTTCTTTCTTTCTCTTTCTTTCCTTCTTTCTTTCTTTCTTTCTTCCTTCTTCTCCTCCTTCTTTCTTTCCTTCCTTCCTTCCTTCTTTCCTTCCTTTTTATCTTCTTTCCTTCCTTCCTTTCTTCCTCTTTCTTTCACACATTTGCTCTTATATAGATGGGACATCTTGGCTTTTTTTTTTTTTTTTTTTTTTTTTTTGAGACAGAGTATCGCTCTATCACCAGGCACCAGGCTGAAGTGCAGTGGCGATCTCGGCTCACTGCAACCTCCCCCTCCCAGGTTCAGGCAATTCTCCTGCCTCAGCCTCCCGGGTAGCTGAGACTACAGGCGCACACCACCATGCCCACCTAATTTTTTTTTTTTTTGTATTTTTAGTAGAGACGGGGTTTCACCATGTTGACCAGGATGGTCTCAGTCTCTTGACCTCATGATCCGCTTGGCTTGGCTTTCCAAAGTGCTGGGATTATAGGTGTGAGCCACCGTGCCCGGCTTGACTTTTAATTCTTTTTTTTTTTTTTTTTTTTTTTTTTTTTTACCTTGGATGTATGACTGTGATGTGTATTGTGTATGATTGGTTGGTTATCTCTCTGTGTGCTTTTAGGGTTGCAAGGCTCTGTACGGGTTCCTTGGTTGCAGATAGGTTTGTGTAGTGGCTTTCTAAGACATTGCTTGTTGTAGCAATGTAATTTTGTTTTGTGGTGTCATTCAGGCTTCAGTCCAGATGGTGGTGCTTAAGAGTAAGAGCTGGTCAGTAGCAGCAAGGGCAGAGGCCAGGGGAAAGCTGAAAAGCACCACTCCCAGAGCACTTATACTTTCAGTGATGGGGTGGCGGGGGGCACTATAAAAGCTTGAGAAGTGGTGTCTTTCAGACCAGGATCCCACGCCTTCTTGGGAAGAGCCACTCATGAGTCTGCAGCAGTGCACTGAGGAGGGGGAAGGTGGCAAGACATAACTCTCTCTTCATGTCCATTTCTGGGCTTTAGTGGCCCTGCCTCCAATAACTGGTGCTAGGGTCATGTTTCCTTTGACTTAAGGGACCTTTGATGGGCTGCATTTTCCCCTCCCTGAGTTAAATCTCTGGTTTTGGGTGTTTTCATTGGCAAAGAGTCTGTATAACTTCCTTGATTATAGATATCTTTTGTAAGGTGTCTTTCACGAATACTGGTTGTAGTAGCAATGTAGTTTGTGTGGGAGAAGGCTCAATCCCTCCTGTGATGCTGGGATTGCAGCTGTCTCAGAAAGCTTATCTCGTTTCCCAGTCCTATGTGCTGGTGTCTGCAGACTTCCTATTGTGTTGTACCATTCAACCTCCAGGTCCATAGGTAGCTCTTATGGGTAAAAGTTGGCTGTTGCCCACATTGATGGGCATATACTTGATCCTTTCTTTACTGGGAGAAAGTCTGTGTTACCTCAGACAATGGGCTGATCCATAGAGTGCATCATGGTCTGAGCTCCCTGCTGAGCCCCAGGGGAAGGACCAACATGGGTGGGGAAGGACTAGACATGCTCACTAAATATCCCTAATGGCCGCCATAAGGATCAGCTCCAGAGAGTAGGGAAGTCCAGTGGGCAACCATAAAACACTCAGACATGTGTTTAGGCATGGAGTTGAGAAACCTCCTCTGCCCTAAGTTCTCTGCATGGGTAGGTGGGTGGCCTGAATTCGTAATCTAGAAGAGTGAGTGGGTGCTCAAAATGCCTGAAGATATGTCCGAGCATTAGGAGGAGAGACTGCCTCTGCATTAGGATCTGTGCACCTGAAGCAGGATGGCTCAGGCTTCAAATCCAGACAAACAGATATACCAAATGCTTGGAAATATTCCCCGGCAAGAGTTGGAGAAACTACAGTGCAGTTACAACAATGTCTTTGCAAAGGATGGGAGCTCAGGCTTTTACTCTGGAGAAGCAGGTGTGCCTCATGCCAGGTGATACGCCCCGGCAAGGAGCAGGGAAACCATCACCACAAGGGTTTGCCTGTAAAGGAAAGGTTGGCTCAAACTCATAACCATTGGAGTGGGTGTGCCAAGTGCCTGGAGTTATGCCTGGGTGTGGAGTGAAGGGAGGGCTGCTC
The DNA here is from genome assembly GCF_048565385.1 of Saimiri boliviensis. Lineage (NCBI taxonomy): Eukaryota > Metazoa > Chordata > Mammalia > Primates > Cebidae > Saimiri > Saimiri boliviensis. Next base: position 75,931,059 of record NC_133452.1, read on the forward strand.
TGCCAAGGTCTTTGCATGTGAAGGCGATGGTGGTTCAAACTCCAATTCCAGGGACCAGGTGCACCAAAGTCCTGGAGATGTGTCTGGGAATGGAGAAGAGAGTATGCTGCTGCACCATGATCTCTGCACAGGAAGACAGGGTCAGCCCAGGCTTCCATCCAAGTAAGTGAGTGTGCCAAATGCCTTGGAGTATGCCCTGATGAGGAGTAGAGAAACCACCGCTGCCACAGTGTCTTTACAGGGGAAGGGAGTGGGGGCTGAGGCTACTAATTAGGCAAGCAGGAGCTCCAATTGTTTGGAAAGATGTCCCCTGACTGGGAGCAGAGTAACTAGTGGTAGAATAAGGTTTTTGTATAGAAAAGGCAGGAGGTAGCCCTGGCAGCTAATACACGTGAGTATGTATGCCAAGTTTCTCAAGATATGCCCAGATGTGGAGTGAAGGGAGTAGTGCTGCACCAAGTTCTCTGCTCAGGAATGGTGGGGTGGCTTAGGCTGCTAATCTGGTGAGCAGGTGCTCTAAATGCCTGAAGATCTGCCTTCAGGAAGAGTGGAGAGAGTTCCACTGCACTATGATCTTGGGAAGCAGGCTGGGGCACCCAGCAATGACACCCACAAAGACTGGTTCCAGGAGCTGGGCACGGTGGCTCATGCCTGTAATCCTGGCACTTTGGGAGGCCCAGGCCAGCAGATCACAAGGTCAGGAGATCAAGACCATCCTGGCCAACATGGTGAAACCCCATCTCTACTATAAATACAAAAATTAGCAGGGTGTGGTGGCATGCACCTGTAATTCCAGCTACTTGGAAGGCTAAGGCAGGAGAATGCTTGAACATGGAAGGCAGAGATTGCAGTGAGCTGAGACTGAGCCATTACACTCCATCCTGGCAACAGAGCAAGACTCCATCTCAAAAAACATAAAACCACTGGTACCAGCTTGCCATGCTGGCCCCAGCTTCAAGTCTCATTGCCCTGGAGAAACTATGGCTGCAACAACCATCTTCCCACTCCAGACCTGTGTTGGGAGAAAGCCCAATTCCAGCACCGACTGCCGGGGTGCTTTTCACACTTGCCACTCAATTCTGGTGGTGGAGGGTTACTCCAAGGAATTTGGCATACTTACTTCCCTACTATAGACAAAGCAATCCAATCTATGATCTGAGACGAAAATGCCTGAGTGGCTGCCGGGTCACCAAAGAATCACTGACATTGTATGAGCCTAGATTAAAAACGGCTCCCTCCTTTTGGTCCCAGATCTGGGAAAATGTGCACCTTTACCCAGTGCTTTTCCCTGTCAATATCTCTAAGCCTCCCCCTAGGTTAGCTCCAGGTATTGGGTGAAGCAAGATGCTCTCCCTTGGCCTGGGTTGCATGGATCTCTAGTGAAAAAGTGGGAGACTCTGCCCCTCTCATGTACTGGTGCTTCACTCACTTTTATCAGCCAGACACTGACATGGGACCTATCTGCCCACCTTCTCTTCCCCAGGGCCTAGTGTCTTTAGCTATTCCGGTATATTCCTATTTTCCATCTTGAATTAAAGCTCACCGAGTTTATCTGTATGCACTACTTTATTATTTCCAAGTGCCTGAGGCATGCTAAAAGCCTCTAATCTACTATTTCGGAAAAACAAAATGAAACAAAACAAAAAACAAAAAACTACATTTTATTTCAATTCACAGAAGAGAAGTATTTTCCATTTTTTCTTGCAATATTATTAATCATAACATTTAATATATAAAAAATGCTAGATGAGATGAACAAAAGTTCATGGCACAATTAAGTGTAGCATGGAGATAAAGGTGTTGATAGCCTTGAAGCAGAGTGAACAGAAGTTTGTATCTTGGCTGTACAGTTTACTAGACATGCAACATTGGGTTGAACATCTGTTGAAATTTTCAGAATTTTACTTTTCTGTAAGGTTCTAACAAGATAACATTTTCTATAAGGCTGCTTAGATATTGTCATTAGATATCTGTTAAGTACTACTTATTATCGTGCCTGATACCTAGTAAATGCTCAAATATATTTCCGTCTTGAAAGGTAAAAGCATCTTTCTTTCCACATCTATTGTCCATGGGTTAAAGTGCAGTTGTTTGATAAGTAATTGAGTGCAAACAACTTTTCTAAGAAATGAAAGAGGACATGGTATTTGACTACCTTAAACAGTGCAAGTCCATATTCCTGAAGACAGTGACAAATATCTCATTTCAGAATTCTGTTTTCACTACAGGTTAGTGCTGGAACATTGATATATTAAATTGGATTTTCTTTATTTAATCTCTGTCGGCAGCAGCAAAATGTACTTGAATTTCCCTGTTGAGAATAATGTGCACTTGCTTTGCCATTTACTTGCCTAGAAAGGAGATTAAAGCACTTTTGCTTAGCAAATGTTATATTGTTGGCTTAGATGCAACCCTACAGATACACTGTAAAATATAATTTAATATCAGAATGCAATAATACCTACTCTAGTTCATTACCACATGGCTGTTTCTGCACAAAGCCTCTTAACATACTTTTCAAATCAGCAGACATTACTAATGGTCATAAGCAACACACTAAGCACTTATGACAAGTAACTGCCATCTACTCTAATGAAGTTGCCTTCATTTTAGAACTTCTTCAACTGAAATTCTGTTGGAAGCTCCTATGGCTCTATGAATTTGAAAGTAATCCCCAACAGTTTGTAATAGGTAGGAAAAAAGAGATGGTACTAGAAGTAGCTAGGCATTCTATATGTTTGTGGAACATTTTACATTCTTTAGTTTCAGGTTTGATCTTAAAAAACAAAAAACAAAAAAAACTCTACTGTTCATTGTGTCCTTTCTTTCTAAGGATTCATTTGCTGTAGAATACAGTGATTCCTCTATTGGTGGCCTTTTCATTAGCTGTGTAGGTAATTACACGGTAAATGTATCAGTCAGAACCTGCCTGTGTCTCATGCCTAGCCTACAAACTAGTTAACAGAGAATCTCCCTAACACCTATCACTGGGAAAAGATAAATCCAGCTGCAAAGAAAGTAATCCCACATCCATATGCATGGATCTGTTCCTCTCTGAAACAGATGCTTATTTTAACCAAACTGCCCTAGAGACATTCTGGTTCAGAATTTGGTATGAGATCATTCCTTCTTGAAGGTAACACAAATAATCTTATTATAAAAAATACCGCAAGATCTTAAAAATTAGTAACACATTATCTGTAACATTGTTCTCTGTTAAAGTGCTATGTAGACAATTTTATTCAATCATTTTGAGATTTTTAAGCACTTTGATCACCAAATAGTAATTTTGTCATTGAACTTCCATCTCTAAAGCCTCTCTCATGGATTTCCCACGTTAATGATCCCAACAGCACTTTTAGGAGTCATGTACATGATGGAGATATATAAGGATGTGGTTTGCTTTCACCTTCTTTTGACTGCAAAAGGACTTGAATCAATTTTACATAGGAAAATAGCCATTACTTTCAAAGATTTTAACTTTCCCTCCGATTTAAGTTTTATACAGATAACATTGCACATATCTTTTCCTCTGTGGGAAATGAAAAAGGATGAGTCAGGGTAACATGGCTAGTAGGGGAAAAAAAAGGTAAGGCAAGGCTCGTAGTGTAAATAGGGAGAAAGAGATGTTAAGAAGAAAAGGACCAGAATGATATTCCATCCTCTGGCATTATATTGTCGACGAATCTCCATTATCCAGCTTAAATTTACAGATACAGGATGAGGCCAGCCAGGCAGGGACAGGTTTACTAAAACCCCTGACCTTAGTGAAGCATCTTGACATGGTTATTCAGCCTGCTCCCACTTCCCACAATGAAGGCAGCTTCCAAATATAAATATTCAAACATAGGCCTCCTTTAGAGTTAGATCATAAAAGCTTTCACTGGGGTCTTGCTAGTTTTCCCTACCCTCTATAAGATTCCTGGGAAAAAGTTCCCACAGTTCACACTAGATTAGAGTAGCCCAGAACTTCAGTAAATTCCATGCCCTGTCATTTATATGCTTTAACCATGAATTGAGCCCCTACTCAAATATACTTCCCTTAACTTCTAAAGCAATAGCATTGATTATAGCATACACAGTTCCGAAAGGGCACAAACATGCAATAACAGCCATCATGTTTTAACTTTAGTTTTTGATCCATAGGCTTAAATGCTTGTAGTAACTTTTTCAGTTTTTGATAACTAGGCCAATGCTCACAAAGCTTCATAAATCTAGCTTATTATAATCATTCTTGTTAGCAATCATGCCAAAATTTATTTTTATTTCAGATGTATACATCTATTCATGTATATATAATGCATATATATAATGCATATTATATATACATACATATATATTTATATAACTGGGTGAATATATATAAATGTGTGTGTGTGTGTGTGTGTGTGTGTGTGTGTGTGTGTGTGTGTCTGCATGTTTGGAAAATTTGCCAGCAGCTTGCTTTAGAATTTTTTCTATATGGATCATATTATACAAGCTGTTTTGCTTTCTCATATGATTCATCTGGTTTAAGAATCATAACATCTCAGGAATAAAATAAAATTTTGTGGTCATCTGATACAACTCACAGTTTTGTGGAGAAGAGGAGGGGAAGTAAACATATAAATTTTACATAAATGACAAGACCTGTCAGCCTGTTTGAATTGAACACTGATACAGGAGTAAATACAATATATTAAGCTACTTAACAATTTACTTCAATCTACACTAATAACTTGGCCCTAAACCCAATGAAAATTGATATGTAAGATAATGAATATGAGCACCTGATACATAGCCATCATTGACTATGTACTGGAAGTTACACAAAAATAATATAGTCATCACTGTTGTATTCTGGAATAGCAAAAGGAAACTATGGCATTGGAAGCCATCAGAGAAAAAGCCAGGTTGGCAGGGTGTGGTGGCTCATAACTGTAGGTCCAGCACTTTAGGAGGCCAAGGCAGGCAGATCAGCCGAGGTCAGGAGTTCAAGTCCAGCCTGGTCAACATGGTGAAACCCTGGCTCTACTAAAAATATAAATATCAGTTGGATGTGGTGGTGGGTGCCTATACGCCCAGCTACTCAGAGGCTGAGACAGGAGAATCGCTTCAACCCGGGAGGTGGAGGTTGCAGTGAGCCGAGATTGCACCACTGCAATCCAGCTTGGGCAACAAAGAGAGAAATTCCATCTCAAAAAAACAAAAACAAAACAAAACAAAAAACCTAGCTTACAGTGGTAGTACTGACCACAAATAAAATAGAACCACAAAATAAAAATCTAAATGGGCTAGAATATCATGGAAGAAGAAAGGCATAAACTGGTCTTGGAGGAACTGGGAAATTTTGATACATAACTGGGTGAGAAAAAGTTATTTTTATAGTCAAATAAATTGAAAATGAATTATATATACAAATAAATTACATTTATAGCACATTACAGCACATAGTAAGAATGTAATTCTATATATTGGGAAATAGTAAATAAATGATATGTATGTGAGAAATACAGAAAATATAAGGCCACTACACTTTCCTGAACAAGTTGCCAATCTGATAAAAGGAATGTTTTAAGACAGTTTGCCTAAGTTAAAAGTTTGACACATGACCTCAGGATACCTAAGATAAGAACAAACAGGAGGCTGCCAGCTGATTTCAAAGTGAGGTGATAAAGACAGGGAAACACGATGGAAGGGGAATATGGAGAAAGAGAATGAAATATAAAGTTTTAAAGAAAGAAAAGCAAGACTTTGTATCCATACTTATGAGCAAATGAGGCATGAGTGGGGACAAAACTGTATTGTCAAGGTTCACAGCTTAGTGAAGAGAATTCTGAATTTAAGTGAAAGGTGTGGATCTTTTCCTCTTGCAATTAAGGTGGTTTTCCAAGGGTTGGAAATGTATTGTTTTTTTCATAATAATTTTAGGATCAAAATGCCCATTAAAGTCTACTGAGTTTGAGATGATAGTACATATGTCCAGTAGAAGTAGAAGAGTGGTAAGAGATGATTAGTTATACCTGATTATCTGGGAGGTCACTCTAATTTGGGAGTGACCAAAATAGAGGTGATAGTTGAAGCCAAGGAAGTAGATACATTTTTAATGTGCATGTTTATTTTTAGATTTCAATGTCCATATTCCTTTCTACTTCCATACTGTTATGTCACACAGGGCTCCATATTTTCAGCCAGCCTCCACCCAGTGTTAGTGTAAAACATATCACAACAGAATTGAAGAGGGTCCATGGTGCTTCTGGTATCACTCTTGAATCCACTGCTGCACTCTTTAACTATACAAACCTACTCTTGGGGGAAAAAGCTAAGAGACATCATCACCTTATTACTAGTCCTATCTAGTATATTCTCAGCCATGAATATTTAAATTTTAAACCTTATCTCTATTAGTGCATGTAAAGATTTGGCCCCCTGGTAAAATCATTTCAAACACTTTTGAGTAGTTCAGTTTAGCCTAGGAGGTATGCCTCTGCAATCACACTAGAAGACAGTCTATGTTTAACTCTGAGTCCATGATAAATGACTCCTACAGAGCTAAATATAAAGTAATAAGGCACAAACTTTCTTCCAAATTATTGCATACTTAACAAACTCTGCTTAATGCATTTTAAGTCTATGGCTATGGATTCTGAATTTTTGAAAATAATAATCTTAAACAATTTTAAATTGACTAACATCAGAAAAATCTTACTCCCCTTTTATGCCACAAAATTTGTTATGATGTGTTCAAAGGTATAGTAACTATGAAGATTCAAGGAGCAAGAACAATCTGCTTATTTGAATTTTAATCCACAGAATTATTGATTGTCATTGATTATCAACACTTAATTCCAATTATTTTAATTTTATTTCAGTCTTCATATTCAATCTTCTTCTGACACTTTCTACATAAAGCCTGGCATTATAAAGAGAAAAAAAATCCAAAGAGCATTCTCATGACATTTTGAATTACTATAATTTTAAAATTGATTTCTGTTAGCATACAAATGGCCACCACAGGGGAAAAATACTTTCTGCTTTGGTCAGTTGTGCTAGGTTTAACATTGAGAGTTTTGTGTTTGTCTATCCATAATTTCATTGTAAAAACTTAAGGAACTTTGCTTTTCCTAATTATTAGCTACAAGAATAAACACAGTTACATTTTGTAATTAAGCAATTATTTTTCTTTAAATGTTTTAGTGAGTACCATTACAAAGGGTTGCATGTATAAGTTTCTCTAAATAAATTGAAATGACTCTAAAGAATGCCTGTAGCATGTGTAATCTGCAAACAAAACCAACAGTTATATTATAATGCACACATATGGTAGCTATACTGCTTCTGGAATTATGGTGTAATTTCATTTCTTTCATACCAATTATATTGGTACTAACCAAGCTCTGTGGAAAATTACTATCAAAGACTCTAACCCATTTACTGACAGGCTATGCCTGAAGAAGTACAAAGCAATATTGAACACTAGTTTTATTTGCTACCTATGTTTATTTATGGAAAGTGGCAGCTATAATTAATGTAGTCAGAGTTCATAACATGTAAATGGGCTGCTAAAATACAGTGAAACTTGACATATTTCAAATATTGCAGCCAACATGACTCATGGAGGCAGAATTATACCATTCATTCCACTTTAAAATGGCTCTCCATGGCGGTTTCAGCATCCATTTTGAATTACCATCGTGTCTTTGCACATTCAAAATGATCCAAGTGAAATCCGGATTAAGTGGCCTTACTTGTTCTTCCAATGGTTTTTTTTTGATAGCTTAATGGCAAGCAAAACCTAGCAAGATTTCTGCAGTTAATATACATTTATGCTTCCTAGATTCTTTCCCCATAGGCGAACCACATAATTTGTTTAAAAGACTGTCTAAACATAGAAGAGGACAAACACAGTGCTAATATTACCAATCCCTCCAGGAAAAACAGAGGACTATGGAGTCGTTAGATAATCCACTAACAATAATAAATAACTTGCCAATTATTTACTGAGAGCTTCATATGTGAAAGGAGTATAAAGATAGCTGTGAACTTAACTCTGTTGAATGAGTTTAGATAAATTAAATTTAACAGAGTTTATGTACACAAAGAATGATTCATGAATTGGGCAGCACTCGGAACCAGAAAAGATTCAAAGTGCTCCTCTCTGCAATGTGGGCGGTGAGTGTTTATAGACAGAACAGGAAAGTAGAGAACTGGCTTGGTTGATTATAGCTTGACATTTACCTTATTTGAACATGGTCTATTAATAGTTGGCAGCTTGTGATTGGCTGAAACTAGGCTGCTTATGATTGCCTCAGACCTGACTAGATGTTTGTGGGGGGGTGGGGGGAGCTCTTAAATTAGGTTTTGGTTTGTTTGTATACTAAGTTGCAGTTTGTTAAGCAGGGACCAAAAGAGACAGCCTCAGGCCAAATTTAATTTAACAACTTAGAGTGCAATTATGCAACTTAGAGGTTGTAAAATGTTGAATAGCAACAAGTCTTTGTAGCTAGAGAGACTAGGGTTCAAGTCTTAAACAGTCCATTTACTAGCTGTGTAGACAAGGTCAAGTCTCTCAGCCTCCATGGCCCAATGCTTGCTTCTCTGCTAAAAGGATTTATTACTTATATAGCAAATTTGTTTTCTGGCTTGAATAAGATATTTGTAAAGTACCTAGCACAGCTTTGCACATGGAAGGCAACAAAAGAGCTGTGGTTTTAGTGTTATTACTGTTGTTACCATTATTGACATATTATCACAATATAGTGAGACAAATGCTCATGTAGCACAGGAATACAATATCATTAGGAATGTAAAGGAGGCTCAGCCAGCAAGGATTAAAAAGAATTTTACTATACCAAAAAAAAAAAAAAAAAAAAAAAAAAAAGGCAAAAATTGGGAAAGAGGAGTGTAGAACAACAAAAGAATAAGCAGAGTCATGTGACTTTGCATAGGCCTTGCTTTGCCAATAAAAATTAAGCAGAATATGTATCATATCTGAATGGAAGCATACAAGAGCCAGAACAAAATGTTCTATGTTCGTTTTCTCCAGACGTTTTCTTGAGGTACTATTTGCCTGTGTCCTTGACTGAGGAGAACATAAAACAGAATCCTTAGACAAGTTTTGATAATTATGAAATACAACTTTATTGTTTTATATCACTGAGATTAAGAGGCTGCTTGTTACCACAGTATATTCTATCCAATCCTGACCAGCCTCATTCATGGCATATTTGAGGAGTAAGTGAGGTAAAGAGATTGAAAGATAAAGAGATTTGTAAAAAAAATTGAAATAAAACTGTCAATGTCCGTGAAGAACTCACAATATCATTATGAAGTGTATGGACATATATGCCACACAAAAGCATCAAGTTAATTTTATGCACTTTTAATGCAGAGAGTTAGCATAGTGAGTTTGTGAGGGGTGATGTTTAGCAGGTAAAAACCAGAGGTAGGAAGAAGCTTTTGCAATAGACAGTAACAAAAGAAATAGGAATCTGAAGGAAATAGGAGAATAATTTGGAAGACTTCAAAGTATTAATAGAATATATGTTGGCTGGTTAAATTTATAGGATACAGGACAGCAAAATAAACTCTACAATCTCTGGCTATTTTGGCTAGATATGTGTTAATGAATTAACTGAACTAGGTAACAGGAAAATTATTTATTTATTTATTTTTAAATTGTACTTTAGGTCCTGGGGTACATGTGCAGATCATGCAGGATTGTTGCATACGTGCATACATGACAAGGTGGTTTGCTGCCTTCCTCCTCCCATCACCAATATCTGATATTTCTCCCCACGTTATCCTTCCCCACACTCCCTACCCTTGCTGTCCCTCCCCTAGTACCCTCCAACTGACCGCAATGTGTGATGCTCTCCTCTCTGTGTCCATGTGTTCTAAATGTTCAGCACCCACCTATGGGTGATACCATGCAGTGTTTGATTTTCTGTTCTTGTGTCAGTTTGCTGAGAATGATGGTTTCCAGACTCGTCCATGTCCCTATGAAGGACATGAACTCATCGTTTTTTATGTCTGCATATTATTCCATGGTCTATGTGCCACATTTTTTAAATTCAGTCTATTGTTGATGGACATTTGGATTGGTTCCAGGTCTTTGCTATTGCAAGCAGTCCTGCAATGAACATACGTGTGCATGTGTCTTTATAATAGAGCAATTTATAATTCTTTGGGTAACAGGAAAATTATTAAGCAAATACATGTGCTTTTAAAAGCCTTTGGAAGCTTAGGGATACTTATACAAATCATCTTTTTTCATGGATAGTATAATAAATTCAGGGAAATTATTAGGTCTAATTAAATAAGTGCATACACCTCATAAATGAATATCACAAATTGTCACTCAAAACTTAGAGTTGTCATCATTTACAAATTATTTGCAGTGAAATAAACAGGAAAAATATACCAAATAGAAGTGAGAGTAAATAATTATGAAGATGTCGATCATGGATTCTGTGCCTAATGATTCCTGTAATTTCATTTAGAAACTATTTGCAGTGAGATATTAAATCAAAATTTGTTATATGTGTGTACAACATTGGTCTTCTAAAATAATCAATTAAATGAAATATAATTTCTCTTCTGAAATATGTGTTATGATTTGCATGCATGCATAAACAGTTTAAATGACAATGCATTCTTTTGTGTAATTCTAATTGGATGATAACAAAAATGTATTTGATCAGCAAAGAAATAAAAGTTATATTATAAATCTTTGTTAAAATTCACTGTTTGAATGATCATTGGTCCTTTATATTAGACCTTGAGCTTATTAATTACAGGAAGTATATGGGTTTTCCTTTTGGAAACTTTAGCTTACAATAAGTACTCAATTAACGTTTGTTGGTCACAGGGACTGATTCAATGACATGTTTTGATATAAAATATTCATGGATATTTTCATATATCCAGCATACATTTTCTGAGAAACAATTCAGAGAACTACACATAAAATGAATAATAAATAATGAATGTTCCTAGATATACCTGTAGTATCAGAGTGTAATTATGTTCCAAAATACTAGTAAGTGCTTTAGAAAAGAGCTTCAAATTGTTAAGATATTAATTTGGAGTAACTGCAGATAACTCCATGTGACCACACCATCTCACTCTGGGTAGCAGGCTTCATTAATAATAAATAAATCAGTCTGACTCCGTAACTTTTTATTTTTTGCAGTTTTTTTTTTAGAAGAGTATAGTACCATTTCAAGTATTTAGTCTTTTTGATTTAAAATCATCACTCTAATATTTGATTCTCACCCTCAACATCTTGTCTGTGCAATAGGGCTTCACCTATTCTTGGACATATCCCTTTCCTTGTGTTAGTATCATTCAGAATCATTGTCTATTTGATTATTTTGTTTTCTTTTGTTTATACTAAAATATACCTCATATATATATATATATATATATATGTATTTAATTGCACTTTAGGTTCTGGTGTACATATGTAGAACATGCAGAATTGTTGCATAGGTACATACATAGCAAGGTGGTTTGCTGCCTCCATCCCTCCTTCACCTATATCTGGCATTTCTCCCCATGTTATCCCTCCCCAACCTCCCTACTCCCCTCTGTCCCTCCCCATTCCCCCTAAAAATACCCCAGTGTGTGATGCTCCCCTCCCTGTGTCCATGTGTTCTTATTGCTCAGCATCTGCCTGTGAGTGAGAACATGCTATGTTTGATTTTCTGTTCTTGTGTCAGTTTGCTGAGAATGATGGTTTCCAGATTCATCCATGTGCCTACAAAGGACACAAACTCATTGTTTTTTATGGCTGTGCAGTATTCCATGGTGTATATGTGTCATATTTTCCTTGTCCAGTCTATCTTTGGTGGGCATTTGGGTTTGTTCCAGGTCTTTACTATTGTAAACTGTGCCACAATGAACAAACATGTGCATGTGCCTTTATAAGAGAACAATTTATAATCCTTCAGATATATACCCAGTAATGGGATTGCTGGGTCAAATGGAATTTCTATTTCTAGGTCCTTGAAGAATTGCCACACTGTCTACTACAGTGATTGAACTAATTTACATTCCCACCAACAGTGTAAAAGTGTTGCTAATTCTCCACATCTCCAGCATCTGTTGTCTCCAGGTTTTTTAATGATTGCCATTATAACTGGCATGAGGTGATATCTCAATGTGGTTTTGATTTGCATTTATCTAATGACCAGTGATGATGAGCATTTTTTTCATATGTTTGCTGGCCTCATAAATGTCTGCTTTTGAAAATTGTCTGTTCATATCCTTTGCCCACTTTCGAATGAGTTGGTTTTTTTTTCTTGTAAATCTGTGTATGTTGAACCAGGCTTGCATCCCCGGGATGAAGCTTACTTGATCGTGATGGATAAGCTTTTAAATGCACTGTTGCAATCGGGTTGCCAGTATTTTATTGAAGGTTTTTGCATCTATGTTCATCATGGATATTGGTCTGAAGTTTACTTTTTTTGTTGAGTCTCTGCCAAGTTTTGGTATCAGGATGATGTTGGTCTCATAAAATGATTGGGGAAGGATTCCCTCTTTTTTAATTATTTGGAATAGTTTCAGAAGGAGTGGTACCAGCTCCTCTTTGTATGTCTAATAGAATTCGGCTGTGAACTCATCTGGACCTGGGCTTTTTTTTTAATTAGTAGGCTATTAATTTCTGCCTCAACTTCAGCCCTTGTTATTGGTCTATTCAGGGTTTCGACTTCTTCCTGGTTTAGTCTTGGGAGGGTGCAAGTGTCCAGGAATTTATCCATTTCTTCCAGGTTTACTGGTTTAAAGAACTACATTTGATGTAAACTTGATGTACTACTGATAGTCCTATAACTACATTTACTGACTGAAATTCAGCTGAGGGATCATTCTTGGTGGCCTCTTTTTTACTACAATGCCAAGCAAGACTGTAGTTCCCAGTCTTACCCATGATTGTAAAATTTGTGTACAATGGGTACAAACAGTATCTATATTCTATGTCACTTGGAAACTGAAATATTGAAGGGTTGCCCCTGAATCTCTTTTTGCCATACCTCCCCGCTCCTTATCTCATCTCTTCTCAAAGCTCTCTTTCTCCGTCAGCAGCCCTCAGTCAGCATGTTGGGCAACCCAGAGATATCCTATCAAGCAAAAAAGGTCAATAACTTTTGCTATAGTTACTCCCTAATTTTGTGAGCAATTTCATTTTCTTTTGAACTCCATACCTGACACATATACAGGGGAGATGCACCACCTTTTCTTTCTTCAGAGGGATGTAAGGGGCATGAATACTCTCTTCTCAAAAACACTGCATTTACTTAAAATGTGATTTTTGCTTTTCACAGTTCTCTGCCACCCTCCTCTGCTGGTCAGAGGGTGTGGCGGGCTGCTGTAGTGTTAGCCATCTGACAGGGCTGCCGTCTCTCAGCAAAGACTGGTCATCTTCAAAATATGAACTGTGGTGTTCCTCCCGCTGCCTGTTCTCAGCTATGATCTCTGAGTTATTCATTCTTAAAAAGAGAATCACAGTTGATATTTTGTGCGATTCATCCTAAATTTGGATTACATGAAATTCCCAGTATTTGACCCTATAAAAAAGGCAATGTTACAGTGTAGCCAAATCCATTGGTGTCTATCAGGATTTTTTTTTTTTTTTTTTTTTTTTTTTTTTTTTGACAGGGTCTCACTCTGTCAATAAGGCTAAAGTGCAGTGGTGCAATCTCAGATCCCTACAACTTCTGACTTCTGGGTTCAAGTGATTCTCCCACCTCAGCCTTTTGAGTAGCTGGAACTACAAGTGGGCACCACCGTGCCCAGCTAGTTTTTCAGATTTTTGGTATAGATGGGGTTTTGCCATGATGGTAGAGACTGGTCTGATACTCCTGAGCTCAAGGATCTGCCTGCCTCGGCCTCCCAAGGTGCTGGGATTACAGGGATGATTAGCAACTGTGCTCGTTTCTATCAGGATATTTAATCTGTTCATGTTTTAAATTGTGTGGGAATCAGGTAGAGAGAGGACTTATTTTAAAAACATTTTCCATGTTTTGTGATTGAAAACCATGAAATACAATGCTGCTGCTGCTCATGATAATACACCAGTCACCTCCACATACCCAGGTCCCTAATGGACTGGGGAGTTTCAATTTGCTATAGTTTGACTACAGCAGATGTGCTACATGTGACAAATGGCAAACAAATTGGAAACTCTCTATTATAACAATGCTGCCTCTGTGCTCTGAATTTACATACTGTGTTCTCATCAATAGGAAGTGGTATAATAACCAAACAACTGCATTCTATCTGTCTATTTACATTGTTTCAACTTTAACTCAGGTTGAATTAAAGCCTTTCCATACCAAAAGCACAATTTATGTTGTAAGTTATTTCCAGATGCCATTTTTAGTTCCAAATGAGTGAATCAAACATCTGCCAGTTTCCTCTTGGAGTGTGCTGCCCTCATACTTTATGACATGAATCTTCATGACACCTTTCTTGTAAAGTGGAGAGCAGGCCAGCTTGATTATTGCAGAGGTTTCCAATTATATTGTCATTGGGATAACCTCCCTCCTATCACTCCTTTATAAATGGATTTTATGATTTTTTATTTTATGGTTAAAATGTAAACATTTTATGTTTTGAGATTATATTTGTTGAATTAAATTTAACCAAAATATTTTGCTTTGGTAAGAAATTAGATTTGGGAGAACACATCAAACATATCCCATAGCACAGGTACTCTACATAGTGAAACTATTGATGCTCATTGTCCTGAGGTGATTAAGAAGAATTATGAAAACTTAGTAACCATTCAAACAGTGGTATGGCATGTATAGTTGCTTATAATCTTTATGACTGTCTCTCCTATTAGTTAAATCATATTCACTTTTATCTCAAATTAATAAAAATTTACCAGTATGAAAAATAATGAGACAAACTCTAAAATAACAAATTACACATTATAGTCAAAACTGTACTTTGCTATTAAAAATAATTTTCTTGATATGTGTACAAACATCAAATTTAATAATGATTGAAAATAAAACACATGCATTGGCTGTATACTATTGGTACTGCTTTCCTTTGACTTTATAAGCATTTTTTTCTTCACAGATTTCTTTTTTTTTTTTTTAAGACGGAGTTTTGCTCTTGTTACCCAGGCTGGAGTGCAATGGCCGATTTCGGCTCACCGCAACCTCCGCCTCCTGGGTTCAGGCAATTCTCCTGCCTCAGCCTCCTGAGTAGCTGGGATTACAGGCACGTGCCACCATGCCCAGCTAATTTTTTGTATTTTTAGTAGAGACGGGGTTTCACCATGTTGACCAGGATGGTCTCGATCTCTTGACCTTGTGATCCACCCACCTCGGACTCCCAAAGTTCTGGGATTACAGGCATGAGCCACCGCGCCCGGCACAGATTTCTTAATTATTGTTTTCCATTCTGAGATATCTACATACTAATTATAAAGTGTCTCTTCTGAATAATTCATTTAAAGAACCACATCAAATAATTCAGGAGTATAATATTAAAAATGAAAGTATGCTTTTAAATTAGGAATAGAAAACTTAATTTTATTAACTGGAACTAAAATCAACTACTAGAGTATTCTTATAGTTAGTATATAATGCTAATAGAGATTAAATAAATAAGCGAGTATAAAGCAACCCTACAGCTAGTTGTCTTTTCAAGAAGACTCTGAAGAAGACTCTGTTAGCTGAAGCTTATTAGATAAGAGAAGTATTCATTTTTTATTTACAATAAAAAATTATTCTATGTACAGTAGTTTATCCTCACTGTTTTATAATAGCATGCCCCAGTTTTATATGTAATAGAACGTATTATGCATATTTATTTTTGTATATATAATAATTTTTCTTTATTTGTGCCTATAACCATTCTATATGTAATAGTTTCATTCTACATATGTTTTATGTTATATACTCTATACTGTATATAATATATGTCTTGTATTAGCAGGGTTTCCTAGAGGGACAGAACTAATAGGGGACCAATAATATAAAGGGGAGTTTATTAAATATTAACTCACAGGATCACAGAGTCCTACAATATACCGTCTACAAGCTGAGGAACAAGAAAACCCAGTCGGAGTCCCAAAACTGAAGAACTTGGAGTCCATTGTTTGGGGGCAGGGAGGGTCCAGCAGGGGAGAAAGATGTAGGTTGGGAGGCAATGGCAGTCAAATCTCTCCATGTTCTTCTGCCTGCTTTTGTACTGACAGCTGATTAGATTGTGCCCACCCAGATTAAGGGTGGGTCTTCCTTTCCCACTGAATCAACTGTTAATCTCCTTTGGCAACACCCTCACAGACACACCCAGGATCAATACTTTGCATCCTTCAATCCACTCAGGTTGACACTAAGTATTAACACTCACATATGTAGTGGTAGATCATTCTATATGTAATAGTTCTTCACCATTATTGCATATAATATGATGTCAATTTTTATGATTATATTATCAAATAAATTGTCTCTAGCTCTGGAGCTATTTGTGGCTTATTTATTTATTTATTTATTTATTTTAGAGACAGGATGCTGCTCTGTCAACCAGGCAGTGGTGTGAACATAGCTCACTGTAACCTCAAACTTCTGGGCTCAAGTGATCCTCTCACCTCAGCCTCCCAAGTATCTAAGACTACAAGTGCATGCCACTGAACTAAGCTAATTTTAATTTATTTTTGTAGAGATGGGGCCTCACTATGTTGCCCAGGCTGGTTTCAGTTTTCAGTCTTCAAGTAATCCTCCTGCCTCAGCCTCCCAAAGTGCTGGATTACAAAGATGAGCCACAATGTCCAGCCTTTTAGGATATTTAAATTGAAGCTAAGTATTCAGTATCTAGATAAGCAGGGTTTTCATTATATTTCAGAATTCATGCCTACATAAATCCAATGTCTATTCTTCCTAGTCTTTATATTATTTTTTCCCTTATGATAATTTGGTAATGGTCTGGCCCCATATGATAGGGAATAATTGGTTTCTTAAGGAGTAATTAGCTTTATTAAGACTCAATAAAAATGTGCTCTGACTTATACAGAGGTCATCGACAAGAAAATTAAGTTATAGAAACCATAAAAATAAAGCATATCTACTTACAGTATGTGAAGAAATATTAAAAAAATATATTGAATTGATAATAAAGAGTATGAAATAATCAACATTTAACCAGGTAGTTTCTCTAGCCAGCTGGAGAACCAGATCTGCTTCTGGAAATGTGTCTAAAACTTGAAGATGATTAGAGACTTAAGTTCCAACTCTCCAAACTCTTCAAAGGTTGCTTAATATAATTAATTATAAAATTGCAATAATTCACTTTATGTTTTCCTCATGTAATTATTTCTGGGAGTATTCAGAAGTGACAAAATTCTGTCTGGCAAATGCACATTCATCATGTATTGTACATTTTGAGATTGTGAGATCCATTTTGAAGAGTGCAATCTAAAATTCTTCACAGTGCAAAATGTTCACACTCAAATTTTCTAGGCATATGCATCGTGTTTGACCACTGAATGATTTCATGACAAATAAAAGCTGAGGGTTAAATGTTCCACCTAAAAATAATCCGTAAGAAAAATGTAAACATGCAATAATTTTAAAAATTCTACTTTTAAAATTAGGATTAATGTCAATACTGAAGATAGATTTAGAATAATACACATTTTAGTAAGGTTTAAATACAAAATAATCTAGTCAATTTCTAATCTGAAATAATCATCACTATTAGAAATATCTATACATCAGAAAAAATGATTAGACTATCCTCTCCAAAGTGATTTTCCCTTAGTTGTTGGCAGATATTGGAAGGAAGATTCAATCAATTAGGAAAGAAAAATGTAACCAAATTGTTTCTAATTAAAGACTGGACATTATCTTTTGGAAAGACAATTCTACGTAAGAAGTCTAAAGCAAAGTGCTATTTATTTCTATTTGCCTTCTACATTTATTCTTTACCTACATCAATCAGGCTGAGATAATTTGTAAATGCAAGCATATGAAGTAGGTTTACAACATTGCCCTGAATTAAATAAGATATCATTACTTGGTTTTTAACATGGAAAAGCTACTTGGAGACTGAAAAATGCAAAATGCTAACCTCAAATGAGTCAACAGAACCTCCTACTCAGTTTCTGGGTTTTGGGCAGTTTGAATGTTAGGAATCTTAACTATACAACTCCACATTAAACAAAATCGAGTGTCCTCATTGTATAATGTTCAGAGCAGACAAATAATGAAGAAAGGCTCTCTTACGGAATTACAAAGGCTAGGTCATTCATGAACATTTATAGAGGCATAAAACCATTAAATATTTTCTTAAAGATTATTTATGCTCATTATTAAACTTACTTAAATACAACATATTTTATATAGGTAAAATGTTACAATTCCTGGCTTAAGTTTGTTTAAAAGCTCTCAGATCATTCAATGAGAAGATTAGAATAGCTTTATTTTCTTATATATTTGCTGATGGATATAAATTATGAAGCTTCAAAATAAGTAAATCCAAGCAGACTAATATCTCATCAATTTATAAATTATACTTTGTAAATCACAGGCTTTTACTATTTATTTGTAAAATTTATGTGTACTAAACATTTACAGTTGTCAACTTAAACATTACTTTTTAGCTAATCAGATGTTATAGACTGACAGTAGAATGTTGCCTTTTGAAAATTTGAAAACTAGCTAGTAAGAAACACAGAAGATATTTGCAATGCAAAGACCAATTTTATTACAATTCTTACAGCATAGACATTGAGTTCTTTATTGCAAGTATTTTGTACAGTTTTCCTTTCACCCTTCATGATCATTCATCTTTGAATAGAAGCTACAATCTTTTATTCTTAAAATTTCCCAGGGAATAAAAATGCAGTCAATGTTGTAAACTCTGAATTAAATTAAAGATGCCAAATATATCTTTTACTTTAGGTACCTGTTGGTATTTGCAGTGAGTTATAATATATTTGGTTTGAGTGTGTGCATGTGTGTGTGTGTGTGTGTTTTGGTATGTGTAATATTTTACCTTTAAGAAAAGGTAAAAATAATGTTTTTTTGTCATTTGAAACCAATTGTTTATTCTGAATGGTGGTTGTAGCTTATTAAACTTCAATACATGGAATCCAAAGCAAAAAATGATTACATTAATTCACCTTAAACACATCGTAAAAATAGTGAAAATGGATGTGGGGAAAACTCTGCAACTAATCTAGTCTATCCCCTGAGGCTATAATAAAGTTGTCCCATGAAACGTATCCTCTAGTGTTTTATCCTCCCCCATATTCAACCATTAAATGGCCCCCATTCAAGATATACTAAGTAATTGCAATGTGGGACTCGGGGCAAAATGTCAACATAACACATCTCCTGTCTTTAGATTCAGGTTTGAGCTGGTACAAATACCATAACATATACGAATACCATAACCAACAGATACTATCATGTATCATGTCTAATTTGCTTTTCTAGATGTAATTTAAGCATTTATACAGCACAGGTTGGCCATATGTGGTCTGAGGGTCAAATCCAGCACCACTATTTTTGTAAACAAAGTTTTATTAGAACACAGCCACAATCACTATTTTTCATATTGTCTGTGCCCATTACTGCACTTCAATGACAAAATCGACTTGTTCTGACAGAAACCAAATTATTCACAAAGCCAAACATATTTACTATTTGGCCTTTTACAAAGAAATGTTGCTGATTCCTGTGTAGGAGTCCTAAATAAAGAGAATCAAGACCAGCTTGCTTTTCTCATCCAAAATACGGCATCCTTTTCTATGTCCTGCGTAATTCCACATTTGCCAAAATTATGTGAACTCACGGTACTCTAGTTCCTTTCATTCACAATTAATCACCAACTGAGATATATTTAGTAGTGTAGATTTATAATTATTTAATATTTGTAATTTTCTTTTCTTTTCTTTCTTTCTCTTTATTTCTTTCTTTCTTTCTCTTTCTTTCTTTCTTTCTTTCTTTTTCTTTCTTTTTTTCTTTTTCTTTCTTCTTTGAGGCAGTCTTACTTACTCTGTCACCCAAGCTGGAGTGCAGTGGCATAATTTCAGCTCACTGCAACCTCCACCTCCTGGGTTCAAGAGATTCTCCTGCCTCAGTCTCTGAATCGCTGGGATTATAGGCACATGCCACCATACCCAGCGAATTTTTGTATTTTTAGTAGAGATGGGGTTTCACCATGTGGGCTAGGCTGATATCGAGCTCCTGGCCTCGAGTGATCTGCCTGTCTTGGCTGCCCAGAGTGCTGGGGTTACAGGCATGAGCCAACATACCTGGCCAAATGTTTGTAATATCAATTAAAATAATTTATGCTTTTATGAACATCCCTGACTAGGTGATGTTCGTGTAAAGAGCAGTGAGTAAGCCTTAAGCTTTGTCACCCTGCTTCCAGTACCTAACATTGTGCTTTAAACAAAACAGAAATTCAGTTAATACTTGTTGAAATGATATCATTTACATTTCAAACGGAGTTTTCTAATAGATGGAATTTGGACATATTTTGAAAAGTGAATTGCTTTATTTATGTAATTTTATTAGATTTCCATAAATTATTTGGTATTTAAATGATCATTTGAAATGCAAATATCCAGTAGAATAAACCCCAAATTGTGTTTAAAAATGAGCTTCTACAATAAAAACTTTTGGGGGTAACAGAGTAAAGAAGTTCTGTTTTGACCTAGTCTGCAACCCACTATTCATTAATTCTCACAATCCCCTTAGATCATTTAGATCAAGAATACTTAAAAGTCGTCTTTCAAGTACTGTTGAATCCCTACAGGTTTTACCTATACAGTGATGTTTTATTTTTTTAAAAAGCAACTTTTCCTTTCACTTTCCTGCAAAGTAGAATTCTTTTATTAAGAACACAAGAAAGCTTTCACCATGGATATTACATGCATATAGCCCCTTTAACATTGTAAGGGATGAAAGTTCATGCATGATGCTCTCAGCTGGAGTAGTCACATCTGGAGTGGAAGAAAGAGAGGTCACTGCTCTAATTCTAGAAAATTTTCTTTAGCAGTCTTTGACATTGACTTACATCACTTGAAATGTGAACATACTAGCAATTTAAAGAGGTTAGATGAACGCCTAAAGGCTAAGAGTTTAAACAGTGAATATTAATACAATTCTAGTTGTTTTCAAATCAATTTATGCAAATATATATTTTTAAATTTACAACTTAAATTTTGATATTAAATTGTTAGAATTACATGGCTACTTTTATTTTATATTTTCTGCTTATTTTAACATTGGAAGAAACTTGCCCTAGCCAGATGGAATTATTACCAGTTTTTGATTTTCTGAACATGTTCTAAAAGCTGTTTCTATTGCTAGAAGCATGAGGATCATGAGGCTACTTTGTAAAGCTTGCAGCAGTCTAGCTGCCTGAGAGAATTAGAAAAGAGATCTCAGCCTGCTATATCTCAACCTACCCCAGTAATGAGATAATATAGTACGTGACCCCACCCTCGCAAAGCCACCTAGATTAACCATGACATGGATCCTTTCCAATGGTGTTAATCTTCAGAACCACTAGCTTTCCTGACTTCCCCTCCAACCATTAAACACAGCTAGGAACAGACCACCATCATTTGTTTGTATGTTTCATTTTCAGTTTAGAAAACACTGTTAAAATGAGAAGAATCCTCTCCTAAGTAGTAATTATAGGAACCTTTTTTTTTTTAAAAAAAAGGAAAAATATTAACACAATCTATCCACAAAGCAAAATTGTGGTGAACATCACAGACTAATGATGAACTCTAAGTTCTCAGAACGTCCCCATTTTGTTTCATATCCTTTAAGAGATAGAATGTTAAAAATAAATTCCCTTGATTTTGAAGAGAATTAAAAAGACACGTGTAGGGGAGCTCATCATGAGTCACACTTTCTGAGATTTAATATCCAGTTTCCTCGAATTTTGTCCTCCAGTCGCACATTCAATTGCTGTCAGAGGAGTTGAGAAACCAGGCAGGGATGATGCTAGGATAAGAGAGGATGTGTTTGCCTTTTCTTGCTTTCCACTTACTCATTTCAGAGAAGGGCCTGGTGTATTCATAGTGTAACCAGTTATCTCTGCCAGAACGCTTCCTAAATCTGTGAATAAATGATTCCTGAAGAAGGTGACTTTCAGGGATGTTTCCCATCTTGTGGCTTTCTGGGGAAATGAAAGAGCACATTGATGGTATTTTTCTCGAATTGAACCAAAGCCGTTATTTGTCACGAATGTTTTTGGAATTACACTCTGGGTTGCTGACGATTACAGGACATAGGGCATATACGGTGGTGGGGCAAACAGCAACAAATATGACAGAAATTAAGATGCAGAATTGCATGGCCACACTGAATAGTGTTGATACATTGGAAACGTTAGAAAACTGCAGGTAAAGCCTAAAGAAATAAAATTATTTTCACACAGTCTGGGCTTCTTAAAAGGCAACAATTGACAGGCCTTCCAAACTCGAAAACCTTTATCTTCTAAGTGCAATGTTTGCCTTCCAACTTCAGGATGACTCATTAGAGAGGATGGTTACCCCAACCACAATTTGAAGAATTAAGCATTATCTTCACAAATTTCATCATACTTTTCCACAACAGAGAAAGTAGATATAGGATTTTGTCTTACAGACATATAGGAAAGCAATGTTTTAAAACCATGTTTTCAAACTTTTCTGCACCTTTAAATCACCTGGGAAGCTTGTTAACATGTGCAGATAATTTTGACTCAGGAGGTCTGGATGGAGCTGGGATTTTTTTTTTTAGAAGCTCTCAAGTGGTGCTGGGGCTGCTGGTGTAAGCAGCATATTTTAATTGTCCAGGTTTAAAAGGCCTTCTAATGTCTTAGAGGTTAAGATTAGCGTCCTGCAGGTCATTTTCTCCATAGCTACAACTATATATTGATGTCTTACATGTTCTTGTAACTCTCCTTTAGTTGGCAAATTGAGCTACATCAATTTGCAGAGCAGCTCTGTGTCTTATTGAGTATTGTTTTTAAGGGGTCTAGAAATCTTCAGGCATAAACCAAAAGAATTCATAAGACTTTAGTATGGTAATTTGTCCTGCAACATACAATTAGCCTCTTTTTACCATTTTTTTTTTTTTCTATGTTGAGCCACTGACAAGTATCCCCTGAGGGACACAAACCCTTCACACATTCTTTGTGAGGTTAAGACATATGGGTCAACATTTTGTTGACACAGATCAAGGTTTGTGTTTCTGTTTGGTAAGTAACAGATTTGCAGTACAAGTTTGTTTGTTTGCTTGTTTGTTGTAAAGGAAAATTTTCCAAATTTAATAAAATCTTCCCCAACTACAAAGAAAACAATACAAAACAAAAACAAAGATGCTGAATCAATTCCCCTGCCTTGATACACTTTCACAATGATATGTTGGAGTTACGTAGGTATAGCTTGCTTTTGTTTTTGCTTGTTTAATTCATTTCATGTCTTGTCGAAACAACTATTGAGTTTATAGTCTATTACAGTTATTTTTAAACTTCTATGCCTTATGCTGAATTTCACCATTCAACTTTTCTTTTAAACGTCCTTCATTTTCCAGCTTAAATTACTATCAAGAAGTTAGTTACTCTTCTTACCAAAATATAGCTTAAAACTCAACTCAAAGTAATCTAGCATGGTACAAATATTTACAAATATGAAAAACCAGCAAAAGAATGAAAGACTGCTAGACATAATCTTTATTTAAAATTGGTTTTGATTAAAGTAAAATTTAAAAATCCAAGTTCTAAAGTAGCCATAAAATTATTTAGTATTGATTATGAGGGGATATATGTCTGGCAGGGCAGTATATTTTGATGACGCCAAATGAAGATAAAAAAGAAATACAAATGCTGCACATGCTGTAAGAATAATAACACATAAGACTTTTATTGTATAGAATGTTCTATACAATAGAACATTCCTTTTTTATTAGGGAAAATGGTGAGGTTACTTTTAGAGAAAGCGATTAAAAATTATAAAGTTTAACTAGAATTTTGAATATCCATTTAACTATATACTAAAAAAGCTAGTATAAAGGGAAAACACAGGACATGAATATGTATACATTGTAGATTTTAAACATTCACTTAGAGGATTGCATTGCATATTTGTCACACACAATGCCGAGTGGGAAATCATTAAAAAGAGACCCATTCAGAATGGTCATGGCCAAAAAATCTATTTAATGTTATCGCACAAGTTCTATAGAAGTTACAATGGTTTTCATGAATCTAGCCAAAAGGGAAAACCGGTTTTCAATTTGGATACCAATTAAGAATTTAGTTGCTTCCCCAAAATATTGTAAAACATAGCTCACTTTCCTTAAAATCACAGAATACAAGACATTGAAAGGAGATAGACAGCAAGGCAATGTGCCTCCGAAATAGAAACAGAAAAGCACAAACCAGCAGACATGAAAGCAGGCTGAGACACAGTCAAAAGACAGAAGAACCTGGAGGAGGTGGAGGAAGAGTCCTGGAGCGAGAATAGGAAGAACATTTCTAACAATAGTGACTTACTCTAGATTTAGTGAGTCAGTGGAAAATATATAGGGATGTTTGGACTTGATTATCTAACAGTCAAATTTTGTTAGATATATTTATGTTAAATTAATTGAATCATAACATACACATTTCTCATTGCATTGTGTGTTTTAAATCACAGACCAGATCACTTACGTTGTTTATAAAGTTCAGAGTTAAAGAGCCCTTCCATGTATTGCTAAACATAATAAGGTATCCATCATATGCACTTCGTCTACCTTTTGCAGTTGAGTTTTGTGCCAGGAATTAATAGCTCTCTGTATAGAGTGTTTTTGCTATAAAATTTGGTTTGTCATTTCTGCTTTCATATGTTATTATAATGAGGTGAAAATCATAGTTTTGCTAAGAATTTTTAGATTTGTCTCTATTGTCTATGTATTCTCATATTTAGTTGTTTTATTAAGTCTAAGAAAAGAGAAAAAACCTTCCTTAACAGTCATCATTTCTAATTAAATAGGTATTAACAAAAATATATTTTTATTAAAATTCCCACCTTTATACTCTAGCTTCCATTAGACAGCTGAAAGTTGATAGCACACCAGTACTAAAATGTATGATTCCTCCAGGAAATTTTTCTAGACTTTGTAAAGCCCATTGTTACACAAACTTTGCAGAAAATGCATCTCAGCGTTTTCTTTTATCTTCATGTAATCTTGAGTCACCAAGGAAAAGGAGCTCTCACTCTTACCTCATGCCCTTTTTTTCCCATTGCTATTTGGGGTCATTATCCCTGAAGGTGAAAAGCTTTTATAAAAACCTACCCAACATACTGGTCTGTAATATTAATCCACCACTCTTATATTGACAAATACATCTAACAGTCTTCAAAAAGTTATCTTTTATTAGAAAGATAAGAAAAGACTAAAATAGGAAATATCAAAATGTACAGAAAGAAAGTTAAATAGCATTTAAATATATTTGGTATGTAGGTCTATATGCTATATACATATACATATATATATATATATCATATACATTAAAATGTAGAAAGGTTTATTAATATTAAATTTATAAAATTGAATTGACCATCTGACCATCTATCTCCTTGAAAGTAAGTAGTAGGGTGACCTGCTGTTTAATCTTGCTCAGGACTGAGGAGGGTTTCTCAGGACACACTGTTTTATTGTTAAAACTGGTAACATCACAGGTAAACTGGGAAAATTCATCACCCTAAGTTGGTATGAGCATTTTTAATTTCTGTGGCCTATTATCCTCACATGGCTTAGTAGGTACATTATTTATTTCTAATTTTAAGCCATTTTTTTCATTTAGATGAAAAGAAAAGAGTCAGGCAATTGGTAATTCTTTGAAGAGATGATGATAAGAAAGAGAAATATTTGAAAATCTCATCAGAGTGACTCAATTTTTTTGTCTATTGTGCTGGTGTTTTTTTGACGCTGTTAACTGGTTTGGTTCTATTAAAACTCAAATTATTGCATTTGTCTGTGAGGTTTAATTACCTTTTTATCAAAAGGAAGCCCTGCTGTTAGGGCATCTGGGCAGTCTTTCATCTTTAGAAAGGGAAGGAAATAATAAGATTCCAGCCACACATCTCAGGCTCAGTTGGTTCAGTAGCACTGTGTTACCATTCTCTGCAGCAACCGTACTGCTTTGTAATTAAAACTCTGGTGAGTTTGTCCGACAGGCTCAGTAACTAGTAGATCATGAAAGAAAAAAAAATCAAGAGAAATTTACTTTATCACATGAGTCAAATAGCTAAGAAAGAAAGAGAACAAAGATATAACCCTGAAAGTGCATTTACCTTTCAGTGTTGTTTCTTAGAGTCCCATTGATTTATTTGAGCTTGCTAGGATGTTCCTTTTTTAAAAGACCTAATTTACTAACAGTGTGGGATTTTCCAAGTTTTTCACTCCCCTCAGATTGCATTTTCATTTGCTCTAGCTGTAAAGACCTATAATACAGAGACATTACAATTGAACTCAGTGTGGGAGTCTCTCCAAGGCAGAGAATTCCCATATATCTTTTTGTCTTGTGGAACCTTTTGAGAGTCTTCAGGTCCTAAAAACGGAGAACGATTTGGCACTCATTGCAATGCATTATTGATATTGACCTCCTTTGCTTTTTCGGTTTGAGGAAATTGTGTCCAACTGTTTTTATTTTTTAATAGACCAGGTTATATAACCACAGTAACTCATGGGACAAAGTCTATAATTAGAATTCTGCCTCCTCTGTTTAGCACTCTAGATCGTAATAGAGGTAAATTTCACTTTTCTATCTTAACTTGGGGGATGCTGACACTTTAGATGGGGTATACAAAGGTTCAAGCAGTATGGCCCTAAGCACAGAGAAACTAATTTAATCTGGGCACTTAATAATTATGCTTGGACACTTGATGAAAACCAGGTTTATCCCAGATAAACCAAGAGTTAAAGTCATACTTAAGAGCCTGTAGGGGAAGAATCATAGCGCTGAATTTCAAACTGGTTTAAAATGAGTGTGAAGAAAAGAAAGGGAGGTTTACAATTCAGTATTCCCACTACTCAGCCTACTCATACTTCTGATTCTACATGACCCCTTCTCAGCTGAGAAGCCCATCTTCAAAACACTCTCAGCTTAAGGGAACAAATTTGGAAAAACACGTTTATTTAACAAATGTTTATCAGTTATGTGCTAGGCATGGGACTAAGTTCTGGAAGTATAATGATGAGCCAAAACAGCATCCCTGCCTTCATAAAAATTATAACTTCATAAGATATGAATTAGTAAGACAATCTCAAAAATAAATATCTGATTAGAAAATTAGATAAAAGATATAGAGTAGTGCATAGTCTTGTGAGAACAGACGGGGGAGTCAGTCCCAATCTGGTAGTCTAAAAAAGGTTGTTATGTACTGGAGTTTAGTGATGGAGGTGGTAATAGTTTTAGACAAGGGGAAGAGCAGAGACCCTCTTGACGAAACCTTGAGTTCTGCTCATGGGGAGTAGCTCTCCTAATCAGTTGTTTCCCATGGCTCTTGGGTCTACTGTCTGAAAGTTCCTTTTTTTTTTTTTGTATTTCCCTTCTTGGTCATGTCTGAAGGGAGGTCAGAGAGTATGTCTTCCCTGGAAGCTGAACAGATTTCTCAACTAACTTTCTGCCAGTAAAAGATTGGAAATGCAAAAATTATTTTGTGAGTTAATCAGTTACTGTATCTTTTAATCCTGTCTGATGGTTCTTTTTGACCATGAAGTTCTCTTAGGAACTTGAGTTCTTATTTATTTGGTTACAATCAACTTTTTATTTGGATAACCCAAACCCACATTTTTAAACAAGTCTGTCTTTATCTTTCTTAATTTATTTTCTGTTGGCTTAAGTCTATCAATCTTCTTAACAATAGTTATATTTTTAGTGTCATTTGGAGTTATTTGAATGAATTGGAAATATTTATTTCTAGATTCAGAGAGGTTTTTTTTTAAAAAAAAAAAAAAAAAAAAAAACATTTATTTTTTCCCTTTCTAAAAACGGGAGTTAAAAATTTGCCTTGATTTGTTTCCCATTTTTAGGGAGACTAAGTTATAATCAGCCATAGTATATCAAAGGCCTTCTTAGTTAAACCCTTTTCTTATTGGAAATGATTACTATTTGCATCTTCTAGCCCTATACATCCTGAAATTTCAGGAATTTCTCAATTGCCTTCAAAGTGTGTCTGTATCCTGTCCAAGTTTATTCTGAGTGCATATCATTTTGTAGTATTTTGTCAGATGCAACCAACTCCTGCTGTTAAAATCATGTTCCTCCTTCTACAACCAAAGCCAAAATGTACATTATCTACTTTCTAAGATATAACTCATGGTAGTTTCATCAATTGTTTTGCTACTGCAAACATAGGTCAGCATATTTCCAACCTTCATTAATGGTTTTCTCGCTATCCACTACCTGACACCCCAAAGCCAAGTTTTTGTTGTTGTTCTTATTGCTAAGGAAGCATTACATGTTGGGTTCTACTTTCTATATAATCAGCTTAGCTAAACTAGGCTGTGGTGACAAATGACACCCCAAATCTCAGTGGCTTAATAACAACCATGTAATTCTTACCCATGCTATTTGTCTACCGTGGGTCAGTTTAGCTCTTCACTCCAGAGTGCAAAATAATGGAATATCCTTTATCTTTGATATGGGCTAGTGATATAGTGGGTTAACCAATCATTCTCAAAGTTTCTGCAGGGAAGTGGCCCATTCCACTTTCTCTCACATTTCATTGGCCAAATCAATAGGCTAAGATCAATAGTCTCTCATCAGGAGGGCGTTCCAAAATAAGCAGCTTCAAATATTTGGGATAACAGGGCTAGGAGATCACTGAAAGACCACTCCACACCATCCATTTCATTTCATGCTCTCTTTCTAGAAAATGCCTTGACCCCATTTTCTCTATTCAATAAGATATGTTCAACATATTGTGCCATACTGTATGTGAGTGTATTTGATATTTTTAAAAAGTCACTCATATCTGTTTACTAGTAATGCAACATCCTGTTAGGAAATAAAGAGCTAGAAAAGTAAATTAAATCAATATTCAGTTTATTCTTTCTTCCTAAACTTTATAGGCTCCAAAAGAATAGGTTGGTTTATATTTTCAATATATTTAAAAACGACAAATATGATTCATGCATTTTGTTGAGAAAAATACAAAGTGAAAAAAGAATAAATATAAAAAGACAGTATGAACCAATTATGTATTTCATCAAACCAAATAGAAGGAAATTTATAATTTTATATTGTGTCAAAACTATTTTTATCACAAATTGTGAAAGATGACACAGCATGGTACAAATTTTATATTTGGAATCATAGGGATGTAGAAATAAATTCTAGCTCCAGTTTTTATTAGCTTTACACTTTGGGCAAATTACATGTGAAACCACTATGAACCACTATACATATTGGAGCTGGAGAAAGGAATAAGAATCCCGTTAAATCTATTTTGTTTTTCTAACTAACCATTTAGCTCACTGTACACTCTTAATGGGATACTATCTTTACCAGAAGTTTATTCAGTCTAAAATTTTCCACACTAGTCTTACAGAGAACTGGAATCTACTCATCTTATGAGTATTAGTGTCACCCTTGAAGTTTATTTCTTAAATATCCTTTAGGTGAGGCTGTTCCATGATTTTGAAGGCACCATTGCTAATTTGGAGATCTTCCCAGAGCTCACTGGTTTATCTAAAAATGGTGATCTCATGCTCTCAGGCCTTAGTTTGATCAAAGGGGACAACACTTTGATGCTAAGCTTACAAATCCCTCAGTTTGTTTATAAATTCCTCACATACAGTTTACCTATCAGGGGATTCATCAGCCATAGGAATGGAAATTTTGAACAAGTTTTAGCAACCTTCACCTTAAAGACAAAAAAATTAATCCCAGCAGGGCACCTTGACTCTCGCCTATAATCCCAGCACTTTGGGAGGCTGAAGAGGGTGGATTGCTTGAGCCTAGGAGTTTGAGACCAGCCTGGCCAACATTGTGAAACCCCATCTCTACTAAAAATGCAAAAATTAGTTGAACATTGTGGTAAGTGCCTGTATTCTCAGCTACTTGAGCATGAGAATGCTTGAACCTGGGAGGCAGAGGCTGCAGTGAGCCAAGATGCTGCCACTGCACTCCAGCCTGAGCAAGAGTGAGATTCCATCTCAGCAAAAAAGTGAATCGCTTCCCTGAATCAATCCACTTCAGAGATAAGAAAATTTCTTTTATTTTTTTTAAATAAAAAAATCAAAAATAAAATGAAAAGGTCTTGTTATTATCTCTTTTCTAAAAACACCTCTCAGAGGTTTAAATGTAATTTTATGTCTTAACCAAAATCAAAATGAACTGGCAACCGTCTCACTACAGAAGAAAAGAAGAAAATTAATGTCTGGTAAAATACCAATAGAAGCCTAACACTACACTAGTTGTAACCAGTCTGACCCTGTTTCTCACTGTAAAACATGGCAGTGACAATATTTACTTCACATTGAAAATTTAGAATGAACCAAGGGACAAGGGGTTGACTTTGATTGTTTCATGACTTTGGAATATCTTGTTCAGCAAAGTTTTAGTTTTGACGATACACGTGCATGCAAGTGTTTTAAATGACTAATGTTTAGGAAAAGTGAGAAATATAGCAACGTTAGACCTTAAGAGTCGGATCCATGGATGTTCCAAACACTTCTAGCCTTATTCCTCACATACCTCTCAGGAAGTTTCTTGGTTCTTTACCCTTTGTACTGCTGGTTCTTCCTGTGCAGATTATGAAAATATTGCATTCATCATGGCATGGTTTTTATACCATCATTAAGCTCAAAAGTTTTCTACCACTGCTTCAAATTTAAAGGATCATCACTGGAAAATTCTGCATTGGCTTCCCAGGTAATATCTAAGAATTCTTTATGCCTCTGCACCGGTGGTGGCCGTCTCTCACTTTGGACAGGTCCGTGGTAGCTGCAAGGTCAAACACAAGTGATCAGTACCTAACTGATGCATGAAGGACACTTTGGAAAGAAATTTTTCTTTCTTCATAGACTAAAGACAGAGAGCGAGGGGGAGATGAAAAGAAACTAGAATCTCTATCTGGGTTATGCTAACTTCAAAAATAGAAGGGACCAGTGTAACGGGGCAACACAGAAAGGGGGAAGATCTGAAGACTTCTTTGGAAATTCCAGCACCAGACAGCCACAGGAAATAAAGGATCCAAGGACTCCAAAGAATATTACACAATAAAGAAGCTGGGATTTGGAGATGAGGCCTACCAGGAATCCATCAGCATGTACTTCAAAACCTCTGGCACTAAAAAGACAGGGGAAGAAGTTTGGTCCAAAAAGCCAAGTTGGTATTGCTGAGAAGCATACAGCTGACCTTGGATAAGGAGGAGGAGAAAGTGTATCAAGGGTATATTAGTTGGCTTACAGCCAGGCTGTGACTGGTCCTTCAGAGAACTAGTATTCAGAAAGGAGGGCTCTGAGGCTTTTCATGCAGGAGTAGAAAAATGCCTCCTATTCCTTTGGTGGGATATGCACCCAAGGGGAGAGACAAGCTTGAAACCACATACACAAAGTGGGAAGATTCTGGGCTTGGCATATTATAGCATCTCTTCTTCCCTTCCACATCATTTTCTCCAGAAGCAACTCTGCATGACAAGAAGTCAAGGAAAATGCAATTTCAACCTCGTGTGGAATTAAGGGACACCTCATAAATAGAAGCATAAAACCACTCAGCAGCCTAATTTTACTCTGTGGGGCTTCAGGTCAATTTTGCACCCATAAAGGAGAGGACTTCAGGCCGTCTTTGACAATTATACTTGTGTTTTTCTAGTCTTGTACACATGTAAAGGTCAATGGAGCATTTGGGTAGAAGCTTTAATCAAGCCCTTTTTAGCAGTTTCCAAAACTGATCCTTTGCTGACATTGAAAGACCAGGACATACGAATGCTTTTAGTCCTCTGCCATGTCTTCATTCCATAAGTTTTTATTCACAGATTCTTTAAAATCACCTGAAAGTAAATTGGGTAGAATTGGCACCATAAAATTATTTAAAGAACCAACTCTTTTGTGGTCTCTTCGCCTATCTTGTTTTGCTTTCTTCTTTCTTCTTTTATGTTGTTCTAATCTCTAGATTATATATGTGTAAGCCACACATCATCTTCTAGTTTATATAATTTGGCTAAGAATTCATGTTCAGTTTTCTAAATAAATAATATTTTTCTTTTATGTAAATTATAGTCTATAGTACTCACACTTGTCACAATTCAAAGTTCTATGTTTCTTGATTTTCTGTATTTCAGTGACTTTCCTGCCTAAACCAACCTATTTAGGTATGACTCATTTCCCGTCAAAGGAGATGACCTTGCTTTGAAAACATAACTTATTGTGAAGTGATGACTAAATCACAAACTTATGTAAGGAAAGACTATCAGATCTTTCAACTCTTAAGATCATTCCAGACTTTACTCTTCTTTTTTGTGTGAAAATGTTTTCTTAGTTTCAGAAAGTAGCCTGTACAAATTAGCTGCTTCATAGACTGGAAGACTCTGAGAAGAGTTAGAATGTACTATGTAACAACACTTTGGGAAATATATGGATATCCTGAGATGGGGAGAGGGTGAACCAGTTTAAGGCGGAGGTGATATTTGTCAAAAAGCAGTTTTCTCTTCAGCTTACATGCTGTTTAGCATCAGTGCTTAAAACCAGCAGAATTTTCAGGACAAGTTACAGTACTGCAGATGTTTTGAGCCATTAACATATGGTTTGAATATTCTTGTGGTAAGATTTTTTACAGATAGGTTTTTCATCTCGCAAACTAAAAGCTAAATGTCTTTCCATTAATCCACGAATGTATTTATTTGTCCCCAGAAAAGCCAAGATTTAGTTTTGCCACTTTTTAAAATTCAAACACAAGAGAGGTGACAAGGTTTGACATGGGTCAGTCTTTCCCACACCAAGTATCTGAGAAGATTCCCTAGAAAATTGTTATCTGGGAACCACATCTATTTGTGAAGTGGATGATAAACTATTGTTCATCTTGTCTCATGACCACTAGGGAGATGAATGCAATTTGCACAGTGCAATGGTAATAACTAATGTGACATTTTCAAAGAAATCTAATCATGGATTCTAAATAGTCACACCCAGAGCATTTGCTGAGTATTTTTTTCTCTTTGAAAAAGTGCTCTTTGAATAGACAAATACATTGTCCCCTTTCAGATAGGTAAATATTATACTTTTAAATATATGGTTCGTGGCCCACTAGTCATGCAAGTTATTTTGGAACACTTAGTTCTAGTCATCCCAGCCTTGTAATTAGGTGGCCATAAAATGTATCATGCAACCTTATGAGGTAGAAGGAAGTGCCATTAATAATTATACAGAAACAAGAATCTTAAACTGGTACTGTCCTGGGCAAACAAAGATATAGAATCACAAAATGAACTTTAAAAATTGCTAACATCGTAAACTGGTTATTTTTGGAGGAAATGAAAATCATGTATTATTAGAAATCTACTAAGTCATTGTGATCTGATGAACAGAGGTGAAATCTCAGTTCTACATTCATGGGGACTCTATTAGGAAAGGAAGCCTTACAATATGAATATCTTCCTCTGTGAGCTCCAAAGAATTTCACTGGTATTTCAGGCTAGAGTATGTATGTTTAGGATTATTGATGGAGTGAGACCTTTCCACTCTTCTCAATGTCCTTGGCAGCTGGCTATGGATATTTTCAGATTTAAGGCATTTTATTTCCAGAGACCTGATTTTTGCTAGACTATTCCAAGGGAAAAAAAATCAGGAAATAGTATCAACATGAAGGAAAAGACTCTTTCCAATTACTTCTCTCATCATGTGTTGTTTTTTTCAATTTATGTTAACATGGAAGTATTTGAATTTTTAATGTGGCTTAACCCTAAGGACTGCTGCTAGAAAATAGCCAGAGGGTGTGTGCTGTTTATACAAGTCATTTGGTATCAAGAAGGGCAGCATGCATATCCTGACCTAGTTCTATTAATTTATCTGGAGGACAACCAAGAGAGTGTGCACTTGAAGGAGATAAGAATTTCCTTCCCCAAAGTTATTTTAGATGAAGGCACATATCCATTTTGGATAAAACTAAAGAAATAGAACTGTAATTAAGGTGCAGAGCAGCTATTGGGTTTGCTAATGCTTGAGTGAAAGAATAGCATGAAAATATTATATGATGGGTGGGGGATGGTGGAAATCATAAATGCAGGAGTAGGAGTCCCTGATAGTCAAGTTGAGGAGTCAGAACTGTCAGTTGACTTCACGTAATAGATGTTAAGAAAATAAGAATGGAGAAAAGCTAGAATATACTAAATAAGATGAAATATTTAGTTCAGGAAAGTGGAGCATGTTGCTGAGAGCCCAGAACAATAAAGTTAATTTACAGTATCTCTTTTGGAACATCTGAGATTACCAGTTTACAATGTGACTAGCTGTTAAGGACAGTGGGTTTGACCTGAAACAGAGGAATGGTTCTGCAATTCAGAAAAGCAAGACATATTTTACTTCTGAGGACAAAAATTTATACCAAAGGACTTCATTGAAATTCAAGTAGAAAGGCATTTTTAATTATTCTTTTAAAAAATTATTTTAACTTTTTTATAGTGTTTTTTTTTTATATATAAAAGAATATTTAAGGCCAGATGTGGTGACTTGTGCCTGTAATCTCAGTGCTTTGGGAAGCTGAGGCAGGAGGATTACTTGAGGCCAGGAGTTTAAGAGAAGCCTGGGCAATGTTGCCAGATCCTGTTTCTACAAAAGAGCAGAAAAATTTGCTGGGTATGGTGGTACAGGCCTGTAGTCCTAGCTGCTTGGGAGGGCAAGGTCAGAGAATGGCTTGAACCCAATGGGTCGAGGCTACAGTGAGCTATGATCATGCCACTGTACTTAAGTTTGGGTGACAGAGTGAGACCCTGGCTCAAAAAATAAACAAACAAAACAAAAAAAAAAAAACCAAAACAAAAAAACTAAGTAGCTACATAATAAATTTATAAGCTACGTAGTAATGTTGTGATAGATATATAGTAATCAAATCAGGTAATTAGTGTATCCATCATCTCAAACATTTATCATTTCTTTGTGTTAGGAGCATTCAACATTCTCCTAGCCATTTGAAACTAAATAACATATTATTGTTAATTATAGTCACTCTACAGTGCTGTAGAACCCTAGAACTTATTTCTCCTATCTAGCAGTGATTTTGTATCCTTTAACAAATTTCTCCCTATCCCTGCTTCCCCTACTTTTCCCATTCCCTAATATCCACCTGTGCCTGACTTATTTCACTTAGAATAATGTCCTCTAGCTCCATCCGTGTTGCTGTAAATGACTAGGTTTTATTCTTTTGTATAGTTGAAGATTATTCCATTGTGCATATATATCACATTTTCTTTATCCATTATCTATTGATGGACATATAGATTGATTTCTGTGTCTTGGCTGTTGTAATAGTACTGCAGTACACATGGGAGTGCAGATGTCTCTTGGATATACTAATTTCCTTTCCTCTGAATTGATGTCCGATAGTTGTATGGTGGGATCATATGGTACTTCTTTTTGCAGTTTTTGAGGAATTTCCATACTGTTCTCCAATGTGGCTGTATCAGTTGACCTTCCCACCAACAGTGTATAGGAGTCTCTTCTGTACACATCATCATCAGCATTTGTTATTTTTTGTCTTTTTGATAATGGCCATCCTAACTGGGGTGATATGATACCTCATTATACTTTTTATTTGCATTCCCTTGAAGATTAGTCATGTTGAGAATTTTTTTCATATATTTGTCAGCCATCTGTATGTTTTCTACTTTCCTTAACTTTCTAATGAATTTTGATCTCAAATATATTTTTAAGAATTATTTAAATTTTTTTCTGTTACATTTCATCCAAAAATGGCGTTATATTTTGCTTGTTAAATTTGATGGATGTCCCTATTAATACAGTTTTTGGTCTAGTGCTTTACATTTTTGTGAGCTCATTTGAGGTGACTGGTTCTCTATTTATTTCTCTCTACCCATTTCTTCATCTCTAATAGTAGTTTTGTTTATCTCTGCTTGGACCTAGGAATTGTGAAGGCAGAATCAGGGAATGGCTTGTCTCAGGTACCGTACAAGGTGATTTTTCTTTTTTGGTTCTTCCTCCACAGCAACATTCAGGGTGACCTTTTCCTTTCTTTTACAAGCTCCACAGACCCACCTCAGCCCAAGTGTCAAACAGTAAACCTACCCCTGCTTTTCCTGTTACATAGGACCACACTTACAGTTGCTTCTGTCAATGATGCTGGAGTCTTAGATGCTCTTGGCTTGGGCTTCCATGGAACACTGTATTTGTGTTCTAGTCTTTAAATATTAGCCTCACTTTGTGAATAAGGATATTTACTTTTAAATGTTCCAACAATATTATTTATTATTGTTATGTTTAAAACTGAGGGAGAAATTCAAAGCCATCCTGGCACAAAGTCCTCTCTCTGGTATTTCTTGGAAAACAAAAATTTCACATTTTTTTTTTTTTTTTTTTTTTTTTTTTTTTTTTTTGAGATGGAGTTTTGCTCTTGTTACCCAGGCTGGAGTGCAATGGCGCGATCTCGGCTCACCGCAACCTCCGCCTCCTGGGTTCAGGCAATTCTCCTGCCTCAGCCTCCTGAGTAGCTGGGATTACAGGCACGCGCCACCATGCCCAGCTAATTTTTTGTATTTTTAGTAGAGACGGGGTTTCAGCATGTTGACCAGGATGGTCTCGATCTCTCGACCTCGTGATCCACCCGCCTCGGCCTCCCAAAGTGCTGGGATTACAGGCTTGAGCCACCGCACCCGGCCCACATTTTTCTTTATGGTTGCTACTATTGTTTGCAAATGTCTTTTCCCACAATGAAATCATACCCAAGTCAAATAAGTTTCTACAGTTCTTTAATAACTTCATTTAAATATTTTGAGTTCTTTATATTGACTGTATCTTGCCTGTAAGTTGTGAAATAACTTGATTATATTTTTCCAAGAGTGTCACATATCTGAGGACTAAATAAATGTTTCTTAATGATTAGAAAAGTTACAATTAAAAAATATTCTGAGTATAAATACTATCCACCAATATGCCTAATTACATCAGCATAATATGCTGCTAAATATTGTTTCTTCATAATAGTTTTTGTTTGTGTGTGTGTCTTGTTGGTAAAAGTAATTCCAAATGTTTTCTCCTACTCCACAGTCTTCTTTCTGTCCTTGCTTCCTTCCTTCCCTCCCTCCCTCCCACCCTCCTTTCTCCTCTTTCTCTTTTTCTTTCTTTTCCTTTTCTTTTTCTTTCTTTCTTTCTTTCTTTCTTTCTTTCTGTCTTTCTGTCTTTCTGTCTTTCTGTCTTTCTGTCTTTCTGTCTTTCTTTCTTTTTTCTTTCTTTCTTTCTTTCTGTCTGTCTTTCTTTCTTTCTTTCTTCTTTCTTTCTTTCTCTCTCTCTTTCTTTCCTTCTTTCTTTCTTTCTTTCTTTCTTTCTTTTTTTTTTTTTTGGATGGAGTCTCGCTCTGTGGTCCAGGCTGGAGTGCAGTGGCATGATCTTGGCTCACTGCCCCCTCTGCCTCCTGGGTTCAAGTGACTCTCCTCCCTCAGCCTCCCAAGTAGCTACAATTATAGGCACACACCACCACAACCAGCTATTTTTGTATTTTCAGTAGAGATGAGGTTTCGGCATGTTGGCCAGCCTGGTGTTGAACTCCTGACCCACCTCAGCCTCTCAAAGTGCTGGGATTACAGGCCTGACCCACCATGCCCATCCCACAGTCTCCTTTTACAAGTTTATTGGCTTCTCTCATCTATTTGCTCTTCCAGGAAAGAAGAAGGATTATTTCTCAACTGTCAAGCAGATTAAGTTGGGATCATATTTAAATGACAAATTAGAAAAAAATTAACTTTTTATGCTATAAAAAAGTTTTTTATCTGATAAAATGGCATATTGGTTATTATAGTAAAATTCTGATGTATATGTGTGCATGTGTAAGTGTTTAGTATTTCACATTAATATTGCAAGTAATTTTATATTATTCTTTCTTTGTGATCAAATCTTTTTGTTTATATTTCAAGGACATTGTTTTTATGAAGTAACAAGTGTTTACTATTAAAAATTAAACAGTACAGAAAAGTTTTAAAAAGCAAATAACAGTATTACTACAAATACTAACCACTCATAACATTTAGTAAGCAATGTTTCAGATGTTTATCTCCACACACACATCGCAGTAAGATTCATGACAGACAGGCATGAAAGTAATAATATAAAAATAGGCATATGCTCTATACGAGTTTTAACAAAAATATCCCATTGGTTTCATTTGCATTTAAGAAACAAAAAGATGTAAACTTGAAAAATCTAGATAGGGTTTGAAAAATAAAATATATTATTCTTTAGAATATTTGTCTCAAGTACAAAAAAATTAAGAACATATAGAGTTTGAGAGCATTCTGTATTTCTATTTATTGCACGTATCCTTTTTGTTAACTGACCTCTTGCTCACTAGATTTATCTCCAGATTTTGGACACTTTCTCTCATTGCTCCTTCCCTACTCCAGATATATAATGATTTATAAATATGTACCCATCTAGATTTTGTTTTGTAAATGCAACATCTGTTGTTTTATTCAAGTTCTATGTTTAAAAGGATCTTAGTTTTATTTCCCTAGTTATATATTTTGATTCATTTATTTAACTGACTTCATTGCCAAGTGGTTTTTCAGTGGGGACCCATGGGTGGTATTTCCCTGAGTTATTACATCTTTAGAATGTCTTTCTGTTGATTTATACCTAGAATGACCATTTAAGCATAATACTAACGGATTAAATTGTCTTCTCCTCAAAACTTGGAGATACTGTTGAATTTTCTTTGGCATTGAGAATTTCTGTGCCCAAGTATGAAGCCAATCCTATTTTTCACTTCTTGTAGATCTTTTTTCTTTCTGTCTATATCCCTAAATAATTTTCTTTATTCCTGAATTGGAATAACAACCAGGATATAGCTCTGTATTAATTGATTTTTTAAACATTTATTTCTTTAAAATACTTTTTTTAATGTCTGAATGCGAGTTATTATTTAAATATTCACATTTGGCATGTTTCATTCCTTCTCTACATTTGGGAAATGCCACTCTGTTCTACCCCTAAATATATTTTCTGCTCAAAGTGCTAGGTTTTCTGTTTTTTATCATAGTGTCTCTGTCTCTCTTCACACTCACATACACACATATGTTCATATATGCAAGTGTTTATATATACATAAGTTACATATATATGTATATGTCTTTCAAAGACCTTCTGTATTTTAATGTTTGCTTTTCTTCTATGTTCATTGTGATTATCTCAGGTGTTTTTCCTATGCCTGTAATGTGACTTTTAACTCTATTCTAGACCTTGTTGTCTCCAATTATTAGTTTTGTAATCACATTGTTTCATTCTAAGGTTTTTATCTAAATTACTTTTTGCATATTCTTTAGATTTTAATTCATAGTTTTAAAGACTCTTCTTAGCATGAATGTTATATATGCTTATTTTTCTGTTATTTGTATTATATCTTCCAACTTAACGTTTTCTTTTATGTACATCGTAATATAATTATGTAGCTGCACCGGGCGCGGTGGCTCAAGCCTGTAATCCCAGCACTTTGGGAGGCCGAGGCGGGTGGATCACGAGGTCGAGAGATCGAGACCATCCTGGTCAACATGGTGAAACCCCGTCTCTACTAAAAAAAAAATACAAAAAATTAGCTGGGCATGGTGGCACGTGCCTGTAATCCCAGCTACTCAGGAGGTTGAGGCAGGAGAATTGCCTGAACCCAGGAGGCGGAGGTTGCGGTGAGCCGAGATTGCGCCATTGCACTCCAGCCTGGGTAAGGAGAGCGAAACTCCGTCTCAAAAAAAAAAAAAAAAAAAAAAAAAAAAAAAAAAAAAAAATTATGTAGCTGCAATGTCATTTTTTCTTTCAATTCCTTTTTTGCTTAATAGGCAGAGATGCCAATGGCCTTATTTTCCTTACCAAATATGTATGAATTCTCTTTGACATCTACCACCACTTGTTTGGGACCTAGGAAGAATACTAAAGTATTTGTGTGCCTGTTGGAGGACAGGTACTGCTTTGAAGCCACTTTCTGTGGAGTAGGGCAGCAGAAGGGAAGTTTATTGAGGTATTCTTTGCCTCATCAGCCATGCCTCTCTCACACACACATGCCTGCTGCTGCATTCCACTAAGCCGTGATTACTAGGATGTTGTTTTCTTACTTTTGCTAACATGTTTTGAATTGTGGCATATGGTTGCATCCCTTGTCATTGCTTGGTTTCTGTTGTGAATTTTTACTGTTTAAATTAAGATAATTATATGAAGACTAAAAAGGGATTCAATAATCTAGCTTCTTTCTACTGTCAATGTGGAAGATTATTTTTCAAGGTTTCTCTATTTATCTTCAATAGTTTGTTATAAGTTTTCTATTTTTCTTTTTACTAATTGATCTTGTTTTGAGATGAATTTTATTTCCATTATTTCACAATGTATTAACTTTCCTTCTTCTAAAGAAGATTTAATCCCACTGCTGTTTCTTATTTTTTTAAGCTTTCTTACTCATGCAATTTATATTTTATTATATATTTTTTTAATTATTTCACTATATATATACGCTAACATTCTATACACATTTATATATTAAGCCATTGTTTTCCTAAATAGGTTTTATTTTCTTTAGGATAAAAAAATTAATTTTCCAAGTATTTATATATTAATATTTACCTCTAATTGTACAACATCATACTTATAGAATGTGGTATATTTATTTCTGCATCTTAAACTTTGGGATTCAAATTACAACATAATATTTGATACATTCAAAAAGCGTTCTGCATCAAAAACAATTAAAATCACAGATAACACTTATAATCAATGAAAAAGATATCATGACAACAAATCTCAGATTAGAGAGATCATACAGAACTTAATGTTAATGGATTAGAAATATAGATTACATGGTTAAGTAGCCAAAAAAATACAATTTGCCAAACTGACACAAAAATAGAAAGTATGGTTCTCTCTATATATTTAAATATTCTATATGTAAAATGCACATATATATGCATGATGTACATATATGTTTAAATATACATATATTGTGCATGTATGTATGTAAATATATGTACACTTTCATATATATACACACACATACATGTATATGTATAATCAGCCCTTCATATCTATGGTTATTGTATCCCTGGATTCAATCAACTGAATATTGAAAATAAAAACAATGGCTGTGTCTGTACTGAACATGCACAGACTGTTTGTTCTTGTCATGGTTTTCTAAACAATACAGCATAACAATTATTTACATAGTATTTATGTTGCATTAGGTAATGTAAGTAATCTAGAAATAATGTAAAGTGTAGGAGAGGATGTACATAAGTTACATATAAATACTACATCTCTTTATAATAAAGGAATTGAGTATCCATAGATTTTGGTATCTGTGGTGGGTCCTGGAACCAATCCCACATGGGTACGAAGCTATGACTGTATGTATATATGTACATTAAACACATTGAATCTATTATTAAAAATCTTCCCCAAAGTGAAAAAAAGTAGGTCCAGATGGGTTTCAGATGAATTATATAGAATTTTTAAGAAAGACATAATGTCAAGCTTACCCAAATTTCAGACTCCAGGGAAAAAACAGAATGCTTTGCAACAAATTGTATAGGCCCATGCAACCTCCATACCAAACCAGAAGGTAAAATTTGCAAATATTCCGTAAGAGCAAATTTATATGGACACACACAAACACACAGACACAGACACAGACACACACACACACAGAATGCCTCATAAAAAAGTCACATTTTTTTCCCAGAAATACAATATTAGTTTAATATTTGTAAAACCAATTAAATTTACCACATTAATAGAATAAAGAATAATATGATCATCTCAGTCAATGTCTAAAAAGCATTTGATAAATCCTTTTTTTGGCGTGGCTAATTTTTAAATTTTTTTAGTAGAGAACAGGGTCCCTTTGGATTCTTAATTATTATTATTATTTATTATGCTTTAAGTTCTGGGATACATGTGCAGAAAGTGCAGGTTTGTTACATAAGTATACATGTGTCAAGGTGGTTTGCTGCACCCATCAACCCGTCATCTATGTTAGGTATTTCTCCTAATGCTCTCCCTCCCCCTGCCCCCCACTCCCTGACAATCCCCAGTGTGTGATGTTCTCCTCCCTGTGCCCATATGTTCTAATTGTTCGATTGCCACTTATGTGTGAGAACATGCAGTGTTTGGTTTTCTGTTCCTGTGTTAGTTTGCTGAGAATGATAGTTTCCAGCTTCATCCACATCCCTGCAGCAACTTAAAAGGGATCACATTTGATAAATCTTAACATACACTAAAAATAAAAATTCTTTGCAAACTAAAAATAGAAAATTTTTCTCCATCTTATAAATGGTATCTCCATAAACTTAATCTAAATGTGCTATTTAATAGTGAAATATTTAAATCTTTTCTTCTGAGATTAGGAATAAAATGAGGGCTTCTGCTCTTTTTAACTTTTCAACATTTCCTGAAGTTTCACATCCAGAATTTCTCAGCCTTAACCCTACTTTGGGAAGGAAAATTCTTTGGTGGGATCTGTCTTGCATGTTGTAGCATATTTAGTAGCATCTCTGCCCTCTGGCTGTCCATATCACTAGTTAATAATCCCTAGTTAAGAACCACTCTTCTACTTAGTATAATTAAACAAGAAGAAAATGTATATTCAAATTGGTAAATAAGTATTAAAACATTAATTATCTGCTGATGGTGTATTCGTAGATGTACAAAATGCAAACAAATCTACACATAAAAGAATGAATAAATTAGTTACAGGAGGTTGTTTGATACATATATATTCAATATATAAAATATTATGCTTCACTACAATAAAGAACAATAAAATAATATTTTAAATATTATTTTTAATGCCATGAATAACAATTTGGGAATAAATGTCCAGAAGTAGACCCACATATATTTGGAGACTTAGGGGGAAGGTTGTATTACACATCAATGGGGAAAGAGTAGCCTTTTAAATAAATTGTACAAGATCTGTTGGATATTCATAGTGGAGATAAAATGAAACTTGGCTTATCTTTTATATTATATACAAATATAATTTCTGCTGTATTGTAGATCTAAATCTAAAATCAAAACAATAAAATTTCAAAACAATAAAAGAAAGTACAGCACAATATTTTGATGACCTTGGGGCAGGCATAGATTCCTGAAACAGAACACAAAACTGTAATCTTAAAGGAAATGATTAAGTTGAACTATATTAAAACTAAAAATATATTTTAAGAAAAGTTAAGAGAGTAAAATGACACACTGCAGAACAAGACATTTGCAATGTGGACACATGACAGTGGGCTTGAATATATAGAATATATTATCTATATATATAAGTCTGAAAATCAATTAAAACATAGATACCCCATAGGAAAATGAATATAA
This sequence comes from Saimiri boliviensis, assembly GCF_048565385.1. Classification (NCBI taxonomy): domain Eukaryota; kingdom Metazoa; phylum Chordata; class Mammalia; order Primates; family Cebidae; genus Saimiri; species Saimiri boliviensis. Next base: position 75,974,573 of record NC_133452.1, read on the forward strand.
AGCATAAACAGGTACTTGATAAAATAAGCATATGAAAGAAAGCCACTCGGATGGCTGTCAAATGCTTTCAGATAAAGAGCTGGAAGTGAGTTGATACGTGCAGCTCTTGTTCTCCCAGAATGTGCTGCCTTCACCACGCATGCCGTTTCCTTCACTTGACCTGCCCCCTACTTTGAGACACTCTGAGATAATGAATGTAGCTGGCCTTGCATACAAACTACACTGGCTCCAGACTCTGGCATCACGTTTCCCATCCATCCATCTCTTCGCAACATGAAAGTTAACATAGCATGAACAGTACGGCTTTTATCTTCTTTTCTGAGATCTCTTTTTTTGATTGTTAGTGTGACTTGGTTGTTGTTGTTATTGTTGTTGTTTTGGTGGGGGTTATTTTGTTTTTCATGGAGAGTTAGGAGATGCTGTGTTATACTCTCTTATAGAGATGCCATTTAAAACGGAGTCCAAGTCTGCTTTAAAAGAAAATTCAGATATAATCTTAGAAAAATGAAGAGAAGCCTCAGAGCATAAGAATAATGGAGAGTGGGGAGGGGAGTAGGGAACAAGAAAAAGAGATCAAGTGGTAGAAAGAAATATTAGAAGCTACTTCCCCCTGCTCCCACTTCTGGCAATCAGAGTTAGTGACAATGAAAAATAAAGAAAACCTGTATCAATGATAACACAAATGGGAAATTGAGCTGTAAACATTTTTAGATGGGAAGAAGAAAAAAAATGACTGGGAAAAGAAGACATAGAAGAGGTAATTAATGATTAGGGGATAATTAAAAATAGTAACTAAAAATAAGAGAAGGAATGGATAGGCTTTTGTCTTGTTTCTTGTTTTTCTTTGTTGTTGTTTTTTTACATACTTCCTCTAAACAAGGATAGAAAACGGTTTCATATCAATTGACAAATATACTAAGGGCTTATGAAATTATTTTAATTTTTTTCAATAATATTATGAAATGGCCGTTAGTTTCTTCATTCTATAGGTGAGAAATGTGAGAAACATACAGTTTAAATAATTTGCCTTAGGTCACAGAGGCACCTTTGTTTCTTGTCTTTGATGTTCTGGAGCAACAGATCTTTTGCTCCTCCTCCATCGTTGGTGTAACCGTTTCTACACCGTAACGTTACTTTAAATTTGGAAATACTGTGTATTACATTTATAATGAAGATATAAAGCACTTATATTATTAAAAGGTAAAGGCAATGTGTGTTAGATGGGATTGTGGATATATCCATGGTTGGTGACTCATGTACCTAAAGTAAATATGCATAATTTCTAGGTCCTTTTTTATTTTTCTAGAACCACTCATCAGCTATTGCCAGTCCTCCCAGATGAAGACATGCTTCTTCTGAGAAACTAAGGAGTATCTCTTGAACTTTCTCAGAAACTTTAAATTTGCTTTTGAAGGAAAACATCAGATGAATAAGAGATGTTAGAAGAAATATCCTTTGATAAGCAAAAATAGATGCATTTCATCAAGGTATTTGTGATATCATCAATTAGTTTTTCTCCTATTCTTCCTTCTCTTCTTCTCTCTATTTTACCTAAGCTAAATTTCAGCTGGTGTAAAAAGTAGATGTTTGAAGACTTTTATTAATAGCACAGAAAATAATAATATTAGTTTATTTTAGAGCTGAAAAGGGGTAGGAAGATGATTAACGTCGATATTAACTTTGTAAGGGCAATATGTACTGAATTGGAGTTCATGTAAAATTGCTCTGAGTAATAATATAAAATAAATTAACATGAATTTGAAAGCCCTGCTTAATTATTAACCTTAACATAGAAGGAATTGATGATATTACCTTAAGAATTTTTGTATAGAAAATGACATTTGGCATGCATCAAGAATTCCTTGGCTTGCCAAGAAGTACAATGTTAACACCATATAATGAATTATAATGAGCTGGTTATATACTACATACCCATATTTTTCCATGAAACTCCCTAGACCTACCATAAAATCAAGGCATTAGCCATAAATTTAACGTCTTTGGGAGAGTGATGATCAAACTCTTTACATACTTTAATGATTCACTTCCATTCATATAAGACAAAATGTAGGGCTTCTAGCTAAGGTAGCCTGTTTGTAATCGGTCAAGCAATATTTAACACTCAGCTCCTCTAAGTGTCAGATGACAGAGAAGACACAGTCTTATCATTGGGTTAATGTTCCTGTACCCAGTAAGCAGTGAACACATCGGTAAGGATGTGACTCATGGACGCAGGTTTTCAAGTTATTTTGCTCTCTTCTGTGCTACAGAGCCCAGCTTCTATTTTTGTCCTAAAGTGGGGAGTGAGAGGGAGCTCTATCAGGCCAAGTGAAAAACTTTTTTTCTTGAACTCTCTACAGAGAGGTATTTCTGTCTCTAATTTTCCGTCACCGCTTTCTTTCCACCTGACCGCACTGTGGAAAATAAGGGACAGATAACACACAGTACAACTTGGAGGTGTCTGGCTTTCCTATAACCCTAGTTTAGAAATTTTTTTCCGAAGTCTAATGGTCAAACTGGGAAGCCAAATGTAAGACAGAGCGTGTTCTCCCATACAAGTGGCTGTGGTTCCCTCTCTCATCCATTTTGCCCTTTAGTTAATGAAGAGTGTAGACGGAAAGGATGAAGCAGAAAAATCAATGCATTTTCCATGCTAGCAGCTGGTGTGTGTATCACTCTGGACTCATGTCCAAGGGCAAGTAAGGTTTTATTATTAGTTTTTTTAAATCAGCTCATAAAGGGCAGAAACAGTAGGGAGTTAGGAACAGGGATCTGTAGGGGAACCTGGGCACAGGTGAAGTTCATTATAACCCTTGCTGATGTTGTGTTTTGGTAGCAGAGCATAGGTAGCTACAAACAAGAGTAACTTATGCTCAGTTCTCCCAGCAGGACCTGCCCCCAGACAGGCTGTCTGGTCAGCACTCCATTACAAGAGAAAAAAACAATTACAGAAAGGAAGAGGTAAGACTCCACTTGCTTTTCTGATGTGCTCTTTTCTCTAAGTTTCTTATGAGTAAACCTTTAGAATGAAAGCCCAGTGGAGAAAGCAACTTTACCTCATAATGTGGCTAATTTAAGAGAAGCTCAAAGTCTTGATCACTGTCATCTATTTCTGGCTCTCTGATTTAGCAGACAGATGAAGTGCACTTATAGCTGACAGATGTGGAAATCCATATATAGCCAGACAAATCTCTAGTGGCTATTGATGCAAAATAATATGAGTTGTTTCCACAAAGGTCAGTTGAAATTTGCATTTGGATTTTTCTTCCTGGGGTACATTTAATGATAGGACCAGGTCCTCAGGCCCTTGTAGTAAAATATGCCCTCCACATTTATCAATTATGTTAAGGTAAAATCTGGGTTGGAGAAATGTTAAGAAAAAAATGAACTTAGAATATTTACCACACACATAGAGAGTGTCTGTAAGATAACTGAATAAGAATTGTGACACTAATCTACCCTTGCAATTACTCTGTTAATTGGAAACTCGATTATCAAAATTAGAGTTCATTAAAGGTAAAATGTTTCTTCTGTAAATTTCATCTCTTGTACAAGATAATGCAAAATATGATGCTCAGTGGGGAGACTATTTTATCCACTTGATTCTTTTTATGGCTTACATTTATGAATACTAAATTGTGATTATCTGTCTCATTCATTCTTTTTAAAGAACTCATCATCACCATTGTTTTTATTTATATAAAGTTAGATTGCTTTCATAAACTGTCTAATCCCAACTCTCTGCCCTGTGCAGTGTTTGAGTACACTTAATTTACTTCACATTTTTCACTTTTTATTGCTTAAGGAAATAAAGGAAAATTTCAAGATTATTAAAAGCCAATTTAGATCTATATACCATTCCATTATTGACCCAATTTAATAATATTTTAATTAGTCATTTTACTAGCTTGACTCTAGAGTTAAAGAAGTGTTGATTGCATAAAAATAAAGGAGTATAATCAATATTATAACTTAGTTTGAATAAATCTGTTTTGCTTGTAGGGGGTTCTCACTGTGAAACATCCTGAGACTTTTGTGCAATAAAGAATATTATGTTTTTTCCTTCTGTTTCCATAAATAGGGGTATTTGTTTGAATGCCATAATTCAAAACCAACAAGAAAAAAGGATAATCTACTTCAGTAAAATTAGTTCCTTATTCAGTGCCAGATGTGATACATTAAGACAGAGTATCCCAGTTTATTAAGTTTAACTGATAACCTTTTGGTATAATACAGTGCAGGTTACCTTTATATCCTTATAGCAGCCATCTTGACATATGGCACATAACTGGCATTCAATAAATATTTTATGAATGGATTAGTGAACAGTTAAAACAAATACTGTACTTTCAGGAAATAAAGCTGCTTTGAAAATCTATATAGGTAGATATGAATATGTATGTATAGGTGTCTGTAAACATATATTTATATTTTTTCTGTGAAGTATGATGTCATTTGTTCAAGTGTATAAGTGTCTTTTGTAACAAAATATACATTTATAGTCAGAATCAAAAGCTAATTAAAATGGAAAACTAAAATCTATTTTTCTGCTTCTGAGAAGCATTATACTATAGCTTTCATTGTCCTCAAAAATTTCTGGGAAGAGGAATCTTTCTTGGTGCCAAAAAAGCATATTTCAGTTAGAGTTGAAATGTCATTCTAATTTTTTAATCTGAATCCCATCTGCTCCTCTCTTAACCTACTTCTCCTTGTCTTGTCAGTGTAATCAGAATAGTCCTCACTCATAATTACTCATGGTTGTGATGGCTTTAGATAATTCTACAGTGTCCTCAGACAGACAATATCAAACTCTGAACAACTGTCATCTTTAACAAAGACTCTCATCTTATTTTTTTAAATGCTTTTGGGAAGACTGATTTTTTTTTAAAGTAATATTTGCAAGTTATGGATATAACAATAAAAGGTTAGAATTTTAATGTGTAAAACATGAATATGTTTGCCATTAATTGAGTTGCAACAGTGATCACATTTATTTCCTAGAAAATAAAATCATGCTACAAGGCTAGTCAGTTTCCTGTTATTCTCAATTACTGGAAGGAGTGAAAAAAATTTTTCTTCAAAACTTATTTTATATTTTCAAGTTTTGTGTTTGAGATCAAACATCACTTCTAGCTATCATATGCAGATTACAACATAGAAGACACCTTTTTTTTAACTTTTATTTTCTGTTCAAGGGTACATGTGCAGGTTTGTTATGTAAGTAAACTAACGTTACAGGAGTTTGTTGTACAGATTATTTCCTTCATCCAGGTACTCAGCTTCGTACCCAACAGTTATTCTTTCGGGTCCTCTCCCTCCTCCCTAGTCTACTCTCAAGTAGCCCCAGTGTGTGTTGTTCCTTTCTTTGTCTCCACAAGTTTTCATCATATTTAGCTTCCACTTACAAGTAAGAACGTGATACTTGGCTTCCTGTTCCTACAATAGTTGGCTAAGTTCTGTCTACATTCCCACAAAACACATAATGTCACTTAATCAACAGAACATAATACTGGAAAAATAAAAAACAAAATTCTTATTGTGAACATTGACCTTTCCTTTTTCAGGTGTGTTTTATGATTTGTTTAATATTAAGTTCAAAATTATTTATATAAAGCCTTTTTCCCCATAGATGACAAGTTTATTAAGAATAGAACTTGTGAAGAATTCATTTTTAAATATACATCAATGTATTCCATGTCATCTACCACAGAGTATTGTACATTCCAGGTGATCAAGAAGAATTTATGGAATTAAATGAGAATACATTTTTTTCCTGGATCTTAAACAATTATCAGTAAAATAAACTCACAGAAGGTAACTCAAGTTGTTGATAATGTCTAAAGATAAATGTGATTATAATTATATGCTGCTAACTATATTAGCATGTGGACTTGGAGACATGCTAGAAGGTCTAACTAAGGCAGTTCTAGCAATTTTGCAGCAGAAATTTATAGATCTTCACTTCAGTGATCACTGTTACTGCTTCTTAACAACTTTCCACTGTGTCTGCCTCTCTTGGGCTTTCTCTGTTTCTGCTCTAAATCTCTTGCCAGATATTTTCGAGCTTATTCCACTCTTGCCCTGAGAACTTTCTTTCTCAGAAGATATACCCCACACTCATGCTCATTTAGAATCACTGTTATAATGTGTACTCTTTTAATAATTCATTGTTCTGGTTTCTATAAATAGTTTTTCTTAATTTTGACTCACCTTGCCTCTCTGAATGTATTCTTTGCATTTTAGATTTTACACGTAACTGCTTGCTTCTCTGTGTTTCTAGATTCAAGAACAAGAATGGATTGCCTCAACTAACTCAGGACAGAGCTTTCAAACCAGAACATCCACAAATATCTAGCCAAGCTATGATTTGGCTGCTATTGGGTCATGAGTTCCTTATCCAGAAGTAGGAAACTTGCACTCATAAGATATACGTGTAACAGCCCCTCAGCTAACACAGTGAATGGGAGTCTCCCACAGGAGTGACTTTAAGTATGGTCTAAAATCTTCACAGTATGACAAATATATTTTTGTGAAACATTACATGAGGATAAAAACATCTTAACCAACTTTTTTTTAAATCTTGTATCTGAGTTTTTAATGATAAAGTATTTACATTTTCAAAATGATAAGCTGGAGTTTAAGTTACTCCCTGTGAGAAAGTTTGCCATTTTAAAGGTTACATTAAATCTTTTTAATCCTAGCTTTCTCTTCTTATTTGTAAAGCTATTTGTAATTCTTTTAGCTGATAGTGAAAAACCTGGCTTCTGTTATTCTCAATATATTTACTTATGATAACCAATCCCTCTCCACCACTAATGTTCCCCCCTGTACAAATGACTTCCTCACTGTCCTTGGGCTGGGCTATTATCACCTCTTTCTCAAGTGGACATCCTCCTTCCTTGCTTCAGTTGGGACAACCCATGCATGGCTGCACAGATGATCTCCCCATTTTCTCAAGCTTCAACACTCCACGCTGAACTGCTGCTACTCCCTTCCTCACGATACCCAGCAACCTATGACATGGTTTGGTTATGTCCCTATCCAAATCTCATCTTGAATTGTACTCCCAAAATTCCCATGTGTGTGGGAGGGACTCACAGTGGAAGGAGATCATTGAATCATGGGGGCAATGTCTCCCATGCTGTTCTCATGGTAGGGCATAAGTCTCATGAGAGCTGATGGCTTTTTCAGGGGTTTCCGCTTTTGCATCTCCTTCATTCTGTCTTTGCCTGCTGCCATCCATGTGAGAAGGGACTTGCAGCTGGGTGCAGAGTACTCATGCCTGTAATCCTAGCACTTTGGGAGGCCGAGGCGGGTGGATCACAAAGTCAGGAGTTCGAGACCAGCCTGACCGACATGGTGAAATCCTGTCTCAACTAAAAATGCAAAAAAAATTAGCTGAGTATAGTGGCATGCACCTGTAACCCCAGCTACTTTGGAGGCTGAAGCTGGGGAATTGCTTGGACCAGGGAGTGGAGGTTGCAGTGAGCCAAGATTGCATCACTGTACTCCAACATGACTCCATCTCAAAAAAAAAAAAAAAGAAAGAAAGAAAGAAAGAAAAGAAGGGCCTTTACTCCTCCCTGCATTCTGCCATTATTGTGAGGCTTCCCCATGTAGAACTGTAAGTGAAATCAAACCTCTTTCTTTTGTAAATTGCCAAGTCTCGGGTATGTCTTTGCTGTGTGAGAACAGACAAATACAGTAAATGGGTACCAGTAAAGTGGGGCATTGCTGAAAAGATACCAGAAAATGCGGAAGCAACTTTGGACCTGGATAACAGGCAGAAGTTGGAACAGTTTTGAGGATTCAGAAGAAGATAGGAAAATGTTGGGAAATCAGAAATTCCTAGAGTCTTGTTGAATGGCTTTGACCAAAAGCCTGATAGCAGTATGGACAATAAAGTCCAGGCTGAGGTGGTCTCAGATGGAGATAGATGAGGAATTTGCTGTGGACTGTAGCAAAGTGACACTTGTTATGTTTTAGCAAAAAGACTGGCAGCATTTGCTGCTGCCCTAGACATGTACGAAACTTTGAACTTGAGAGAGATGATTTAGGGTATTTGTTGGAAGAAATTTCTAAGGAGCAAAGTGTTAAAGAGGTGAATTGGGTGCTGTTAAAGGCATTCCATTTTAATAGGAAGTGCAGCAGAAAGTTTGGAAAATTTCCAGCCTGACATTGTGATAGAAAAGAAAACCCTTGGGAGGCCGAGGCAGGTGGATCATGAGGTCAAGAGATTGAGACCATCCTGGCCAACATGGTGAAACCTCATCTCTACTAAAAATACAAAAAAATTAGCTGCGCGTGGTGGCGTGCACCTGTAGTCCCAGCTACCTGGGAGGCTGAGGCAGGAGAATTGCTTGAACCTGGAAGGCGAAGGCTGCAGTGAGCCGAGATCGTCACTGTACTCCAGCCTGGTGCCTGATGACAGAGTGAGACTCAGCTCACTGCAACATCTACCTCCCAGATTCAAGCAATTTTCCTGCCTCAGCTTCCAGCATGCCTCCATTGCCAGCTAATTTTTTGTATTTTAGTATAGGTGGGGTTTCACTGTGTTTCCCCGGCTGGTCTCAAACTCCTGAGCTCAGGCAATCTGCCCACCTTGGCCTCCCAAAGTGCTCGGCTTGCAGGTGTGAGCCACAGTGCCTGGCATAAATAAATTTTTCAGAGTAGATGCATGATTATTAATTTTGTTGGCTTTCTTTCTTAGCATCGAATTTTTGTTTTTTGTAATTTTGGTTTGTCAATAATTTTGAATAAGACTTATGTTTTATCTATTTTTTTTTGTCTTTCCCCTTCTGCCTCTCTGTCCAGCATTTTTGGAGTTACCACCCACATTATTCTTCAAGACACAAATCTGAAATCAGGCTTTAAATCACTGGTTTACCTTCCTACCCTATATGATGATCGAGTACTTAAGAACTAGTCATATGGCCAGTGAGCAATTTGGCTGAATTTTTATTGCCAAGCCTATAAATTTTGAAGCTATAGTTTCTATAGTCTCAACAGGGATAGTACTGTTCCCAATAAGGTAAAAGTGAAATCTTATAGGGCAAAAAAAATTAGATATTACAGTTGCTTGTGACCTTTCAAAGCTCAACCCTGTCCCTAAATTTTTTTTAACATTAATTCCTACAGGCTATAGCCTATTATTTTTAAACTGTTTGCTCTTGTTCTCCAAAGTATATACAAAAATAATTAGACTCTAATTCGTTACTCCATTTAACCATTTAATATCTAAGGAGATAAAATATAATGTCATATTAAAGGAGTATGTGAGCAAAAATAAAATGAACATTGTGACATGAAGAATAGTAATAAATATAGGAAAGTAGATCAAGAATAAATAGCTCAATATAGAAGAATAGGCTGTCATGTGAATTTAATTAATTTAAAAAGTCTCCTTTCTGCAAGGACACACACACACACTCACAGCAGAAGAGAGAGAGAGCGTTAAAAGACTGTCAGAGAAATAGAATGTGAAACAAGAAAGAATGTATTTCATCGAATAAGTCTTGCAGAAAAGTTAATAAGATGCAGAAGGAGCTTGAGATAAGGAAAGCAAAATGCATTGAGAAGAAAAGATGGGGTTTTATAATCATATCAGTAAAAAAAGAGATAGAAAATAAGTTCATTAATAAATTAGGAGAGGTAGGAAATTAGAGAAATCAGTGATAACCTCAAATGACTGAGATACTGAACTATTTTAACAAGATAACTAAAAAATTTTCAATAATTAGAATGAAATACAAGTCTTGAAAAGTAAAAAAGTATCAATAGTAGGTAATATACACTTGAGAAACTTGGCTAAGTTGGGTAAAACACAGTGAAATAATTTATTTTGCATGGGTTTCAGGAAAGCAACAGACTTTGTATGAGTTAATCCAAGAATTTCCAGTTGTCGTTGCTTTATGTTATTGCTATAATGCACATTATATGTCTAACCTCTTTTATTTATGAAAGGATGTTAGATATACAATGTGCATTAATCCATTAGTATACAATGTCTGCTTTGGAGATATAAATCTATAGTCAAGGAAAGAAGAGAGGAAAGAAGTTAGTAAAATACAAGCTCCTGACAACTATTTAGGTGTTAAAAAGGTTATATTTGAAGCTAATATATAATTTTTTTCCCTATTCTGCAGGCTTGTTTAGTAAGCCATGTTATTGTAATAAAAGCAGCTTAACTCTATATTGGAAATATTTAGAGATAATTTGACACACTGGCTGACTAGACAAGCCAAATATTTGGGCCTCAGTTTCTTCCTTTGAAGACTGGGATATTGTAAAGATCAGTGTTAATACAGTAATGACATACATCATGACTATTAATATTACTACTAATTCTGGCATGTATTTAACACTTTTGTAATAAAGTAGCAATTCCTCCCTTAAATCTTTTTATTTTCCAAACAAAGATTTTTGAAATTCCCATTATTCCATTATTTTTTTTTTTGCTAATTCTGACATTTTAACAATGTTCTATATAATTTATTTTCCCTGGTCAAATTTTTTTTTTTAACTAAGTATCATTCAAACTCTGAATTGAACGGAGTTCTCCTTCTGCAGTCACATATAGTCACACAACATATGTTTCACAGATTTTACAGTGTTATGGCCAAAATCATTTTTACAACAAACACAAGCTATTTGAAATGAGGTCAAATATTCAAGGTCATGTTAATTACTTCTAGTTAGGGTTATAAGTAACAGTAGATGTTTAGACATGATGCCTCTGTGGATATAGTCAAATTGAAATGGCTCATATCTTCTGTCAGATAGACTAGCAATACCTAATGCACCTTTGCTGGATGATGATAAAATATTGCAGTTTTAGTTATATGTGCTTTTCAACCAGAGAGAAAGACCAGTTGCAAGGATTCAGCATTTCAACTTCCTAAATGATTGTTGTAATCATTTGATATTTTATTATAAGTTGAATTAATTCTATACTCAATCTAAAACCCTACAGCTATGCTTAAACTTATAAGCTTAGGATATCTATTGATTCTTACACACACACATTTTATCATGGCACACAGATAAATCAGATAAATCTGGAATTAATGTGGCAGGGGAAGATGGAGGTTAAGAAGAACTGTGAATCTGTAGCACTCTGGTGTCTTCTGTTCTTAATGTTGAAAGCAGAGGTTTAAGGAATATTTAGTGCTTTTCATTATGACAGTGTTTCATATAATGTGGTCTCTAGATGGAAAATATGGTCACCACCTGGATACCTGTTAGAAATGTGAATTCTTAGGCTCTTCCCTAGACCTACTAATAGGATCTGGTAGTCTACATTTTAACAAGCCCTCCAGGTGATTCTAGTGCATGCTAAAGTCTGAGAACTACGGTATAAATTTTTAAGTGATAACATTTGGGCAGAATTATGGCATGCTAAGGTGAACAAAATTCTGGCTGCCATTTGTTTGTTCATTGTTTTGAGATTTGGTCAAAAAATAACGTATTTGTTAATTCTGAAAAATCCACAAATATTTCAAATGAGTACTCACCATTTATAATAGCAAAATTGTTAATATCTGCTAATGTGTCTAACACTGTGAATTATTCTTTACTTCACAAGAAGTCATAGTATCCAGACATATATCAATTTTAGATTATTTCAGAAAAATGTTTTCCTTACTTTGAACAGAGCTGGAATAAATTTTAGCTATTCAAAATTTAAATTCACAGATACATAATTTTTTAGTGGTTTAGATAAAACAATACAAGAAAAAGATCTTAATACATTGAAGTCTCATAGTAGATTAATTCTTATGTTTATTTATTCCTTCAACAAATATTTAGAAGCTATTATGTGTTAGACCATATTCTTGGACCTAGGAATAAAATCATATAGAAAATAAACTTTCTACTAATAATACACATTTCTCATTCACCATTTGGAATTAAAATTTATCCCCTATTAATTTATCAAACTGTTTTAATCATTCATCTCCTTGATAATATTAGTTATAAATTATTTTTTATCAGTTACCACTCAGATTAGCACTGGGTATGCTTAGGAAAAAATAATTTTAAATGAACTAGATTTGGGTCAAATGTACCTCATGCTAACTGGATGACCTTGTGAAAGTCTGTCTTCTGAGCTTCATCTATTTCATTTACAAACTGGCAAAGATAACAGCTCTGAACTTAACCTACAAAACTATTTGCAGAGTAAACTAGATAATGAATGTGAAAGTTTACTGTTACAGCTGTAAAGTAATTGTGTGGTTTTTTTAAAAAAAATCTGAAATAAATCACTGTTTACAAATTAATCTACTGCACCCATTTAAATTCTGGCTATGACACTAGCTCTGACCTTGGGTAAATTACTAATCTCTTTATACTAGAATTTCCTCAATAAAACATTACATTTTTTTGAATTTTATAGAGTCGTGTTAAAAATTAAATGGTAAAAGTGCTTATACTACTGTTTAATATATTACTTATCTTTATTGAGCACTTACTATCTTTGTTATCACTAAAACAATATTTAGACTAAATGTAAATACTTGGAACTCTATGCTCATAAATATGAGTCCTTATATTCATAAATAAAAACATTAAATCTCTTCATAGAAGTTAGGAATTTTATTTAAACCTATGCTGACTCCTTGACACATTTTTTAGAATATATTTATTTTGTATTAAAAAATGAGGATCTTACCTACTACCTTGACTCCTTCTGATGAAGCAATGTTTAAAATAAGATGAATTTTATAGTCTTTTGGATTTCAGATTAATTTAAATTTTCATATGTTGATATAACTCTAATGTTCTCCAGTATAAACAAAATCCATATTTTCATTATTAAAAGTAAACAATGTCTTTATCAAGGAGCTATTTATTTATTTTACCTGTATCAGAAGAATAGTTTACCACATAAGGTAGTTATGGCTTCTCACCAGCTTGCATCATATACCATGGCAGGGAAATGTAACAGATAAACTAAAAGGTACGTAAAAATATTACATGAATACTATCTGATGTAGGATACTTCAATTTATGATTTTTAGACTTCACCATGTGTGAAAGAAGTAAGGATTCAATAGAAATTGCATTTTGAGTACCTGTACAACTATTCTGCTTTAACTTTTGGAACAGTATTCAAAAAATTACACGAGTTATTCAATATTTTATTATAAAATAGTCTTTGTGCTAGATAATTTTGCTCAACTAATGTAAGTGTTCTGAGCACATTTAAGGTGGGCCAGGTTAAGCTATGATGTTCGGTGAGTTGTGGGTATGAAATGCATTTTTGACTTACAATATGTTTAACTTACAATGGGATTATTGGAAGGCAACTCCATTGTAAGTTGAGAAGCACCTTTAGTTGAAATTGGATTTGTGAGCCAACAATATCAACTCTACCTTAAATGGTGATACTGCTTTCTAGCTGCAAGTAGCTCACAAAACTATTTGGACAAGAATTATGGGAGGCCTTTTTGGAGTTGCCAGGGGCGAGAGAAGTGCAGAGGAGGGATTGAACATCTGCAGCCAGAAGGAAAGAGTCCTCGCCCCTTTGCAGCTGCCTTCTGAGGCTTATGACCCATTGATCTCATGAACCATGTGAGGCCCAGTTTGCCTAGGTGTGGAACATTTCAGATGCCACCACTGACAGGGCCCCAAGCTCTTCATAGGCCTGACTACCAGGCATCCCTGAATAACCAAAGAAATGACTGCACCCTGTCTCACAGAGCTGACTTATCCAACAGGGTTACCAGGGTAGTAGCTCTTTGGTGGATGATACATTTGGAAGGGAAACAGCAGGAACCACACACCTGCAATATAAATCTCAGAAGGTTTACTGTGTTTTCTTTTTATATTCTCTATTTCAGTACATGTGTGAATAGGGTAGAGTTTTTTCCTCTGAAAAGTTTTAAATTTTTATTTGTGTCAAGTTTCATAGTTCTGTGCTGAACCTGGGCTTTGTTTATATATCTTACTCAGACATTCCTACACATTTCTACACCTTTTCTTATCATTTTCTGTGATGTACTATCTCATTAGAACTCATTGGAAATGACCACAGGCTTACTGACTTCAAGCTGAATGGATTTGCAGAGCACTGAACGTTTTCCTGGCCACAAGCAGATTATACGAACTGCATTTGCTCTGAAGGTAGTTCAAACAGATCACATGCACTGGGTAAACTGGTTGTTACAAATTTAGGAAAACTGCGCATATAAACCAATAAAGGATGGGGTTGCACTAAGGTACCATAGAAAGGCAACATCTCCACAATAATCAGCACTGTTTGAAATCTAAATACGGTGGAAACAAGCATGTGCCTTTCTATACAAGTTGGTCAGCAGCAGGCAGAAACAGCCCAAAAATTCAGAAAAAATACACTAAATGGGTACCAATTATCAGGATCACAATTTGGAACTTCCTATCAAAAATTTAAAAAGTAACTATCTTCTACATAGCAATTACACTTAACAGTCTATTCAGACATGCTGCTACAAGTTTTAAAAAAACAAAAAATCATCTGCAGTAACCTTTTGTATTGGGGAAATTATGTCAACTCCCTACCTGTGCACCAATAAGGATAAAGTATGGCCTAATAATATTAATATTACACAGTTGTTTTTGAAACGAATGAAGAATGCTTTTATGTATTGGCATTAAAAATTCTTTATGATATATTCTTTTTTGTTGTTTTTGAGACAGAGTCTCATTCCATCTCCAGGAGCCAGGCTGGAGAGCAGTGGCGCAATCTCGGCTCACTGCAACCTCCGCCTCCCCGGTTCAAGCAATTTTCCTGCCTCAGCTTCCCGAGTAGCTGGGACTACAGGCGTGCGCCACCACGCCCAGCTAATTTTTGTATTTTTGGTAGAGATGGGTTTTCACCGTGTTGGTCAGCATGGTCTCGATCTCTTGACCTCATGATCCACCCGCCTCGGCCTCCCAAAGTGCTGGGATTACAGGCGTGAGCCACCGTGCCCGGCCTATGATATATTCTTAGTTAAAGCAAAAGCTACAAAAAATTATAATATAGTAGTTGTGATTTCTTTCTTTCCTGCTTCCTCTCCTTCTCCTTTTTCTCTTTTTTCCTCCCTCCTTCCCTTCCTCCATCCTTCCTTCCTCTTTTTTCCTCTTTCTTTTTTTCTTTCATCTACTTATATATTCATTCATCTATCTATTTATCATGGCACATAAAATGTCTGGAAGAACAAGCAAAAATAAAAATTTAACCTTGATAATACATTATACTTTTTGGAGAATGGAGTTGGGAGAATCTGGGTAGGAAAACTTTTGCCTATTGTTTTATGTTTTCCTTTATGTATTATTTGTCTATTGCAGCATAACAAAGCAACCCAAAGCTTGGTAACATCAAATAGAAATCATTTATTTGCCTGTTGTTGTGTAATTGGAAATTTGGGCAAGGTTCAGTTTGGATGGCTTGTCTTTGTTCTGTGTGATGTCTGGGTTCACTCTTGTGTCTAAAGACAGTTGGTAGGTTAGTTAGGAACTCACCAGTCCTGAAAAGTCTCACTCACATTTCTGGGGCCTATGCTGTGCTGCAACAACTTGAGATGGCTACGCCTCCTTCTCCATGGCTTCTATCTAAGTTTGTTCACAGGGCAGCAGAGCTCCAAGAGGGCAAAAGCAAACAAAACAAAACAAAACAAAACAAAACAAAACAAAAAGCACAATCTCTCTTGAAGCCCAGGCTTGGTTGTCAACCAGTGTCATTTCTGCTGTGTTTTACTCTTCAAAGCAAGTAGCAAAGCCAGCCTAGATTCAAAGAATGGGGAAATAGACTTCATCTCTTAACGGGAGGAGTTGTGACAAATTGTGGCCATATTTAGTCCAACACACTGTGCTATATGAACTGTTTTATAATAAGCATTAATCATTTTAATAACAATAATAAAAATAAAAAGAGGTATTTATCTTTTTTCTGTTATGAAGTACTGGTTTGCCCAACTGCCATCTGTGTCTTTGAGTTACGTAAGAGCTTGTTTCTGTTTTCATAATGAAATGTGATTACTGGTTAGTTAGGAATGATTCTGTAACTTATATACAAAAACAAGTTTTGAGTAAGTTTAGTCTCAGCAAAGAGATCCATTCCAGATGTGAATTTCTAACATGCAAGTGAAATGCACATATACTTCAATTTACTAGTAGCCGCTAATGACTTAGACACAATGAGTAAATAGCCTGACATGAAATTATATTATCTTCCTGTGTGTATGTC
Source organism: Saimiri boliviensis (assembly GCF_048565385.1). Lineage (NCBI taxonomy): Eukaryota > Metazoa > Chordata > Mammalia > Primates > Cebidae > Saimiri > Saimiri boliviensis. Next base: position 75,990,783 of record NC_133452.1, read on the forward strand.
TGTGTGTAGCTTTAATAGAATTTAAAATCCCTCTGTCTTATAAACATTTATCATTTAGCACTTTAATAGTATAATGTTCCCTGCTTTATACAATAAGATATTATTGAAGAGGAATTTAAATAGAAATATTATGAATTATTTTAAATGGCTGTTGTAATTATTCTTTAGTTCTCTCCCAAAATAAATCCAATGGTTAGTTGCCGTATTAAAGGCAACTATCCACTAATCTTTTTATTTCTGAGAAAGCAAAAGGGGAAGATAGTACAGAGGGACAGTCCCGTTGACATTCTTAGAATTTACCTGTCCCCTCATGGTCCCTCCTCTTTCTCCCCTCCACTGCTTGATTTTGAGTTTCTTCAGTATAAAAATTCACAGAAGTAAAATATGAATCCTTTATGGCAGAATTACATTTCTAGCACCTATTTTGTTTACTCTGCATTTGCTTTTTTTTTTCTTCCTTCTCACTGGTCCTCTGGTTCCCTCTCTTAGTCCTCGTTAAAGCAGAAACAAAGAGGCAGAGGCACAAATACAAAAGAACCACTGGCCAGTGAGCCACCAAATGATGCATCTCAGGCAGACATTTGTGCGTCGGGCTCAATTTCTTGTTTGTTTGTTTTGTTTTGCTTTGCTTTGCTTATCTCCAAAATGATCTGCTCTGGGAAAGAGAAAAGACAAATGACCCAGAGACAAAACTAATGCATGAGCAAGAGAAGACTTAAAGGCTAGGAGTACTCAGAGTGGGAGGTACAAATTTGCTCTAATTTTCTGTATCATAACAGAAAACAGAACACTCAAATTAGAATAATGCAAGAGAAGGTTAACACAATATTCATTTGTCAACAGTTAGTACTGTCTATGTATAAAGAAACCACATGGATAGTGTAGAACTCCCAGGCTCTTACCATACTAGACCCAAAGAGATGAAGGGAGAGACAGTGTGACTCTCATTGATCAAGGGACTCAGTCAACTGGGAGTGACTCAGCCAGGTAAGTAGCTGGAGTATAAATACCCTGAACTCAATTTGCTTTGTTCTTTGCTTTCTTGGTGTGGCTTTCCATTGGCCAAATCCTAGTGAAAGCTAGAAGGCAGAGGAGCCTATTGGAAGGGGGAGGGAGGGAGAAAATGAGGTAGTTGAGGGAGAGAGAGAAACAAATAAAGGTAGAGAGGGAGAAAGGAGAGAGAATGCATGATGTTGTAGCTGGAAATACCAAAGACAGAAATACAAGACAGCTATTTTATTCTCTAGTTGTCAAATTTTTAATTACAAGCCTTTGGGGTGACTTCCATTACAAGAATTGCAAAAACTGATTACTGCAATTACTCTTCATCAACCTGATAACTGTTTGCATTCTATTTCCTTCATAGTTGAGATTGTAAGCTACCTGAGGACAATATTTATCTTATTTCGTGAAGTATCCTTATTAAATATTTGCTGAATTACATTAAATGATAAGTGTATGTCATTACTTTTAATCATTTTGGAAAATCAAGAATGGCTCACTGGTAAGATATTTTAGGGATATGTTACATAGTTGTAGTAATGCCATCTTACATTATTGAATAGCAATATTACATCTCTTCAGCTGTCAAGGTTGTGATTATTAATCTACCACAACTTTTGCTAACAGCAGAGAATCTCTGCTCTGACAACTGCAATAAAGTTGGTTTGCCAGAGAAGTTTACAAACAGCTTGAAAGTTCCATGATGAAATGACTGGTCAAGTTAGTGTTGATGGCATCTGGCTGGAGCCATCCATCACTAATCCTGGGAAGCAGGGATATCTAATGGTGCCAGTTTTATTCAATCTATTTTATGCAGCCATGCTTGACTATGCAACAGGAGACCTCAGGGTTGATATTAGGATATATTTGATCCCCTAAAAGGTTTTTCTACTTCAATAACTTGCAATCCTCCTCAAAAGTCCTTGAGGCAGTCATTCATGAACTATTCCTTCCTAATGAGAACATACCCAAGATGACCTAAAATGGATTTGAGAAAACTTTGTAGGCCTGTGTTAGGAGTTATCTATAAGCAGGAGATATCTTAATACATAAGACCTTTCTAACAAAATCCTAAAACAATTCAACAGCACTCAATTTTTAGAAGACATTGCTGTTATTTTGTTTATCAGTTCACTAATAATCACTAGATAAGAAAATTCATAGTAAAAATAATATATTTGTGGAAAGCAGATTTATTATCAATAATTATTACATTTCAGCATTTGTTGATTGACTCTACAATGGGTTTGAATGAATCTTAGGATTCCTTCCCCAACAGCCATATAATTGCTATACATTGGACTTACCATGGGAAAGTAATCTAATCACACAGTATTAAAGCTGGAAGAGACCTGAGAATTTATTTAATAAAGCCACTTATTCTCCATATGAGGGTGAATTACATGATCAGTATCATACAATTAATTTCAAAAACTCAGTTATGCACCACATTCCTTAACCACTCCAAGTTCATTAGATCAATGATGTTTTCATTATTCTAGTTTGAATGTTGTGGTCATCAGATTCTAAGCTGGCCCCCAGTGATCCTTGCCATCCAGTGCTCAGACCCTTGAGAAGTCCTCTTTCATGTTGTATCAAGATTGTTGTGTCTGACCAATAGATTATAACTGATTATTTCACTTTTCAACCTAGGTCATACCAGACACTATCGCTTTCTATTCTCTCATCTTGGTTCTCCTAGGAGAAGTCAGCTACCATGGCTAAGCAGCCTGATGAAGAGGCCTATATGGTGAGAAACTGAGGACTGTCACCAACAACCAGTAGAGAACAGATATTTCCTACCATTGGCCATGTGAGCAAGCTTAGAAGCAGATAATCCTGACCCAGTCAGATTCAAAGATGACTGCAGTACCCGCAGACATCTTGCTTGCAAACTCTTGAGAGATCTTGAACCAGGCCACTCAGCTAAGGTACTTCAAGATTCCTGACCTAATCTTGAAACTATGTGAGATATTATTTTTTGTTTGCTTGTTTTTAGCTGCCGAGTTTTGGGGTAGTTAAGGTTTATGAAGCAATATATAGTACAATGTGAGAGCAAAAGTTTTCTTTTATGTCAGACAACTATCAAATTTGGAACCATGGTAGAAAATTAAGTATGGGAAGACCATCTAGGCAAGAGTTGGGACATGTGATCCATGAACTCCTGGGCCCATCAAGGGGGTTTAGAGATATGTGAACCACCAGAATTACATGTATAATTATACAGATATATGTGTAAATGTGGTTTCTTTCCCCTAAAGGAAGAATCTCATCATTTTCATTTGGCTGTCATAGGTATCTTGTGATTTCATGAATATTGAGTCACTAGTCTATGCCCTAATATAACATTTATATCCAAGGTCATTGAGTGCAGAGTCAATCGTGTGTTTTTTTAAATCGCTTTAGAAACTTTTCATCTGCCTTACCTGGGGTGTGCACAATAGAAGGATGTTGGTGAGTGATTAAGGGATCATATATTTGTGTGTACCTATATCTATGATGTTAGGGTCACCATCAATAGCCATGTACTTTCAGTTGATTTGGTACTATCATGCATCCCTCATCCTTTGTTCAATTATTAAATATTGAGAGATGTTCAATAGGTGACTGTGTAGCAATCTGAAGCTGAGTGGCCCAAACCTAGGTGGCTTCATTGGTCTTCTTCATGTGGGACATTCATGAAATTCCTAGAGAGTGAAGTAGCCATTCGGTATGCATAAACGAAATTCCCTGGGCATATTCTGTACCATTTTCCGCTATGTTTCATGGCAATTAGTTTGTTGTAACAAATATAGACTTTCTCTTAATGTTGTTCTTTGATTTTTGGCAGTGAAACCATTGCCCCCAAATCAAATAAATAAATAAATAAATAAATAAATAAATAAATAAATAAATAAATTTGGAGTCATTTGCTATTTGACTGCTTGTTGCTTCTGTCACAACTTTAGGATTGAAGCTAGCACACTTTACTCATAGTCTGCCTGTCTTTCTTAAGTAGTTCATTATAATATCATGTAATCTTTCTGGGAACCTATGTCCATTAACAAAACTGGTTTTCTTTCAATTGTGGCTATAAGTTGATGGATCCCAGTTCACCTATGTTTTTCCTAAGGGCAATGCTACTCAGGCCGTACAATAGACCCAAGTGTGTTTATTTTAAGAACTCTGTGGAATCATACCTACTTCCATCTTCAAAGTAATGTTTGAAGCTCCTGCTGGAGTCTTGATGAGCCATGTACTCCTTCAGTACTCACCGTTGTTTATTTCACAGGCCTCTGGTAACACATTTCTCTTTAATTCAACAAAAATTACGTAGTTTCCATCTAAAAGTTACCTTTATGATTTTCCCTTTGAAAAGCACTATTTTCTCAGTTCTATTATTTTCAACATATTTACTTACATCTGGGAAGTTTCCAAAAGGAGCTTTTTAAGAAATTATTGTTCTCTTGTTGGGGGAAAGGGGGAATACATCTATTGGAAGGTTTGAACACTGCCACATGGAGAACAAATGAGGTCAATTAATCCTGGTAATTCTCAAAGTGAAAATACTTTATAACATGAAAAATATAGATTTCACAAATTGATTTTTCCATTCTAGATATATTTGCTCCCTTATCTTGAGGAAATACATATAATTGTATTTTTTGTCAAGATGCTAGTTAATACCAAGTATTTAGAAAAAAGAGGATGAAAGCAGATACGTGTGGGTAAGACATATAAATAATTTATAGGCTTACAATAATGCATTGTAATGTAGGCCAGACTCAGCATGGTAATTAAACTGCTCATTAAGTATCTGTTAATGCAAACCCACATGTCTCTACCTCTTACAGGCCATTCACAGTTCTGCTCATTAGGCCCAGAGCAAATGACCTACTCTCAAATCCCTCTTGCTCCATTCATTCTTCAAATTATGTATGCATGTAGTCAAAAGATGTTTGCATTGCCTACTATATGCAATATATATTATGCTGGACTGTAGGAATACAGAGGTGAAGAAGAAAGAGAAAATAGTATTGACTTGAGTGCTGATCTAAACTAATAACCTAGTCCAGTCTCTATTGTACATGAAGGCTAGAATAATAGTCCCACATGCATTCAGAAAATGTCCTTTTCAATCTCTATTAGCACTACTATGAGCTTTTTGCTATACCATCATAGATGCATTTACTAAAGTTTTTCAAGTGGCATGTTCTAGAACTTGCATCCCTTTTCACCATTTTCATCCTTATTCATTGAGGCTTGGGGAAACCAGATGGAATCCTCTGAGGGTTTTCATGTGGTCCTTTTCTTAGCCAACAAAATCATTCCTGAATTATTTGACAGACCACACTGGATCCTTCCATTTATAGCTTTTTGGCAGGTGCACCTGATAGAACTAAAGCATTCCCTGAGAATGCAGACACGCGTGATCTATATAAAGTGTATGATTTTTACAAATGGAAGTGGTTCTCTTGTCCAGCGTGCCACCCCTGGACCATCCCCGATGTAAGTACCCCCAGTAAAACCCTGTATCTCCCTCTCTGGCTGCAGTCCTTTTCTTCTGCCCCTTGAACATGACGCTGTCCCTATTGAAGTTAATAGGGGTCTGTACGACAATTGGCGAGCCCAGTGTGAGGTTGAGGAAAACCCCATGAGTGCCAAGACAGTAGGATGGATGAAGAGGAAAATCATGGGTTGACCAGCCACTTCTATGTGGGACCCTGTAGCCACTATCTTTGATGGAATGGGGCCCAGTGTGTGAGTAGTGGGACACCCTGTAAATGCTGAAGGGTCTGGAACACTTGTTGCACAAGTCGAATCTAACTGAGCAAAAAGTAAGATGTCTGGGCTGTGGCAGCTGTGGTTGGTTGGCCACTTCTGACTGCACTCTGAGCAGCCACTGAAGCTGAGCTTGAATCATAGGCAAGAGTTCATCAGTTACAATGAGCTGCAACTAGAAAGAGATGCCACATTAGTTCAGGCTGAAATGTCGGAGATCTTGCTGCCCCACCCGTGGGACCAGGACAATGGGATGGAGATCCTGGCTTGTTAGGTAGCCTGTTTGAAGAGTTGCTGGCTGCCACATCAATAAGTTGGGCCTTTCGTGGCTGAATTGTCCTGGATCCTCTGTCCAGGGAGCCCATGGAGATGTCTAGTGGAGAGGAGAGTGAGGACCTGTATGAGTCCACAAAATTTCCCATGCTCTCCACCTGTCCCATAGTTACTACCAAGATAAAGGCAGACCAACTGCACCTACAGGGAGTTGCCCTACAAGACTTGCTGCCATCTGAAAAGGGGAAAGTCTTGTAGGGCTACACACCACAATGCATAACTTCCACCACTGTGGAACTGTGGAAAAGGTTTATACAGAAGGGAAGAGAGTTGATTGTAGGCTGGCTTCTCTGTCTATGAAACATGTGGGCAGAGGATATTATATACCCTTCAAATTTGAGGGGAGTTAAGTGGCATCCATCACAAACCACCCTGCCCTGAGGCAGTGCCTCTGTGGCACCAATAATGAGAATATGGTGTCGCAGAGGCACCTACTTATCTGGGTGGTTTTGAGCCGCAAGGCAGCCTGCCCAAATAAGGGATCTGTCTCCAAGTCTCTTGTATAATGGCAGCCTATGGAGGAATTGCAGGACATCCTCCAGGAATTAAGGATGAAGCATGCCAACTATACAGAGCATTACTGAGGTCCCGTAATGAGTTTTTCACTGCCAGTGTGAAAGACATCATCTTATAGTTGGCACTCAGCCAATGATACGGCATGATAATGTCTGTCCTGAGCCGCCTGGTAGGACAGCCAGGTCTCGGATGACCCAAATTGCCACTGACTTAGGGGAAATAAAGAAACCATGTGAGTGAGGGGTGCATGATGCTGGGGTGAAATACAAGTGAGCCAAAGGAAAGGACACAGCTAAGGGTACCCTCAGAGTGACGACTGACAAACGTGGCATGACACTGGTCACTTTGAAATACGCAACCTTTGTTGCTAAGAAGAGCCATTCTATTCTTCTAGCAAATATGAAAATTTATTTCCTCTTTGTCATCTTGTCCCAGGGATACATACATAGCCTCAAAATCTTTCATGGCCTGGGGCTACAGGCCTCTGTAGGTGTACTATCCTGGGAGGCAGGGGGGTAATATATTTTTCATTCCCCATAGTAAAACCCTGTATCTCCTTCACTGGTTCTGGGTTTCTTATTCAGCCTCTTGAACAAAGTGCTATCTCTAATGAAGTTAATACAAGTCCAGCACAATGAATGCACTAATTTAATTTAGGAATTGTTTATGCTACCTTCACATTTAGAATGTTTGTTAATTGTGTTGAGGTTTAGAAATATGAATTTGATGGAATGTGAATCAAGTTAGTGGATGAAGATCATCTCTTTTCTATGTTGTGCAAATGGGTGAGCATTGGTCATCTGATTTTGTTCTCTTTAGGATTTTTAAATTTGAATTATATGCTATGCATGTGATCTAAGAATACTGTCATAATTAGTTTGGGCTACTAAAACAAAAGTACCATAAGCTGGACGGCTTAAACAACAGAAATTTATTTCTTACAGTTTTGAAGGATGGGAAGTCCAAGATCAGTGTACTGGTGGATTAGATTCCTAGTGAGGAAGCTCTTTGTGGTTTGCAGATGGACACCTTCTTTAATCCTCACACAGAGGAGCATGAGAGGAAAGGGAGAGGGAAAGCAAGCAAGCTCTCATGTGTCTCTTCTTATAAGGGCACTAATCCCATTCACAAGGGCTCTCCTTTCATGAATCAGTTACTTACCAAAGGTTCCTCCACTAAATATCAGCACACTGGGGATTAGGCTTCAACATATGAATTTAGGGTGAGGCAAATATTAAGTCATAGCAAATATATCTTAAAGTAGTTTTCAAAGAAGACAAAACCAAGGGGAAAAAAATGTCTAGTATTCTGAAATGAAAATTGATTTGATTTAGCTGTATCTCCACCCAAATCTCATCTTGAACTGTAGTTCCCATAATCCCCACGTGTTGTAAGAAGGGCCAGGTAGAGATAACTGAATCGTGAGGGTGAATTCCCTTATCCTGATCTCATGATATTGAGCTAGTTCTCATATATATAATGGGTTTCCCTGTTTGCTGGACATTCATTCTTCTTCTTGCTGCCACCATGTGAAGAAGGATGTGTTTGCTTTCCCTTCCACTGTAATTGTAAGTTTTTGGAGACCTTCCCAGCCATGCTGAACTGTGAGTCAATTAAACCTTTTCCCTTTATAAATTACCCAGTCTCAGGTCTGTCTTTATTAACAGCATAAAAACAGACTAATACAGTAAACTGGTACTGGTAGAGTAAAGTGCTGTTGTAAAGATACCCAAAAATGTGGAAGCGACTTTGAAACTGGGTAACAGACAGAGGTGGGAATTGTTTGGAGGTCTCAGAAGAAGACAGGAAAATATGGGAAAGTTTGGAACTTCCCAGAGACTTGGAGGGCTCAGAAGACAAGAATATCTGGGAAAATTTGGATATTCCTAGAGACCCATTGAATGACTTTAACCAAAATGCTGATAGTAATATGGACAATGAAGTCCAGGCAGAGGTAGTCTAGAGGGAGAGGAGGAACTTGTTGGGAATTGGAATAAAAGTCACTCTTGCTATGCAAAGAAACTGGAGGCATTTTACCTCTGCTCTACAGATCTGTGGAACTTTGAACTTGAGAGAGATGATTTAGGGCATCTGGCAGAAGAAATTTCTAAGTGGCAAAGTGTTCAAGAGGAAACATCATAAAAGCTTGGAAAATTTGCAGTCTGACTATGTAATAGAAAAGACCCCATTTTCTGGGGAGAAGTTCAAGCTGGCTGCAGAGATTTGCGTAAGTAACCAAATGTTAATCGCTAAAACAATGAGAAAAATGTCTCCAGGGCATGCCAGAGACCATCAAGGCAGACCATCCTATCTCAGGTCTGTACGTCTAGGAAGGAAAATGTTTTGATTGATGGGCTAGGCCCAGGGCCCCCTGCTATATGCAGGCTCCAAACATGGTGCCCTGCATCCCAGCTGTTTCAGCACTAGTCATGGCTAAAAAGGACCAGGGTACAGCTTGGGTCATGGCTTCAGAGGGTGCAAGCCCCAAGCCCTGGCAGCTTCCACATGGTGTTGAACCTGCAAGTGCATAGAAGTTAAGAATCGGGGTTTGGGAAGATGTATGGAAATGCCTGGATGCCCAGCAGAAGTTTGCTGCAGGGATGGAGTGCTCACTGAGAACCTCTGCTAGGGTGGTGTGGAAAGGAAATGTGGGGTTCGAGTCCCACAACACAGAGTCCCCACTTGGGCACCACCTAGTGGAGCTATGAGAAAAGGGCCAGGGTCCTCCAGACACAAGAATGGGAGATCCACTGACAGCTTGCACCATGTACCTGGAAAAGCTGCAGACACTCAACACCAGCCAGTGAAGGCAGCTGCAAAGGGGCTGTGCCCTGCAAAGCTAAAGGGGTGTGGGAGCCCACCTCTTGCATCAGTGTGACTTGGATATGAGACACGGGGTCAAAGCAGATTATTTCAGAGCATTAAGATTTAATTACTGCCTGGTTAGATTTTGGACTTGCAGCCCCTTTGCTTTGGCCAATTTCTCCCATTTGGAATGGGTGTATTTACCCAATGCCTGTACTCCCTTGTACTAGGAAGTAACTAACTTGCTTTTGATTTGACAGGCTCATAGGCGGAAGATAATTGTCTTATCTCATATGAGACTTTGGACTTGGACTTTTGGGTTAATGTTGGAATGAGTTAAGACTTTGGGAGACAAGGGCTTGATTGTGTTTTAAATTGTGAAGACTTGAGATTAGAGAGGGGACAGGGTGGATTCCTGTGGGTTGGCTGTGTGCCCACCCAAATCTCATCTTTAATTATAGTTCCCATAATCACCATGTGTTATGGGATGAACCAGGTAGAGATAATTGAATCGTGGGAGCAGTTTTCCCCATCCTGTTCTTGTGATAGTGAGTCAGTTCTCAGGAGATCCGATGGTTTTATAAAGGACTTCCCCCTTGTTGGGCACTCATTCCTCTCATTACTGCTGCCATATGAGGTAGGCCATGTTTACTTCCCCTTCCATTATGATTGTAACTTTCCTGAGGCCTCTGCACCCATGCTGAACTCTGAGTCAATTAAACTTCTTTCCTTTATAAATTACCCAGTCTCAGGTATGACCTAATAGGAGTGTAAGAATGAACTAATACAGAAATGAAAGAAATAGGCATGGGAGGGTAAATAAATATAAGGCAGAAGTCATGAAGAAGAGAAAATCAGTAATTTCATGGAGAATATTACCATAGTATTCTTGGAGAGAAAAAGGATTAGCTGATATAATTATCAAGTGAGATAGTTATATAAAATTATCAAGTGAGATAGTTATATAAAGCTAAATCTGTTCAAGACATCTCGATGATTGGATATAACATTTTCAAATTTTTAATCACTACATTTATAAGAAATATAAATCAAAGGCTTAAAAACTTGACTGTGTATACACCTTAAACTGAGTTTGTAACATTTCAAGCTGCCTTAACCACCCGCACACAATTGTCCTTGAGATTATTGTGTATTTGTTTTGTATTCACTTTTTAATGAATTATATTACATAGAAAAGCACACAAATTATGTCTGCAGTGCATTGGATTTTCACCAGCTGAAGGCAATTGTTTAACTAACACCAAGATGAAAAAGTATTAGCACCCAGAAGCTTCTTTCATTCCCCTTCTTTTCAACAATTCCATACCAAAGGTAACCAATATTCTGGCTTCAAAAACTGTAGATTGTTTTGTTAGTTTTTGAATGTCACATTGATGAAATAATAGTCTGAAGTTTTGGTTCAGTTTTTTTTTTCTGCTCAATGTCATTCCTATGAGATTCATCATATATTTTGATTTATTTTTGTTCATTGATTCCCATTACTGTATAGTATGAATTTCTGTAAATTTGTCACAGTGTAATTATCCATTCTATTTTTTGCTGAAGGACAAAAATAAAGAGCATTTTGGAAGCTATCAATTTGGGCCTATTGTGCATCATGTTGCCATGCACATGCTAGAACTTGTCTTCTTCTGAATTGCAGGGTAGGTACATATTCAGCTTAAGCAGCTATGACCAAAGAGTTTTAAGAGAAGCTTGTAAAGCTGGGTTTAATTACAAACATAACCACGGATAGATAGAAAACTAATGGTTGAATTTATAGACTATAAACACACTTGTGCAAAGGAATTAATGAAACACCAGACTATGAATGATTCCCTCCATCGAAAACCTTCCATGCTTTCTGTCAAAAAGCACATCTATTGAGGAATAAAGTATAGACAACAGCCTTTCCTCTCCTGACACCCACATGGCACTAGCACCTCTGAAAGTGTTTCATTGAAACAACCTAAATGTTTGGAAGTGCTACTTTGTCAAAACCTGTCTGAGGCTGGAGTGAAAGAAGAATAAAAAGATTTATATTATATCTTATGTACTTTTTCATAACCTATGTCAAGTGGGTAAGTTAGTAGAAACATTTACTCAGCAAATGATGAAGTTAACTATGCATGGTATCTTTTCCACTGAAACAGGGAAACTGAGAAAGATCAGGTACACAAGAGGTACAGATACAGATACACACATTTAGTTATGTGTCATCGATTTTCTTAAAGTAAAGAAAATTTAAATGTGGCACCCTCACTAAGCCATGAACTTTGAATTTAGAGAGGAAGAGTTCATACAACCCTAGTTGCACACTCTGTTTTGCTAATTTAATGTTCATTTAGTCAGTTACTTATTTCACATTTATTTACTAGGTCTCTCTAGAGATAATCTTGACTCTCACATTAGTGATTACTCAAACTGGGAAATGCTACCTTGAACATTTTTAATGTCTTGTAAGGGACTAAAACCCTAAAATTAGTTTAAGTAATTTTTAAGTGATGATCCCCTCATCTTAGCTTTATTAGGTTAGATTATGTAACATTTGGTCATAGGTCATGCTACTGACTGAATTGCGTCTCTCCTCACCCCAGATTCAGGTGAAGTCCTAATCCCAAATGTGACTGTTATTTGGAGATAGAGTCTTTAGGAGAAAATAAGGTAATAGGGGTCATATAAGGATGCAGCCCTGATCTAACATGATTAGTGTTTTTATGAAAAGAGACAAAGAGCTTTATCTCTCTCTTCCCCAAGCAAGAATAGTGGGAGAAAGCAGCTCTCTGCAAGCCAGGAAAAGAGACTTCACCAGAAACTAACTCTGCAACACCTTGATCTGGGACTTCCCAGCCTCTCAAACTCAAAGAGTAAATTTCTGGTGTTTAGGCACCCCGGGCTGCATTATTTTGTTATGGCAGCTTGCACAGACTAAGACAGTTCATTTAAAAAGTTGCAGTTTTTTCCTTAGTTCTTAGGAAACTCCTCACCTTCAGAGAAATTAGTTCATACTGCATAGTGCCTGAAGAAAAAAAGTTAAGAAAAACAGCACTCGAGATGTACTATTTTTCTTTCCTGTTTAGACTCCTAGAGGTTTCATAAAGTGGCCAGCACAGACCAGAAGTGGAACTTCATCACCAACTAGATTGCATGTTAATTTCCAGCTGATTTGCAGACATTTCATACTTTAAGCTCTGAATGGTCACTTCCTTTGGGGGTACTGGCTTCTCTGACAGTGGAATACAAACATTTGATTTAAATTTTATGCTCTATAAAACCCACACTACTTATGCTAATAATATATGTACAGCCTTTATAGTTACAAATTTTTATTCCTCTTATTGAATCCTAAGCATGAACCAGTGATGTGCAAACTGACTCCTTTCCACTCCCATCTGCCATCTTTATTCTATCCAGGAATATATATCTTATATAGAAATTCCAGCTCTGTCTCAGAAGTCCTGATGTTTCAGAGTCTTTATTTTGCTCTGCCTTTATGCAAAGATATTTTGAAATGGTAATATCACTTGTAAAGAGTCCTTCCTTCCACTGGGACTAGTAATCGTGTTTTGTATTGTTTCTGAAGTGTGACATGGGAAAGAGGTAATATATCTTTCAAGCTGAACGCTTTCATTGTCACTGGTTTTCATTTTTCACACAGGCTTTGACATATTTGAGTATTGTTGGTGGTGGTGCTGTGAAAATCTTTGAGGCTGATTCATCAACATCCCTGGCTTTTTCCCCTTCTTTCTTTTTGCATAAAAACTGTAAAATTTAACGAATGATGACTAGCTTAGCAGTGTCATTCTTTTTAAATTTTTCCTGAACCTTGTACCTTGACTGGTATTGATTTCCTTTGCCGTTGTCAGTACAGTGAAGTGAGTCGTTGGTGTGCATTACCCTTTAAAATAAATATATGTGATTTTTTTCTATAGAATGATTTAAATTTTGGCACAGATTCCAATAATCCAAGAAGTATATGTGAAACTACACCAAAATAGTTATTTGGGGATGTTTAATACTTTATAAAAAGTTATGAAGACAGACACCTAAATAACTTTATAATCTTACACAAAAATGTAGAAACCTATTTTATGATTTTTTGATAAACCTCAATTTTTAAAAAAAATCCAGATATGGAAATATGCAGAGACCATACAAACCACCTACAGCATTTTAACCAAATGTTCAAGAAAGGACTCAAATTTGATTAAGAAAGAAGTCTTGGCTGGGTGCTGTGGCTCACACCTGTAATCCCAGCATTTTGGGAGGCTGAGGTGGGAGGATCACCTGAGGTTGGGAGTTTGAGACCAGCCTGACCAACATGGAGAAACTCTGTCTCTATTAAAAATACAGAATTAGCAGGAGAATTCCAGCTGCTTGGGAGGCTGAGGCAGGAGAATGGCTTGAACCCAGGAGGTGGAGGTGGTGGTGATCCAAGATCGCACCATTGCACTCCAGTCTCCAGTCTCAGTCTGGGTGACAAGAGTGAAACTCTGTCTCAAAAAAAAAAAAGTATTTAAATTTGATAAACCTCAAATTTTACACCTTTATTGTGGTTTAAAAGCTTTATAATAATGAATAAGCAAAAAAAAAGGAGGTATAATAGCATTATAGAAAACTTTAGTGGTAGACAATGATCATAGTTCCATAATTATATTACTTTTAAGCAATAAATATAGAACCCATTATTGACTCTTAATTTTACTATTACTTTTTTTTTTTTTTTTTTTTTTTTTTTTTTTTTTTTTTTTTTTAAGACAGTGCTTCACTCTGTGGCCCAGGCTAGAGTGCAGTGATGCAATCTTGGTTCAATGCAACTTCTGCCTCTGGATTCAAGCAATTCTCCTGCCTAGGCCTCCAGAGTAGCTGAGACTAAAGGTGGTTCACCACACCTGGATAATTTATATATATGTATATACACACATATATTTTTTAAAGTAGAGATTGGATTTCACCATGTTGGCCTGGCTGATCTCAAACTCCTGACCTCAAGTGATCCATCTGCCTCAGCCTCTCAATGTGTTGGGATTACAGGTATGAGTCACCATGCCTGGCCTATTCCTATTTTTATATAAACTTTTCAAAGGTATCTATAAATTTCACTAGAAATTTAATTTAATTATGTTTATTTTTCTAACTGCATATGACATATATTCTCGTCTAGGCTCCTAGGATGCATAATTGTTTTCTGTGGCAAAAGTCAGTCCTTGTATAATAATCCACCATACGATCACACACAAGTGCCATTTTTTTTTTTACATAACCAAATTAGGGGTTTATAGTCCAATAAAAGTCTACTGCCATTTTATTTGTATTGCTCTGTTATTGCTTATGGATACAGCTTGTCATAGAATTTTTTCAGCCCACATCAGTTTCATCATGTTGTAAAATATTAGTTTGTCTCATATTCATTTTTGTTACATCGCTCCATTACACAACTTAGAGTAAGTTGCTTCATTCATTTCTTTACTGATACAATAAAACAAGATTAATAATTCTTTAGTTTCATGAGTACTCTAAATGAGAATCCCACAAACCAAATATTTTAAAGATTTGAGCCCCAAAGAAAACTCTCTTACAATTATAAGGAACATTGTAACTCTCATTGTAAAACTACATGTTTATAGTAACTCAGATTTACTTTATGCTGATCTGCTTGAAATTAGATAAAGTGAACTGTTTTTTTGTTTGTTTGCTTTATTTATTTATTTATTTTTTTAATGGATTCTTGCTCTGTCACCAGGCTGGAGTGCAGTGGCATAATCTTGGTTCACTGCAATCTCCACCTCCCAGGTTCAAGGGATTCTGCTGCCTCAGCATCCCAAGTAGCTGGGACTATAGGCACATACCACCAAAACCAGCTAATTTTTGTACTTTTAGTAGAGATGAGGTTTCACCATGTTGGTCAGGATGGTTTCTTATCTCTTGACCTCATGATCTGCCCACCAAAATGCTGGGATTACAGGCCTGTGCCCCCAAGCTCGACCAAGTGGGCTGCTTTTTACATTTCAAATTTATTATTGATACATCTAATTCTCCTTTTCTCATAAAGTGACAACTTTTTATGTTATTTAAGGTTTTGTTTGTTTGTTTGTTTGTTTTGTGATTTAAAGAAAGAATTTTACCTACAATTTTAACCCCACAGAGTTCATTTTGGGAGTCTCATTTAAAGTTGCTCTTTCACAGATATCTCACTTAGAGAATTTAATTAATCTGGTTTCATACTGCTGGTAGACACATACTTGAGACTGAGTAATTTAAAAAGGAAAGCGGTTTAATGAACTCACAGTTCCATGTGGCTGGGAAGGCCTCACAATCATATTGGAAAATGAAAGGCACATACTACATGGTGTCAGGCAAAATGGGAAATCCCTTATAAAATCATCTGACCCTGTGAGACTTAATCACCATGACCAGAAGAGTAGGGAGGAAACCAACCCCATGATTCAGTTATCTCCCACTGTGTCTCTCCGACAGCACTTGGAAATTATGGGAGCTACAAGTTAAAAATGATACTTGAGGGGGACACAGCCAAACCACATTAAGGATATACAGTTGTTTTGGTATAAACACATTCTGTTTCTTCTTTCTATTGGCAAGTAAAATGATAATACATTGCTTTTAAATCTCAGAATTAGTTATGTGGCATAATATTATAAAACATAGAACCTTAATTTTTTAATGGTACAGGTAAAACATGTCCAGACATATATTTTGTAAGTTCATTTATGTTTATATAAAAGAATACCTGAGGCTGGGTAATTTATAAAGAAAAGAGGTTTATTTTGGCTCATGGTTCTGCAAGCTATACAAGTGTGGCATCAACATCTGCTCAGCTTCTGGTGAGGGCCTCAGGAACTTACAATTATAGTGCAAGGTGAAAAGGAACAATCATACCACATGGTGAGAGGGAGAAAAAGAGAGAAAGGAGAGGTCCCAGACAATTTTAAACGATCAATTCTCACATGAGCTAACTGAGTGAGAACTCATCATCAAGAGGATTGTACTAAGTCATTCATGAGTGTTCTGCTCCCACAAAATGATACCTCTCACTAGGTCACACCTCCAACATTGGGAATAACATTTCAGCATGAGCTCTGGAAGGGACAAACACTCAAACCACATCAAGTGAAAAACATGTGTATAGATATATACACATATTGTGTGTATGATCACATGTATTTAAAGTATTCGTGTGTGTGTGTGTGTGTGTGTGTGTATAAAAGAAAGCTAAAACTATTCAAACTTATATATCTGTGTATTTTTTCAGTTAATACTACCTTTTGGGCAATTTTGGACATTACTGAATTTTTCCTAAAGCATAATTTTAATGACAAAAATATTTTAGCTTTTACATGTACCCTAATTTATCTGGCATTATTAGGCATTTAAGTAGTTTTGTTTTTCCAGTACTGTAAATAATAAAATGTCTATTTTAAAAGCAAAATTTGAGACTTATTTAATCAATAATCACTTTATTGGTATTTATTGATTAAACATTTTTATTTGTCAGACAGTCTTCTAGGGGCTGGATATAGCGTGGAAACAAACAAAAAAAACATGGCAACACTTTGCAAACTAATATAAGTGAGGATCAGAAAGGTTTTATGGGCCAGTAACCCTTTTAATTTTTGTATTTTCTATAGAATATATTGCCAGAATATTTTAATCAACATATCTCAGAAACTCAAATAGAGAACAAACTTATTATCAGGAAATCTTAATTGAAAATATTTTCTTCTTCCCATTCAGCAGATTCAATAAAAACATATGTTCCTTTTTTTCCTCACTACACATAGGTTTTATATATGAATAAAATCCTAAAGTTTTTAGGTCTGGGCTACAAAGTGGCATTTTGCAGTTGTTGTTGTTAACAGGTGTACCAGTATATTATGCTGATTATCCAAACCATGATCATTTCCCCTCATTTTCTTAGAATCTAATATTTTCCTTTTTACCTTTACATACAGCATAGCCATTATATATTGGAACTCAATTATGGTATAACTTCTAAATTCAAAGCTCCTATGCTTGATGACACTTTTTCAGCCTAAGGAGTTGATAAATGACCAAGTTAACCATAGCACAACTTACTGTAATACATATATTTATAGGAAAAAGATAAATTATATTTGTGTAGCTTAAGAATTTAATTATAACCCATTTTCTAGAAAGCCACAGTATTTTAAACCTAACAAGGAATAAATCCATACCTGTTTTCTGTAAATCTTTTTCCCTTAAAGTTTATTGAAGAATAAAACTTCAGTTTTAAAATATGAACTCTTAAAAATCAGGCCTTCTTTTAGCTGTATTTGTTACAGCATCTAGTACATTATCATCTGTTTATAGAATGAGGATCTCAAATTGAGATCAGATAACAGAGAAAGCCTTTGGCAAAAAGGGATTGAAGGCCACAAACAGGTCATATGCTGTAGACATTCTCTCAGTTGTTTACTATTTAATACTCAATATATGTTTGTTGAACATCTATTATGTTCCAGCATCTTACCAAAATACTAGAAATACTAGCTAACTGAATCCAACAACATACCAAAAATATAATCCACCATAATTAGGTGAGTTTCATACCAGGGATGCAGGGATGGCTTAACATACACAAGGCAATAAATGTAATATACCACATAAACAGAATCAAAAACAAAAATCACATGATCATCCCCATAGATGCAGAAAAAACATTTGACAAAATCCAGCATCCTTTTATGTGATTTCAGCGAAATCACTATATAAAGGCACATACCTCAATATAGTAAAAACCAACTATGACAAACCAAGAGCCAACATTATACTGAATGGGGAAAAGTTGGAAGCATTCCATCTGAAAACTGGAAAAAGACAAGATGCCCACTCTCACCACTCTTCATTGTAGTACTGGAAGTCCTAGCCAGAGCAATCAGAGAAGAGAAAGAAATAAAAGGCATCTAAATTGATAAAGAGAAAGTCACACTGTCACTGTTTGCTGATACATAATCATTTACCTAGAAAACCCTAAAGACTCCTCCAGAAAGCTCCTAGAAATGATAAAAGAATGCATTAAAGTCTCTGGATATAAAATCATTGTACACAAATCAGTAGCTCTTCTATACACCAAGCTGAGAATCAAATCAAGAACTCAATCCTTTTTACCATAGTTGCCAAAAAGTAAAATATTTATAAATATACCTAGCTAAAGTGGGGAAAGAAGTCTCTAAGGAAAACTGCAAAACACTGCTGAAAGAAATCATAGAAAACACAAGAAATGGCAATGCATCCCATGCTCATGATGGGTAGAATAAATCTTGTCAAAATTACTGTATTGCCAAAAACAATCTACAATGCAATTCCCATCAAAATACTACCATCATTCTTCAAAGAATTAGACAAAAAAAAAAAAAATTGAACCAAAGAAGAGACCATATAACCAAAGGAAAAATAAGAAAGAAGAACAAATCTGGAGGCATCATATTATCTGATTTCAAACTATAGTCCAGAGTCAACAAAACAGCATGGTACTGGTTTAAAAATAGGCACATAGACCAATGGAACTGAATAGATAACCCAGAAATAAACTCACATACTTATAGCCAACTGATCTTTGACAAAACAAACAAAAACATAAAATGGGGAAACAATACCCTTTTCAACAAATGGTGCTAGGATAATTGGATAGCCATATGCAGGAAAATTAAACTGAATCTCTCACCTTGTACAAAAATCAACTCAAGACGGATTAAGGACTTAAACATAAGACCTGAAGCTATTGTGAGTTCACTTTTGACAAAGGTGCCAAAACATACACTGGAGAAAGGACAATCTCTTTGATAACTGGTGCTGGAAAAACCAGATGTCTGTATACAGAATGATCACATCAAGAATTCTTGATATGATCATATCGAAGATTATGTCATAAACAGCTTCTGCACTGCCAAGGAAATAATCAACAAAGTGAACAAAAAACCCACAGAGTGGGTTAAAAATATTTACAAACTATCCATTTGACAGGGGATTAACAACCAGAGTATATAAAGAGAGCTCAAATAACTTAACAGAAAAAAATCAAATAATCCAATTTCAAAATGAGAAAAAGACCTGAATAGTCATTTCTCAAAAGATGAGATGGCCAACAGGTATATGAACATAAGCTCAATATCGCTAATCATCAGAGAAACGCAAACAAAAACTAGGAGACATCACCTCACTTCAGTTAAAATAGCTTTTATCCAAAAGTCAGGCAAGAACAAATGCTGGCAAGGATCTGGAGGAAGGGCAACTCTCATACACTGTTAGTATGAATGTAAATTAGTAAAGCCACTTACAAGAATAATACGAAGTTTCCTCAAAAAACTAAAAATAGAACTATCATATAATCCAGCAATCCCACTGCTGTGTATATATTACCAAAAGAAAAGAAATAAGTATATCAAAGAGAGATCTGTACTCCCACATTTATTGCAGCATTATTTACAATAGTCAAGATATGGAATCAACCTGTGTCCATCAACAGATGAATGGATAAAGAAAATACAGTAAACGTACACTATTGAGTATTATTGAGCCATAAAAAATAATGAGATCCTGTCATTTGCAAGAATGTGGATGGACTTGGAGGACATTATATTGAGTGAAATAGGTCAGGCACAGAAAGGCCAATTAAGTGTGTTCTCACTCATAGGTGGGAGTGAGAAATGTAAAACTATTAAACTCATGGAGATGGAGAGTAGGAGGAAAGTTATCAGAAGCTGAGAAGGGTATTTGGGAGATGGGGATAAAGTAGAGAGGGTTAATGGATACAAAAATACAGTGAGAGAGAATGAGTAAGATAAAAAAAGGAGTAAATAACCCAAATGGTCATCAATGACAAGTGCATAAACAACATGTGGCATTTACATCCAATGAAATATTATTCAGCCTTAAGAGAATGAAATTCTGACACATGCTCTAACATGGATACCTTCTGGAAAATATTATGGTACGTGATATTATGCTAAGCCGGAAGAAAAGGACAACTGTTGTATGATTTCACCTATCTGAAATACTTAAAGTGGTCAGATCGTAGAGACATAAAGTAGAATAATGTTTACCAGAGGCTAGAGGCAGGAGCGATGGGGAGTGTTTTTGTTTTGTTTTGTTTTGTTTTGTTTTGTTTTTTTGTTTTTGTTTTTGTTTTTTTTTTAATAGTTACAGAGTTTTGTTAGGGATGATAAAAAATTCTGGAGATAAACAATGGTTAATGACTGTACAAAAACTTGAATATACTTAATGCCATTGAACTGTACGTTTGACAATGTTGAACATAGTAAATTTTATGTTATATATATAGTATCCTAATAAAATCAAAAAGTAAGAAAGCAAAATAAGAAATCCTTTGAACCACAGGAAAACACTGGCTTTCTGAAGGAGCCAGGGAAGGCTGTATCTAGAATAGGTGTTTGCTGTAGCTGAGTAAGATTTTGGTGGGGAGACATAAAAAAAAAAGGGCAATTCATGCAGCGTAACAATAGTAACAATAGTCTGAATGGCAAGGAGATATGCAAAAGCATCTCAATATTTTGGAATCTCAAGTAGTTCTCTGTGATGGGAGATACATGGTTGTACAAAGAGATAGCATGGGGAGAAATGACAGATACAGGTGAGGGGAAGGAAGGCAGCAAACCACACTGCCATTTGTGTACCTATGCAACAATCTTTCATGTTCTTCACATGTGCCCCAAAACCTAAAATGCAAAAAAAAAAAAGAAAAGAAAAGAAACAGAATTCAACCTGGAAAATGTTAGTTGGGACCAGTTTACAAATTGTTTGTGGCAGATTGCATTTTCTAAAGACAAAAACACTATTTCCTGTTTCACATACCCTTATAGAACCTTGCCTCTCCCTCACCAACAAAAGAGCATCTAATTCCTTTCCCTTTGAATCAAGGCAGATTTGGGACCTGCTGGTAAACGATGGGATGTTGCATAAGTAACACTGCAGGAATTCTGCGGGACTTCTCAGACTAAGTCATAAAAGGTGATGCAACTTTCACAGAGTGCCCTGCAGTTGCTCCAGGAGCCTTCAGCTACATTGTAAGCAATTTGGCTACCCAGGGGCCACTACACTGTGAAGAAGCCCAAACTAGCCCATACGGTGTGACCACATGGATAGAAACCGCCACTATGCAAAGGGAGGCAGGTGCCCTGCTAGCCCTTGGCTGCTGCAGCCCCCACTTTTCAGCTCCATCCTCTCTCTGACTGAAACCTCATCAGAGAATCTGAGCCTAATCTGTTTGGCTAAGCCTATCTTCAAGTTTTGACCCAAAGAAACCATTATAGACAATAATACGACTGCTGCCTTGAGTCACTGAGTTTTCAGGTGATGTGGTACAGAGTACACAGCAATAGCTTACATGAACAATGTCCTGTGTTAGGCTTGGAGTTTGAACTGAACTACTGATTAATTTATCCATATCCTTTCCTGGTTTTGGTTTGGTTGGTTTACCATTTTTTCATACTCCTTTCTTCATCTGAAAGGCTATCCACTGAGGTTTCTGCCCATTAAAATCTTTATGTTATTTAAGGCTCAGTCACAAAATATTCCTTGGTCATTCTTGCTCTCTTAAGTGAAAATAATTGTGTCCTCTTTTGAATAATAGTATTTCTTTTAACTATGCAGATGGCATTTGTTGTGTTTTATACCACTTTTTGATCAACCGTGTTATCCTTTAACAAAATATAGGAGACTTGAGGGAAGGCATTGTACTACTTTATATGTCTTTCTGGTCTTCCAATATCCAGAATTGTGTTTTGGAGTTAGTATATTTACACTACAGTTACTGAAGTTACCTAGAAGAGAGAAAAAACGGTGTAACTTAAAGAGAGTTAAATTTATCTAGGTAATATTATCAACTTTCATGAATTCATCTTTGTTCTTCATTCAGGTTTCAACATTTATATATTTTAATTATGTATATTAGACAAAATCTTAAGGAAAACCAGGTTATTTCACTTTGCCCCTAAGAGGGCTAATTTGTAAAACTGGCCAAAATATTCAGAAAAATCAAGAAATATTGAGAATTCTTGTGCTAGATGTATATTAACCACTTTTATGTCTATGTAAATCAGACAGACTTTACTTTTAATAACAATTCATCCAAATTTTGGAAATTTCCAGGAAAATGCCAACTATTCTAACAGCCAAGTTTCCCACCAATTTTCTGGCAGTAGTGAATGCTGAGAAATGTGTGCAGGAATTGCTTTCATTTCTAAAGCTACATCATCCATTAAGCTAAACAAATGACAACCTAGCATACTTCCAGCAAATACAATTTCTTGTTCTGACCTCCACAAAATCAACTATAAGGCAGCAAGCACAACTTTCTTTAGATTAAAAACTTCTAGACTTGAGATAATTAGTAGAGTAATGGAGATATCTAGCAATGTAACGATAAAATAATAAATGTGTCAAAGAGAATCTGATTTAAGAAACAGTGATATAAGTTATACTAGAAGTTGTAATTTTACGTTTTCAGAGGAATTTAAAGACTTGTTCAATGCCAGCATAGATGAAGGCAGTTAGAAAATTCCTTCTTTTTTAAAGAAAAATAAAAGGCAAAGAGAAATGCAAAATCTGGAATTCCTGTACATTTCACTCACCACTTTCAAGTTTTATTTCAAGGTCTCGACTACCATTCTATTGTGTCTAGAATTAATCTGTGAAGAGTCAGCTTAGAAAGGTGAGACTGAAGATGAGATCAGTTTAATTTATAATGCAGGTTGGGAAAGAAATGCGAGAAGTACAAGGAAGGCTGGTTATATCCACACCATTTACTGAGGTTGATTATTTGGCTCTCCAGAAAAAATAGCCAATGTCGGACTTTGCCGTTATGCAATGACACTATCACAATGGTAGAACAAGCGAAGGACACTTCTGAAGGGGCAGTGTCAATGCGCAATGTTCGGCCTTGCTTTTAGAGACTTCAAGCTCCTTGGAAGTTTAAAGAATAAAAGACTAAAAGACGGTAAAACTCTCAAGAGAAGGTAGATGAGTTTTACTGTTTCCATAAAAAAAATTATTTTATGGTTCCCCTTGTCCTAACCTACTTCTAGAAACTGATTTATAGCATTGTGATATAAACATGATCTGATATTAATTTTCTTTACCAGGATGTCGAATGCCATCCTCCACTTCAAATTTCTTTATTCTGTCTGTTTTACTGATGAACGGTTGGACGAGATTATGTTTCTCCTCATTGTTCTTTACCTCCCCAAACATAAATGAAAAACGTTAAAGGACTAAAGAAAACATTCAATCGATAAAGGATATTCTTTGTGAGAATCTGGGACTGTCATCAATTTCTATATGTACCTTAAAACACGTTTGTATATCAAGTTATTGCTGTCTTAGCAGCCTAACTTGTCTATTTAGATTTTGAAGAGTTGCTCAGCATTTACCCAAAAAAGTATAAATGCAGATTGATAATAAGGGGATTAGGGTGAATGTTTTGCAAAAATACAAAGAAATGCCTGCTAAAATGAACTTGAAAAGCTGTACTTTGTTACAGAAGAGAACATTAGGGATATTAAATCCTGACTTACTATTTTTAAAGACATGAATTTTTAAAGATCATGAAAGAATGAAAGAAAATACTAATGACAATATTTTACATTTGTGTATGTGTGAATAATTTGTGGCTTTCTAAAATTTCTATGAAATACTGTAAATTATTTGAAAAATATAGAATTTAAGGTATCATTTTATTAGATTACTATCAGCATTTTAAAACTAAAAGAAAAAAGATTATCAGCAGAAATATTCAGAGGTGTGACAGAAATAAGTTAGAGAACACGTTTGGTTACTCCCAATCATTTGCCCTTCTTAAAGCAGGCTTCAGTGACGATGTTGTAAACTTGTGTTTTATGAAGAAACTCAAGATCCAATAACTTGGAAAAAAAAATTGAGTTTCCTGCTCTTCTTTTAGATTTTGTTATGTTTTGTCTCAGTATCCATACCACTGAATATTGTTTAAAAGTACTTAAAGGAGACCTAGCCAAAACATTCTCAGATCAAATACTGATGTTTATTGTAAAGAAAAATGCTGTTTGAGAAGAAATATGTTTATTCCATATTTTATTGGTACTTAAGGCAGAATATAAAACCTCTCAAATTCTTAAACTTTCTAAAATGATATAGTTTTTAAAATATTTTGAATCTATGACTGAGTCATCCAATGTGACTTTAGCTTTTTATGAGTTCCTTTGTCAGAATTTCAGTGTCTCTATTCCTAGGATATGATTCACTTTCTATTCTCTGTGATATATGCTCCCTGAAGATGAGCAGCATGGCAGTCCTGCTAGTAAAATTCAGGAGAGATAGATATCTCTTATCTTCAAATATCGACATCATTTGGAATTACTGACAATTGTCTTTGTACTTACACAATGGAATTACTGTAAGAAATGTTATCTTGGGAATTTTAACAGAAAGTGTTGTTACTTTAAAATCTGCATGAACATTATTATGTATTATTATGAAATTATTTCTGAATTACCTAGAGAAAGTTGAAATTATTTCTGAATTACCCAGGGAAATTTGAAACAGGTCCTATGGGAATTCTCTGGTAAATCAGTTTTATTCTTCAGCTTGGGAGGGGCTGGGGGACTGGGCTGGGAACCTGAAGAAACAGTAGTTGCGTAAGTAATTCCCGTGTAAGAAGTAGGACATTTTAAAACTGTTGTCTTTTAAAAAAACAAAAAACATCCATTGCCATGACAAACTGTTCTATGTATAAAACTCACATTGGAAAATCACTATGTCTTGATTGCATTCATCTAACCATCAGGGGTTTATAACTGAGATATAAATATTTCATTGAATTTTTAATAAAAACTTAATGTGCATGATATACAGAGAGTACACTACTACTTGAAAGCCCTGATATATGAAAACTCCAGCAGTTTTTAGGTGGATCAATAAATTTCATGACTTTGTGTTATGAGGGTTTAGTATCATCTTGTCATTTACCATCCATTTCTCAAAAGAAAATAACTACAATTAGAGTCTTGGGCTATGTTTTTGGTAAGAAACCAAATATCTTCCAGACAGATCATCTAGGATGTCTGGAGTAGTTGTTACCCAATATGTCTCTAGCTTGACAATTCTTTTAAAAAAAAATTAGTTTTGCTCAGATTAAACTCAGGGCAGTGGAATATGACATCTCCCCTTGGTATTTAATAAAACAAGATGGTAAATAGAGTCAGAAAATTCCTCTATGAAGAACTAGAATTTCTGGTTATTTGCAAGGATATCATATGGTCATATCTTATGATACCAAGTGGCTAGACCCCCTAAGTTGCAAACTCTCTTAATTATGGCACGGGGGAAGTAAAATCATAATGCTTTTTGCAACTTCTGTTGGAGGATTGTCTGTTACTTAATTTATTTGTCTATAAAATGAGAGCCTTGAACTGGATTATTTTTGAGTTATTTTCTTGTTCTAAAATGCATTTTTCCTTATGTTTGTCCATAAAAGCAATACATAAAATTTAAACCAGAGTAGGCTAGAAAGATTTCAAGTCCTTTTTGAGGTTTTATTTTATTTTCCCTCTTGGCAGAAAGGTCTTAATACAGTATAAACTCATGGGCCACAAGAAGCATGTAAGCCACAATGTAATAGACATTAATCTCTCTTTTCATTATTCAAAGTTTGAGATATCGTCTAGAATTCTGAATTTAGCTGATCTATCAGTAGACTCATACTATGTTTTAAATGAGATTCCAAACATTTATGTGTGATGCCCTATTCTCTGTAAATTGTATAACACTGAACAGTATTTCCCAGAAAAATTATTTGCATACTTTATTTATTTTAACCTTAATTACTCAATGTGCTTAGTGTGCTTTCCTGGATATTCATCCCTTTTTTTATTTTCCCTTATAAAAGTCATGCTAAACAGTCGCTAAATATCTATGCTTTCGGTCCTAGTTTTCTTTTTTCTTTCTTTGAGTATTGAGTATTAATTCTATAATATCACCTTGAATGATATAAAATGAAAAATGCCTCTAGTATCTTGTGTCAAACTGCACTTAGTTACACACCCTATTGACACCATTCTGGAGATTAACTGATATCTATCACTAGATTTTATTTATTTTTCCAGGAGTTTATATGTTGGATTGGCTCTTAGTCAATATTTTAAAATCAGTTTCCCAATACAGTACTTCTTAAGACCCTTAAAATATTTTTTCAGGTTAAGTTTACTTTGTATCATAAAATCTAAAGAATGACTAACACTTGAAGAAAGTAAACTGTTCACTAAAGATAAAAGCAATCACCAGGGTTGAATATTCTGATACTATCAATACAATTTTAATTTTAGATAATTTCTTGCATTATTTTAAAAAGTCAGAATAAGCTTTTCCTTA
This sequence comes from Saimiri boliviensis, assembly GCF_048565385.1. NCBI lineage: Eukaryota > Metazoa > Chordata > Mammalia > Primates > Cebidae > Saimiri > Saimiri boliviensis. Next base: position 76,017,597 of record NC_133452.1, read on the forward strand.
CTTGAGTACTTTACTCTTTATTTGCTCTTATTCATTGTGAACCTATTTAATGTAAGTCAGGAGGTATTTTCTGGTGCTCTTGGGAAGAAAAAAAATCATCTTTTACTATAAAATAATCATTTCTAACTTAATATTAATCATACTTTTGAACTAAGGCTATAAATCTTAAAAGCTGTCATATTTGGTTTTCTTTTGGACTCCTTTAAAATTTTAGTTTTTAAAAAATGTGTTGAGGATAGTCTCTCTGGGACAGAGAATATGATAGCAAACTTAAAATTGGTCTGATAGCCTCAATTAAGTAGGGAAAAAATTAGCTTTTTAAAAATGCATTCTCAGGCCTAGAACACGGCCTGGAATTTCATAGGTATTAAAATGCATTAGACTATTGAATAGGTGGTTCTGCTGGAGGAATTGGATTCTTTTGGTTAAGACATATGTTTCCGCATTTATACATAAAGCAGTGTTGTGATCTTAGGTTTTTATTTTGCTGACTATTCTTTGTATCCGAAGATAAAGATGGAGCATATATGGACAGTGTTAAACACTTATTCTTCGATGATGAACTTGTATTAACATGGACATGACTAAAATCTGGAGCTTTCAGACAGTAATTCTCAAGGTCAGGTTGTGTGTCACAATCATTCTGTCTTAATGCTACAATAACTAAACCACGCTAACTGACAAACTAATCGTTTGTGTTATACTCAACCGTGCCTGACAGGAAAACAGATTAAATAATCATTACCGTGATTTTTGGTCCCTGGGAAACAAATAAAATAGATGACCAGTGAGAGTGGATTGTTGTACTAATTAGGAGGCTAGGCGAGTCAATGATCCCCTCCAGGAAGGGAAGCAGCAAAGATGAACAAGCCTGTATTCAGAAGCACTAAAACTGGCAGCTACACACAAAATATTTCATAGTCAAGGTAAGGTACGCTAATCATTCCAAAGGGATGGGAGTTTTGTTGAGAATGGGAAGAGAAACGTTATTTCAGAACTTGTGGGAAGAGAAAGTTTATTTGATAACTTGCAGGAAGAGGGATGAAGGGAGGAGGTAGGTAAAACGAACATAGTTTCTAAGGATGGTCATTGTTTGGAGGCCAGTTTAGTGGTTGCTTAATACATGTCTTTTGAGTTTCTCTCCTCTACTTCCTTTACCTTTCTTGGAGAAAAGAGACCAAGAAGTTGGGAGAGAGAAAAACGTAACCACTCAGCGATGTGAATGTTTTTTCCATGGTTTATGAAGGTATGATTGACCAAAAAAATGTGCTACTTGATGTAATGATATACATAGACATGAAATAATCACTACAATCAAGCCAATTAACATGCCTATTACCTCACATAGAGTTTTCTTTTTTCTTTCATTTTTTTATGATAAGAACACTTAAAACATACCATCTTAGCAAATTTTAAATATACAATACAGTATTTTTAACTACAGTCATGCTGCTTTATAGTAGAACTTCAGAACTTATTCATCTTGCATAACTGAAACTTTCTTTTAACCAGCATCTTCCCCTCTCATCTCATCCTCCAGCCACTGGCAACCACCATTCTACTTTCTGCTTCTGTGAGTCAATTTTATATTCTACGTATAAGTGAGATCATGTAATATTTTTCTTTCTGTGTCTGCCTGAATTCATTTATCATAATATGATAAAGTTTCATACATGTTGTTTTTGCAAATGGCAGGATTTCTTTCTTTTTAAAGGCTGAATGATATTCATATCTCAAATGAGCAAAGTACCTGAATAGACATTGTGTGTGTGTGTGTGTGTGTGTGTGTGTGATTGTGGTGTATGTCTTTTTTATGTCAGTACCATAATGTTTTGATTCCTGTATTTGTGTAGAATACATACCAAAATTTTATTTATTCATTTATTTATCAGCAAACATTTAGGTTATTTCCATATCTTGGCTATTGTAAATAATACTGCTATAAACAAGAAAGTTCTTTTCAACATTTGATTTTATTTCCTGCGGATTTATATCCAAAAATCGATTGCTGGATAATAGTCCAATCTTTAATATTTTGAGGAACATTCATATGGTTTTCAATAATGGTTGTACCAAATTACATTCCTACCAACAGTGTGCAAGGGTTTCCTTTTCTCTACAACCTCATCAACATTTATCTTTTGAGTTTTTAATACTAGTAATTCTAAGAGGTGTCGGTGGAAGCTCACAGCAGCTTTAACTTGCAATTACTGGTGATGTTGAGCCTTTTTTCACATACCTATTGATCATTTACATGTCTTCTTTGGAGAAATGTTTATTCAGGTCATTTTGGCCCATTTTCTAATTGGGTTATTTGTGGGATTTTATTTTATGTTTGCTATTTATATGTATATGTTTTTTATATATTTCAGATATTAAACCCTTATTAGATAAATGGCTTGCAAATATTTTCTCCCATGTCACAGGTTCCCTTTTCACTCTGCTGGTTGTGTCCTTGGCTGGGCAAAAGATTTTTAAGTGTGATGTGATCCAACTTTGTTTTTGTTTTTGTGGCCTGTGCTTTTGGGCTCGTAGCCAAGAAGTCATTATCCAGACTAATGTGAAGGAGCTTTCCCTCATGCTTTCTTCCAGCAGTTTTACAGTTTCAGGTCTTACGTTTAAGCCTTTATTGAGCTGATTTTTCTACAGTGTGAGATACAGATCATATTTCATTCTTCTAAATGCAGATATCCAGTTTTTTGACGTCATTATTGAAGAGACCATCTTTTCTCCATTGTGTCTTCTTGGCTTCTTTGTTGAATATCAGTTGACTGTAGATGCATGGATTTATTTCTGGACAGTCTATTCTGTTCCACTGGTCTATTTGTCTATTGCATGCCATTACCATAATATTTTGATTACTGTAGCTTTGTAAAAATTTTGAAATCAGGAAATGTGATGAGCTTTCTCTCTAAGATATGGTACAAAGTAAGGGTGACTGCTCATGCCATTTCTATTTAATATAGTACTGAAAGTTCAGGCTAGAACAATCAGAGGAAAAAAAGAAATAAAAGCATGCAAATTGAAAATGAAGATGTAAAATTATCTCTGTATGCAGACGACATGATCAGGTATCAAAAAAATGTTAAAGACTTGCTGGGTGTGGTGGCTCATGTCTGTAATCATAGCATGTTGGGAGGCCCAGGGTAGAGGAACACCTGAGATCAGGAAAATTAGCTAAGTGTGGTAGCACATGCTTGTAGCCATAGCTTCTCAGGAAGCTTAGGTGGTAGAATGGTTTGAGTTCAGAAACTTGAGATTGCAGCGAGCTCTGATTGCTCCACTACACTCCAGTCTGGGTGACAGATCAAGACCCTGTCACCACAAAAATAAAAATAAAATAAAATTCTAAAGATTCCACAGTTATTTGTTTGAAATAATAAACAAATTTAGTAAAGTCATAGGATATAATAAATATACAAAAACACTGGTTTTTCTATTCAAGTAACAACAAAGGCTGAAAGGAAATTAAGAAAATAATTCCATTAGCCATGGCAATAAAAGGAATAAAATACAAAGGAATAAACTTAATTGTAGACGTGGAAGACTTGTACATTAAAAATTATATAACATTATGAAAGAAATTAAGGATACAAATGAATGAAAAGACATGTCATGTACCTGGATTGAAAAAAATAATATTTTTTAAATGTTTATAATACTCAAGAGTGATCTATCTACAGATCCAGTTCAATCGCAATCAAAATCTCAACAATATTCCTCACAGAAATTTTTTAAAAAATCTGAAAACTCGTATGGATTCAGAGGAAGACCTTGAATAACCAAGGCAGTCTCGAGCAAGAGATGCCTTTTACCTCTTTTTTCTGCTCTGTTGTTCTGGTTTTGCACCTTGAGGCTCTGCCCAGGCCCTAGTTTGCCTGTGTGTGACTCTGGATGTGTGTATGTTTGTGTGGCTGGTTGGTCTACATTCTTCACTGATTATATGTTGACCAGAGTAAGGGAAAATCTATTTAGGTAACAGTATATACACATCCAGACTAGTGTTGTAGATGGTAGTGTATGACATTAAAGGACACAGGTGCTGGAACCAGACCTCTTGAGTTTGTTCTGGCTCTGCCATCCATTGGTCTTCTGAACTTGGGCATCTCATATATGTCTAGTATCGATGAGACACTGAGTATCTTACTAATACTCTGATGTTAAATGAAGATAATAATTTTTACTTTGCAGGGTTGTTTGGAGAGTTTAATTAAACATGCAAAGCTCTTACCTGACATGTAGTAAGCATTCGTTTGTGCTATTATTATTGTTCTTCTTGGTGGTAGTGGCACCTATTACCTATTTAAGAAAGGACCGTAAGATCAGAGTTTTCATAGAATTATAAAAATTGAATAAAATAACAGGTAACATAAAGTAGAAAGTGTTAATAATTAGCACCGACAAGGTATTCCGTGTTGAGAATAAGTGAGAAAAGTATTTGCTTTTTTTGGTACTCACAGTGCTGGTAGAAGGCCATGGCCTTGCACACACTCTGCCCTCTGTCTCTAGTACACCTAAATACTTCTTCCTGACAAATGCTCAAAAATGCCTCAAGAGACACGTTAAATATAATTATCTTACAACTCGACCCCAGTCCTTTCCTGCACTCTGAATATGTTATCCTTACCATGCTATGCTAGAGGTTTTCTAATGGTAATATGCTGAATGCTCATGTGAAGTTGTAACGTGTTCCCTTTTAAAAAAATTTTTCATCTGCAAATTTGGGAGACTGAACTTGACTGCTGGAATTGCAGGACTTCTTGATTTATTTACTGTGTTATGTATTTGAGGATTTTAAGAAAAATAATAATAGGCATATTTCCCAAATTTACTTAAGCCTATGACCATTTTTAATTTTTGAGAGCACAGTTTAATATTTCTTGGTCAAGTGAGAAAATGTGAATTATTAATAATGTAATCAGTCATGTAATTATTATGTAATCAATACTTAATTACATGATTTTTTATGTTATGAAATGAAAATAACCTATTTTTGTACCTATTGTATTCTATTGCCCAAATAATGTATAGAATTTTGAGAAGACTTTATTCCACTATCATTGAGTATTAACTATATGCTAGACCAAAGGCAAGCCTTTAGGGATACAAAAATAAATAAGATATAAGTTGAGCTTATTTTCTAGGATAACGCTCCTCAAACTTTAGTTTTCAAAAGATATGCATTGTTGTAATACTGACTTCTAGAACTGCTTTTGAAAGACTTGGTAGATTTGTTAGAAGGCAGTCTTTTCTGGGGAATTTGTGATCCTTTTCATAAAAATGATACTGGTGTGGTAATTAGGGCTGTTCCAGCTACATGTGAGAAAAAAATGTCCACTCCATTTGCCTTAAGCAAAACCAGAAAATTTTACCCAAGAAGATGAAAAAGTCTAGGCATGGCTAGATCAAAGTCCTAAAGTAATATGGTCAGGAAACCATCTCTTACCATCTGTTGACTATTTCCTCTTTGTTGGCTTGGTTCTTAGGCAGGCTTTTCTATTCCGGAAGGCCTAAACAGCTTTAGATATTATCTCATAGCTGAACATCGAAAGAGGAAAAAGTCATTTATTTTGTTTTATTTTTTATTTTATTTTATCGTATTTTTCTTTTTTAGTTGGAGTCTCACTTTGTCACCAAGCTGGAATGCATTGGGGCGATCTCTGCTCACTGCAACCTCTGCCTCCTAGGTTCAAGTGATTCTCCTGCCTCTACCTCCTGAGTAGCTGGGAGTACAGGCATGCACCACCACACCCAGCTACTTTTGTATTTCAGCAGAGACTGGTTTTCACTATGTTAGCCAGGATGGTTTCAATCTCTTGACCTCATGATTCACCTGCCTTGGCCTCCCAAAGTGCTGGGATTACAGGCATGAGCCACCCCGCCCAGCCGGAAAGAGGCTTTTCTTTTCCAGTGGCTTTTAATCCACATTTTAGAATTTTCATTAACCTGGTTTTGGGCACAAATGTTATCTATGAAATTGTTTGGTACCTTCAAGCTTACCTCAACTGCATAGATTTAGGATGAAGGAGTGGTGAATTTCCAAGAAAAATCAGGTTACTAATCCTTCCCATCCCACCACTGACTCAAAACAAAAACAATAAAAAGAAAAGAAATGAGAAGAAATAAAGAGATAAGTAAATCCCAAGCTGGCAAAATCTACTCAATTTCATGTTAGCCTGTTATATTAAATAAATTGTTGTGTTAAATTCAGATATGATAATAAATATGCTAAAATATATTTTGTATATGCATGAGAGAAAGAGTAATTGAAATATTTTCCAAATGCAGATAACATTTTGTCTTTTTCATACCTTACATTATTTCTGTGTCCAGACCAAGATAGTAATTATATTTTTGCATATAATTTTATATTATTATTTTACATATTTCTATGTGAAGTGAAGAATTACAATTTATATCCAAATTTTATATCTGACTAGGTTTTAAGAGAAGAGAAATTAAGTGAACCCCACCCCCCCAAATACTACTGGCCTGTATTTGTGCTATATTTATTCACTTGTAGGGAAATTACTACAGATTTACTAAAGAAATTATAATATTTGTTCCACTTTACTGATGATGATATAACAAATAAAGTGGTAGTATAATGAAATATACATTCCTACATAAATAGCACATATAGGCAAATAGGCAATGACCCAATGAATGAATTAAAAACATTCTCTATCCTTTCCTTTATTTGATTTCGACAACTACCTACTTGTTCATGTGATACTAGAAATCGTATAATGAATTTCAGTTTGGTGAATATCACAAATCTATTAAAGTAGATATAAAGAGATGTTTCTACACTTTTCTTACATGAATAGCACATATAGACGAATAGGCATTGGCCCAATGAATGAATTAAAAGCATTCTCCGTTATTTCCTTTATTTGATTTCTACAACTACCTACTTGTTCATGTGGTACTAGAATTCCAGTTTTGGTAATATCACAGATCTATTAAGGTAGATATAAGTAGATGTTTCCACACATATCTATGGGAAGACCTGATTCAGGGAAGATGTAGCTTACACTTGCTAGAACTTGATTACAATTATAAAGTGAAAAATCTAGGTTTAGTTTATTTTTGTAATTATAAACTGCTGTCTTTGCTATACTATTTGTCACCTATTTCTGATGGAAAATGACAAAACAGCACACCAAATAGTTAAACACATCTTCCTTCTAGAACTACTGCCAAATCATGTCCCATTTTTTTCTTAAGCTTTGCTTCAAAATGCTACAAATGCCAAGTGCTGAATGTACAGAAAATACTTCTATTGTTGCTCTTACTGTATTAGTTTACAACTTTCCCCCCAAAGAATGTAGTTGTGCTTCCCAGGGGAGGAGCTGACTATCATTAAAGTACTGGGAAATAACATTAGAAATCAAATATTTGGACTTAGACATAGAAAAGGCATCCAAAAATAAAGTTTTTACTTCAAAATGAAACCGCCTAGAGTACATTCAAATTTGCAAAGGAAATAAAAAAAATTATAGTAAGTTAGGTGGTCGAGGAAACAAAATTTATCATTGTTTCTGCTGATACTTTGAAAACCCACCAAATTGAGAATCATTAAATGAACAGAGAGACAGAAAGACAAAGAAAGAGACAGAAAGGAGAAAGAGGTAGAGGGAAGGCTTGTAGTAACATATGCCATATATTTCGATTAAAAGGCTTTCTACAAGGTGTGATTGGGATTGCTTTAGCATATCCCGCATGTTTCAACATCCGATTCTCAGTCTTGCTGCCCTAGGATTTTGTCAGAGCCCTAGAGTTCATAGAATTCAGAATGAGTTATAATTAACACACACAGTAATTCTGCCACTACTGCAAAATAACAATAAAAAACAGAAGAATAGTCGAATAATTTACACATAAATATATAAATCATCCCTACTCCGTCCTTCAGCATTCATCCCATGGCTCATCTCCATGCCCACCATCATGACTTTCGTCACTGAATGTGACTTGCTCCATCCTTGACCATTAATATTTCATCCAAAATTCTTTCTGACACCATCTCTCTTTTTCCTCCCCAGTTAACCCTTTACTTATTCCTTAGGTGATAGTTTAGATGTCATATCCTTGAAAGTGTACTTTATTACCACTCCTCCCACAAACAAAAACCTGCATTTTGTCTCTGGATAGATTTTTCAAACTTTCTGCTCTATCACAGTAAATTGTGCCTGTCAGGCTGTATTTTAATTGCTGCTTTAATTAACTGATCCCCAAAGAAAATTGGAAGCTTTGTGAGAGCAGACATTTACCCATTATATTCACATGTGTATTTCTAGCAACTAATGTAGCAAATACAATAACTGTTAAATGAAGTCATAAATGCATACAATTTAGGGAAACTTCTAAATATAAAGTGCATTATTCACTGAATTCATTAAATTGGGAGGTAAAATTAAGTCTTTTTTTGACTCATGGGAAGACCAACTGGAATTTAAGTTATTTTAGTTTGTTACTGAATTTCAGTACTATCCTGACTCCCCGTTAATCCCAACTTGTTGATAAAGGAAATGGGAGAATCCGGAATTCGCAGGATGACTTTTCATTTGCATGCTCTGCTGCTCCTCTCCTTTTGATTTCCTAGTTCCTTGGTGAGAATCGTCTCCATATTATGTTTATGATTATCTCATGATATTTATACTTTGGTATTCATTTTGTGAGTTTCTTTTTTGGAACACATACTCTTAAGTAAAGGCTGTCTTTTATTTATTTATTTATTTTTATTTTATTTATTTATTTATTTTTTTGAGACGGAGTTTCGCTCTTGTTACCGAGGCTGGAGTGCAATGGCATGATCTCGGCTCACCGCAACCTCCGCCTCCTGGGTTCAGGCAATTCTCCTGCCTCAGTCTCCTGAGTAGCTGGGATTACAGGCATGCGCCACCATGCCCAGCTAATTTTTTGTATTTTTAGTAGAGACGGGGTTTCACCATGTTGACCAGGATGGCCTCGATCTCTTGACCTCGTGATCCACCCGCCTCGACCTCCCAAAGTGCTGGGATTACAGGCTTGAGCCACCAAGCCTGGCTGTAAAGGCTGTCTTGACAGCGATGACAATCTGCTCCACCCCCTACCAAAGCTTGGGCCTGATTGAGCCAGTGGGCTATTGTCACCTCTGAACCAGTCTTCTTCATCTGGAAAGAAGTTTGCCTACTTCTCTTATTGTATGAGGGAGGTATTTTTATTAGACTATTTTTTTTAATGGTGTTTCTGAGCTGTGACTTCACAATTCTCAGCATTCAACTGATAGGATAGCACATGAGCACCTTTAAGAAAGAACTTCCTTGGCTCTATATTCTGTTTCTATTATTTGGAGTGAGACTCAAAGA